>NC_059178.1:45395564-46020564 GCF_019923935.1 Bubalus bubalis
ATCTTCAGTAATTTACCGATTTTCCTGACTCATTTGTGTTTCTCCACACATACACTTCTTTTATATTTAGCATGTTGTCCAAGTGACTTTTGGATCCTAATAATCACCCCACTACAGCTCACACAGTCAGTGTTGTTTATAAATTATTATTCATCTACTTTTAAAGAAGTTAAATCTGTATATGCCAATATTTCTAAAATCTTATGCATAAAGCTATGAGAAATCATGGCAAATCTTTATTAAAAATAAGATTTGCTATGGCTAAGACACTCACCAGATCAACAGATTGATGACATCATAAGTAAAAGAAAACTCATTTCGATAAATTTGTTAGTGTACCTTGGTAAGCTCTTAATTCTTTTTTAATGTTCTGTACTGTAATTATTCTTTTTAAAAAATATTGCTAACAATGATTCTGAAAATATCCCTTCATTTTTCCTTAGATCTTATGATATAATTTCTCATATTTATGCATAAAGATAACAAATATTTAGAAATTACTTTAAAATTTGTGCATACACCTCTCATAAATTTTATGTATATTCAAGTTTATAACAATCTCTAGCCAAAATAGCATCTCTTATATTTTTGATGGAAAAAACTAAAGCTCAGATAGCCATTATAGAAAATTAATTATGGAAATAAACTAAAAAATACATAGGCATCTTGGTTCTATATCATATGTATTTTCATAGCTACAATTGTAATTATTTTACATTTGTAAAATGTAAATAAATGTAAAATAAAATAATAATGTTTGCAATAAAGGTGAAATCACAGTCATTATACCTAGTTGGTAACTATTTCTTTAGAGATTTGAATCCAGTATGCTTAAATTATCTCTTTGGAAAACTTTTGGCCTTATTCCATATGAACTTAAAATATATGTATATTTTTTATCTTGCTTGAGAATTCTCTGTGGTTTATCTTTATTTTAAATGGTTTTCCAAAATAGTAAAGAGAAAGATTGATACTATTGCTTTTTGCTATCTCATTGGCTAAAATGCCTGTTTCTTTTTACAAATTGACTGAAATTCCTGCCATCTGCTGCTATAAACCTCATCTAAATGTAAATTAAAATAAATACATTTCTTGAAAAATTATTAAACACCGTAAACCTTGGCTCATTTTGTAGTGGTTTGACGGCTTTTCTGCCACCCAAGTTTTCCAGCTTCCAAAGAGATGTCTAATGACATCAAGCACAAATGCTCTGCATATAACTGTATGAAGGCCAAGCTTCCATTCATGTGGAAATGAAAGATTCAGTGAAGATATCCAAGTGACTGCCATTATAAGGGGGAGTGCATCTAGACTTGGGATATTAAGACAACTTATAAAAGTTATAAGTTCATCAAACAAACAGGAAAATAAACTTTTGAAAGAGGGGAGTGAAAAAAATGGCTTAAAACTCAACATTCAAAACACTAAGATCATGGCATACAGTCCATCATTTCATGGCAAATAGATGGGGAAAACGTGGAAAGAGTGGCAAATTTTATTTTCTTGCTCCAAAATCACTGTGGAGATGGTGACTGCAGCCAATAAATTGAAAGATGCTTGCTTCTTGGAAGAAAAACTATGACAAACTTAGTGTATTAAAAAGGAGAGATTTCACTTTGCCAACAAAGGTCCATATAATCAAAGCTATGGTTTTTCCCATAGTCACGTACGAATGTGAGAATTCAATCATGAAGAAGGCTGAGTTCCAAAGACCTGATGCTTTTTAATTTTAGTGCTGGAGAAGATTCTCGAAAGTCCCTTGGACTGAAAGGAGATCAAACCAGTCAGTCCTAGAGAAAGTCAACCCTGAATACTCATTGGAAGGACTGATGCTGAAACTGAAGCTCCAATGTTTTGGCCACCTGATGTGAAGAGCTGACTCATTGGAAAAGATCCCGATGCTGAGAAAGATTGAGAACAGGAGAAGAGGGTGACAGAAGATTAAATGATTTGATGGCATCACTGACTCAATGGACATGAGTTTGAGCAAACTCTGAGAGATAGGGAAGGACAATGAAGACTGGTGTGCTGCAGTCAACGGGATCACACAAAGGGTCAGATACAACTTAGCAACTGAACAACAACAATCCCATTCATGGTTTTTGGATAGACGACTCCAGTATTCAATTTTTAACTTACTCTTTCAATTAATATGCATGTATATAAGGAACAGAAACTTTTGGTGAAGAGTAATTCTGTACAGTAGTGTTTAGAAGAATTCTGCTTCTGAAATGTTGTTATTTGTGTTTCAATCATTACTGAGGTGTAGTTTCTGATGCACCTTGTAGGAGGCTCAGATTGTTTTCAATATTTCAGGAAGCATATTTGCAAACATGGTAAAAAAAATAATGATGAACTTAATTAGTCTTGCTGCCTTGAATGTGGCATCAGCTCTGATTATGGTAGTCTGTGCCATGTTGGCCTTTACCTGAATTTTTTTATAAAACTCATAGTTTTCCATTGGAGTTGCCTACCTGTGTAGAAACCCAGTTTATTTGACTCACTCCTTGGCATCTGAGTTGGCTTCCTATAATTGCTACCATCACTGTTTTGGTTTAAATATAGACTCATCATCTAGAACTAGAACTTTGTCTACTTATTTAAATACTGTACCATGTGAATTATCTCTCTATGAATATGAAATTTCCTGTCTCAAGGCACACCCCTATCAATAAAAAGTAAATATGAGTGGACTTAATGCCCTCTTCTTGTTCTGATTCAACTGAAACACAGCTCAAATATAAAGGGGTACATAAATTAGGACTATATTATGTCATTTAATGCCTATTTCCTCAATCAGACTGAAATTTCTTTAGGGTCAGAGCCCATACTTATTTTTTGTTTATTACTCTGTTTCAAAATTCTAACATAATGTCTATATAACAGTTTTTATTATTATTATTAAATGTTATAACTAGATGGAAGTTTTGTAATGATGTCAATTAGTCTGTGTAGACATGGCAAATTCTGAAATTTAACCTGGTGGCTCAGACAGCAAGGGATCCGCCTGCAGTGCAGGAGATCTGGGTTTGGTAACTGGGTTGAGAATATCCCCTGGAGGAAGGAATGGCTACCCACTCCAGTATATCAGACTTTAAAGACTTCCCAGGTGGCGCTAGATGTAAAGGACCCACCTACGAATGTGGGAGACAGAGGAGATGCAGGTTCCATCCTTGTGTCAGGTAGATCCCAGGAGAAGGGCATGGCAACCCAGTCTAGTATTCTTGCCAGAATTCCCATGGACTGAGGAGCCTGGCATGTTACAGTCCATAGAGTCACAAAGAGTAGGATATGACTGAAATGACTTAGCACACATCGTTGCACAACAGAAAACAACACTCAAATCTCAGTGGCTAAAAAAAACACAGGTCTAATGATTTACTAGTTGCTCATCTTCCACAGGATGATTGGAAGCTCTCCTGAGAGACATCCCAACTTAGAAACAGCCTGATGGAGAAGCCATGATTTGAAACATTGCTATCTCTATGATATAGTGAAGCTCTGTAGGGTCTCAGGTGTATAATTGAGTTCTTTGGCCTTTATTACTCAATGGCCAGAGCTAGTTACATGGCCCCAATGATCCATAATGCCAAAAGCACAATTCTACTATGTGTACAGGAAGAAAGAGAACTTCAAGCATTTGGAAAACATTCTAACATCAATTAAAATGTCTTCTTATGCAGAGTAGAGAAGATATACACCAATTTAAAATGCAACTTCAATTTAAGAAATTTTGCCCTGGAATATGCTAATGATGAAAGACACAATTTTAAGCATCTCAAAAATAGATATTTACTTTTAACATCTCAATGCTGTAAATATCAATAAGAACTGAATCTAAACTGTGATAAATGGAAAATCATTCAAATACAAGTCCCTTCTATTTTGGGAAAAATATAATCCAAAAAATAATCATGCAGAGGGTTAACCTCCTCACTTAGAAAGTGAAAGTATTAGTCACTCCATTGTACTGATTCTTTGCAACCCCATGGACTGTAGCCCACCAAGCTTCTCTGCCCATGAAATTCTCCAGGTGGAATACTGGAGTGGATTGTAATTTCCTACTTCAAGGTATCTTTCTGACCCAGGGATCAAACCCACATCTCCTGCATTGCAGGTGGATTCTTTACCTTTTGAGCCACCAGGGAAGCTCTGATCATGTCCAGTTCCAGGGAAATATGAGATTGCTTCTGGGGGCAAGAGGAGAAGGTAAAGACATTATTTCTATACAAAGTAGAGGAATAAAATAGTTGATAATATGGTGTTATACAGAAATGCATGAAGTTATTAGCAGTTGTAGTTAGAAGTCAGTTAAATAATTATTGAAGAGAAAGTATTATCTTCCATGATCAAGCATTTAAATACACTAGGTGTCAGTGTTAATTTCATATTATTTCATAGCTCTAACCACCATTGTCATAATTGAATTAAAAAAAAGGCCATTTTGCATGTGTAAATCATCAATAGTTTCTATGTAGTTAGTGCAGAGTGGGGAAGTATTGATATCTACTAAGCAAGTACCAAAGGTGGAGAGAAATTTATCCTTTTTCATATATCTTTTATCATTAAGGAATGCTAGATCTCCAAGTTCATCCTTTTTCTCCCTAGGTTTTTTTTTTTTTTACTGCTTTGTTTAAGTATTATTCACATGCAAAATACTATGCATATTTAATATATAGAACTTAATAAGTTTAGAGATAAGTGTATATCTGTTAAACCATCATCACAATCTATGCCATAAACAAATCCATCATCTTGAAAAATATTCTACTACCCTCTTTATTAATGATGATAATAATTTTTAACATAAGATCTATCTTTTTAGCACACTCTTTATACAATGCTAACTATGGATATTATGCAGCACAGTAGATTTCTGGTTCTTCAGTTCAGTTCAGTTCAGTTCAGTCGCTCACTCGTGTCTGACTCTTTGCGACCCCATGAATTGCAGTGCGCCAGGCGTCCCTTTCCTTCACCAACTACCAGAGTTCACCCAGACTCATGTCCATCGAGTCAGTGATGCTATCCAGCCATCTCATCCTCTGTTGTCCCCTTCTCCTCCTGCCCCCAATCCCTCCCAGTATCAGAGTCTTTTCCAATGAGTCAACTCTTCTCATGAGGTGGCCAAAGTACTGGAGTTTCAACTTCAGCATCATTCCTTCCAAAGAAATCCCAGGGCTGACCTCCTTCAGAATGGACTGGTTGGATCTCCTTGCAGTCCAAGGGACTCTCAAGAGTCTTCTCCAACACCACAGTTCAAAAACATCAATTCTCCGGCGCTCAGCCTTCTTCACAGTCCAACTCTCACATCCATACATGACTACAGGAAAAACCATAGCCTTGACTAGACGGACCTTTGTTGGCAAAGTAATGTCTCTTCTTTTGAATATGCTATCTAGGTTGGTGATAACTTTCCTTCCAAGGAGTAAGCGTCTTTTAATTTCATGGCTGCAGTCACCAGCTGCAGTGATGTTGGAGCCCAAAAAAATAAAGTCTGACACTGTTTCCACTGTTTCCCCATCTATTTCCCATGAAGTGATAGGACCAGATGCCATGATCTTCGTTTTCTGAATGTTGAGCTTTAAGCCAACTTTTTCAGTCTCCTCTTTCACTTTCATCAAGAGGCTTTTGAGTTCCTCTTCACTTTCTGCCATAAGGGTGGTGTCATCTGGTTCTTATTCACCTCAAATAATTAAAATTGTGTAGCCTTTTCCTAATACCTCCTCATTTCCATCTCTAACTAGAAGTCACCATTCTGCTCTCTACTTCTGAGTTGAACTATTTTAAATTCCTTATATAAGTAATATCATGCAGTATTTTTCTTTCTGTGTCTGGCTTACTTCACTTAGCATAGTGTCTTCCAGGTTCAACCATGTCATCATAAACGTCAGTATTTCCTTATTTTTTATGATTGAATAATATTTCACTGTATGTAAATACCATATTTTTGATTCATTCTTCTGGTAAATTTTTAATCTGCTTCCTTCTCCTGGTTATTGTGAATAATGTTGCAATTAACAGGACAGTGTGCATATCTCTATACTCAGAATTGCTGGATCATATGGTAGTTCTGTTTCTTTTTTAAATTTTTTTAAATTTTATTTTATTTTTAAACTTTACAATATTGTATTAGTTTTGCCAAATATCGAAATGAATCCACCACAGGTGTATGTGTGTTCCCCATCCTGAACCCTCCTCCCTCCTCCCTCCCCGTACCATGCCTCTGGGTCGTCCCAGTGCACCAGCCCCAAGCATCCAGTATCGTGCATCGAGCCTGGACTGGTGACTCATTTCATACATGATATTATACAGGTTTCAATGCCATTCTCCCAAATCTTCCCACCCTCTCTGTCTCCCACAGAGTCCATAAGACTGTTCTATACATCAGTGTCTCTTTTGCTGTCTCATACACAGGGTTATTGTTACCATCTTTCTAAATTCCATATATATGCGTTAGTATACTGTACTGGTGTTTTTGTTTTTTTTTTTTTTCTGGCTTACTTCTCTCTGTATGATAGGCTCCAGTTTCATCCACCTCATTAGAACTGATTCAAATGAATTCTTTTTAATGGCTGAGTAATACTCCATTGTGTATACGTACCACTGCTTTCTTATCCATTCATCTGCTGATGGACATCTAGGTTGCTTCCATGTCTTGGCTATTAGAAACAGTGCTGTGATGAACATTGGGGTACACGCGTCTCTTTCCCTTCTGGTTTCCTCAGTGTGTATGCCCAGCAGTGGGATTGCTGGATCATAAGGCAGTTCTATTTCCAGTGTTTTAAGGAATCTACACACTCTTCTCCATAGTGGCTGTACTAGTTTGCATTCCCACCAACAGTGTAAGAGGGTTCCCTTTTCTGCACACCCTCTCCAGCATTTATTGCTTGTAGACTTTTGGATCACAGCCATTCTGACTGGTGTGAAATGGTACCTCGTAGTGGTTTTGATTTGCATTTCTCTGATAATGAGTGATGTTGAGCATCTTTTCATGTGTTTGTTAGCCATCTGTATATCTTCTTTGGAGAAATGTCTATTTAGTTCTTTGGCCCATTTTTTGATTGGGTCATTTATTTTTCTGGAATTGAGCTGTAGGAGTTGCTTGTATATTTTTGAGATTAGTTGTTGTAGTTCTGTTTTTAATATATTGAGGAACTTCAATATTGTTTTCCAGAATGAACATATCGATTTACAAACCCATCAATAATGTGCAAGGTGTCCTTTTCCTTACATATTTGCCAATGTTTAATTTTTCTTGAAAACCCATTCTAACATACTTGAGGAGGTGGTATCTCATTGTGAATTTGATTTGCATTTCTCGGATGATGAGTGAAATCAAGAACCTGACTATTTTTATGTGTTCCTTTGAGAAATCTGTTTATTCCTTGCCCCATTGTTTAATCAGTACATTTCTTCAGTTGGTTTGGGTTTTTTTCTGCTGTTGAATTATATGAGTTCTTTATATATTTTAGACATTAAACTTTTTTCAGATAAATATTTTCTCACATTCTATAGGTTGTGTTTTCATATTGTTGATTTTGCTTTTGTTATGCAGAAGTTTGTTTATTTATTTTCAGCTTGAGGTTCATACCTGTCTATTTTTGCTTTTGTTGCTTTTGTATTTTTGACGTACTATTCACAAAATCATTGCAAAGGACAATATCAAAAAGCTTTCCTGGAGCTTCCCTGGTAGTCCAGTGGATAAGAATTTGCCTTGCAATGCAAGGGACATAAGTTTGATCCCTGGATTGGGAAGATTCCACATGCCATAGAGTAATAAGCTGGAGCACCACAACCACTGATCCCACACTCTAGAGCCTGTGAGCCACAACTACTAAGCCTATATGCTGCAACTACTGAAGCCCACACGCCTAGAGCCTGTGCTCTGCAACAAGCAAAGTCACCACACTGAGAAGCACTACACATGCACCACAACAGAGACCCACCAGAGCCAAAAATAAATAAATTTCTAAAACAGATTTTCTAAAATTTTCTTCTAGAAAGTTTGCAGTTTCAGGTTTCATGCTTAATACCTTCATTCATTTGAGCTAACTTTATTGTATGATGTCAAATTAGGTTCTTTTTCATTCATGTGGCTATGTTGTTTTCCCAACACTATTTATTAAAGAGGTGATCATTTCCCACCATCTCATCATGATATGTTTGCTGAAGATCAGTTGACTATATTTATTGTACATGTGTTGCTTTATTTCTGTGTTCTCTATTCTATTCCTTTGGTGCTTATATGTGTTCTTAAGCTAATACCTTATTGTTTTGATTACTGTAGCTTTGTAAAGTAGTTTGAAGTTGAGAAGCATGATAGCTTCAGCATTGTTATTACTTTTCAAGATTGAGTTGGCTATCTGGAGTTCTTTATAGCTTCATATCAATTTTAGAATTTTTTTCACTAATTTTGGTATAAATGCCCTATGGAATTTTGATAAGTAGTAGATTGAATCTGTAAATTGCTTTGGGTAATATGGTCTTTTTAATAATATGAATTTTTCCAATTTATGAACATGAGATGTATTTTCATTTATTTGTATCTACATTTATCAGTGCTTTGCAGTTCTCAATGCAACTTTTTAAAATTCCTTTACTAAGTTTATTTCTGTTTTATTATTTTTATGCTATTGTAAACAGAATTGTGTTCTTAATTTACTTTACAAATAGTCTGTGGTCACTGTACAAAATGCACTGGATTTTTTGTTTTGATTTTGTATCCTACAATGTTACTGAATTCATTTATTAGTTTTGACAGTTTTGTTGTTGTTATGTTTGTGTGAAGCCCTTATAGTGTTTTACTTTTAGGGTCAGATCATCTGAAAACATACAATTTTACTTCTTGCTTTCTGATTTTGTTGCCCTTTCCTTTTTTTAATCTAATTATTCTGGGTGGGATTTACAGAAGATGAGCTATGTGAATAGAAGTGGTGAAAGTGGGCATCCTTACCTTGTTCCAGATATTAAAAGAAAAATTTTCATTTTTTATCCTTAAATATGTTTGCTTTAAGTTTTTCATACATTAACTTTATTTTATTGAGGTAAGTTCCTTCTATAACTAATTTGTGACAGTTTTTATCATGAAAGGGTTTTGAATGCCACCAACTGTTTTCACTGTATCTGTTAAAGTGATCTTGTGATTTTCATCCTTTATTCTGTTAATGTATGTTATATTGGTTTGCTTATGTTGAAGCATTATTGCTTCCCTATGGATAAATCTAATTTGGTCATGGTATATGATCTTTTAATGTGCTATTGAGTTTGGTCTGTTAATATTTTGTTGAGAATGTTTACATCCATGTTCATCAGAGACATTGGCTTATAGTTTTCTTTTCTTGAGGTGTCCTTTTCTTTCTTTCTTTATTTTTGGTATCTGGGTTATGTTGGCCTTATAAAATAGGTTTGAAGCATTCCCTCTTATATTTTTTGGAAGAGTTTAAGAAGGGTTGCTATGAATAATTTTTCTTCAAATGTTTGGCAGAATTTATTAATGAAGCCATCTGGCTCTGGAGTTTTCTATGTTGGTACATTTTTTAATTATTCATTCAATATCTTTAGTTTTTATTGGTCTATTCATTTGTTTTATAATTTTTCTTGATTCAGTCTTGGTACACTGTATGTTTCTAGGAATCTATTTGTTTTAGATCCCCTAACTTACTGGTATATAGTTGTTAATAATAATCTCTTATGATATTTTAAAATATACATATAGCTTCAGTGATAATAGGTCCTCTTCCATTTCTGATTTTCCTACAAGTCTGACAACTGTCTTCAGTAGGAAAACAGATAAGTGTTACATTTTTGAAAATGTGTGAGTACAAAGAGCAAGGCAGAAAACTGTAGAATTCAAACTTTGGACAAAGGGATTAAACTCTAGAAACTTCATAAGCAAATTTTGATAAAATTTAACACTAAATCATGGTAAAACTTCTGAGTAAACTAAACACTAAAATGAAGTTCTCTCTACCGGAATATAAAAATATGTAAAAAAAAATCTATAGTTAATGGCATGCTTCTTGAAACAATGGATGCAGTTTTCCTAACATCTAGAACAAGGCAAGAACATACCTCCTTAATCCTTCTACTCTTTGCTGCAGTGGAGGTCTTAGTTTTTGCTATAAGATAAGAAAAATATATACAAGGCATAAATTTTTAAAAAGAAAGATTAGAACCATTTGTTTGCAGATAACATACTTATTGATACAGATAATCAAAGGAATACCTATAAAACAATCACTAGAACTAGCAAATGGTTTTATCAGTGCTATAAAATATAAGCTTAATTTGCAAAAAAAAAATGGATATTTTTATATTAGTGCTAAAAACAAAGATATGCTTATAAAAGCTTTTCATTTATAATACCATCAAAATATATCAACCATGTATGCATAAATTTAACAAAAGTTGTACAAAACCTCTTTGCTGAGAGCTACAATATATTATGAAATAAATTATGAAAGTCTAAAGAAATGGTATGACACATTACATTCAAGAACACAAGACTCAGTATTGTTCAGATAATAATTCTGTCCTATTTGAATGTAAATTTAACACAGTTCTAATAAATATTCTAATAGGAATGTAATAATTGAGAAACTTACTCCAAAATTGACATGGAAAAAGAAAGGAACCAAGAATTTGTAAGCAAAGTTTTCTTAAGCAGGGCACACACCAATAATGATAAAATAAAAAGGAAATTATTACTTTGAATTCATGGTTCATGAAGTCTTATAATTCTGTTAATCAAAATACACTGTCAAAATAAATCAGCAAGTCACAAACTAGGGCAAAATATTCACTAGAAAGATATTTGTCAAACTACCAGTATCAGGAAGAGATAAAGAACTTCTACAATCCAAAATAAAGACACCCAACAATTTGTTAGATAACACAATATTTGAAAAGATATGGAAACGACTTATAAGCATGTGTAACAGTGCTCAGCACAAATTA
Organism: Bubalus bubalis; assembly: GCF_019923935.1. Taxonomy (NCBI): domain Eukaryota; kingdom Metazoa; phylum Chordata; class Mammalia; order Artiodactyla; family Bovidae; genus Bubalus; species Bubalus bubalis. The sequence goes on from NC_059178.1 coordinate 45,406,521, forward strand.
GTCATCGGATAAATTAAAATCATAATGAGACACCAGTACCTATGCACCATCATTAAAAAGAAGGTCAGCAGCAAATGTTGACAAAGACATGGAGCACCTAGAACTCATGCGTTTAGAGGTGGGGATGTGGGATGGTTGGGAAACAGGCAGGGATTGACTAAGAAGTGCATGTGGGACTTTCAGGGGTGCAGCTGATGCTCTGTGTCTTCATAAAGTAAGGGATTGGATTACAAAGATGCTTACATTCATCAGAATCCAGTCAATATATACTGAAGATCTCATTAGATGTCTTAGCTCAAAAGGAAAAATCTATTTAAAATTTAAACTATAATTAATCATTTGAATGATGAAATACTTGAGGAAAACGTATTGATAATTGAGATTTACTTTTAAATGCACTAACAATCTCTATAGTTGATATAAAGAATTCACTGCAAAACTCTTCCAAATTTTCTATGTTTAAAATATAGAAAAAATAGCTTTTTTAAGTACACTAGCAATGGTAACCCACTCCAGTACTCTTGGCTGGAAAATCCCATGGATGGAGGAGCCTGGTAGGCTGCGGTCCATGGGGTCACTAAGAGTCGAACACAACTGAGTGACTTCACTTTCACTTTTCACTTTCACGCATTGGAGAAGGAAATGGCAACCCACTCCAGTGTTCTTGCCTGGAGAATCCCAGGGACCGGCAAGCCTGATGAGCTGCCATCTATGGGGTCACACAGAGTCAGACACAACTGAAGCGACTTAGCAGCAGCAGCAGCAGCATGCTTTTATTTATTTATTTATTTATTTAATTTTAATTTTTATTTATTTATTTATTTATTTTTAAATTTTATTTTATTTTTAAACTTTACATAATTGTAATAGTTTTGCCAAATATCAAAATGAATCCACCACAGGTATACATGTGTTCCCCATCCTGATCCCTCCTCCCTCCTCCCTCCCCATACCATCCCTCTGGGTCGTCCCAGTGCTTTTAAAAAGCTAAACATGTATCTCTAGCTAACATTCAATAGATTACTATGTACCCTTCAGTATCTATATGCTTTACATATTTAAGCACTTTTAATACTTACAATAATACTTTAGGATGAAAACTGTCATTTTTCACTTTATAAATAAAGAAACAGAAACCCTACAGGATTAAAGGAAAATTAATAGGGACTACCTTGGGGGTCCAGTGGTTAAAACTCCGTGCTTCCACTACAGGGAGCATGGGTTCGATCCCTGGCCAGGGAACTAAGAGGGTGTGCCTTGTGGTACACCTCCCCAAAAAGGAAAAGAAAATTAACAAAGACACATTCATCTTTGCAATAAGGAATCTATATGAAATGGTATGTGATATATAGAAAAGCAACATGTATTAGAGAGCTACAGCTCCAGTGAGGGAAAGACACATAAGCCACTTTCTGCTTCTTCTGCAGCAAACTAGGTAACATAAGAGTGGATGATGCTCCCCCGCTGAAAGCATAACAACATGGGAAATTCAGACAATACAGTGTTTGTTAATTCTGAAAGGTAAATATCCTTTGACATATTTGGATCGCTCTTTTTTAGGGATACCACCAGGCAATTAATCCCATTAACAATTTTCTTCCCCATTTCACTGTCCCACTGGATTGCTTATGATCTAACCTATCTCCTGGAAAGCTTCTCAGAAACAGAAGGAATGCACCGGCACAGCTTAGACAGAGGGACCTACAAAGAATGCTTTCCCACAGATCTCATTCTCCTGCATCTCTATTCACATTTCCCCAATATCCTAAATTGTCATCAGAACAACCACAGTAAGTGATAACATGAGTGTGCTTCTCAAAATGTTGGTACCAAAGCCAGCAGCAGCAGCTATGAAATACATTAATAAAGCTACTCTCCAACCCTATCCTAGACCTACTAAATCATGGGAGTGGCAATCTGTATATAAGCTTTCTGTATATAAGGATTCTGATATATCCTAAAGTTTGAGAACCACTGATAAATAGAAGCCATTAGAGCTTTCTGTACTCTATTTTAGCTATCATTCAGAGCTTTCAGCTTTGCAATGGGAGAAGTTCCTAAAACTAAGAAAATTAGCAAGGCCTGATCCACATGTCTTTTTTTATCTTTCCTTAACCTATACCACTGTCAGGGTATTAACTTCAAATGCTAGTTTCTCCATTTGGAATTGACTCTTTGATGACCAAATGTTGTGGCTATATCATCATTGTATTCTGTTGAGCATAAGACTCAGAGTAGATCATGTATAGGGGTTTCCCTGGTGGCGCAGTTATAAAGAATCCACCTGCCAATGCAGGAGACACAAGAGACCTAAGTTTGATTACTGTGTCAGGGAGATCCCCTGGAGTAGGAAATAGCACTCCAGTCCAGTATTCTTGCTTGGGAAATCCCATGAACAGAGTAGCCTAGCAGGCTACAGTCCATGGGTTTGCAAAGGGTCAGACGTGAGTTAGCGATTAAACACCACCACCAGATAATTTGTGAAATTAATAATGTAATTATTTAATAAATGAGTAAGTAAATGAGTATGCCTGCATGTAAGTGATAAATTTCTGAGTGAGAACTTATCAGTCTCTTAGGAAATAAAGAAAACCCCCGACTGAGTGGATCTATCAGGAAGAATAGCTAAAATATGAATTAATGCATAACACCTGGTAATGTCAGCTTAAGAGCTTCCTCTACTAGGGATAAATCAGAAACCATATGCTTGGGATATTGCTCTTCCTCCTCCTTCCAGACGGTGTCACCTGCTTGAGAGGATCTAAAGTGAAGAAGAGGGTATGAACACTTAGAGGTGGGTCAGGGATCCTATCATTTGGGGGATTCTGAAACCCAAATTCTGTCACATACAACTTGGGTCCTGTTGGTCAAGAAAAGGAATGCTTATAACTTTCTTCTTTTAATATAAAACTTAAATTATTAACTGTAATTTTAATTGAATCAAAACTACTTTAAAAAAAAATCAAGCTCAAGCTCTCAATAAGACCATATCTATTAATGTTTAAAAAGTAAATTATCCATTTTTAATACAATACCTATATTTTTTGAGGATTTCCTAGGCAGTACTAGTAGTAAAAAAAAAAACAAAAACCCTGCTTGCCAATGCAGGAGATATAAGAAACACAAGTTTGATCCCTGGATTGGGAATGTTGCACAGAGAGGGCATGGCAACCCATCCCAGGATTCTTGCCTGGAGAAACCTGCAGACAGAGAAGCTTAGCAGGTTACTGTTGCAGAGGGTCTCAAAGAGTTGGACATGACTGAAGTAACTTAGCACACATGTATCCTTTCTTAAAAGGAAGAATAAAATGGAATTATTACTAAGAAAAATGTTACCACTCAATCATAACATTATCCTAATTTGTCTGTACCCTGGTTCTTTCTTCACTTTTAGAAAGAAACTAATTGAGTTGTCAGGTTGTGATAGGAAAGGAAAACAAACCACCTTATATTTGCCAATCAAATCAAAGTTGGTTTCTTTAGTCAACACTCCTTTCTCTTTTTCAAACCCAAATGGAATATAAGAACTGGGAAATCACATAATAGTTCATATATAATGACATTATAACAATAAGCATGAAATTTTTTGATACTCAACTTGATTTATCTTACCTAATATTTTTTACAAACATTTGATTGTAAAATAGCCTGCATCACTCTAGGTCAAGAAAAAGTGGGAGAGAGAGGCACACTAAATGTTAAATAAAGCCAGACGTAGCTGCAATTTAATATAATATACTAAGATTCATTGATTTGCATACATTAAATTAATTTTTAATTAAATGACAATGTTATCAGGAGTATGTATGTTATATTTTTGACTGGTATCTGCTAAACATCATAATTCTTATTGATCTAACTTTAATTTTGAGAAAGAACATCTGGAAAGAAATGCTCTCTGGAAAGTTTGCCACAAAAATTGTCCTGTATATGGATAGCTACATAGTTTTACTGGTTAACCAGTATGATTGCTAGGATCTTGTCCCATATTTCTGTTTTGTCTTCATAATTGAGTGAGTGATAATTTCTCTTGGTCACTGCTGCTGCTGCTAAGTCACTTCAGTCGTGTCCAACTCTGTGTGACCCCATAGACGGCAGCCCACCAGGCTCCCCCGTCCCTGGGATTCTCCAGGCAATAACACTGGAGTGGGTTGCCATTTCCTTCTCCAATGCATGAAAGTGAAAAGTTAAAGTGAAGTTGCTCTGTTGCGTCCGACTCTTAGTGACCCCATGGACCGCAGCCTACCAGGCTCCTCCATCCATGGGGTTTTCCAGGCAAGAGTACTGGAGTGGGGTGCCATTGCCTTCTCTGCTCTTGGTCACTAGACAGCTTCTATAGCAACCCTCATTGTGTCTATATGAAAATGTCCAAAGAAAGGGGCATGGGTGAGGATTCCTTGTGCTTTATAATGGAGGTAAACTTTCTCCAGATGTCTCCAGTAGGTTTTGTCCCATGTCGTATTGGCTAGAATTGGTTCATATGGTCATTGCTTCAGAAAGAAAGAGCTGGGAAATTAAGCATCTGGTATTTTCAGCCCCCGTCTTGGGAGGCAGACTGAGAAGAAAAGACAAGGGAACGATGTCACAAAACTGGCCAGTAGCATAAGACTGTGTCTTATTTCTTACAACAAAAGAATGTGTCAGGTCTCTTACCTATAAGAATGAAGTAGATACTAGTGGAATTTCAAGTTCAAAGACAAGGGAAACATTTTTTTTTAATAAGGAGGATTTCCTAGTAACCCTAAAATTATCTGTCACATTAGTCCTTCAATGGATTCTTCTCATTCTATTTCTGATTTTCATTTCATTAACTTTTCTCTGAGTGTTTCTTAATTCAGCATAAAAGTTGAAAAGTAAAGGAGATGGAATATGATTATGAAATTTCAGTATATAGACTTAAAAATTACAGCAAAAAAAAAAAAAAAATGTTCTTGCCTCCTCTAACAGAACAGTCTTTGGATTAAGGCAAATTCCAGATCAGTAATTATAACTGATAAACAGAAAAGAAGAAGCTATGTGTTTTCTTCCTTTGATTTTAGATGTGACCCTCAGTTTTTGAAAATATTTAAACATTCTCTGCTCCCCTGGAAGAATTAAGAAAAAACTGAGCTATATGAAAGCAACTATATATGTGTGTATGCACATATCCATAGAGACATAGTCCTATGTACATACATATCAACAAAACGTCACTCCCTTGATGACAGCTTGGTGAATATTTCTTTCCTTTAGCAAAATTCTGATGAACCGATACTGCAGGTTCATGCAAACAAATTCCCCATGGAATGAATTTATTATTTGTATCGTCATTAATGTTACTCAGCTCTGAGAAGGATGCCTTCAAAAGATTCCACTGCCCTTTGTTGTGTGCAAGTGTATGTGATTTTGATTAGCAAACCTGCATACCTAATCTAAGTTTCCTTCTGAGCCTGTGCAGTTAAAATAATTATAATAAAATCTATTAACTGCTTGTTACTGCAGGGGGAAAAGGCACTGCATCCAACCTTCCATCTGCAACCATTGATTCTGAAGTGGTGAGTGACAGTTCCCCACTGCCTAAGTAGGTTATAACAAGCTAGCTTCAGGCTGCAACAGCCAGTAGAGTGCAGAGGAGAAACGACTGGCCTCCAAACTTGTCTTAAGCCTCAAGATAGAAGGAAGGGGGGGTGGGGAGTTTCTGCCAATAACTGCAGTGCCTGTTCTCACATTCAGCAGCGGGAGCTTTGTAATTGCCAACTCGCTTTAATTCCCACTCACACCTTGGGGGGACAAGGCAGAGAACTCTCTCTAACGGATAGTAATAAAACTATTATTCATCTAATCACCCGCAAACATATGCGTTTCTTTTGTAACGACTCTGTTGCCCTCATCCCCATAAAATACACTCACCCACATCAGCCAACTCATGCAAATGAAAACACAATAATGAAGACTGTGTAAACCCAAAGAACTGGCTGCTTTGCAGACACACAAAAATTCACCTCACATTCATTGTTTATATTTATATATATATAATCCCAATAAATTCCTATCTACCCACATACAATAGTTAAGGCCCTGTATGTAGTGATGAGAATCCACACTATTATTTTTAGTTTTCAAATGAAATCTTTCATTTCAATGATTTCCAATGAAATAATTCCTTTTACCTGGAAGCTAGAGGTGGAAGTGTATTTCCATTTGTAAGTTGGCTTCATATTTCTCTTTGATTTTTCATTGGGCCATCTAAATGAACTATATACACCACACATCATCAGTATTTTTCTACCACCTTCTTTTAGTGTTTCATTGTGTGTATACATCACAGTACAGAAAATTATCTGATTTATCTCTGTCCATTTCTGTCAAACAGCCATACACACACCCCTCCTTGTACCATGCTTCACAAGAAATGTGTGTATGTGAATATGTTAGTTCTCCAGTATTTCTTATTAAAAGAAAAATAGGTCAATTTTCTTAACAGTGTGAGAGTATAAAGCAATCAGATTACTATATGGTGTGGGGAGGGTACCAGGTAAATCGATGTAGATTAATGCTGCCCTCTTGAAAACAATGGGGAAGATTGCTTTTGTTACAAACCTAAAGTTTGACATTTTTGCTTTATTCTTTACCCATGTTTTTAAAAATCATATAGACAGAAAAACTGACCAAATAAATTAAATTTGATTCAAAATAATATATCATCTGACTCTTAAAACTTTTCTCTGAATACATGCTCACCATTTTAAAATACAATTTATTAAAAAAAAAAAAAAAGGATTCCCAGGTGGCTCAATGGTAAAGAACCGCATGCCCATACAGGAGACACAGAAGATAAGAGTTCAATCCCTGGGTCAGGAAGATCCCTTGGAGGAGAAAATGCAACCTACTCCACTACTCTTGCCTGGAGAATCCCATGGACAGAGAAGCCTGGCAGGCTATAGTACATGGGGTCACAAAAAATCAGACATGACTGAGTGACTGAGCACACTTGCATGCATGTTGAAAACTTAATTTTCTATCATTTTGCTTTCTCAAGAGAATGTTCCATTGACTGTTACATAAGTTTAATTGTATGCAACTATAAATATTTTCTGATTGGACATTTAATAGGTACATCTCTAGGAGAAGAATAATCTAGAAAATTATAGCAACAACCACAATTACAACAATCATTCTTTCAGCCAATAGTAGGTTTGTAACAAAGATTTGAATGAGATAGTTAATTTATGTAAATACATTATGACTTTCTCACTGGTAAATACACACAAACATACCTTTGCGCTATCCACGTTGACTTCAAAGTTCTTAGATTTGTTGAAAAGTTTTACAGTACAATACCATTTCCATTGTTTTGCTACTATATTGTATTGAATGCAATTTTACAATAGACTTGTTAACAAGATAAATTTATCAGAAATGAGGCTTTTCATTTATTTTCCTGTACTCCATGTAGGGTCATCAATTTGAACATATCCTGACCTATAAATCTAGGGGAGTTATAGACTTTTCAATGTCTGTTGTTCATCTTTGGCAAAACCAGCATGACATCCATATTTGTCTCCAAAAACATATGGAACTTTACACCTTAGAGTTTGGGATACATTGCAGTACTTGTTTCCTATACAGCCTCAAAGAAAACCAGAGGTTGATATCCTAATCAGTAGAATTGAGTGCACAAATGAAAATTCTTATCTTAAAAATGTCCATAATACAGTGAGCATGAATACTATAGAGTGTACATAAAAACCTACAAAAACCTGTGGTTGTAGACCGTGTAGCAGTGGTTAAGGTTTTCATACATACATATATTTTAAATGTACTTCTGCATTCCTTTAGTAAGCTTTCTCTGTTCTCTGTTTTGTGTTTGTGTTCTCAGTTATATGTGACTCTTTTGTGACCCCATGTACTGTAGCCTACCAGGCTCCTCTGGCCATATGATTTCCCAAGCAAGAGTATTGGAACAGATTGCCATTTCCAATGGGGATCAAACCCATATTTCTTGCATCTCCTACAATGGCAGGTGGATTCTTTACCATTGTGCCACCTGGGTTTGCCCAATTACAAATTATGAGAGAAGTAAGAATAACTGAAGATTTAATATTCACTGAATTCTTAGCATGTATTTGTTATTCATTATGCCAAATGCTTTGTTGTTATTGTTATTCAGTTGCTAAGTCATGCCTGATTCTTTGAAATCCTATGCACTGTAGCATACCAGGAATTCTTGTCCTTCACTATCTCCCTGAGTATGTTCAAACTCCTGTCCATTGAATCAGTGATGTCATCCAACCATCTCATCCTATGTTGCCAGCTTCTCCTATTGCCCTCAGTCTTTCCCAGCATCAGGGTCTTTTTTCAATGAGTTGGCTCCTCGTATCAGGTGGCCAAAGTGTTGGAACTTCAGCTTCAGCATAAATTTTTCCAATTAATATTCAAGGTGATTTCCTTTAGGATTGCCTGATTTGATCTTGCAATCTCAAGCACAGTCCAAGGGACTCTCAAGAGTCTTTTCTAGCACAATTTGAGAGCATCAGTTCTTTGGTGCTTAGCCTTCTCGATGGTCCAACTCTCACATTTATACATGACTATTGGAAAAGCCATAGCTTTGACTATATGGACATTTGTCAGCAAAGTTATGTCTCTGCTTTTGAATACACTGTCTAGGTTTGTCATAACTTTTCTTCCAAGGAGAAAGCGTCTTTTAATTTTGCAGCTGCAATTGCCATCCACAGTTATTTTGGAGCCCACAAAAATAAAATCTGCTGCTGCTTCTACTTTCCCCCCTTCTATTTGCCATAAAGTGATGGAACCAGATGCCATGATCTTAGCTTTCTGAATGTTGAGTTTTAAGCTAACTTTTCCCACTCTTCTCTTTCACCCTCATCAAGATGCTCTTTAGTTTCTCTACACTTTATGCCATTATAGTGTTATCATCTGCCTATCTCAGGCTGTTGATATTTCTCCCAGAAATCCTGATTCCAGCTTGTGATTCATCCAGCCCAGCATTTCACATGATGTACTCTGTATAAATAAGCCAAATTAAATAAGCCAAATTCTTTACAAGTATTATTTTACTAAATCCTCCCAAAATAATTTATTAGGCAGATATTTTTGTTCCTTCCATTTAAAGATAAATAAATGGAGGTTAAAAGAAAGAAAGTAACTCTCCCAAGGGTACATTCCTGATAACTGACAAGTCCTGGCTGTCTTAGTTTGGGTTTCCTTAGAAAGAGACTCAACTCAAAGATTTGAGCAAAAGTAGTCAACTGAGAAGTACAGGAAATGACATTACAGGAGAAGGGAATCAAGAAGTTGAAGGGAAGGTAGTCATAGTGAGTAATAGGATATCATTATCTCTGACTAGACCTTTATCTTTGTGGACACGCTTGGAAATAGCAGACTACTTTCCTCAGCCTTATCCAGTCCAGGTGGATGGGAGCTGAAATACGTGTACGTCAATAGCGCTCAGTTATTTCTTGAGGGCTGCTGGGAGGAATGACAATGCCCCATAACTATAGTCAAAGTAAACTTTTTCTATTCCCAGAGGAAGCATCTAAACAAATGATGTAGATTCTGGTACTTAGCTGCCAATCTTCTTGGCATTGAAATGGCAAGTCTGCAAGTAAATGGGTTCCCATCCTTTCAATTGGCATTGCAGACAATTACAATATAGATTTTGACGGTGGCCACATGATTTTTTCTAGGACAATGATAATCTGGTTGATGTACTGTATTGCTACATGTATTGTAAAAGTGCATTGGCATAACAGGCATACTGTTTTCACTTAGTTTTTATTTTTATTTGTTTTTTTTTTTTTGATTATGAGAAAAGAACTGATAGAAATTTGGGGATTTTCAAAGCTCCAAGCCACCCCTGGAGCCATTGCTGCTTGGTTTATACCCAGATCTGTCTACAAAGCTCATGCACTTAACTGCCCTACACATATTTCTGATAAAAGCACATCTCTCTACTGGGGAAAGTTGACTCCCAATATCTCCTTTCAGAGGCTCTCAGTCTTCTGAGAGCACAGTGCCCTTCAGTCTTCCCTGCATGCATTAAAGATCCTAAAGCATTTTAGGCACTGACTACAGTAGAATTGTACCCATTTGATCTGTTGGGAGTAGAAGAGGTCAGTGGCCTCAGGGGAAGATGCTTGTTAGCAAAACTAGCTCCCCTACTGGTCTGACACAATACTTGAAAATTCACCAGCTGGGTTTGGGTTCTTAGGGAAATACATACTGTCTGCAGCATTCCCCTCTGCCTGGTTGGTAATATTTTCATTGTAACTTCTCCCATGGGAATTTGCAATCTATCACTTATTATAAATTTGATTTTTAGATTAGCAAGTTTCTGTATCCACCCTGATGTCAAGAAATATAAAATGGGGCTATTATGATGGAGATTACTTAAGAGGAAAAACATGGAAATTGATTGAGAGACAGTGAGTCCTGATTTGGTGGTAATATATGGGTCCTTGGACAGAATGAGAGCAAGGAGACATTGCTTCCATGACTATGATTTCAGAAGAGCCATGAACAGAAATGTGAAAAGTAGCCCTAAAAATAAATTCCATCTAGTTTTCAGGTTTTCCAAAGGTCAAATCATTCTTTAAGACCTATCCTACAGGATACTTAGATGTGTGGAAATTTAGACTCATGGATCATTAAGCATAAATATGACATTGGAAGCCATGAAATTCAACTGTGGTTATAGAAGAACCTAAGATCCTGACACAGTAAATTAACTGTTCATAGTACTGGCATAGATACTAATTCTAAAGAAAGGGGGACCCTAATACTTCTCTGGTCTTCCTACTCATCCCTGTCCATTACTCAATTTACAAGTATTTTTTTTTCAGATTTTCAAAACAAATATAATGAGAGATAGAAAGAAAAAAATAAGTAAGAACAATAAAAAGGAGAGAGACTGACAGAGAAAGAAAAGGGTGAACAAATAGTACATCATGGCATGGTGGCTGATCTGTTTGTAATTAGTAATTGAGTATACTACATTCAAAAAAGTCTTAGATGAAAGGGACTGTGACTAAGAACTTTATGATCATAATATTTGAAATTGACTACTGAAAGCTTCTAAGGGCTGAAGTGTCTCCTTTGGCTTTCAGTTGTACTCAAGGTTGAATGATCAGGGGCTAAAGGGAGATGGAGATCAACAAGTAGCCACTGAATTATTAACATTCTATGAAAGGTCACCTCAGGTCAGTATCAGAGAAACAGAAAGAAAAACTAGAGTACTTTTAAATCTTGTAGATGCTTTAGCTCATATGAGATTTAGCTCAGAAGTTTGAACTAAAGGGGATTTTTCACTCAATGTAAATATTTTCTTGTGTTACTATATTTTCTGGCTACAAGTTTCTTTAAGGACTTTAATCTTATGGTTAAAGAATCGATAAAAAAAATATACGTCATACCTACTGGTAGTAAAATCACTTACTCTAGAAGTTAAAATCTGGAAGACAACTTAAAAATACTCTGGAAAACAAATGTCCCCATTCAATTCAATTACAATTCACTCGGTTTCATTCAGTTCATTTTTTAAACTATGTATATCACAACATAGGACCATACTTGTGTTAGATGCTGTGAGGGCCAAAGAACAATTACTCAGCTAATACTTACTTTTGAAGAAGTGCTAATTTAATTAGTGGGGTCAGAAACAAGCACAGCAACTACCTGCTCAACAATGTGAAGTCAACACCACAGACCAGGAGAAAAGTGCCAAGGGCACAGCAATGAGTAGAATAACATGGAGAAGGTGGACCTCAAGCTGACTTTGAAGGATGAATTTGATTTGAAGGATGAAGTGGATTGGGAGAATATGGCCAAAGGTAAATAAATCAGAAGTAGGGATAAGAGTGAGATACAGTGAAGATGAGTTGTTAACATTAAGTTTAAACACCAACACCATTGCACAGCAAAGTTTCACGTATTAATGAAAGCCAAATTAAGCACTTTTTGAAAGGTGTACAAAAAGATGTAAAGACCTGAAAAGAAATTCATAAGTTAAGAATATAGTGATTCAATATGAACTGTTTTTTTGAATTGTGCAATTATCAGTGGAGTGTGAAAGTTGGATAATTATATCTTTTCAAAAAGGGGCTGATGACATGTGAAATCTTCTTGGAGAATGGAAAGTATCACTTGTTTTTTTCTTCACACACCTCACAATAAACTGTTGAGAACTGTGACATTTTGATTTAGGTTCTTAGAAACTCCAGGCTTAATTTCCAAATTCCACAAGCTGTGCTAACGATGGATAAATATTAGTGACATATAGATATTAAAAATACCTCTCAGCACAACATCTATCTGTGTTAGGGAAAGAATACACATCTCATTGTTCTTTTGTTCTTGTATTTCAGAATTGCTCAGCATTTCTGGGCATCTGCTATCTAAAAGCTATAACTACACAAACACTGAAGTGAAGACTTGGAGCAATTGCCCAGTATTTGAGACAAAAGAAAGAACAGCAAACTCGAAACAGAGTTTAAAACAAACATTTTTGGATTGACGTCCAGTCACCTTGGATGGTCTGGCTGTCTCTCAATGAGCAAGTTGATTTTGTCTCTCCAATTAGGCACAAGTGAAAATTCACTATTGCTAGTCATTGGCATCAAGAGAGCCATTAAAACTTACTAAAATAAATCCTAAAGAAAAGCAGTATTGAAGCACAAAGCCATAAAAATCTAAATGGAAAATTTCATGCAAACTTAGACTTCTCTAATTTTACTTTTGCTAAATAGAGGGATTATTAGCATGGAATACTTAACCCCTAAATCAGAAGCACTCCACAGAGCTCAACAGCACTGGTTTTTTATTAATTTTGTTTGTTTACTTTTCATTTCTTGCAGTAAATTGTTTTCTCTTAATAACATTAATGAAAATTAAATTGGACATTGTGATTGAAAAATAGTCTCCAGCCTTGAAAATAAATGTGTCTGCTTCACCTTGATACTTATTTTCACTAACTATAGGAGATCATTATCTGGTCAGAGCACTCAGTTCTGTCCATGTTAGACAAGCTATTTTTGGTCTTTGCTTTTAAGGGAAATTATTTGTCAGAAAACGTTTGTCGACTAGGTCTCAGCAAACCATGGAGGGAGGAACAAACATGCCAATGTGCTTAAGAATCAAGAATTAAGCTTTGCACAAAGCCCATACTTGACAACTCTTTTCTAAATTCAATTAAATAGAAACACTGAAAGACTCTCATCAGTAACAGATCTTTATATCATGTGATTAAACCTGTTGAATCTCTACTATCTCTGACTTGTTTCATTAAATATGTTTCTAATGGTTATCATTATATTTGAGAGTTATTTTGATTTGCAACAATAGCACAATGTTTAATAGATGTAATATTTGGCAGAATTTTAAATTTCATATTTTTCTATAAATATTCTGTGCAAAATTAATTCATAATTTATTCTAATATCTTAATACTTGAAATCTTTAGACCCTACATTGGTTCTGTTATTATTATTATTACTCTTATAGCTGGTAACTTGTACATTTGGTGATTTTGAGTTGGGAATTATATTTTATTAAAATTAACCTGTGGAATGACATACATTTTATTCCAAAAATTTTTGCTTTGGGTTCTGTTGGGAGTAAGTGGTGACTCTGGACATACCACAACTTTTATTCTGTTTGAGTAAACCAGCTTAATTTTTCATCTCAAATTCAGTCCCTTAACATCACAGAAACCAGACTTTTTCTGTTGCTTCCAGAACTGGTGCTGCTTACCTTCAGATTATCATTTCTTTGTGTACAAGTCCTTTTTGCTTCAAGTCACTATCATTTATTTATCTAGTTAGTTTTAAAATGTACTTATTTTTCCTAAGAGATTTCTTTTGTTTTCTTGTGAGCTCAGCACAATTTCTGAATTATGTTTGCAAGATTTTTCATCTTAGTTTTCCTATGTTTCTGCCATACATGTGTACAGATTCATTGTTCTTCCTTTGGAAAAAAAAAAAAAATCCCTAAGTAGTCTTAATCACCTGGTCCTTGAAAGATGCTGAGTCCTTTAGTGTGCCAAATTAGTGATGACTGGGGAAAATGTTTGTTTATTTTGAATTATATTGAGGGGCAAGAGTGTGCTTTCTGTGTCTTAAGCTAAAAACTCAAACTTTATTTGCATACAAATAAAACAGACAGTACCTTTAGAATTCTGATTTGTGAATACTAGTGAGAGAGACACATTGAAGACTTTTAAGGACAATTTCAAAATGTGTATTTTTCATCAACATAGGTGATTCTGATCCAAAGTTCTTTCAAAGATCACTCCTTGAGAGCCACCAGCATATACTTGCTTACACCTGGGATCTTTTTGATTACACCTGGGGTTTTTCTTGGAGAAGGAAATGGCAACCCACTCCAGTGTTGTTGCCTGGAGAATCCCATGGACAGAGAAGCCTGGTAGGCTGCAGTCCGTGGGGTCGCACAGAGTCGGACAGGACTGAAGCGACTTGGCGGCGGTGGGGGGGTTTTCTTTACCTAAAATTCTGATTGCCAATATCTAAAATACCCTCAATTCCACCTCCTCATTTCCTTGTTGTTCTTCCTAACTCATCACTCCATCTTTCATAGATAATTCTACTTACCTGACACATCACCTCTAATATCACCCACCACCTCCAGAATGCTTTCTTTCAACCCCTTCCAAAGGTGACATTAATGTCCATAGCACCTCATTGCTACATATCTGCATTATATACTTTATTTATAAGTTTATACACTGGGTCCATCACCAAGCAAAGTGTTCATAGAGGATTGGATTTTCTTGTATTGATATTATTATTAATATCCAGAATTAGCAGATTGCACAATGTATTGCAGACATTCAATAAATGTATTCTGATTGTCAGTACTTCTTTTGACAGAAGGATAAAACATACAGAATGCTTTATTTGAAAACCTAATTCCATCCTAAAAAATTGAAGCAGTTTTAATGTCAGAGACATACCTATAAGAGATCCTATTATTTTGTATAGTCAATGAAAGGAGTACACTATATCTGTCTTTGGTCATCTGATTTTATTAAAAACTACAGTAACAGCAGAAAACAGAGACCTCTGTAAAACAAGGCTTAATTCTGAATGCAGCAAGGGTATGTGGGATTTAGCCAACTACAAAATGAGAGGGTCAGTGGATCGAAAGTTACTAAGAGGAGACATCAAGGATAGGGGAATTCTTGCAAAAAAAAATTAATAAGGTTTGCTGAAGATAAGCTAGGGTTGTCAGATAGCAAGACAGTAAAACAGTTGTCTGAGGAGGACTTACAAATAGCTGAGAAAAGAAGAGAAATGAACAGCTAAGAGGAAGGGTAAGATATACCCCACTGAATGTAGAGTTCCAGAGAATAGCAAAGAGAGATAAGAAAGCCATCTTAAGTGAACAGTGCAAAGAAAAAGAGGAAAACAATGGAATGGAAAGACTAGAGATTTCTTTGAGAAAATTGGAGATACACAGGGAATATTACATCAAATATGGGCATGATAAAGGACAGAAATGGCAAGAACCTAACAAAAGCAGAAGGAATTAAGAAGAGGTGGCATGAATACAAGGAAGAACTGTACTAAAAAGTCTTCATGACCCAAATAACCACGATGGTGTGGCTTCTCACCTAGAGCCATAAATCCTGGAGTGTGAATTCAAGTAGGCCCTAGGAAGCATTATTAAGAACAAAGCTAGTGGAGGTGATGGAATTCCAGCTTAATGAGTGAAGTTAAGTTGTTCAGTCATGTCCGAATCTTTGCAACCCCTTGGACTGTAGCTTACCAGGCTCCTCGGTCCATGGAATTTTCCATGCAAGAGTACTAGAGTGGGTTGCCATTTCCTTCTCCAGGGAATTTCATCTTAGGTATATCAAATCCTAAAAGATGATGCTGTTAAAGCACTGCACTCAATATGCTAGCAAATATGGGAAATGCAGCAGTGTCCACAGGACTGGAAAAGGTCAGTTTTCATTCTAATTCCAAAGAAGAGAAATGCAAAAGAATGTTCAAACTACTGTACAAATGCACTCATTTCACAAGCTAGTGAGGTAACACTCAAGATCCTTCATGGTAGGCTTCATTAGTATGACTTTCAGATATACAAGCTGGATTACAAAAGGCAGAGGAACCAGAGATCAAATTGCCAAAATCCGTTGGATCATAGAAAAAGCAAGATAATTCCAGAAAACCATCTACTTCTGCTTCATTGACTATGCCACTGTGAATCACAACAAACTGCGGAAAATGCTTAAAGAGAAGGGAATACAAGACCACCTGAGTTGTCTCCTGAGAAACCTATATGCAGGTCAAGAATCAACACTTAGAATCAGACATAGAATGGAGTGGTTCCAAATTGGGAAAGGAGTATATCAAGGCTATATATTGTCACCTTGCTTATTTAACTTGCAGAGTATATCATGTGAAATACCAGGCTGGATAACTTCATGGCAAATAGATAGGAAAGCAATGGAAACAGTGACAGATTTTCTTTTCTTAGGCTTCAAAATCACCATGGACAGTAACTGCAGCCAATGGACTGTAGCATGCCAGGCTTCCTTCTTCTCACCATCTCCCAGAGTTTGCTCAAACTCATATTCATTGAGTTGATGATATCCAATCAATTCATCCTCTGTTGCCCTCTTCTCCTCATGCCCTCAAACTTTCCCAGCATCAGGGTCTTTTGCAATGAGTCAGCTCTTCACATTAGGTGGCCAAAATATTGGCGCTTCAGTATCAGTCCTTCCAATGAACTTTCAGGGTTGGTTTCCTTTAGGATTAACTAGTTGGATCTCCTTACTTTCCAAGGGACTCTCTAGCGCCCTCTCCAGAACCACGATTGAAAAGCATCAATTCTTTGGCATACAGCCTTTTGTACTGTCCAACTCTCACATCTACACATGACTACTGGAAAAAACATAGCTTTGACTATACAAACCTTTGTCTGCAAAGTAATGTCTCTGCTTTTTAATATTCTGTCTAAGTTTGTCATAGCTTTGTAGTATATAAAAAGCAGAGACATCACTTTTCCTACAAAGGTCCACATAATCAAAACTATGATTTTTCCAGTAGTATGTACATAATGTAATAGTTGGACCATAAAGAAGACTGAGCCTTGGAGAATTGATGCTTTCAAACTGTGGTTCTGTAGGAGACTCTTGATATCAAATGATATCAACCCTGAATATTCATTGGAAGGACTGATGTTGAAGCTGAAGCACCAATACTTTGGCCACCTGACGGGAAGAGCCAGTTCATTGGAAAAGATTCTGATGCTGGGAAAGATTGAGGGCATGGGGAGAAGGGGGCAAAAGAGAATAAGATTGTTGGATGACATCACTGTCAATGGACATGGGTTGGAGCAAACTCCAGGAGACAGTGAAGTACCGGAAGCCTGGTATGCTGCACTCCATGGGGTCACAAAGAATCAGACATGACTTAGAGACTGGACAACAACAATAAACAGATATCCAAGGTGGGTGGTGAGTATCTGATCAGATATCAAGGGTGGGGGATTCCTGTTAAACTGACTTATCAGGATTCTTTCTAAAACTATTCTCAGCAGGCTGAAGACAGGATCCAAGGATAAGACCTGGTCAAAAAGAAGACTTAGAGGATTGTTTCTAAGGTTTGATGAGAGAAAGGCTCTTTTTCAACTTTACTGATTTTTCTTAATGTTGTTTATTATAATTGCTATCATATTATCATAAGCATCTAGGAGAAAAATTTACAGTTGAAACCATTACATGGGGAGAAAATATCTGTAATGGTTGCATCTCTGTGCCCCCAAACACACTTCCAGAAAAACTGTAGTCAAAGGCTAATTTTCTATGTCATAGGTGAATATTAGCTCTTTAAATTAAAAGTAGCGACAGTATATTCAGCATAGCTGAGGCACACAGGCTTTCATTTCTTTGCTGCTGCTGCATGCAGCAGCTTCCTTTGTGTAGAAGGATGAGTGTCTGACTTCAAAGGATGAGAATTCAGTAGGACTTCAAAGGTGATGTGACAGATGGTACATGAGGAAGCATGGCCCAGTGCCTATTCTCACATTAAAAGGTGTTTTTTTTTCAAACATGAACTCTGTTGACATTTACACATGATAATGAGTATGGCATTTCATCTGCCCATGCTTCTCTGTTGTAGTCCCACGTTAGTTATCCACAGAACACGAAAAAATGCTGGGAGCCATCTTGAATAAATGGAAAGTTAGACAAAATGGCATTCAGCAACCTTTCAACAAATATCAGGTTTCATTTATGCTAGTTTCTTCTTGTCAATAATGCAGACAATTCCAGGGTCATAAATAGTAACTCTATTTTAATGATCCAATACAATATCTATTTACTGAATGCTTGTCATACATGCAACATTACATTAACTACCATTAGAAAGAGATTTGGAAGAAAGATAAGACATAGTTCCTACCATGGAAATCTATGTGGAATTTTAAACATACTTTCATGTGAAGAAATTTGAGGACTAGCCAAGGTGTTTGAATCTATGGGACACTCACTGGAACTTCACCATGGGGGGGTGCATGCAAAATAATTTTGTTAGCACTTTCACAGAGAACACTCTGCTAGAAACCTCAGAGCAGGCAGCTGCTGAGTTCTCCATCCTAGGCAGGTAGAGTTCATGAAGGAAAGAGGACTAGGGCAGAACAGAATATAAACAAAAAAATGCAAATAACGATAGCTTTGCAAAATCACAAAAAGACAACAATTTAAAAATTGACCTTGTTTTTACTTTACCATTTCCTAAAATCCAAGGTATAAGTTTTCAAAAAGAAAGAAAACAAAAGAAAATATAACTTTCTGTAATAGTACTTTTTTAAAGATTAGAAATTTAAATAAAGCTTCCTGTTGTGTGTTCCTATTGTGTTCCTGGCCTCGGTAGGTCTAGTGAGACTTGTAGGAAAAGGGTAGCTGCAAAGTCCCACTGTGCAGTCATTTCCCCCCTTCCTCACAGATAAACACAGCAGCAGTAACTAACGCATTCTTCATTTTTTAAAAGTATGAAATGAAAAGATCATTCATGCCACAGAGCTTATGCATATGGACTATTTAAACTGTTTTCAGTTGATATAAAAATATAATTCTTAATTCATTTGGCATTTCATTATTTTGATTCATCTAAATAAATAGATTCTGAAAGGTTACTGTGGAGATACCTATCAAGCATCTTATCTGGCAAAGAATTGAAGAAAAAACGGAGGCTGAGTACATTGGAAACTCTAATCTAAATGTGTCATTAGACTGAGAACAAGTTGTTAATGTCACCCTTGAAGTCGACCTTGTCAGAAAGAAATGTAGACAGTGCTCCATAATCTTCAATCTGACCTATCTTCGAGACTTTCTCATCATTCTTCACCCAATGTGGAAATGCATCACTGCTTTTAGCTAATGTTCTAAACATACCAGCACATTCAATTTTTCATACCAAGAGAATTACTGTGGCTACAATGGCCAGGGAAGAGTATTTTGCTCAATGACCAAAATAAACAAACTACCTCCGTCTATAGAAAATTCCTTGAATATGTTACAGGATTATATTATGAAGGAAAATAAAACATACATTTATATGTAAATCCAGTCTGAGGTTAAAGAGAAAGGTATGCGGAAGACAGAAAAAATAAGATGGTCAACATGCTTGAGATGAACAAGTGGACCAGCTGGGAAAGAAAATTGGGTGTAAACTGATTTTCCTGACTGCCATTGAAGTATCTGGGCAAAGCACACCCTAGTGCATATTAGATAATCTGAATCTGAGGCATAATCTATCCAGCTTGAAGACTGACTCCGCTATAAACAGAACTATGAAATGTTTTCTTAACATGTTAACTATTTTAAAGTTGTTATAAGTCTAAAGACCCATGCATATCTGAATGTATTTACAGTTTTAGCCACTGAAACTGCTTGATGAATATTTATAATGTTACCCAGAACATTGAAAGAGAACTCTGTAAATCTAGGTTTTAGAAACTTTTCTAAACTTTAGAATTATGTGAATTGAAAAAGCAAACTATACTGTGACTTCTGGTTTATCACTAAAATTGTGTGGTCATATTAAATCTCCTTAATTATTTCACTCAATTCTTTAATAAATATTGCATTGTACACAAGAAAACAGCTTTCATACTTCATAAGAAATGTGCTAGAGAAAAATATGTGCAAAAGATTAACTGGAGGGTCTGAAGTTTTATCTTACTTAGAAGCTAACAGGTTGGTCACTTCATGGATGCTGGTAGAAGATGCAAGACTGTTGAATCAAAGACAAACATTTACTTATAGCAATAGCTGTAGCTAAAGATTTGACTTTTTATTTTTACCACCAATTCTCTATGTCTCATTTCCTATAAGACAATGTGAAGACAACTGCATGCAATCTAGATTTCATTGCAACACATGAACTCTGAGCTTTGGGAATCCAAATATTTTATAATGGATAGTAAGCATGCCGGGATAAAGCAATGGCAAACCAGTCCAGTGTTCTTGCCTGGAGAATCCCAAGGATGGGGGAGCCTGGTGGGCTGCCGTCTATGGGATCGCACAGAGTCAGACATGACTGAAGGGACTCAGCAGCAGCAGCAGCAAGCATGCCAGACCTATGTCTGGGAGGAGACACTCTATCTTAAGGCTACAGATAAGATTGTTCTTTGCTTCAGATGTAGACACCATCTCCAACTGCCATGACTCTTTGTTATGTTGAAAAAGACTAGGGGCAAAGGCATTCCATGACTCTGGTTGCAAGATGTGTAGAATTGTGATATTCTCATAGAGAATGACTTTTCAACATGTAATAGTACATGCAAGTCTCTAAGAGCAAAGAAATCCAAAGTCTACCAACTTTTTGATAAATTATATTACTTATTAGGAAATTAAGAAAAAGCATTAGGTAAAAGCAAATAAAACAAATAACAACAAACCTTAGGCCATCAAACTTATGAAGTATGAAAGCTCTGCAGAGACCCTAGGAGGACTTTCAGCAAAATTTGTACTTCTGATATGGCTATAGGAATCATTGAAGAATTATTTAATTCCCAGAGTATATACATAAGAGACATGAAGAGCTCCCCCCATGAAACAAAATCAGAGTCTAATTACAAAGTATCTCTATCATTTGAACTATTATATTTTAAAGGTTTCTTTGTGGAGAAACAACTTATATTAACAACTTAACTGATAAATATTATGTCATAAACATAGACATTGAGGTGAGATATAATTGAGGAAAATGACTGAAATCAAGGGATGAGATGTCGTTCCTCTGAAAAAGCCCTGATCTGAGAAAGTAAGTAAGTGTTAGTCGCTCAGTTGTGCTCGACTCTTTGTGACCCCATGGATTGCAGCTCACCAGGCTCTTCTGTCCATGAGATTTTCCAGGCAAGGATACTGGAGTGGGTTGCCGTTTCCTTCTCCAGGGGATCGTCCAGACCCAGGGATTGAACCCAGATCTCCTGCACAGCAGGCAGATTCTTTACCTACTGAGTTAATAGTCCTTTTTGATCTGAGAAAGGTGAGTAGGATTTAGCAAGATGAAAAGATAAAATTACTTAAGCTGATTAAATATAGAGTAGTAGAAACAATCACAGAGATGAAAAATAATCAAAAAGAGAAAGAAGAATAACTGAGCTCTAGAATATTTTCAAGTGACTACTGTACACAGTTGGGGTCCTTTAAGAAGAGAAAGAAAGTTCCCAGGTGGCACAGTGATAAAGATTCCCCTGCCAATGCATGAGATACAAGAGAAGCATATTCCATCTCTGGGTGGGGAAGATCCTCTGGAGAAGGGAATAGCAACCCGCTTCAATATTCTTGCCTGGAGAATCCCACGGACAGAGGAGCCTGGCAGGCTATGGTCCATGGGGTCATAAAAGGTCAGACACAACTGAGCACACACATAGCACACAAGAGAAAGCAGGGGATTTAAAAACATATTTGAAGCAATAATGGCCAAATTTCCCCCATTTGTTGAAAAAATATAAAGCCAAAAATTCAGGAAGTTCAATTAACTGCAAGTAAAAGATACATGAAAAAACTACATTAAGAAATATGATAATCAAATTCTTCAAAACCACTTACAAAAAACAAATGTTAAAAGTAGCTTAAAGCAAACAAACAAACCAAAAACCATGTTATTTCTTGCCAAAAGGAAAAAAGTAAAAGGATGGTAAAGATTTCTCATCAGAAACAAAGCAACTAAGAAAACATGGAAAGCTTCTTTAAAGTACCAAAAGAAACACTCTAGGCCTAAAATTCTATAATCAGCAAATATATCTTTTAAAAAGGGTAAAAATGTGCAGCACTAGCACTAAAAGCCTATATTAGAGCAAATCATGGTCTCAAATTAATAAGCTCAGCTTACCCCTTAAGAAACAAAAAATAAAATAAAATAAAAGATAAACAGAGTAAAGGAAATAATAAAAATCAGAACCAAAATACAGAATAGAAAGCAGTAAAATAATAGAGAAAAATCAATGAAACCAAAGGCCAATTCTATAAAAAGAATCAATAAAAGTGATACACTTGTAGTCAGCCTAATCAGGAAAAAATTAGAAAAGACACAGATTAACAATATTGAGGGTGAGAGATGGAACATCAATAGTCATTCCAGTATTTCTTGTGGACAAAAATAAAGCAATCATTATACCATTATTAAAAGGATAGGAAATACGATGAGCAAATTTAAGCCAATATTTAATAATGTGGGTGAAATTAATAAATATCTTGAGAGACATATAAAACAGAACTAAAAAAAAAAAAAAAAAGGAGGATAAAACTGAATACCTCTGTTTCCATAAAATAGATTGAATTTATAGTTTAAAACTATGCCACATAGACACTCTAAACCTAAATTTTATTGACAATCTCTACTAAATATTTAAGGAAGCCACAATATTAATTCTACACAAAGTAACACAAAAATAAAGAGAAGGGAATACTTCTCAACTTATTTTATAAGACTAGCATTACCCTGGTAGTGAAACTAGGCACAGACATTACAAGTAAAATAAAATTACAGACCAACATCCCTCATAAAAACAGATGAAAAAATTATTTACAAAGTTTTAGAAAGTGAAAGCCATAAAATATATAAAAATATTAATATAACATGAACAAGTGAGATTTATTCCAGAGGTTCAGAATTTAACCTGAAAATTATTCAACTTAATCCATGAAATTAAAAAAAATAAAAAAAAGAAAAAGAATACAATTCAACATTCATCAATAATTAAAAAACAAACAAACAAACTCTGTTTCCTAAGAACTGAAGAAGCTATTCTCAATTTGATAATGAAAACCTACATCTAACATTATGTGTTATTTTAGTTGCTAAGTCATGCCTGACTCTTGCATCCCCACAGACTGTAGCCAGTCAGGTTCCACTATTTTTTTTTCAGTTTTATTTATTTTTTTTTTAACTTTACAATATTGTATTGGTTTTGCCATATATTGACATGAATCTGCCATGGGTGTACATGTGTTCCCCATCCTGAACCCCTCTCCCACCTCCCTTCTCATTCCATCCCTCTGGGTCATCCCAGTGCACCAGCTCTGAGCACCCTGTATCATGCATCGAACCTGTCCATGAGATTTTTCAGGCAAGAATACTGAAGTGGGTTGCCATTTTCTGGTCAAGGGGATCTTCCAGACTGAGAGATGGAAACCCCAGTCTCCTGCATTGCAGGCAGATTCTTTCCAACTGAGCTACCAGGGAAGCCAATATCTAACATTGTACCTAATATTTGAAAATGTATGTGCCTTTTAAGATGTAATGTTTTGTTAAAGACTAATGTTTCCTTTGATGATTAAGAACAAGAAAAAGATACAGCAAAATGTACTGTATAGCACAGGGAACTAAACTCAATATTTTGTAACTTATATGGGAAAATAATCTGAAATGTGATATGACTGAATCACTTTGCTGTACATCTGAAACTAAGACAACATTTTAAAATCAACTATGCTTCAATAAAAATGAAATGATTGATTTTTAAAAAGAACAAAGAAAAGATGTATACTTTCACCATCTACTCTACATGTAGCAGAAGTTCTACTCAGTTCAATAAGGAAAGAAAAAGAAATAAAAGGCATCCAGATTAGAGACAAAGAAAGAAAAATTGTCTTAACTTGCAGAATGTTACTTAACTACATAGAAAATCTGATATAACTACATACATAAAAATTAACAGAACTAATACTGCTACTAGCAAAATTACAGGAACTAAAATGAATGTGCAAAATTTAATATTATTTCTGCCTGATAGCAATGAAGAAACAAATTAAAATAAAGCTACCATTTACAATAGCATAAAACATGCTAAATACTAGTAATAAACCTGATAAAAACTGTACAAAACTATACATTGAAGATTTCAAAACTTTACTAACAAAAATTTGAAAAGTCCAAAATCATTAGAGATACACCTTTGTTCATGGATTGCAAGGCTCTATATTGTGGCTCAGCTGGTAAAGAATTTGCCTGCAATGTGAGAGATGTGGGTTTAATCGTTGGGTTGGAAGTCCCCTGGAGAAGGGAAAGGCTATCCACTCCAGTATTCTGGCCTGGAGAGATCCATGGACTGTATAGTCCATGGGGTCGAAAAGAGCTGGACACGACTGAGCGACTTTCACTGATCACTGATACTGGTTTAATGTCAGCCTTCCCAAACTGATCAGTACAATGCCAAACACAATCTTAGCAACTGTTTTTTTTTTTTTTTTTTTTTTTTTAGGTAACTGTTAAGCTATTTCTAAAATACATAAAAATTAAAAAGATAGAGTAACCAAAGCAAATTTAATAAAGAAAAACAAGATCAAAAGGCCAACAGTATCTTATTCCATGGCTTATAATAAAGCTACAGTAATAAATACAATGTGTTATTTGTAGCAAGACAGAAAAATATAACAATTGAACAAAACAGAGTTTACAATAGAGTCACACATATACAAATGAATTTTGACCAAACTGCAAAAGCAGCTCAGTGAAGAGTGGATGCTTCTTTCAACAAATGATATAGAAAAATTGAGTATTGTTATACAAACTAATAAACTTTAATCCATATCTTGCATCACACACTGAAAAATAACTCAGTGTCAATCATAGATCTAAAAATAAAATTAAACTGTAAAGTTCATAGAAAGGAAGATTTACCCATGGGTTAGGGAAAGAGTCTCTCAGCTTTGACACCAAAAGCATGATACACAAAAGAAAATACTGATCAATTGGGATTCATCAAAATGATTAACCTCTGCTCTTTGACAATCCAGAGAAAATAATGAAAAGACAAGCCCCAGATGGGGAGATAATATGTGTAAGCATAAATCTGAGGGAAAATAAAGACTTGTATTCATTATATAAGGTCTCTCAAAACTGATAAAACAAGAATACAAATAATCCAATAAATAAATGCTCAAATGATTTGAATAAACACCACTCAAAGAATATATATGCTCAACATTGCCAGCTATTACAGTAATAGTACAATTAACACCACAATTAAATATCACTACATACTTACTAGAATAACTAAAATTAAAGGCTAAAATAAATGCTTAAAATCAACTATTGAAGAGAATGTTGACAAAATGGTACTGTCACATTCTGCTGGTGGAACGTAAAATGATGACTACTATAAACACTCTAAAAATAGTTGATAGTTTCTTAACAAAACATATAAACATATGATTCAGACTGTTCTACTCTTAGGTATTTACTCGAGTAATAAATAAATAAATAAATATATATATATATATATATATACACACACACACACATACACACACACACACACACACACATCCAAAGTACGAATTTTTTTTTAAATTTAATTTTTATTGAAGGATAATTGCTTTATAGAATTTTGCTGTTTTTGGTCAAACCTCAACATAAATTTTCTTTTTGAACCTCCCTCTCATCTTCTTCCCCATCCCACCCCTCGAGGTTGATACAGAGCCCCTGTTTGAGTTTCTTAGCCATACAGAAGATTCCCATTGGCTATCTATTTTACATATGGTAATGTAAGTTTCATGTTACTCTTTCCATACATCTCACCTTCTCCTCCCCTCTCCCCATGTCCACAATAGTTTCTATGTCTGTTTCTCTATTGCTGCCCTGTAAGTAAATTCTTCAGTACCATTTTTCTAGATTCCGTCTATATGCATTAGAATATTACATTTATTTTTCTCTTTCTGATTTACTTCAAAGACAACTGTCAGAATGAGAGAAAATAATAGCAAATGAAACAACTGACAAAGGATTAATTTCCAAAATATACAAGCAGCTCATGCAACTCAATACAAGAAAAACAAACAACCCAATCAAAAAGTGGGAAAAATACCTAAACAGATATTTCTCCAAAGAAGATATACAGATGGCTAACAAACACATGAGAAGATGCTCAACGTCACTCATTATTATCAAACCAAAACTACAATGAGATATCACCTCACACCAGTCAGAATGGCTGTCATCAAAATGTCTATAAACAATAAATTCTGGAGAGGGTGTGGAAAACAGGGACCACTCTTGCACTGCTGGTGGGAATGTAAACTGATACAGCCACTATGAAAGATGGTATGGCGACTCCTTCTATTATACAGAGTGAAGTAAGCCAGAAAGAAAAACACCAATACAGTATACTAACGCATATATATGGAATTTAGAAAGATGATAACAATAACCCTGTGTACGAGACAGCAAAAGAGACACTGATGTATAGAACAGTCTTATGGACTCTGTGAGAGAGGGAGAGGGTGGGAAGATTTGGGAGAATGGCATTGAAACATGTATAATATCATATATGAAACGAGTTGTCAGTCCAGGTTCAATGCACGATACTGGATGCTTGGGGCTGGTGCACTGGGACGACCCAGAGGGATGGAATGGGGAGGGAGGAGGGAGGAGGGTTCAGGATGGGGAACACATGTATACCTGTGGCAGATTCATTTTGATATTTGGCAAAACTAATACAGTTATGTAAAGTTTAAAAATAAAATAAAATTAAAAAAAAAAAAAAAGAAACAGAGGAAGTGGTTCAAAAAGCCTTCATATTTACTATCTGGCCCTTTATGGAAAAAGTTTGCCAATCCTTGATAGAATATAAAATGTTCCAAGTTCATAATAAAAAGCATTCAAAAAAAAAAAAAAAAACTAGGAATAGAATCACCATATGACCCAGCAATCCCACTCCTAGGCATATACCCTGAGGAAACCAAAATTGAAAAAGACACATATATCCCATTGTTCATTGCAGCACTATTTACAATAGCTAGAAGATGGAAGCAGCCTAGATGTCCATCAACAGATGAATGAATAAAGAAGTTGTGGTGCATATACACAATGGAATATTACTCAGCCATAAAAAGGAACACCTTTGAGTCAGTCCAAATGAGATGGATGAACCTAGAACCTATTATACAGAGTGAAGTATGAATGTTTTAAAAGCATTGATTTTAATAAAGACAGAAGAAGAACACAGATGTCTATCAACAGATTAATGGATAAACAAAGAATGGAATGTTTATAAATGAAATACTATTCTGTAACAAAAAATGCTTATTACTATATATGCAACATAAGTGAATCTCAAAATAAGTAAATAAAAGAAATAAGACCAAAAAAATAGTGGGTCTATATTGTATAACATGATTATACTTCTGTGAGTTTTAGAAAATGCAAATTAATCTGTAGTGATAGAAAGCAGGAAAAGTGATTCATTTGGATTGGAAGAGAAACAGGAAGGAAAGATTATAAATGAGCACAAGGAAACATTTGTGAGTTATGAATGTATTCATTATTTTGGTGTGGTGATGTTTTCAAATTATGACACATGTCAAAACTTATTCAATTGTGCATGCTATTTACAGTTGAGTTTATGTCAATTATACTTAATAAAAATATTTGTTAAAGTACAAACATTACACAGAATGGCAGCTGCTCTAAAGAGTAGCATCCCATAGTAAGATTTTTTTTCTGTAGCGCTGATCACCCTGATTAGGTTGCTGCTGCTGCTGCTGCTGCTAAGTCGCTTCAGTCGTGTCCGACTCTGTGCGACCCCATAGACGGCAGCCCACCAGGCTCCCCTGTCCCTGGGATTCTCCAGGCAAGAACACTGGAGTGGCTTGCCATTTCCTTCTCCAATACATGAAAGTGAAAAGTGAAAGTGAAGTCGTTCAGTCATGCCCGACTCTTAGAGACCCCATGGACTGCAGCCTACCAGGCTCCTCCGTTCATGGAATTTTCCAGGCAAGAGTACTGGAGTGGATTGCCATTGCCTTCTCCCTGTTTAGGTTGGAGTTTATTAATTTTACAGTGATGATGAATTATAGTTATTTTTTTCTTCCCTAGTACAAAAAAAAAATAGATTGGAAACTGGCAAAGAGAAGGACAATGATTTCATAAATTCAGAGTGAGGGCTTCTAAGGGGCAGTGTATATAAATCAGGGGCTTATGATAACATAGCAACTGGGAGATACTCTAATATTAGGCTAATGGAGTATCTACCATTGGCGATATTTCTAGTGTTTTGGACAGAAGTAAAAACAGACTTTTGGTGTGTACTCTTAAAGTTTTCATTCACAAGTGGCTTTTGCTCTCATGGTATTTGCCAAAGCAAGTCACCTGAATAAGCCTGACACCAAAGACAAGGATAAATATAAACTCACAGGCAGGAGTATCACAAGTTATATGGCCAATATAATGCCAATGTGACAGGAATATATAAATAATTATAGTGCATGACACAACATGTTTAAACCCAATCTTTCCTTAAAAAAAAAAAACAAAAAAAAAACTAGTTTTTACCCTGTCTCAAAAAGAAACCACAACCATCCAATTTAATCAAGGCTTCAGACTCAAGTCCAGGATCTTAGAATGATATCTACATTAGATTTTTCAGCTCCAGAAATCTATGATTCCAAAAGTCATGTTATCTAGTCCCCTCATATGCATTGTTGAAACAAGGATGTAACAACTGCAATGAACACCCCCATCTGGAGAATGAGGGTAGAGACATGCAGTGCCACTGTTCTATAGTAGCCCTGACATTCTGAAGAACAGAATTGTAACAGGGCTTTTAGAATATCCCTAAATAGCTGCTTTAATGCCTGAAAAATCTCTCCCCATTCCATTTTTCTTTGGGGAATACATCCTTATTGCTGACTGAGAAGTTCTCTCATCTTGATTCATGCATTTAGAAGGTCAGAGAATCCAATGGTCATTTTTTTTTAACTTTTTATTTTATATTGAAGAATAATCAGTCGTGTCCGACTCTGCAAGCCCACAGACGGCAGCCCACCAGGCTCTGCCGTCCCTGGGATTCTCCAGGCAAGAACACTGGAGTGGGTTGCCATTTCCTTCTCCAATGCATGAAAGTGAAAAGTGAAAGTGAAGTCGCTCAGTCGTTTCCGACTCTTAGCGACCCCATGGACTGCAGCCTACCAGGCTCCTCTGCCCATCGGATTTTCCAGGCAAGAGTACTGGAGTGGGGTGCCATTGCCTTCTCTGGAAGAATAGCTGGTTAACAATGTTATGATAGTTTCATGTGTACATCATGAAAAATACTGGGCTGGATGTAGCACAAGCTGGAATCAAGATTGCAGGGAGAAATATCAATAACCTCAGATATGCAGATGATACCACACTTATGGCAAAAAGCGAAGAAGAACTAAAGAGCCTCTTGATAAAAGTGAAAGAGGAGAAGGCTTAAACTCAACATTCAAAAAACTAAGACTGTGGCATCTGGTCCCATCACTTCATGGGAAATGGGAATAGATGGGAAACAGTGGAAACAGTGGCTGACTTTATTTTTTGGGTTCCAAAATCACTGCAGATGGTGACTGCAGCCATGAAATTAAATGATGCTTGTTCCTTGGAAGAAAAGTTATGACCAACATAGACAGCATATTAAAACGTAGAGACATTACTTTGCCAATAAAGGTCCATCAAGTCAAAGCTATGGTTTTTCAAGTAGTCATGTATAGATGTGAGAGTTGGACTATAAAGAAAGCTGAACCCCGAAGAATTGATGCTTTTGAATTGTGGTGTTGGAGAAGACTCGTGATAGTCCCTTGGACTGCAAGGAGATCCAACCAGTCCATCCTAAAGGAAATCAGTCCTGAGTGTTCCTTGGAAGGACTGATGCTGAAGCTGAAACTCCAATACTTTAGCCAATGGGCAGAGGGGTATTTCTTCCAAAAATGCTAATCATCCTTTTTTTCTTTTCCTAATCAAATTTCCTTGTGTTTTCTACTTCCTTTTCTCAAATAGCCCTATTATAAAACATGGTGGTTTTTTAGGACTAATATAGTTCTCAATATATTGATTTAAGATGTCAGTCTCTGATAGCCTTACATCCCTTCTTACTCAACTTAAAGTCCAGGTTCTATCATTACAATTATGGGCCGGTATTTTTTTCCATAATACCCTAAACTATATTACTTACTAGCTTATAATATTTGCTGACTTTCCTGGGATAATGGCTATATTTTATTTTAGTTTCCCTCCAAATTGTCTTTTGGCTAATGGATGGAAACTGAAATGATACATATTTAGCGTTGTACCCACTTTTTCCTCGGTCATAAACCTAGCAATGTCACAGACAGATATTAGTGAGTTCACTGAGTGAAGACATTGTGAAACACAGCCACTCCAGACTCACAGTGAACATGTAAACTCTTTTGTTGCAAGGTCCTGAGGATAGAGGAGCTATTGGCCACTGAAGCAATACAAATTTTTACTTCCTGAAAGACATAGAAAAACAGTACTACCTTAAAAAATTAATCCATAAATGTAAAGAATAAAGTCACAAAATAACTTCTTTTTTTTTTTCTCTACTTAAAAGATAATTGTGAAAAAGAATACAGTAACTGACAGAACCCATTGTATTTCATGACCAGGAAAACTTCAATTGTGCTATTTATTAGTTTACACTGTGGCAGCTCTGCCCCTATTTAAAAGGACATAGAACTCATTGTGTAGCACCCCAGAAACATGGAGCACCAGGAGAAAAAGGCAGCCATCATCTAGAAAACAAACAGTGAAATGAATTGCTGTTTGCCACCTTTCTAACTGTTCTGTTGACCCTTAGTCCCCATCTACTCTGAGTGGTTTCATGCGCAATTCTTAATAGAGTACAAAAGAAAAAAGTAATGCCTGCATTTTCAGAATGAGAGAGTCATCCTGCAAAGGTTGCCCCTTAAAGGTAAAGTATTATAACTGTCATCTTTGTAGACAAATTCTTTTTTCCTTTTCAAAATAAAAGAATGCTCTTTGAATGTGATTTCTTTCTTTCTCATCAGCCACGAGTGATGATAGATATTAACAAATGGAATTAGACTCCCTCTGCCTATCCTTAGATCAAAAACTCCAGAACTAAATCAGTTTGTAAGCCACTTTTCCCCCTTAGAACAGAGAGCTGATTTTACCTAATTGGAATAAACTGTCACCTCAACATATTAGTAATTAGGGTTATGAATAAACAGCTGATCAGTGTGGACGTGATCTGTGGAACATATCAGTAATCCTACCTGCATGCTACATCCAATATATTTACATAATCTTTTTCAAGAGGACAAGGACATGGGTACCTGGTGGCATGTTATTTTCTTTTAATCAAAATACAGAATTTAAAAAGGTCTATCATGAGTAAAAACTTTTAAAGGTATATAATTCATCAACCGTATCCAGTAAACATTTTTGAAATCCTGAAAAGTTGAAAGTGAAAGTCATTCAGTCCTGTCCAGCTCTTTTCAACCCCATGGACTGTACAGTCCCTGGAGTTCTCTAGACCAGAATACTGGAGTGGGTAGTCTTTCCCTTCTCCAGGGGATCTTCCCAACACAGGGATCAAACCCAGGTTTTCCGTATTGCGGGTGGATTCTTTACCAGCTGAGCCACAAGGGAAGCCCTGCTAATGGGCAAATCATCAGGAGACTCATATCTGAAGAAAACCTTCATAGATACTTTTTGTTTCTACCAATTGTGCCATATATCCCAGATGTTGCCGGTCTCAACTCTGTTCACACGGGTATAGGAAGCTGGTTAAATATCCACAAAGAGCTGAACGGTAACATCTTGCACAAATAAATTCACATAGGACATCTATTTCTTCATATTCTCTATAGTGCAGGTAGTGAGAGTTTTTTTTTGTTTTTTTCCACTTTTGTTTTGATTTTCCTTCTTTAATTGAAAGAATGGCTATATACTGATACCATATTTTCTTCTTTTATTGACCCTTTCTGTAAGATTGCAGACCTACTTAAAGGCCAGTTTTATAGGCACAGTGCATTTTTAAAGTTAGAAATATATTTTCATTGAAACTAGAGAGATAGTCTATAAGATGAATTATAACAACCTGCATAGATATTAAACTAAGATTCAGAACCCATTTATGATATCCTAAAAGCAAGCTGGATACTCAGTCATAGGTATACACAAAGAAAACATGTTAAAGGATAGAGTAATCACTTTCTAGAGTTAGTTCACGGTGACATTTGCATTAGGTGTTGTTTCCTTTCTTGTTCCTATTTTCTTTTGTTATTTGATAATCAATTTGAAATGAATACTCCCACTCCAAATTAATTCATATTTACTTAATAAACGAGATGCTTAACAGACAGGTCAATAAGGCTGAACCCATTTTCCTTTAGTAATAATTCAACTAAGTTTTATTAATAGTCAATCCCCAGGAGATGTGGAGTTACAGAAAGTTTGAAAAGTTGAGAGTCTTGAAATTTTATTACAAAACTGTTCTGTGAAGTGGAAACTACAGGTCCTTACTGTTTATATATATATATATATAAAGAAGACTCAATACTAGTGGATTCTCAGTAACAGTATACATGCTTCTGTTTATTTTCTTGTATTAATTCTGTTTTTAAAATTCTGTTGATGGGTTTGTGTTAAGCAATTCACTGTTTCTGACTAAGGAGCTTGTCCTTGTCTGGATTCAGGAGTAATCCAGTGTTGGAATGGAAGCACAGTTAATGAGAGGCACCCAGGAACCAGAGAGGAATCTAGCTTCATCCAAGAATTGCTGATGAAATTTAAAATTGTTTTAAAAAATCTATTCAGTAACAGACTGAGGTTATTTTGATTATATTTTAGGGTGGTAATACTCAATATAAACTCCCATGGAAGGGATATTTGCTACAGGAAATAATGCAAAAATGACCTTCACCCAATTCTCAGAATATTTAATAAGTACAATTTTTTTTCTTAATTTTAACATTTCTTTCCTTAATCTCCCCCTTAAAATGTTAGAATTGACTACACCTGAATAAGCCTGTTAAACATATTGCATTTTCCTCTCTTGAGGAAAGTATAAATAACTGGATGAGGTGATAAAGTAGATACATTAATATATAGCCATATGCATATTTTCTTTTTCAATAAATTAATTTAAATCCATATAAAAATTTTGATTTTTATTTGTTCAATACAAAACAAAATGAACTTAGGGCTACAAACATCTAATTTGAAAACATTTGCTCCAGTTTCCTAGGTATTTGCTTATCTAAACTATGTTTTCTAATACTTATTCCTTTAAATGAGTGATCCAGGGCAAAACTATTTGAGTATGTTCTTTTTGAAATACCATTTTAATTAAAAGTGTGGCATATGGACATAGGCATACAACATTTCTACAAAGCATGAAATTTTCAAGATCGAACTGGTAGAATTAATCAAAATTACATTTTGAATATTCATAATTACATTTCACTCATTAGATCAGCAAGCTATAAGCAATTGGTTGACCACCCAGAAATCCCTTAAAAAGAAGGAGAAAGAGACAGACAGAAAGAGAGAGAGAAGCTATTTGGAGAAAAGGTTCATTTCTATTATCAGTAAAATATATCCTGATAATGCAAATAGTCTACAATATTTTATTTTTTAAGAAAAATTAGTAGCTTACATTAATATAGTTTTTATATTATCATACTTAGAAAACCTGTGAAAATACATTTTGTGATTACTTAAATATTGATTTAAAAAGCAGACAACAGGCCACCATTTAAAATGCTTCTTCTCTTTTTTCTTATAATTTTCTTATAATTCCAAATGCCTTTTGTCATGACATTTATTCTAATGTTTATATATATATGTATTTATACATATATATACAAGCATTTTGTGTATATATATATATAAACATAAAACAAAAATGTTTTATATATACATATATGGGGCTTCCCTCATAGCTCAGTTGGTAAAGAGTCTGCCTGCAATGTAGGAGACCTGGATTCAATTCCTGGGTCAGGAAGATCCCCTGGAGAAGGGAATGGCAACCCACTCCAGTATTCTTGCCTGGAGAATCCCATGTACAGAGAAGCCTGGCAGGCTATGGTCTATGGGGTTACAAGAGTCAGACACTACTGAGCAACTAAGTACACACACTCACACACACATACATATATATATATATATACACACACACAGACAAATAAGAAAATTAAGGTAGTTACCATTTTTTAGAAGTGTCAAAAGTAAAAATTAGACATTTTCACTTTGTTTGGACAAGTTGGTAGGAATTGATCTAAATACTTGGAAGCAAGCAATCTTAAAAAGAAAAAAAAAATTAACTGGTTGATGTGGTCTGAAATATGTGCTGACAGAATATCAATTTAGCTCAGTAACTAGCCAGAAACCCAAGGTCAATAAAGAGAGATACATTTATGTTTAAATATCTTGTTAAAATTTTGATTATGTAATCTTCAAATACACAATAGAAATAATAGAATATACTGATATGTTACTCCTCACTTCTCCTATAAAGCTAGAAAATTATTTCTTGATTATATTAGTAGTAAATTTTTGAGATTCATTCCTATAGCACAAAAACAATGATATTTAAAAGGATGTATTGTATTCAAGACACACATTCTTATATATATTTATGTATATATATACACACACACATATACATATTTATGTATATCTCACACATTTATAAACACAATCCTGAAGAAAAAAGTTTTACATGTTGATATACGTGATCCATGTATTTTTATCTTGACACAGAAAAAGCCTGGGCCAAAGCTTTCAGAAATCAAATGTGAACTCATTTTGAAATACCAGCAGTGTTTGAATTTTAAATTAACCTATTTACAATGAAACTATGCCTGCTGATTGCCATCATCTTCAGGAAAATTAACAGTAACGATCATTGGTGTCATAATGCAATTTCCCCACAAAAATCACATAGGCTTCATTACTGTTTACATAAATTGTCATAAATACCAATTATGGCTGAACATAAAATGTAATGCTCTTTTTTTAATCATAATCAGACAATTGTTCTTCTAATTCATATGCTAGGGGAATAGGGTTTTGATTCAACCTTTGTTGTGGAGGCAATGTTTCGATGGCAGTTAGTTTTGCTCGAAGTGCTGGTTGGCTTCTTGTCAAATCGCTCACTCTCCATTTGGATCATGTAGTCCTTGTCCCCATTCAGCGTGTCCTCTAATACACTGGGAAGAATGTGGAGCCACGCTAATGGCAGATGAGGGAGATATACACTGAAAGTGTCCTCTAGACTTCAGGCGAGAGGTGGCTTCTGGTGGGATTTATAACAACATTTGGTGTAATTACACAGAGGCCCCCATAAAGGAATAATGCAATAACAGACCTGTTAGAGGAGCCCATTTGCAGTAGATTCCAGCTTCCCCCATAGGTCAGCAGAACAAATAGCCAGTAAAGGCAATGCCCTGTTAAATGGCTAATTTTCAAAACAAATAAGAGTTAAGTTGCTAGCAGGGGAGTAGAGAAAAGGCCAGGAGGAAGAGATTCAGTATCCTTATCATTTTGGTCTCTAAGAAGGAGATAAATCAGCTAGAAAGGTTATTCAGACAGAAAGAGCAAGAGACAGTTCTCTCTGAGGACAGAAAAAATCCTATTTTTGCTTTCCATCATCTGGCAAAGCAAAGGTGAGAATCACGCTGTTTGGGCTTATTTTATCTCACCACAGAACTCTTTCTACTTGCCTCCT
Organism: Bubalus bubalis; assembly: GCF_019923935.1. Lineage (NCBI taxonomy): Eukaryota > Metazoa > Chordata > Mammalia > Artiodactyla > Bovidae > Bubalus > Bubalus bubalis. The sequence goes on from NC_059178.1 coordinate 45,442,506, forward strand.
TGGTTATTCTTCAGCTTTGCTTCTTCTTGACTTGCTTACTCCTAAAATTTAAAAATAAAGTCTGAGTGAAATTTCCACCCTCTTGATTCAGAGCTCTTCTTAACAATTAGAATCAAAAGAAAAATCACTCCATTGATTCTGTGAGCAAAGCTGTCATGTGTGTTGATAATCGCACACAATAGCATGTGTCTCAGAACAGTAGTGCTTGATCTGTCCTTCCCCACATCTCAAGATGGGGTCATCTCTGTTATTTTAATGAACCCTGGTAATTTGTCCTATTTTCTATCCAATGTTATCCTGGTTGATTAAAGCAGGCTAAAGTGATATGTCCAGTCAATTTTAATGAAACAAAATTATGATCCCTGATCTAAGAAGAAAATAATAAATAAAACTGATACGGATTTCATCTGTGTGAAAAATCAAAGTGGAACAAATAGAAATCCAGTAAAATTAGCTACTGTTGTTTCACTGTCTGAGCTAGAGAAATGCAAAAGGTAAACAAACAGCATCAGCAGGGAAGACAAAATGGGACTTCTACTTTTTTCATCTTTCATAATCTCATGCATTATCGGTAACAGGGTGAGACATTTTAATACCGTATGATCATCATTAAAAGGCAGATATTTATCTTATCACAGTGCATTAAACTCCCAGAAGGAAGCAGGAAAAGAGAGAGAATGAGAGACTCTCTGAACTATTTAAGAAACACTTTGGTTGCCGCTTTTCTTGATTGTTTTTCCTTAAAAAAAAAAAAAAAGCAAAACCCTGATGTTGGACAAAACTGATTCCAAACACAGACTGCACACAGGGCCTATGCATTTTGAGAAATCTCTACTGTGTTCTGACTTTGTTTAATAATTTCTAATTATGTTCTACAACACAAATTAAATATTTCTATCTCCATTGTGTGTACTTATTCATGAGCTGGGCATTAATCGTAAAACAATGTATCTTGTTGTTTATTTATACCAGATGTGAGTATTTATGTTGCTCTGTTCAGGGTTCCCATCTAGGTCTTTATTTGTATACTGAGCCGCCTGTTTTTGCATGAAAATGGTTTCTGAGCTCTGGAGTTCATCTCCACTCTTGTGTTTAAAACAACAGCAACAACAATTCTTTAAAAAAAAAGAATTTATGAATAGCTAAGAGATTTCTGTTGTGGCTCCCCTGGTCTCTCACCAGCAGGTCAGCCAGAAAACATTTTGGGGACCAAGAAAATTCAATTTGGGATTTGCTTCACAGTTTATGATGCTTGCTTCTTGCAAATAAAAGCTGCCTGTGCCATAGACAGCCTTTCTTCTGAAATATATTTGCATACTGCTAATTTTCTATTTACTCACTGAGTTTTAGAAACATACGAGCTTGTTGGGGTCAGAGGGAAAGTGTTTCCAGTATGTCTTTCTGTGTCTTCCTTCATGTGATCTAAGACAGTGATCAGAATAATCCCTGATAGAGCTTTTTTATAAAAGATATCTTATCTGGGCCATTTTATTGACATAATTCACAATAAAATAAATCTAACTAAGGGATAACATTTGTACAATTTGTAAAAAGATTTTTCCCTATGCTGTCCTTTACTTTCCCAATTCTCCTGTCCAGGGCACTAGTTTTATCAATTTCTGTGCTTTTTAAGTGATTTTTAATGTTTACAAAAACTGAAAATATACATTCCTTTTCCATTTTAATGAAAATGGAAACATATATACATCTTTCATTTTTTCCCCCATTTGATATTGTATCCTGGAAATTGCTCCCTATTAGGATATATAAAAATCTCATTTTTCAATAGCTGTATAATATTCCATTCTATAGATATGCATAAAGCACTTAATAAAGGGCCACGTTTTATTTCTAATCTTAAACCTGCTATACAGTGTACAATGATTGCCTCATAGGAGTTCAATAAACATTTGCTGAGCTACACAGAATGAATAACTGGTTCTATGAATAACTGACACTATTCTTTGTCAATGTGATTGCAGATCATGTAAACAAGACCTATTCTCAAGTCCTGCACTTGAGAATAAATGGTTATCAATTTAATTCTTTTCAATGTGGAGAATTAAATTATTATGTAAAAAGCATCAAAGTGGGGAAAGTACCCACATTTTTACCGTGCTGCCTTTAAACAAGGCATGCACAAAAGGGACCTGACTAAGGTCTACACCTGACCATCTAACAAGAGTTGGCCTCATTTCTTTCAAAACAATAACCCTTGAAGCTAAGTAGTACTGCCGTCTTCAGGCAAGAACACAAGTGCCAGACTTCTCCCAGAGGCACCCTGAATGGCTGAAATACTTATCTTCTTGGATTCATTGGAGATTTAAGTTTTCTACACCTGAACTCAAGTATTTAGACCAACAGAGAGCCTTAGAATCAAAAGTCTAACACCCTACAGGATGAGTGCTCCAATATGGCCATGATTACTGATATAGTAATGCTAAGATACATAAATTTCTCATGTTGCATAAAGAGCAGTATGGGTCCCAGTGTGCATCTTCCCTTTTCCCAACACCTTCGAATGCACTTGGCTTTACTCAGTCATACAGACATCTGGTATCATTTCCAGACCATGAGTGAAAACTTCTGGAACTGGCAATACAGAAAAAAGTGAAGAACGAATGCAAGTGCTTCATTATAGTGGAGTCTAGTGCCACCCATTGGAGAAGGCAATGGCACCCCACTCCAGTACTCTTGTCTGGAAAGTCCCATGGACGGAGGAGCCTGGTAGGCTGCAGTCCATGGGGTCGCTAGGAGTCGGACACGACTGAGCGACTTCACTTTCACTTTTCACTTTCATGCATTGGAGAAGGAAATGGCAACCCACTCCAGTGTTCTTGCCTGGAGAATCCCAGGGACGGGGGAGCCTGATGGGCTGCCGTCTTTGGGGTCGCACAGAGTCGGACCCGACTGAAGTGACTTAGCAGCAGCAGCAGCAGTGCCACCCATATATGATGGAAAAATTTAAGCATATTAGCAAAACAATGTAGCGATACTGGAGGATTAAATCAACATGAACATTGAAAGATGTCATACCTCCAGTTTCTGTTTCAGCATGTAACGAGGTTAGAACTTGTCACTCCACCTAATAACAAGTAAAAAGCTTAATGAAGTGAAAATGAACAACTCTTCTCAGATCTGTCAGAGAACTGAGGTCACAGGACAAGCAGCTTTCAGGCAGATACAGAGAATTATAACTTACGAGAGTAGAAACATGGAACAACAGACTGGTTTCAAATAGGAAAAGGAGTACGTCAAGGCTGTATATTGTCACCCTGCTTATTTAACTTCTATGCAGAGTACATCATGAGAAACGCTGGGCTGGAAGAAGCACAAGCTGGAATCAAGATTGCCAGGAGAAATATCAATAACCTCAGATATGCAAATGACACCACCCTTATGGCAGAAAATGAACAGGAACTAAAAAGTCTCTTGATGAAAGTGAAAGAGGAGAGTGAAAAAGTTGGCTTAAAGCTCAACATTCAGAAAACGAAGATCATGGCATCCAGTCCCATCACTTCATGGGAAATAGATGGGGAAACAGTAGAAACAATGTTAGACTTTATTTTTCTGGGCTCCAAAATCACTGCAGATGGTGAATGCAGCCATGAAATTAAAAGACGCTTACTCCTTGGAAGGAAAGTTATGACCAACCTAGATAGCATATTCAAAAGCAGAGACATTACTTTGCCAACAAAGGTCCGTCTAGTCAAGGCTATGGTTTTTTCTGTGGTCAGGTATGGATGTGAAAGTTGGACTGTGAAGAAAGCTGAGCACCGAAGAATTGATGCTTTTGAACTGTGGTGTTGGAGAAGACTCTTGAGAGTCCCTTGGATTGCAAGGAGATCCAACCAGTCCATTCTAAAGGAGATCGGTCCTGGGTGTTCTTTGTAAGGACTGATGCTGAAGCTGAAACTCCAATACTTTGGCCACCTCATGCAAAGAGTTGGCTCATTGGAAAAGACTCTGATGCTGGGAGGGATTGAGGGCAGGAGGAAAACGGGACGACAGAGGATGAGATAGCTGGATGGCACTACCAGCTCGATGGACATGAGTTTGTGTGAACTCCAGGAATTGGTGATGGACAGGGAGGCCTGGCATGCTGCAATTCATGGGGTTGCAGAGTCAGACATGACTGAGCGACTGAAATGAACTGAGAGTAGGAACTCATGAGCCACAAGTTCCATGGGAAATAGGACCAAGGTAAGAAAAATTAAACAGGCGTTGATGAATTTCTGGAGGCTCAGTATTAACAAGTCTGAGAGTTGAAGCCTTCGGGGGCCTGTCTTGGGCTAGAGATACACATTTGTGAGCCCTCAAGAAGGGCTTTTGTTTACTACCAGGAGCTCTAAAAGTTTCTCTCAGTAAAGACTGGAGAAAAAGTCCCTCATTCTGCCCACAGGAGAAGGGAAAAAGCAACCATGTTGACATCGATCAGAGCATCCTTTCTTAACAAGGCCTGCCCTCATTTACCTGAGCCTAACCTAAAAGGTTTTATTGGAGCTTAACCAACCTGGCAGAAGGGAATTACCCAACTCACTCTAGTCATCCTGCCCCACTGAAAGGAGTGAAAGCAAAACAGAACAAAACTGAGAAGCATTTGTGGAATTCACAGTCCAGGGACACAAACTCACTAAAAGACTGAGTCCTAGATGTAAGACTATACAATACTTCCCTCCACTATACAATACCTCCCCAACACGTCAACAGCACATCACTGAAGACCCATTTGCAACACTTCCTTTTATCCAGTATACCATGTCCAACTTTCAACAAAAAAAATTACAGATCTTGCTGGAAGGCAAAACAAAACAAAACAAAACAAAAAAACACAGTTGGTAGAGACAGAGCAAACTACCAGAACCAGATTCAAACATGGCAGGGGTGTTGAAATTATTAGCCTAGGAATTTAAGGTAATGATGATGAATATGTTAAGGACACTAATGTAGAGGGATGTTTCTTGATAATCTGGAAATTTATGAATTGGATAGGTAATCCTAGGTTGTTGTTGTTCAGTCACATCTCTGAGTCATGTCCATGGTAATCTTATTGTCTTGTATATTGACCACTGTGAATTATTGACTGAACTTGGACCAAAGAATCCCAATCATTGTGCAGAGAAAGAAAGGTCTTAAGATAGGGAAGAGGAGAGCTATTCAAAAGCGGAAATCCACAAAATTCTCCTAGAGTGTGAGGACTCTGAGGCCAAGCTGACTTCACAGATGAGCTTGCCACCAAAGTGATCCTACTAAATGCAAGGTGAGTCTGGAGGTGGCATTTGCTACCCAAGAACCATAAGCAACCTGGGAGCCAAGGCACCAAATTGCCACTCACCGGAAAGGAAATGTGTGCCTCCCCCTTCCCCAACCCAGTACTTGGATAATTCTCTCCCTTTCTCTTTAAGTAAGTTTCCTAGGAATATTTGAAGATCTACTGCCTGCACCCCCCAGAACTGGAATCCTACAAAAATCTGGGATTCCACATACAAAGAACACCCTAAGTGCTTATTTCCATCTAACTTAAGTACTGCAATTTTAATTCTCCAGAAGTCAAACCACCAAAGCAAATGCCCTGTGTTCTTTCCTCCTGCTACTTGCTTCTCAAAGGAAAGGGTGCCCCTTGTGTGACTTCTATCACTGCGCCCTCATAGCTACACTCCTTGTGGAAGGCAGGCAAGGAAAGAGCCTCCCTGAAGATGCACCCCTAAATTGGCTTGGGAATGTGGGTGGAAAGCTGAGTCAAGACTCACCACATTTTAAGAGACAGATCAAAATAAAGGAAGTGCTTTCAGTTCTGTCATCTTATCAGTAACGACCTCAGTAACAGTCAGGCCATGAAGATGAAAACTATCATCAAGGTATGCTATTCACCCCTACTAAACAAATCAGCTCTGGAAGGGGCCAGAGATAGACGGGCTTTTACTTCCAAGTCTGATTTGATTCCAGATATAACCAGAATGACCAAATGTCACTCTAATTAGAAGGCAATAAAATTCCATGGCAAAACAAATTCCAGCTTGAGCTCACTTCCAGGGGACATTTGTCTTCATTATGGGATGTGTGTACTTGGGGCTTGGCTGGCAATTCTGCTTTAAAGGGGACTGTGTGGTAATGAGTATGAAGATGGAAACCTTTGCTTAGTTGTGAATGCCCAGAGCTTGCCCTGAACATGGAGCCTCGGCCTCCAGATGCCATTCAGCCAGGCCTGAACTACCCTTCCAGACTGCTTTCCTATAATTGTTCCAAGAGAAGAAAGGAAAGAAAAACAGCCCTGACAGATTGTGGAGGTGATAAAGTTCCTGAAAATTAGACCTGCTAATAGGGTGAAAGTCTATTATTGCTTGAAATCTCCTAAGGTTTCATACTTTTTATCCCCCTTCTCTCTCTTCCTCTCAGCTTTTAATTGAAACACGAAATTCTGTAGGGGATATAGCCAATTGAGTCGATAACGAGTCAAAAGCTTAGATGTGCAGCTTATTTTGTTCATAAGTAATAGCTTTTTTTTTTTTTCCCCTGCAGTTACCTGCAGGGTCCATCACCTGGTCAGCGGAATGACTGTCCTGGGATGCAGTGGTTTAGCCTTCTAGAAGAAATTTTGGGCCATTGAATCTCTCAGGTCCAATAGCTGCTTGCAAATGGGCCCTCTGGAAATAAATGATTTCCCCATCTTTTGCTTTTTCCTCATCTTTTCCTGTTTTGCCTCACTCAGAGTTACAATTTAAGTGAATGCATTCCAGTCCTCTATCAGATATGCTGTATCTTGAGAGAACCACATTACAGACAGATATGGAGACAGAAGAGAAGAGTGAGACAGAAACACTGAGATGGTGGCATTTCCTAGTAGAGTGTGATTCAGCCAGCTAACAATGTGTGAGAGGCAGTGAAAATCAGAGAGCAAAGTACGTACTGCATGACCCCTGGGTATATCATCTAGTCTACTTGCCATTAAAATTGGAATAATAACTGAGTTTTCTATATTATAGGATTCTAGTAAGAAATAAATGCACTGCAATGTATGAATATGGTGAGTAAAATGTTTAAGTCAACTAATCACTATCTTATGTCAAAAACAATGCTAGTATAAATATCTAAAAGCCACTGATAAATTCAGAGGAACAAAAGTAAAAGTATGTAAACTGAGGCAGTGTTTTAGATTCTTTTTCATATGTAGATGTATTCTACCTCACCAACTGCTGGAGAAGTGGTGTGGAATGCTGTAGCTGACAATTGAACCAGCTCTGGATCCAGACTTCCTGAATTGAAACTCTCACTGTGTTGTGAAACATTGAGTTCTTATTCCTTTGATCCCTTATCTGTAGAAAAGCGATCATTCCAGAATGACTTTTGGAATGCACCCTGGACAGGGTAAGGCTTAATTGAAAAGTCAAAGTGAAGTCTCTCAGTCGTGTCCGACTCTTAGCGACCTCATGGATTGCAGCCTACCAGGCTTCTCTGTCCTTGGGATTTTCCAGGCAAGAGTACTGGAGTGGGGTGCCATTGCCTTCTTCGTCAATTGACATTAGGCATTCTTTATTACTTAATCATATATTCCTGCCTCATTGTTTTTATTATACTCTCTTTTCTTTTGAAAAGTTCTCCTACCTTGTAATATTGATAGCACGTGCTTCATTTGATTTCCTTTCGGTTCAAGAGGCTTTCCCTGACCCTTCAAACCTATAGAGGTGTCTCTCTTCTCTGAATGCATAGAATTATCAACAGGCCCTCTGTTGCAGCTTAATTGTAGACTACTGGCTGGTATGATTTTTGTTGTTTATTATTTTCTATGCAGAATAGTGAAATAAACTTAAACTTTGGTATTAACAGACAACAGATTGTACTGTCTGTTGGTGTATCATCTTCAAGTACCTTATTTATCATTAGCTGAATTATACTGATCTATAATATAAAGATGATAGTAATAATAACTGTCTCACAGTTTTGAGGATCTACAGAGGGAAGGTCTATGAGAGCTCTTGATAACCAGGAAACGATTTACTCTTCACTTATGTGCTCTGATTTTTCTAAATTAAATATATAGTCTTGAGTAAATGAAATGGTACATATTTAGAATACTACAGAGCCTAGCAGAATAGTTTGTACTGAAGAGATACCCACTTAATATCTCTTGATGGTTAAATTGATATATTGAATAGATACATTAATTAACAAACTTACAGATTGAATAAGTTTTCATGGTATGAATGAGAGTAATTCGAAGAGAGACAGAGTAGCAAAGGCAGGTAAAATATGCCATAAAGGCAACCCAACACAAGCGATTGGCCTTGATTAAAAGCAAAAGCATTGAGTCTTTGTGATGTGTGTATGTGTGTGGAGAGAGAGAAAGAAGGAAGAGACAGAGACAAAAGCTTAATAAAGAACTAAGAGAGAAATTTAATTTAGAAAGGTATATATATAAAAGTTCACCATAAGAAAAGGATGTTATGAGTAAACATTCTCTCTTAACCATGCTAAGCATAATTCAGAAATAGAAGAGGAGAAGAAACAAATATACTCTTATTCAGGAGTAACATGCTAGAAGAGTTGGAATTTAGGTGACTTTCCTAGCCAAGATGAGAAAGGAAGTGAGTAAAAATTAGCAGCAACAATATAGCTTTATTAAGTAACTGCTGCAGCCCCCACAGTTGCTTAATATTCTGACAGGTCCTAGGAGAGAGCATCCATCAGATTTTGACCAAGAGGGAACCATAATCATAATATAATAATAACCACAATAAGTCTTCTAAGGCTGTGCTGAAGGCCTCACAATAGTTCTGGTTCACAGGATCAGCCTTCTTAAACTCTATCACATACGATTTGTGTAAGTTAGAAGCCTCTGTTTATAAGCAGTTTAACCCTGGAGAGAGCTGAATATCTGGATTTAATTTTACACCCATTAACTTGCAATCAAAAAAATTATGTCCTACTAGTAGGGGTTGTAATGAGATATATCTATATCTATATCTATATCTATATCTCCAGTTGATTCCATTGTGTGATTTCTAGAGTTTCAGTGGTTTATTGCTCCCAAGTCACATCACTAATCCTTTGCTAATGTCTAAATTTTCACACTGTAAAATAAGGCTAGATAAGCATGATGTCAGTAGGTGAATGAATAAACTGGTACATCCAGACAATGGTATATTATTCAGTAATAAAAAGAAATGAGCTATAAAGTCATGAGAAGACAGGGAGGAAACTTAGCTGGATAATAAGTTAAAAAAAAAGCCAGTCTGACTACATACTGTATGTTCCCAACTATATGACTTTCCAGAAAAAGCAAAACCATGGAGACAGTATAAGGATGGAGACAATATAAAGATCCATGGTTGCCTAGGCTTCCCTTGTGGCTCAGCTGGTAAAGAATCTGCCTGCAATGTGGGATTTTGGTCCCGGGGTTGGGAAGATCCCCTGGAGAAGGGAAAGCCTACCCACTCCACTATTCTGGCCTGGAGAATTTCATTGACTGTATAGTCCATGGGATTGCAAAGAGTCACACAAGACTGAATGACTTTCACATTCATTTTCACTTTTCCCGTGTTGGGAGTGCAGGGAAAGACATGAGTCAGTACAGCATAGAGGACTTTTAGGACAGTGAGCATACTCTGTATTATATGATGATGGATGCATGTCTTCATACATTTTCCCAACCCAGAGAGTGTCCAACACCTTTAAGATAAGCTATAAACTTTGAATGATTCTGATGTATCAAGGTGAGCTCCTCAGTAAAAGAGATACCATAGTGGTGAATGATGTTGATATTGGGTGAGGTTGTGCAAGTGTGGGAGCAGCGAGGATATGAGAAATCTTTGCACCTTCCCCTCAATTTTGTTATGAAACTTAAACTTCTCTAAACAATAGAGTATTAAAAACAGGGCTAGGAATAGTGTTCCTAACATGTTCCTCCATGACAATGTATAAGTGACTAGTATCAGGCAGGTGTTTTGGTGAACAAGGTACATGGTATGGAAGAGAGTAAGAGAGAAAATTACTTTGTGGAGAAGAGAGATTTCACAGAAAAGCTGGTCATCGAGATCAGAGGCAGGGAACTTCTCACAGGCTCCCTCTACAGTGTGCACTAGAGGAAGTCATAAACTTGGAACATCTGAATTATTCTCATCAGCCTCCTTCACACAGGTCTCTACCATGTTTATCACTGTTTGGTACCTCAATGCCCAGGCTTCTCAGGTGTCTCAGTGGTAAAGAATTTGCCTGGCAATGCAGGAGACAAGGGTTCCATTCTTGCGTCAGGAAGATCCCACGGAGAAGGAAATGGCCACCCACTCCAGTATTCTTGCCTGGAAATTTCCATGGACAGAGAAGACTGGCAAACTTCAAGCCATGGGGTCACATAAGAGACACAACTTATTGACTGCTGCTGCTGCTGCTAAGTCACTTCAGTCATGTCCGACTCTGTGCGACCCCATAGACAGCAGCCCTCCAGGCTCCCCCATCCTTGAGATTCTCCAGGCAAGAACACTGGAGTGGGTTGCCATTTCCTTCTCCAATGCATGAAAGGGAAAAGTGAAAGTGAAGTCACTCAGTCGTGTCCGACTCTTTGCGACCCCATGGACTGCAGCCTATCAGGCTCCTCCATGCATGGGATTTTCCAGGCAAGAGTGAGGAGTGGGGTGCCATTGCCTTTTCCAACTTAGTGACTAAACATAACTAAACAACAACCACCTCTTTGCTCACTCATGATGTTATCTGGACTCAAGCACAAGCCTTTTTTATATACTTTGTGATTTCTGGGTTTATACTTTATCGAATGAATTATATTTCAAGTGGGGCAAGTGCACTTTATTTTATTTTTTAATACATTTATTTTATTTTTAATACTTTCCCCACCATAAAGGACACTACTTAAAAAAGAAAAAAATCAGCAAATGCTTGCTAAATGGCTACTTGATAGAATCAACAAACCAAAATGAAGAATATAAAAACCAGAGTAGATTTAGAAATTTCGAAATTCAGAAAAGTTAAGCAACTTGCCCAAGGTCACACCAGTAGTTGATAGTTATCCAGGACAAAAACTCAGGTGTTCAAACTCTCTGCCCAGTGTCCTCCACTACATCATGAGCTGTCTCACAGAGCCTAACAAATTAGGCCTCAGGAATGTTATCTGTTTTCTATTGTCTTCATTTTTCTTTTAAATTTGGCACACAATTTTTGTTCATTGGACCATCTAAACTTCTACTTTCCATTGTTCAAGGGAATTGTCTCTAGAACTATCAACAAAAATGACAAGGATGTCTATCCATCTGTTCATTCATCCATCACATGCCCCGTGCAGTTATTTACATAGCGCAGTGACACCGTGAACAAACACATGTGGAGAAAGAAAGAAAGACTAGAGGACAAAAAAGACATCTGGGATTTTTATGAGCCATTTTCCATACAGTGTGCAATCCCCACTCAGCATTATGTATACAGTAGGTGTATCTGTCACGGTCTATATGATGCTTTGGTGATAGTCCATTAGCTATTATCAGTAGAGCCATTACAAAACACACTACCCCAAGATCTGCTGAGATGCATATATTGGTACATTGCCAAATAGTTGCCTGTGCTATAGAAATCAACAACAATTTACTTACAAAAAACAACAGAAGCTTCTTGCTAAACAAGTACATAGATTTCCAGAAGTAAGGCCTCTAATTCAAACCCTTAAACTGATATCTCATACCAAGTTGGTAATTAAAAGAATCCTGCAGTGTGATTCTGGCTTTGTTTCATTACTACCTTTCCATATACACAAACATACTCACATATAAAGACAAGATCACATACAAACTCAGGAACATCACATTTTCAAAGTCCTGAAACTAGAATTAACTGCAAAACTAGCATTGAACTTAAATCACAGCCCACAGAAAACCAGGTCTTTTCTCTCTCTCGCATCCTCTCAGGACACCAATTAGACGACAGAACACATAGTAGTACTCAGCAAATTGACTGAAATATTGATTTTTTGTTTTTTTTTTGTTTTTGTTTTTGTTTTTTTTAGCTGTCACAATCTCTGCAGATTTTGTTTTATAGTCAAGGAGAAATTCTTTGGTCATCAAATGATGATCAATTTCAAGGAAGTGAGTTAAATCCTCAAGTAAAGGAAGGCAACTTGATAGTTACAGGATTTTAGATTGCTGTTATATATGTGTGTGTGTGTGTGTGTGTGTGTGTGTGTGTGTGTGTACATAGTGGTAGAGTTGAAGGAAATGAGGATTATGGTTTGTTAGTGATAATAGTATTTTTGTCCCATAAATCTGAGGGGGAGCAAACCAATTCTCCACATGCTCCTCCTCCTAATCTTCCCTACAACACTATCCTTCCACCCCAAAATACATAGGGGTTTAAGCTGGATGTCAGTCAGAGCAAACCAGAACAAAGTCTTTCCAAATCTTCCACCTCTGGATTCCTGTGAAGAGTCCAAACTAATGCCTACTGCTCCCTTTCATCCAGCTAAAGGAAACTTGTTTTTGAAACCTTCTCTGATCCACTTCCTCTTTTTCCTCCTTCTAAAAAGGAAGAATTCTATCTTGCTATGAAGAGAGAGGGGAAACAGATGCCATTAGTGGCCCATCTGGAGCAGAAATATCTGTGGTTACAGTATGTGGGATATTTTTAATAGTTAAAGGTATAAATAGTTAGAGGTATAAATAGTTAGAGGTATAAAAGGATGGAAGAAAAGGGGAGTGAGTTTTACAGTTTTTTTTTCCCCCCAGTGGGTCATAAATTAGACCTCCTTCAACATCTTTCAAGATGTGTAACTAAATAACAGAATTATTTGTTAAACTTCTTCTGGCAGCTGAACTGGTTCTCAAGTACAATACTGTGGAGAGAATCAGCCATATGATTCTAAAGTTCATAAAATTTAAACAGGAAGACTTAGAAGTAAATGTTTGTAGGCCATCCAATCCTACCTACCACAAAGGATTTGTATCTCAACTGTGTGATTATCAGAAGAGCTTTGGTGGGGCTCTGGTTGAGTACTTCCAATGCTGATATTTCATACTCAGGTGAAAATCGTTTTGCTACAACCTCCAGGAGATACTGAAGGACAGGGAAGCCTGCGTGGTGCAGTCCATGGGGAGGCAGAATTGGACATGACTGAGCAACTGAACAACATCAACTTGTTTTCCATCATCTGCTTGCTAGAATAATCTGTCTTCTACAACCTTGGTCCTTAAAGTGTGACCTGTGGACCAGCAGTATCAGCATCATCTGAAAACTTGTTAGAAATGCAGCCTCTTAGGTTCCATCTCTGAGCCACCAGGGAAGGGCTTCCCTAGTAGCTCAGCTTCTAAAGAATCTGTTTGCAATGCAGAAGACCCTGGTTCAATCCCTGGATTGGGGAAATCCCCTGGAGGAACGGAACAGCTACCCACTCCAGTATTCTTGCCTGGAGAATTCCATGAACAGAGGAGCCTGGCAGGCTATAGTCCATTGGTTCACAAAGAGTCACACGTGACTGAATGAGTTTCACTTACTTCACAGGCTCCATCTCAGATCTACTGAACCAGAATTTGTTTTTAGCAGATTACCAAAGTGATACAAATTGAAGTTTGAGAGGTTCTAAATCATTATTCACAGAGCTGAGAAAAATATTAACCAATAAAACACATTGGAGAATTGCTTCTAAATCAGTAATGACCAATTAATAAAGTCTTTGCATTTGCACAATATGAGAACACTTAATCCTACTGTACTTTAAACAATGTTCCACTCCTCTCTCACAGTAGATTATAAGAATTTTTAACAAATGTTCCTTCTTATTTCTTTCCAGTTGGATTCCAGCTCTTAATCTGAGTGAATGTGAGGCAAGGCTAGGGAGGATGAATGCAGTCTGTGTTCAGAAGTTTGATGCTGGGCTTCAAATCTTGCCCTGATCACTTAATTTCCAGTTGACTTGGCTGTTTGTTTACCTTCGAAGTGCCAGTTTCCTCATTTGTAAAATGAAGATAATAATAGACCGGTTCCAAATGGGAAAAGGAGTATGTCAAGGCTGCATATTGTCACCCTGCTTATTTTACTTATATGCAGAGTACATCATGAGAAACGCTGGGCTGGAAGAAGCACAAGATGGAATCAAGATTGCCAGGAGAAATATCAATAACCTCAGATATGCAGATGACACCACCCTTATGGCAGAAAGTGAAGAGGACCTAAAAAGCTTCTTGATGAAAGTGAAAGAGGAGAGTGAAAAAGTTGGCTTAAAGCTCAACATTCAGAAAACGAAGATCATGGCATCCAGTCCCATCACTTCATGGGAAATAGTTGGGGAAACAGTGGAAACAGTGTCAGACTTTATTTTGGGGGGCTCCAAAATCACTGCAGATGGTGACTGCAGCCATGAAATTAAAAGACGCTTACTCCTTGGAAGGAAAGTTATGACCAACCTAGATAGAATATTCAAAAGCAGAGACATTACTTTGCCAACAAAGTTTCCTCTAGTCAAGGCTACAGTTTTTCCAGTGGTCAGGTATGGATGTGAGAGTTGGACTGTGAAGAAAGCTGAACACCAAAGAATTGATGCTTTTGAACTGTGGTGTTGGAGAAGACTCTTGAGAGTCCCTTGGATTGCAAGGAGATCCAACCAGTCCATTCTGAAGGAGATCAGCCTTGGGTGTTGTTTGGACGGAGTGATGCGGAAGCTGAAACTCCAGTACTTTGGCCACCTCATGCGAAGAGTTGACTCATTGGAAAAGCCTCTGATGCTGGGAGGGATTGGGGGCAGGAGGAAAAGGGGACGACAGAGGATGAGATGGCTGGATGGCATCACCAACTCAATGGACATGAGTTTGAGTGAACTCCAAGAGTTGGTGACAGACAGGGAGGCCTGGTGTGCTGCAATTCATGGGGTCGCAAAGAGTCAGACACGACTGAGCAACTGAACTGAATACTACTAGTCTCCTACCTTTATTGGGAAGATCAAATAAGGTAACCCATGTATATATATACATTTGTAAAGCCTTAAATGTGGTAAGTATTTGCTTCCTTTCTTGAATTCTGACAATGCTTTCATTTAGAGTGTTTGCTCTGGGTCGTAACAGACTTTTTGTATCTATATTCTATGTGCCTTGAAAGAATACTATTTAATGCTGGCATCCCCTAAGACATAATCAGGCTACTTTTTAAAGTCCGTAAGTGGGACTGTTTGGGAGCTGAAATGTTTTCTTCAGTATGATCTTAACCTAATCTACAAATGCATATCCAAGCAATGATAAGGATGTTAATAGTTATTCTATATTCCTATGACTACTAGACTACTATTGCTAGGCAAACTATAGTGTCTAACCACCTCTTACAATGATATCACATAATGTCTCTTTCTCTGGGGAGTTTGAAGGACAGAGACTGGAAGGAGGTGAGGGTGGGAGTCAGTGCTCCAGAAATCGAGCACGGCCTATTTGGGATGATTTGTGGATGAAGAACGTCATCATATAAATAAGCAAAGGATGTTGCATTTTCAAGGCATCAGCCACTGCAACCACTTGGATGGTGCAACCCGAAGGGATTAAGGATGGAGAAAAACAACAACAACAACAACAAAAAAAACAGGACAAGGGCCCTAGCTAGTTAAGGTGAATATCACATGAATAATTTCATTAAGTTCATACACTTGCATTTTCCCATATACAGAAAAAATGTTAAATTCATTAACTTGAAATGTTTGCTTTTCTTTAGCAGCAATATTTTGGTATTTGACTACTTGGGATTTTTTTTTTTTTTAATTTCCTATATATTCTAGCTCCTCCTCTACCTCTTCAAAAGAGTCTGCAGAGCTATCTGAGAGGCTATAACCTGGATTAAGTTTTCAGTAATCCACCAAATAAAACAATTCACAAATTTAGGCTTTGTCATTTTTTTCAGTTAACAGTTATATATGGTTTTCACCAAACTCTCTGAGGAGTAAGATGGTAAATATTTGTATAAACAGAAGCCCCAGCCTTGTAAATAAAAGTCTTGAATTTGAGTCTCAGCTTTCATAATTACTAAATTTCCTAACTTTATTTAAATTATCTGGGCCTTAATTACCTTATTTATAACATGGGAAGAATTGCCAACATTCTCCCTAGTTGATTTAAAAATGCATATTTATTAGCTATGTTTTAATAAACCTTTAATTTCTAGGAAAAGCACAAAGAAGAAAAGTGATGTTGATGATATAAGCATTTTCCTCCTTTGACTCTGGTGGTCTCTCTATACTTACAAGGATATTTTGCACAATCTATGCTTTGGTATGCTTTATGATTCTTCATGGAAATTCCTGAGAGGTAGTAGAAGAAACTAGGAGAATTGATTTTTTAGCACCATGATTGCTATTTATTTCTACAATTGACCCAATATGGAGAAAACCATATGATATCAAGGATGTTAAAAGCTGTCCTTAAGTAGCTCCCCCACTGGCTTGTCATGAGGTTAAGTTGCTGTAATGGTGTTATTCCTTAAGGGTATCTAGTAGAGCTTTCTTTAAAGCTGGGTCAAGGCTAATGTTTTATGCTAGGAGGATTCATATATTATATAGTTAACATACTAGCAGGGGTTATTGTCTCTGATTAAGTCATTACCACCCACTGTCTTATAGCAAAGAAAAGAACCCTGGGGGAATGGGTTATATGATGGACTCATTTTGATGAAGGAGAAGCAAAATTAACAGCATGAGATTAAGTTTGAGGCTAGTTAAAATTTTGATATCATGGCTTCTGGGCACTTAATCATTGAGATTGGGTCTCTAGAAGAGACTTCAAGAAAGATAAATACTCAATTCAGTATCTTTTTCAAGAGTCAGGATGTATTGTGTAGCTAAACAAACTACAGCTTTGGAGTTGGAGTTTGGAGCCAGGAAAGGTTTATTGCAGGACCAGGCAATGAAAACAGGGCAGTTCAAGCTCAGAAACCTAAAATTCAGATGATTTTGGGGAAAGAGTTTTTATAGGCAAAATTGGTAAGGAGGCGGTCTTTATGGTGTGTGACCTTCTTCTGATTGGTTTGTAGTGAGGTAACAGGACAGTGTTCCCAGAGTCTCAATCCTCAGTCTTCTGGTTCCAACCAGCCAAGGCCCAAGTACTTGAGCTCTGCCTGAAGTTACTATCCTCTACCTGGGTGGGGGTCTTCATTCTCATAGAATAATTCAGAGATATCTCCTGAGGAGGAATCTGGACCCCAATCCATTGCTGCACTAGTATTTTGATGCCTTTCCTTTGTTTCTGCATGCCCTCATTCTTGGAGAAGGCAATGGCACCCCACTCCAGTACTCTTGCCTGGAAAATCCCATGGACAGAGGAGCCTGGTAGGCTCCAGTCCATGGGGTCACTAAGAGTCTGACACAACTGAGCAACTTCGCTTTCACTTTTCACTTTCATGCATTGGAGAAGGAAATGGCAACCCACTCCAGTGTTCTTGCCTGGAGAGTCCCAGGGACAGAGGAGCCTGGTGGGCTGCTGTCTATGGGGTCGCACAGAGTCGGACACATTGAAGCGACTTAGCAGCAGCAGCAGCCCTTATGCTTATAATGAGTAATGGTTTGTATCTGCCCTTTGGAACTAAGGGAAGCTCTAGGAGGTTGAAACATTTTTCCTACAAACAAGAACTGAGGGACACAGAAAAAGACTTTTGGCTTTTATACCTGGGAAGGCCAGTTCCTGTTCAGTTTCAATCCCTTCTCTTCTTTAATACTCCTCAATCTTGAGGGGCACAGATGTTGAACAATAAAGGAAATAACATTTTGATAGAGAAGTTAATCATAAATCATAAATAGAGGAACTTGGTTTTAGATGGACTTGGTTTCAGATTTGTTTTGTGTTGGATTCCATGAGTAGTTCAGCATGGGGTTCATATAAAAGTATTATTAGTAAAGGCCTTTAGATTTCTATCAGACTTAAAACTAGTGGTTAAACTTCATCTTTATAAAGAGGTTGTTCCCTTTATCATCAACATATAAAACTCATTTTGAGAAATTTCAGTTTCCATTTAAGCATAAACATTCACATGCATATACATCGATTCTGGAATAATTTTTGATTTAAAATAAAACATAAATTCTTCATGTTTTCTAATATTTTTGGGCCCTGAAAAAATTTCATCTCATAGACCTAAAGCTGAAAGATGATAATATTGAAATGCAAGTCACAAGCTTCAATTAGGTACAATCAGAAATCATGCGGTGACTTCATTAAGTATCATTAAGAATGATCAAAATATTGCTCTTAGGAAAAATACATCAAAAGCATTGCATTTACACATTGATTAAACAGGATCTGCAATTTCTAAAATCTGGTACGAGAAAAAAGAATGGAGTAAATTAAGTGCTCATATCCCACTTAGCAACAAGGGAGTGCTTAGCAACTGGCAAAGGAAGACATAAAGGGAGATGGTGGAAAACAAAATATGATCAGCTTCTGAAACTGGGGGAGGAATCAAGAAAGGACAATGTAACTAATTGGGACTGGAGGAGAGGTTGCTGTTCCAGGATGAGTGGGCAAGTTCCTATTAGCCTGTTTTGTATAAGGTTTTTATTTTTAGCTTTAGGAAATTAAGCTTATAATTAGGGAATCAGGAGTATAGGAAGGAGTCTCACCGAAGCCATGAATATGGCTTGAGTCATCTTTGGGGACAGGCATGTACCCATTTGGGGCTTACTTGGTGGCTCAGAGATAAAGAATGTCTGCAATGCAGGAGACATGAGTTCAGTCCCTGGGTCAGGAAGCTCCTCTGGAGAAGGAAATGGCAACCCACACCAATATTTTTGCCTGGGAAATCCCATGGACAGAGGATTCTAGTGGGCGACAGTCCATGGGGTTGCAAAAGAGTCGGACATGACTTAGTGACTAAACAACAACAAATGTAGCCATTTACAAATATTTTTCCGTTTTGCTTGTGCACTTAGGCACATAGCCATGTTCTCAATGCCACAAGGTCTTAAATCTTAAGGAGGCTTAAGGAAGATTTGGTGTCATATCCCTTTGAGAACTCTTTAATAGTATTATTTTTCTAATTACTTCCCCTTCTTTGCATCTGATCTGCCTTCCCTGGTAGTCCCATTCCCCCATGACTTCAGCTCCCATTATGCAGTGAGAATTCTCAACCCTTCTTATCCACTTAGACATACCTCTTTGCTGTGCTTTGTTCTGTGCCGTCAATGTTCTGTGGGCCAATGAAATCTACATGATAGACCTCTTCTCCTCACCCTCTTTCTCCCCACACTGACTCACCATCATCCATGCTGTTACCCTATCCAGGACCCTCCCTGCATCTGTCTCCTCATCACCCACACCACGTTGTAGCTAAGGTCATTGATCCTTTCTCTAAAACATATCAATTTTACTCTCCTTCACCATGGATCTAAAATTTAAAAAATCATCCTTTCACCACAAGCAAAATCCACATTTGCAGCATCACTTGAAAGTTCGTCATCATCTGGTCAGATCGATTTTTTCTTTTAGCCTTAGTTTTGCCTTTCCAGTCTGCATATAACCCATGTTTGGATCATATCAATGTGTTCTCCCTACTGGCAGGTGCCACGTTTTCTGACACCTCTTGTCCAAAATTCAGAGCATGCACTTCTTTTACCACACCCTGACTTTATCTGAACCCTGAAAACTTATATGGACTCCAAAGGTTAACTCTTTGTATCATTTGTATCATTCCAAAGGCTTATAATAATTGTTATTTATCCATGATAAAGGCTTATAATAATGAATTCACAAAAGAACAACAATAACAATCTAAGTTCAAATATTACAGTATTACTGGAAATAGTAGACTTTCAATATATACCTGCTAGATTGAATTAAATATGGGTACAAGGATCCAACATCCCCAAAAGTCAGAACCCATGGATGAGGAGTTGAAAATATTTTAGGCTTTGCAGACCATATACTCTCTGTTGCAACAACTAAATTCTTCCTCTATAGCATGAAAGCAGCCATAGATTTTAAAAAAACAACATGGAGATGATCTGATAAATCTTTATGCACATTGAAAATTAAATTTCACATAATTTTTTGGTGTCACAAAAGAAATGTTTTTAAATCACTAAAAAGTATTGAAACAATAACTTCAAAAACTACATGAATTTACTCAGACAGCTGGATTCAATCCACAGACTGGGGTTAGCTGATTCCTGCTATAGTTTATCACCTATTTCAGCTTCTTATTTGGGTGACATTTTATACGAACCTTGTGTGGATTGTTGCCATTGACAGTTGGCCTAGTGTAATGATTTTTCCAGTGGTCATGTATGGATGTGAGAGTTGGACTGTGAAGAAAGCTGAGCGCTGAAGAATTGCTACTTTTGAACTGTGGTGTTGGAGAAGACTCTTCCGAGTCCCTTGGACTGCAAGGAGATCCAACCAGTCCATTCTGAAGGAGATCAGCCCTGGGATTTCTTCGGAAGGAATGATGCTAAAGCTGAAACTCCAGTACTTTGGCCACCTCATGCGAAGAGTTGACTCATTGGAAAAGCCTCTGATGCTGGGAGGGATTGGGGGCAGGAGGAAAAGGGGACGACAGAGGATGAGATGGCTGGATGGCATCACCGACTCGATGGATGTGAGTTTGAGTGAACTCCGGGAGTTGGTGATGCACAGGGAGGCCTGGCGTGCTGTGATTCATGGAGTCGCAAAGAGTTGGACACAATGGAGCGACTGAACTGAATTCATTATTTTGGATAAATTATATCCACATCATTACTTTATTCTAGAAGTCATTTTAGCTATATCCCAACCTGGGTGTCCCCCAGACTTACTTTTAATGCTTGTTAAGGCTGTGTATATTGAACGGGCAAAAAGTTTAGCCCATTCTTTCTAACAATTTTAGAACAAACATAGAACCTCTGTGTGATCCAGGGTTTGACAACCATTTACTCCTATATTGTCACATCACATATTGTCACAATTAATTTTTCACTTATTATCAACTCACTTCTTAAGAATACAATATTTTTTAGTGAATTGCCATCTCCTTATTTGTCAAAGCAATTTCTTCCTTTATCTAAAGCATTTTAATGTTTTTAGCAGAGCATCATTTTTAATCTTTTTACTATTACTAAATTGATCTTACTAATTTTGAGCCCATCCTCCTTCCCAATATGAAATCATGAACTCTCATAATTTTCTATAGTAACTCCTTTTCCCAAAACCCAATTATTCTGGGAGTAAGATACATAATTATTCTGACTCAATATGAATACTTTCTAAGGTATATTGTTATTCTGACTTAGTCTGTTTAGGCTACTACTATAAAATACCATACACAGGGTCACTAACAAACAAAATAAATTTATTTCTGACAATTCTGGAGGCTGGTAAGTCTAAGGTCAAGGTGCTGGAAGATACAGTGTCTGGCAAGGGCCTACTTTCTGGTTCATAGATGGTCATCATCTCTGTGTTCTCACAGGGCAGAACGTGGTGAGAGGACTCTCTGGGCCTCTTATAAGGGCACTAACCTCATTCATGGAGGCACTACCCTCATGATCTAATTACTTACCAAAGGCCTCCAAACACTGTTATATTGGAGATTCGGTTTCAACATATGAATTTTGGAGAGGGACACAAATATTCAACCCAAACCTAATGCATATACTTATTTTCAAAACAAAGATGATGACAAGAGGAAGGAAGAGAGGGAGTTAGAGGATGAGGACAACAAAGAAAGGAAGAAAAGACTAAGAGAGAGTGGAGATCAAAAAGAATCAAATAGGAAGGCATTTTATATTTAAAAAGAGAATATATAAAACTCATTCAAAAATATTATCTCCTACAAGCTAGGAAACTACCAATATTACTTTTGAACTGGAGAATTTACTTAGTAGTCAAAAAGAGAAAGAAGGCTCGAATAGGATTTTTTTTTAACCCTTTTCCCTGAATCACATTTGATTTGAAAGTCTGATAGAAAATATTTGAGGCTGACAGGTTCCTCTTCTTCAAGTTCCATCTGTGCTCAGACTCTAGGCATCCTGGGTCTTTTGACCTGGATAGAAATCAAATCCAAGTACATCATCAGAATGTTTAGCCTCTTGCAATGGCATTTAGATTCCTCCACTGCTATTTCAAAAGATGTCCAAACCTATAAATATTAAGCTATAGTTTGGGCCCCTAACCTTGAATGAGGGCAGGTACCATTTAATATTGCCAAGGGAAGGGAAAAGGTGCAGGAGTAGGCAAAGGAAAGAAACGCAAAACCACAAATGTCAAACCTGATTGATTAAAAACTAGGTAGGCAAATCAGCAAGGGCTGGTCCAGCATCACTGGAGAGTGAGGTCAGACAGGGTTGTTTTAAAATTATTTGGTATTTTCAGAAATTGATTACTTAGGGAAAGCATTAAGAAGTAACTGTACACATTCATTTAATGGGCCAGTGACTCTTGTTCAGGGCTGGAGTCGTCACATTCAATCTCATCTACTCCTTGTTAAGTTGTGCTTTCTTCTGGAGTGTGTTTATTTATTACAGATGCTATAAGCATAAACTACAAGCCAGAATAATAAATAATTCCCTAAATGGGATTTTGTGAGCACCACATCCCCACTCATCTTTCTAATCCCAACCCCCAATGTGACAGGCATCATTGTTTACAGGCCTGCGAATGTTCACAGGCCTCAGAATTACAGGGCTGAAAGATAAGTCCTTTTCTGTCCTAAGGTGAATTTCAGTGTGGAGACAGCCACTTATATGGAGAGAATTGAGTGAGACTGGGATGTCCTCTTGACCCCCAAATGTGCTCCTCAGTTTCTCACTCTTTAAAGGGACATTCCACTGGTTCTTTGAGTTAGGAATACCCTTTCACAGATCTGAAGAGTCTTGGGAGAAGTGTCATGCATTACTGCAGTCTTCGATATACAACTTGGTGTAAACTCATGTTGTTGGTCTTTTCCTGCCCTATCAACTGGGAACAAGCCCCAAAGGGAAAGACTGATACGATGGAGGAAGAGGAACACTTTGGAATATGGATCATGAGCCAACGGATTGTATTTGAGTGTAGGACTTCAAGAAAATCTAGAATGAGGTGATAAGAGGCAAGGACTTTGATATGTGTGTGCATGTACACGTACACAGGCACACACACAAACAGACTTTACTCAGAATTAATAGTGAAATACCATCTTTAACTTCCAATCTGATAATTGCCTAGATTTAATTCTCCATTTCTCCAGAGTTTGTTTTAACTTCCCTCATAACATAGTTTGAGTCCCCAGTAGAAACTGCTGGTCTATTCCTACACACATTTTCTCTCTTAGTTCATTAACCCTAAGGACATACCATCCACATCCCTCTCTTTGGTACTCTATGGAACTTTTAAAGTTGATCTCACACTACAATCCCTTGAATACTGCTACCTATTTCTTTGACTAAAATTGTCTTACTCTGATTTCCCATTGTCTTCTTTAATGCCTAATTCTATTTTTACAGATGCATTCTCAGATGATTATATTTATCTCACACAGAAAATACAAATTCTTTATGGGAAGAACTCCTCTGTGTTTCTTGTTTTCCCAACACATGCCTACTTTCTGAGTATAAAATCAAGAGATCATGCATCCCCTCACTTTTTTAAAAAATAGTGCATTTTGGTGAAGTGTGTATACTTGAATTATGGTCACATTCTCCATGCACTGTATGAAACTGACTAGTAATCCTGAGCCTATAGCTTTATGAATTATGTGTATTTCCCCAAAGTAAGTCATTCAGGTACCTTTTAAAAAGAGTAAGATAATTCCTTTGGAATATTTACTTCATACAAGTAAAGATATGAAGGGCATCAATACATGTATATATCCAATGATGAAAAATGCAATACTTCCTAGGCTTGTGTTTTTTAGCTATCACACAATGCATTTGTTGTCATCTAATTAGGCACTATTAGAACCTAAAGTCCCCTTGCATTTACCCTGCAACAATTATAATCCAGTATGCCTGACATCACAGTATTTATCCCCAGAAATAATGACACCATGGCAAAGCAGCAATGTTACTGCATTGCAGGACCAAGCAGAATAGCAAGGGAGACCCTAAAGGCAGTACTTCATATCCAGATACAAACAGATTCACAATGAACACATCACCAATTTTAATAAACCTGATGAAAGTTAAGTAGATTGGATATGAAAGTCAACTATACTTGAGATCCCCTGCTTGTCTTAGAGACCCTCTTTAAATTAAGACTTTGCCAGGTGATTAAGAAGAACACCAGTGCTTCAAAGGGAATCAGAGTCCTGTTATCTGCGGCTCCACGGGCGACCAGTTCTCTTTCCCTTCGGTCCAGATGGAGGCTTTGTTCTCCCGAAGTTGTTCAGGTGATGAGCCTGTCCAAACAAGGGAATCGAGGGAGGCTTTAGGAGCCTGCACCTGTTTGAAAAGCAATGCCTCTCCCTCGGCTCGAAAGCCCCGAACATCAAATGCCTCCCTTTGCCAGGCAGCTTGGCTATTCCCCAGGCATTTTCAATCTAGTTGGGTAAAACAAAAATTGCATAATTTGACATTATTTTCAAGAAATGAGATGTGCCTTCTACAATCCCTTCCGAGTTAAATACAATGATGCTGAGCTTCCTGTGAATGCCAATGCCTTCTTTCTCACAAAGAATAGAAATAAAGAATGGGAAAAGAAACACCCAATTGATTGCCTATAATTTGCTCTGGTATTTGTTATTTGTGTCTTCTTTGTATGCATTTTAAGGATAGGTAGCAGAAAAATTATTTTCCTAAGTCTTTATTAAAGAGAAGCCAAATCCTCTGGGGAAAGCTGGGACTGGAAGCCAGGACTTCTGAGTTAACTGCAAGATTCAAAACAAATAAATCACATCAATTTAGGCAAGTCACAAGTCATATAATCATTCAATTTCCTCATCTTTAAAATGAGGATTAAAATGATCCTCTCTAAATATATCCCATTTAATTATGGAACTAAAATGAACAAAATTGATAAGAAAGTGCTTTCAAATGTTGAATATTCTCTGTAAATGTAAAGTAGTTTGAATGAGAAATAAAGGGGGCCAGAATTCTTAGACAGGAGTCCTGCTTCTCTTTCTATGGTGAAAGCTTCAAATCCAAGCAGAGAGGGGAACCAAGAGCAGAGAAAACAACTCAGAAAAAAATCACTGGAAAGCAAGGGCATCCTAAATCTCATCTATTAAGAGCAAAGAAAAACATCTAAAAACTTCCACCATATTTTTTTGTTTACAGTGCTTTTCTGCTGCCACTTGGTTACAACAATAGTGGAGAAAAGTAGGCCCATAAAGCAAGATTGATTGCTGGGAAGATGATCAATTGCCACTGTGAAAGGGGTACAAACTGATAAATGTTTTTTTTTTTTTCCCCCTCTCTTCACAACCTTTTGCTAAAGCTGTGCAATATGTGTCATGAATAAAAAGTATGCAATTTTCATGTAATTAGAGGAACACAAGATGAAAATGAGTTCCATCAGAGCAATCAAGGATGGTAATGTGGTATGTATTTGTCAGTGCCTATTTGTCATGAAAGCAAAATCCAACAAGTTACATATTTTATTTCATTTTAAGTCTGAAAAATATAAATGCCATTTTTCCATGGCCAAAGCAATAAATTTCAATAATTCTTTTTTTTTTTTTTTTGAAAAGTGAAGTTTTGGAACTACAGATTAGATCATTTTACTCTTCTAAAGAATAGAATACCATCTTATGAAAAACACTGAGATTACAGGAAAGATTTATTCCATGGAGGGTCAGATTTACAGCAGGAGGTGATAGGTTTACAGTTTGCTATACAAAAACACATATAATTTATTTTCTCTAAAAATAACACTTGGAACTTACAGAAGTATATGCTTCTGATCCCATCCTCATACCCCCAAAACCAAGGTTATTAAGTTTTTATATTCTTCTTGAGTAAGAGGACATAAATTTTTCATTCTTCCTTGTATACTCTTTTCTTTACTTTCTCCCTCCTTTCTTTCCTTTCCTCCTTTCTATTTATCCATGTATTTATTCATTTACTATATTATTTGAAGCAGTTTGCTGTGTATCAGAATTGTGCCAGACACGCTAAATTCTGATTACATAAGATTAAAAAAAGACATGATTCATGTTCTCAAGGAGCTTTCACTTAGTTGGGGCAAGTAAACCATGCAGTGTCATAATAGGGACAGATTCAGGAGTTTATGGGAAGTTGTTTTGGCTTTGACTGGTAAAGCTTAAGGGAATGTTACTATCTGATCTGTTCTGCTTTAGCACTAGGTAGTCCAGATGTTGGAAAAGACAGTCCAGACAGAAGAACAGTAAAGGCAAAAGCTGTAAGGACACTGAAACTGTAAGGACACGCTTGTTTTTGCAAGCGTGTAACTAGTTCATTATTTCTATGGTGGAGAGTGTGAGGAGGCAAGTAGAAAGCAATGAAGTGAATTAGAGAAGGAGAATAAAGACGATCTGTACAGGCCAGGCTAAGATGCTTGATCTCTGTCTTTAGCACAGTAGGAAAACTTTTCATGTTTAAAGCAGAAATATCATAAAATCAAATCTGATGGCAGAAGGGACAGCCTAGCAGCAGCATACTGAATGGACATGAGTGGGTAGGACTAGTTAGGACACTATTAGTTAGTAGTAACCCAACTGAGAGATGGTGATGGTTAAGGCAAGAAGGAAAATGAATGGGTGTTATAATTACATCTAAAAACACTCAGAAAATTATAATTTGACAGCCCTATATAACAATCCTCAGTGGCACTCTGCAGTGTAAAAATATGGGTCATATTTTTGAGTGTGTGAATGTATAGTAATAACAATAATAATAATAATGGTAGCTCATATTTTGGTAGCACTTTTCTATTTGCTGAATACTCTAACATACATTTGGCTTTCATTTTTTTTTTCTCTGTACAAGCATAACTCATGTTCTTATGTTTCATCTTATTGTGATTCACAGAGTTTGTGTTTGAGGGTTTGTGGGAATCCTGTGATGAATGAGTCATTAGTGATCATTTTTCCAACAGTATTTGCTCACATTTGGTAATTTCCATAATATTTCAAACTTCTTCAAAATATTATCATATTGTTATGCTGATCTGTGATCACCAATTCTTTTTTTTCTCTTTTAAAAGTCCCAGATATTTTTTTTAACTTTATTTTTAATTGGAGGATAATTGCTTCATAATGTTGTGTTGGTTTCTTCCATACAACAGTGTGAATCAACCATAAGCATACGTATGTCCCTTCCCTCTTGAACCTACCTCCCACTCCACCCTGACCCACACCTCCAGATTCTCACTGAGAATCGGGCTGGGCTTTCTGTGTTGTATAGCAACTTCCCACTAGCTATTTTACATATGGTAATATATATGTTTCAGTGCTGTTCTCTCAATTCACTCTACCATCTCCTTCCCCTGCTTTGTCCACAAATCTATTATTTACGTCTGCATCTCTATTCCTGTCCAGCAAATAAGTTCAATGGTATCATTTTTCTAGATGTCATATATCTGCATCAATATATGATATTCGCTTTTCTCTTTCTGACTTACTTCATTCTGTATAACAGAACTTAGGCTCATCTACCTCACTAGTACTGACTCAAATTCATTCCTTTTTATGGCTAAATAATGTTTCATTGTGTATATGAACCAAACATCTTTATCCATTCATCTGTTGATGAACGTCTAGATTGCTTCCATGTCCTAGCTGTTGTAAATAGTGCTGCAATGAACATTGGAATGTATGTGTCTTTTTGAGTTGTGATTTTCTCAAGGTATATGTCCAGTAGTAGGATGGCTGGGTCACATGGCAATTTTATTCCCAGTTTTTTAAGGAATCCCCATATTGTTCCATTTAAAAAATATATAAGAAAAACTACTGTTCCCTTTACATTCCCAGTATCAATTTACTTTCCCACCAATAGTACAAGAGGGTTCCCTTTTCTCCACATCATCTCCAGCACTTATTGTCTGTATATTTTTGATGATGGGAATTCTGACTGGTGTGAGGTGATACCTCATTGTAGTTTTGATTTCCTTTTCTCTATTGTGAATAATGTTGAACATCTTTTCACGTGTTCATTGGCAATCTATATATCTTCTTTGAAGGAATCTGTATGTCTTATTTTACACATTGCTGTCCAGTTTTCCTAAAATGTCCAAGTTCATTCATCCCATCATCTGTTTGACCACTTCTAATTTACCATGATTCATGGACCTACCATTCCAGGTTCCTATGCAATAATGTTCTTTACAGCATTAGAAAGTGGTGACTTCCATCACCAGTCACATCCACAACTGGGTGTTGTTTTCACTTTGGCTCAGCCTCTTCTTTACTTCTGGAGCTATTTTCCCACTCTTCTCTGGTAGCATATTGGGCACCTACCAACCTGGGGAGTTCATCTTTAAGTATCATATCTTTTTGCCTTTTAATACTGTTCATGGGGTTCCCAAGGAAGGAATACTGAAGTGGTTTGCCACTCACTTCTCCAGTGGACCACCTTTTGTCAGAACTCTCCACCATGACCCATCTGTCTTGGGTGGCCCTACATGGCATGGCTCATAGTTTCATTGAGTTAGACAAGACCATGAGCCATGTGATCAGTTTGATTAGTTTCCTATGATTGTGGTTTTCGTTCTGTCTGCCCTCTGATGGATAAGGATAAGAGGCTTGTGGAAGCTTCCTGATATGAGGGACTGGCTGTGGGGGAATCTGACTTGCTATGATGGACATAGGCAGGGCTATGTTCAGTAAATTATTAATCCAAATTTCTGTTGATAAGTGGGGCTGTGTTCCCTCCCTGTAGTTTGGCCTGAGGCCAAATTGTGGTAGGGGCAATAACAGTAATGTTGACCTCCTTCAAAAGGACTTATGCTAGCAAGCTGTGGTTCCCAGGACTGTTGTATTCAGTGCCTCTGACTTCGTGCCAGGCCACTGTTGATCCACACCTCTGTCAGACACTCCTGGACACTCACAGGCAAGTCTGGCATAATCTCTTGTGGGGTCACCACTCCTTTTTCCTGGTCCTGGTGAGCACAATATTTTGTTTGTGCCCTCCAAGACTCTGTGTCCCCAGTCATGTTGAAGTTCTGTAATCAAATCCCACTGGCCTTCAAAGTCAAATTCCTTGGGGGTTCTCAGTCTCTTTACTGGACCTCCACGTTGGGAAATCTATCATAGGCCCTAGAACTTTCACAGGAGTGAGAGAGCTTCTTTGGTATAATTGTTCTGCAGTTTGTGGGTAGTCTTTTCAATAGCTCTCTGGTGGGGCTAATGGTGAACTCCTACAAGAGGAATTATGCAGGATTCTGCATCTCCCAGGTCTGCTGCAGCCAGGGCCCCTGTCTCCACAGCAGGCCACTGCTGACTCATGCAGAAGACACTTAAACACACAAAGGCAGGTCTGGCTCAGTCTCTTGTGGGGTCCCTAGGTCCTGACATGCACAAGGTTTTGTTTGAGCCCTCTGAGCGTCTCTGGTGGATATGGGGTTTAATTCTAAGCATGATTTTGCCCCATCTACCATCTTGTTGGGGCTTCTCCTTTGCCCTTGCATGTGGAGTACCTTTTTTGGTGGGATCCAACATTTTGCTGTCAATGGTTGTTCAGCAGCCAGTTGAAATTTATGAGTTCTCACAGGAGAAGATGAAAGCATGTCCTTCTACTCTGTGATTTTTGTGTGCCCTGTAGGCTTCAACAGTATGTGAACCAAGAATTTCCAGATGTTCAAGCTGGATTTAGAAAAGGCAGAGGAAGCAGATCAAAACTGCCAACATCCATTGGATCATAGAAAAAACAACAGAATTCCAGAAGAACTGGAATTCTGCTTCATTGACTACACTAAAGCCTTTGACTATGTGGATCACAACAAACTGTGGAAAATTCTTAAAGAGACCAGAATAGCAGACCACCTTATCTGCCTCCTGAGAAACCTGTATGCAGGTCAAGAAGCAACAGCTAGAACTGGACATGGAATAATGGACTGATTCCAAATTGGGAAAGGAGTAAGTTAAAGCTGTATACAGTCACCTTGCTTATTTAACTTATATGCAAAGTACATTATGTGAAATGCCAGGCTGGATGAAGTAT
Source organism: Bubalus bubalis (assembly GCF_019923935.1). Lineage (NCBI taxonomy): Eukaryota > Metazoa > Chordata > Mammalia > Artiodactyla > Bovidae > Bubalus > Bubalus bubalis. The sequence continues at coordinate 45,472,522 of NC_059178.1, forward strand.
AAGATAGAATCAAGATTGCCAGGAGAAATATCAATAATCAAAGATATATAGCTAACACCACCCTTATGGCAGAAAGTGAAGAAGATCTAAAGAGCCTCTTGATGAAATTGAAAGAGGAGAGTGAAGAAGCTGGCTTAAAACTCAACTTTCAAACAATTAATATCATGACATCTGATCCCATCACTTCATGGCAAATAGATGAGGAAACAATGAAAACAGTGATAAACTTTATTTTCTTGTGTTCCAAAATCACTGCAGATGATGACTGTAGCCATGAAATTAAAAGACACTTGCTACCTGGAAGAAAAGTTATGACCAACCTAGATAGCATGTTAAAAAGCAGAGACATTACTTTGCCAACAAAGGTCTGTCTAGTCAAGACTATGGCTTTTCCAGTGGTTATGTATGGATGTGAGAGTTGGACTGTGAAGAAAGCTGAGCGCTGAAGAGAAAGCTGATGCTTTTGCACTGTGGTGTTGGAGAAGACTCTTGAGAGTCCCTTGGACTGCAAGGAGATCCAATCAGTCCATTCTAAAGGAGATCAGCCTTGGGTGTTCTTTGGAAGGAATGAAGGTAAAGCTGAAACTCCAATACTTTGGCCACCTCATGTGAAGAGTTGACTCATTGGAAAAGACTCTGATGCTGGGAGGGATTGGGGGAAGGAGGAAAAGGGGACAACAGAGGATGAGATGGCTGGATGGCATCATCGACTCTATGGACGTGAGTCTGAGTGAACTCCGGGAGTTGGTGATGGACAGGAAGGCCTGGCATGCTGCAATTCATGGGGTTACAAAGAGTCAGCCATGACTGAGTTACTGAACTGAATTGAATGCAATAACTAAGATCAAAAGCACTCTGGAGTGAAACAACAGTAGAATAACTGAGGCAGAAGAGAGGATAAGTGAGGTAGAAGATAGAAAGGTGGAAATAAATGAAGCAGAGAGGAAAAAATAATTTAAAAAAATGAGGACAACCTAAGAGACCTCTAGGACAATGTTACATGCCCCAACATTTGAAACATAGGTGTACCAGAAGAAGATAAAAACAAAAGGCATGAGAAAATACTTGTGGAGATAATAGTTGAAATCTTCCCTAAAATGGGGAAGGAAATAGCCACCCAAGTCCAAGAAACCCAGAGAGTCGAAAATAGGGTAAACCCAAGATGAAACACCCCAAGATGCATATTAATCAAACCAGCAAAGATCAAACACTAACAACAAATATCAAAAGCAGCAAGGGAAAAGCAACAAATAACACATATGGGAACCCCCATAAGTATAACAGCTGATCTTTCAATAGAAACTCTTCAGGCAAGAAGACAATGGCAGGGCATATTTAAAGTGATGAAGGAGAGAAACCTACAACCCAGAAAAACCGATACCCAGCAAGGATTAGGAGAAATCAAAGGCTTTACAGGCAAGCAAAATTTGAGACAATTCAGCACCACCAAAACAGCTCTTCAACAAATGCTAAAAAATTTTCTCTAGATAGGAAACACAGAAAACGTTTATAAAATCAAACCCAAAGCAACAAAGTAAATGGAAATGGGATCATACTTATCAATAATTACCTTAAATATAAATGGGTTGAATTATCCAACCAAAAGACAAAGACTGGCTGAGTGGATACAAAAACAAGACCCTTATATATGCTGTCTACAAGAGACCCATCTCAAACCAAGGGACACATGCAGACTGAAAGTGAAGGGCCAGAAAAAGTTATTTCATGCAAACAGAGACCAAAAGAAAGCAGGAGTAGCAATATTCATATCAGATAAAATAAACTTTGAAATAAAGATCATGAAAAGGGACAAAGAAGGACACTACATAATGATCAAATGATGAATCCAAGAAGAAGATATAAGAATTATAAATAGATATGCACCCAACATAGGAGCGCTGTAATATGTGAGGCAAATGCTAACAAGTATGAAAGGGGAAATTAATAGTAACACAGTAATAGTGGGAGACTTTAATACCCTGCTCATGCCTATGGATAGATCAACCAAAAAGAAAATTAACAAGGATACACAAGCTTTAAATGATACAATGGGCCAGTTATACCTAACTGGTATCTATGGGGCATTTTGGCCCAAAACAAAGAATTTCACCTTTTTCTCAAGTGCACACGGAACATTCCCAAGGATAGATCACATCCTGGGCCATAAATCTAGCCTTGGTAAATTAAAAAAAATTGAAATCATTTCCAGCATCTTCTCTGATCTCAATGCAGTAACATTACATGCCAACTAGAGGAAAAAAAAAAAAAAAAAAAGCTATTACAATACAAACATATGGATGCTAAACAACACATTTTTGAATAATCAACAGGTTATGGGAGAAATCAAAAAAGAAATAAAAATATTCATAGAAAAAAATGGAAATAAAAACACAACAACCCATTATCTATGGGATTAAGTAAAAGCAATGCTAGGAGGAAGGTTCATAGCAATACAAATTTACCTCAAGAAACAAGAGAAACATCAAATAAGTAATCTAAATTTATACTTAAAGCAACTAGAAAAAGAAGAAACCCAAAGTTAGTAGAAGGAAAAAAATAATTAAAATCAGAGTGGAAATAAGTGAAAAAGAAACAAAGGAGACTATAGCAAAAATCAACAAAACTAAAAGCTGATTCTTTGAGAAGATAAATACAATAGTCAAACCATTGGCCAGACTCATCAAGGAAAAAAGAAGAATAAAATAAAATTAGAAATGAAAATGGAGAAATTACAACAGACAACACCAAAATACAAAGAATGCTAAGAAACTATTATCAGCAACTATATGCCAATAAAATGGAAGAAATTAATGAATTGTTAAAGAAGTAGAACCTTACAAAATTGAACCAGGAAGAAATAGAAAATTTTAACAGACCCATCACAAGCATGGAAATTGAAACTGCAATCAAAAATCTTCCAACAAACAAAAGCCAAGGACCAGATGTCTTCACAGGTGAATTCTAACAAAAATTTAGAAAAGAGCTAACACCTATTCTACTCAAATTCTTCCAGAAAATTGCAGAGGAAGGCAAACTCCCAAACTCATTCTATGAGGCCACCATCACCCTAATTAAAAACCAGACAAAGATGCCACAAAAAAAAGAAAACTACAGGCCAATATCACTGATGAACATAGATGCAAAAATCCTCAACAAAATTCTAGCAAGCAGAGCCCAATAGCATATTAAAAAAGATCATACATCATGACCAAGTGGGCTTTACCCCAGGGATGCAAGGATTTTTCAATATTTGCAAATTAATCAATGTGATTCACCACATTAACAAATTGAAAGATAAAAACCATATGATTATTTCAATAAGTGTAGAGAAAGCTTTAACAAAATTCAGCACCCACTTATTATAAAAACTTTCCAGAAAGCAGGGATAGAAGGAACATACTTCAACATAATAAAAGTCATCTACAATAAACCCACAGCAAACCTTATCTTTAATGGAGAAAAATTGAACGCATTTCCTCTAAAGTCAGGAACAAGACAAAGGTGCACACACTTACCACTACTATTCAACATAATTTTGGAATTTTTAGCATCAGCAATCAGAGAAGAAAAAGAAATAAAAGGAATCCATATTGGAAAAGAAGAATTAACACTCTCACTGTTTGCAGATGACATGATCCTCTACATAGAAAACTGTAAAGACACAACCAGAAAGCTACTAGAGCTAATCAATGAATATAGTAAAGTTGCAGGATATATAATTAATACACAGAAAGCCCTTTCATCCCTATATACTAACAATGAGAAAACAGAAAGTGATATTAAGGAAGCAATAACATTCACCATTTCAACGAAAAGAATAAAATGCTTAGGAATAAATTTACTTAAATAAAAGACCTATATATAGAAAATTATAAAACACTGATGAAAAAAACCAATGATGACATAAATAGATGGAGAAACATACCATGTTCATGGATCAGAAGAATCAATATAGTGAAAATGAGTATATTACCCAAAGCAATCTATAGATTCAAAGCAATCCCTATCAAGCTACCAACCGTATTTTTCACAGAACCAGAACAAATAATTTCACAATTTGTATGGAAACACAAAAAACCTCAAATAGTCAATGCAATCTTGAGAATGAAGAATGGAACTGGAGAAAAAAACCTGCCTGACTTCAGACTATACTACAAAGCTACAGTCATAAAGACTGTATACTACTGGCACAAAAACAGAATTGTAGAGGAATGGAATAAGATAGAATTCCCAGAAATAAATCCATGCATCTATCATACAATGTTTTTTATAAAGGAGGGAAAAATACAAAGTGGAGAAAAGACAATCACTTTAACAAGTCATGCTGGAAAAACTGGTCAAACATTTGTAATAGAATGATATTAGAACACGTTCTAACACCATACACAAAAATAAACTTAAAATGGATTAAAGATCTAAATGTAACACCAGAAACTATAAAATTCCTACATGAAAACATAGGCAGAACATTCTCTGACATAAATCACAACAAGATCCTCTATGACCCCCCTGCCAGAGTAATGGAAATAAAAGCAAAAATAAACAAATGAGACCTAATTAAACTTAAGAGCTTTTGCACAACAAAGGAAACTATAAGAAAGTTGAAAAACAGCCTTCAGAATGAGAGAAAATAATAGCAAATGAAGCAATTGACAAATAATTAATCTCAAAAATATACAAGCAGCATATGCATCTCAATATCAGAAAAATAAAAGACCAAATCAAAAAATAGGCCAAAGAACTAAACAGACATTTCTCCAATGAAGATATACAGCTGGCTAACAAACACATGAAAATATGCTCAGCATCACTGATTATCAGTTCAGTTCAGTTGCTCCCTCTTGTCCAATTCCTTGTGACCCCATGAATCGCAGCATGTCAGGCCTCCCTGTCCATCACCAACTTCTGGAGTTCACCCAAACTCAGATCCATCAAGTCGGTGTTGCCATCCAACCATCTCATCCTCTGTTTTCCCATTATCCTCCTGCCCCCAATCCCTCCTATCACCATAGTCTTTTCCAATGAGTCAACTCTTCACATGAGGTGGCCAAAGTACTGGAGTTTCAGCTTTAGCATCAGTCCTTCCAATGAACAGCCAGGACTGATCTCCTCTAGGATAGACTGGTTGGATCTCCTTGCAGTCCAAGGGACTCTCAAGAATCTTCTCCAACACGACAGTTCAAAAGCATCAATTCTTTGGCACTCAGCTTTCTTTATAGTCCACTTCTCACAACCATACATGACCACTGGAAAAAACATAGCCTTGACTAGATGGACATTTGTTGGTAAAGTAATGTCTCTGCTTTTCAATATGCTATCTAGGAAGGTCATAACTTTCCTTCTAAGAAGTAAGCGTCTTTTAATTTCATGGCTGCAGTCACCATCTGCAGTGATTTTGGAGCCCCCCAAAAATAAAGTCAGACACTGTTCCCCATATATTTCCCATGAAGGGATGGCACCAGATGCCATGATCTTAGTTTTCTAAATGTTGAGTTTTAAGCCAACTTCTTCACTCTGCTCTTTCACTTTCATCAAGAGGCTCTTGAGTTCCTCTTCACTTTCTTCCATAAGGGTGGTGTCATCTGCATATCTGAGGTTATTGACATTTCTCCCAGAAATCTTGATTCCAGCTTGTGTTTCTTCCAGTCCAGCGTTTCTCATGATGTAGTCTGCATATAAGTTAAATAAGCAGAGTGACAATATACAGCCTTGACATACTCCTTTTCCTTTTTGGAACCAGTCTGTTGTTCCATGTCCAGTTCTAACTATTGCTTCTTGACCGGCATATAGGTTTCTCAAGAGGCAGGTCAGGTGGTCTGGTATTCCCATCTCTTTCAGAATTTTCCACAGTTTCTTGTGATCCACACAGTCAAAGGCTTTGGCATAGTCAATAAAGCAGAAATAGGTGTTTTTATGGAAATCTCTTGCTTTTTCCATGATCCAGTGGATGTTGGCAATTTGATCTCTGGTTCCTCTGCCTTTTCTAAAACCAGCTTGAACATCTGGAAGTTCACGGTTCACGTATTGCTGAAGCCTGGCTTGGAGAATTTTGAGCATTACTTTTCTAGTGTGTGAGATGAGCGTAATTGTGCATAGTTTGAGCGTTCTTTGGCATTGCCTTTCTTTGAGATTGGAATGAAAACTGACCTTTTTCAGTCCTGTGGCCATTGCTGAGTTTTCCAAATTTGCTGGCATATTGAGTGCAGCACTTTCACAGCATCATCTTTCAGGATTTGAAATAGCAAAAGTGGAATTCCATCACCTCCACTAGCTTTGATTATAGTAATGCTTTCTCAGGCTCACTGGACTTCACATTCCAGGATGTCTGGCTCTAGATGAGTGATCACACCATCGTGATTACCTTGAGTTCATGAAGCTCTTTTTGTACAGTTCTTCTGTGTATTTTTGCCACCTGTTCTTAATATCTTCTGCTTCTGTTAGGTCTATATCATTTCTGTCCTTTATCGAGCCCATCTTTGCATGAAACGTTCCCTTGGTATCTCTAATTTTCTTGAAGAGATCTCTAGTCTTTCCCATTCTGTTGTTTTGCTTTATTTCTTTGCACTGATCACTGAGGAAGGCTTTCTGATCTCTCCTTGCTATTCTTTGGAACTCTGCATTCAGATGCTTATATCTTTCCTTTTCTCCTTTGCTTTTTGCTTCTCTTCTTTTCACAGCTATTTTTAAGGCCTCCTCAGACAGCCATTTTGCTTTTTGCATTTCTTTTCCATGGGGATGGTCTTGATCCCTGTCTCCTGTACAATGTCACGAACCTCACTCCATAGTTCATTAGGCACTCTGTCTATCAGATTTAGTCCCTTAAATCTATTTCTCACTTCCACTGTAGAATCATAAGGGATTTGGTTTAGGTCGTACCTGAATGGTCTAGTGGTTTTCCCACTTTCTTCAATTTAAGTCTGAATTTGGCAATAAGGAGTTCATGATCTGAGCCACAGTCAGCTCCCAGTCTTGTTTTTGCTGACTGTATAGAGCTTCTCCATCTTTGACTGCAAAGGATATAATCAATCTGATTTCTGTGTTGACCATCTGATGATGTCCATGTGTAGAGTCTTCTCTTGTGTTGTTGGAAGTGGGTGTTTGCTATGACCAGTGTGTTCTCTTGGCAAAACTCTATTAGCCTTTGCCCTCCTACATTCCATATTCCAAGGCCAAATTTGCCTGTTAACCCAGGTGTTTCTTGACTTCCTACTTTTGCATTCCAGTCCCCTATAATGAAAAGGACATCTTTTTTTGGGTGTTAGTTCTAAAAGGTCTTGTAGGTCTTCATAGAACCTTTCAACTTCAGCTTCTTCAGCGTTACTGGTTGGGGCATAGACTTGGATTACTGTGATATTGAATGGTTTGCCTTGGAAATGAACAGAGATCATTCTGTCATTTTTGAGATTGCATCCAAGTATTGCATTTTGGAATCTTTTGTTGACCATGATGGCTACTCCATTTCTTCTGAGGGATTCCTGCCAACAGTAGTAGATATAATGGTCATCTGAGTTAAATTCACCCATTCAAGCACATTTTAGTTCCCTGATTCCTAGAATGTCGACGTTCACTCTTGCCATCTTCTGTTTGCCCAGTTCCAATTTGCCTTGATTCATGGACCTAACATTCCAGATTCTTATGCAATATTGCTCTTTACAGCATAGGACCTTGCTTGTATCACCAGTCTCATCCAAAACTGGGTGTTATTTTTGCTTTGCCTCCATCCCTTCATTCTTTCTGGAGTTATTTCTCCACTGATCTTCAGTAGCATATTGTGCACCTACCCACCCGGGGAGTTCCCCTATCATCCCCAAAATGATAGGATACCTATCATTTTGCCTTTTCATACTGTTCATGGGATTCTCAAGGCAAGAATACTGAAATGGTTTGCCATTCCTTTCTCCAGTGGACCACATCCTGTCAGACCTCTCCATCATGACCCTCCCATCTTGGGTGGCCCCACATGGCATGGCTTAGTTTCATTGAGTTAGACAAGGCTGTGGTCCATGTGATTAGACTGACTAGTTTTCTGTGATTATGGTTTGTGTGTCTGCCCTCTGATGCCTCTTGCAACACCTACCGTCTTACTTGGGTTTCTCTTACCTCGGAAGTGGGGTATCTCTTCACAGCTGCTCCAGCAAAACGCAGCCGCTGCTCCTTACCTTGGATGAGGGGTATCTCCTCACAGCCACCCCTCCTGACCTCGGTGAGGGGCAGCTCCTGTCGGCCATGCTTCTGCGGTCCATCCGTCGCAGAAGGCACACTTCTGCTGCATGGTCCATTGCAGCCGGCGGTCCCAGTATCAGGGTCTTCTCCAATGAATCAGCTCTTCACATCAGATGGCCAAATTATTGGAGTTGATTTCTAGGACTAGAGAATTCTCTGTTGGAGGTGGGGCACTCCTCTGAATTATAGGATGTTTAGCAGCATCTCTGGGCTCTTCCCACTAGATGCTAGTGAGACAGTCAAAACCGCAATGAGGTACCAGCTCACTCTGGTCAGAATGACTGCCATCACAAAGCCTACAAACAATAAATGCTGGGGAGGGTGTGGAGAAAAGAGAACCCTCTTAAACTGCTGGTGGGAATGCAGACTAGTATAGCCACTATGGAGAACAGTGTGGAGATTCCTTAAAAAAAAAAAAAAAAAAAAAAAAAAAAAACAAAACTGGAAATAGAACTGCCGCAAGACCCAGCAATGCCACTGCTGGGCATACACACTGAGGAAACCAGAATTGAAAGAGACACGTGTATCCCAATGTTCATCATAGTACTACATGGAAGCAGCCTAGATGTCCATCAGCAGATGAATGGATAAGAAAGCTGTGGTATATATATACACAATAGAATATTACTCAACTATTAAAAAAAATGCTTTTGAGACAGTTATAATGAGGTGGATGAAACTGGAGCCTATTATACAGAATGAAGTATGTCAGAAAGAAAAACACCAATACAGTATATTAACACATACAAAGGAATTTAGAGATACCTTCAAGAGAATTAGAGATACCAAGGGAATATTTCATGCAAAGATGGGCTCAATAAAGGACAGAAATGGTATGGACCTAACAGAAGTAGAAGATATTAAGAAGAGGTGGCAAGAATACACAGAAGAACTGTACAAAAAAGATCTTCACGACCAAGATCATCAGGATGGTGTGATCACTGACCTAGAGCCAGACATCCTTGAATGCGAAGTCAAGTGGGCCTTAGAAAGCATCACTATGAACAAAGCTAGTGGAGGTAATGGAATTCCAGTTGAGCTATTTCAAATCCTGAAAGACGATGCTGTGAAAGTGCTGCACTCAATATGCCAGCAAATTTAGAAAACTCAGGAATGGCCACAGGACTGGAAAAAGTCAGTTTTCATTCCAATCTCAAAGAAAGGCAATGCCAAAGAATGCTCAAACTACCACACAATTGCACTCATCTCACACGCTAGAAAAGTAATGCTCAAAATTCTCCAAGCCAGGCTTCAGCAATACGTGAACCGTGAACTTCCAGTTGTTCAAGCTGGTTTTAGAAAAGACAGAGGAACTAGAGACCAAACTGCCAACATCCACTGGATCATCAAAAAGCAAAAGAGTTCCAGAAAAACATCTATTTCTGCTTTATTGACTATGCCAAAGTCTTTGACTATGTGGATCACAAGAAACTGTGGAAAATTCTGAAAGAAAAGGGAATACCAGACCACCTGACCTGCCTCTTGAGAAATGTGTATGCAGGTCAGGAAGAATCAGCTAGAACTGGACATGGAACAACAGACTGGTTCCAAATAGGAAAAGGAGTACGTCAAGGCTGTATATAGTCTCCCTGCTTATTTAACTTGTATGCAGAGTACATCATGAGAAACGCTGGACTGGAGGAAGTACAAGCTGGAATCAAGATTGCTGAGAAAAATGTCAATAACCTCAGATATGCAGATGACACCACCCTTATGACAGAAAGTGAAGAGGAACTAAAAAGCCTCTTGATGAAGGTGAAAGAGGAGAGTGGAAAAGTTGGCTTAAAACTCAACATTCAGAAAACGAAGATCATGGCATCTGGTCCCATCACTTCATGGGAAATAGATGGGGAAACAGTGTCAGACTTTATTTTTTGGGGGGCTCCAAAATCATGGCAGATGGTGACTGCAGCCTTGAGATTAAAAGATGCTTACTCCTTGGAAGAAAAGTTATGACCAACCTAGATAACATATTGAAAAGCAGAAACATTACTTTGCCAACAAAAGTCCATCTAGTCAAGGCTATGGTTTTTCCAGTGGTCATGTATGGATGTGAGAGTTGGACTGTGAAGAAAGCTGAGCACCGAAGAATTGGTGCTTTTGAACTGTGGTGTTGGAGAAGACTCTTGAGAGTCCCTCGGACTGCAAGGAGATCCAACCAGTCCATTCTGAAGGAGATCAGCCCTGGGATTTCTTTGGAAGGAATGATGCTAAAGCTGAAACTCCAGTACTTTGGCCACCTCATGCGAAGAGTTGACTCATTGGAAAAGCCTCTGATGCTGGGAGGGATTGGGAGCACGAGGAGAAGGGGATGACAGAGGGTGAGATGGCTGGATGTCATCACTGACTCGATGGACTTGAGTCTGGGTGAACTCCGGGAGTTGGTGATGGACAGGGAGGCCTGGCATGCTGCGATTCATGGAGTTGCAAAGAGTCCGACACGACTGAGCGACTGAACTGAACTGAACTGATGGAATTTAGAAAGATGGTAACAATGACCCTATATGCAAGACAGCAAAAGAGACACAGAGGTACAGAAGACACTTTTGGACTCTGTGGGAGAAGGTGAGGGTGGGATGATTTGAGAGAATAGCATCAAAACATGTATATTACCATATGTGAAATAGATGACCAGTCCAAGTTCAATGCATGAAAAAGAGCAATCAAAGTTGGTGCACTGGGACAACCCAGAGGGATGGGATAAGCAGGGAGGTGGGAGTGGGATTCCGGAAGGGGAGACACATGTAAATCCATGTCTGATTCATGTCAATATATGGCAAAATCCACCAGAATATTGTAAATTAATTAGCCTCCAATTAAAATGAATAAATTAAAAAAAAAAAGAATTTTCCACAGTTTGTTGTAATCCACACAGTCAAAGGCTTTAGTATAATTATCTAACCTTAGTTTATACATCCTGGAGAAGGCAATGGCACCCCACTCCAGTACTCTTTCTGGAAAATCCCATAGACGGAGGAGACTGGTAGGCTGCAGTCCATGGGGTCGCTAAGAGTCGGACACGACTGAGCGACTTCACTTTTCACTTTTCACTTTCATGCATTGGAGAAGGAAATGGCAACCCACTCCAGTGTTCTTGCCTGGAGAATCCCAGGGACGGGGGAGCCTGGTGGGCTGCCATCTATGGGGTCGCACAGAGTTGGACACAACTGAAGCGACTTAGCAGCAGCAGCAGCAGCAGTTTATACATCCAGAGTCTCAGTTCTCTGAAACTCAACCCTTTCTTGGGATTTTATTACTTTGACTCCAAACCCAGTATGAGGAAAGTAGACTGCAACTGAACTGTTTATATATCCAACTTTAACCTCTAAAGGAGAAAAAATCTGAAAGCAACTGAGGTTTTAAACACCAGGAAAGGGATTTATGAAAAGTAACTTGAAGAATATAGACTAGACTCCTTGTGGGGTGTGTTTGTGTGTGTGTGTGAAATGTTTGAACTTAAATGTTCAGTATTAGAAGTTCAGTGAATGTGATGGTCTTCATTGTGCTGAATCATCAGTGAGTAATTTCTCTTGAGGAGCCTTGGAAAATGACATATGCCCAAAAGGAAAATATGAGGAGCTCTGAGGAAATTGGAAACTAAGACCAAGTTTCATAAGTAAGATTTGGACCTCTACTAGCAAGTCTTTTCTAAGATAAGCCTATCTATTTTGATGTCAATGACAATCAAGTATATGCCCGTTACCTTCCATTTAATGTTTACATCAAATTGAAAGGAGTTAGACATGATTTGGGAAAGGAATGCAAATTGAATAGTGTAATGTGGTATTTTGGAGGCTGTGTAGCTGTACCCAGATACAGGCAAAAGTCAATAGAGTGCTCTCACTAACTCAGAGACAGTACTCCAAGCTCTGGTCTCTGGCCCATGCAAATATTTTAGGATGTGTAAAGCTTACTTTAAAAGAAATATTAAATTTTAAGATAGCAGGTTTTATTTTTCCCCTAAGATCCATATGGAAGATGTCAAGAATATAAACTTGTTACCCACCTTTATCCTTACCCCCTATTGATAAACAAACCTATACCACTGGATTTGTTTATTCCAAAGTAGATAAGCGTGTGCTCACCACCAACAAAACATTGCTGGTTTTACACTCTAGTGACTCTTGGGCCATCTGTCTAGGTATTAAGTATTTTGATTCTTTCTTCAGCTCACATAAGATGATGATCAAGGACAACTCTTTAGTCTCCAGCCACAGAGACTCCTGACTGAGGTAATGAAGAAAGGCTTAAGTCTCCATGCAGGAAAATCTGAGAACCAGAAACTACATTAGGCAGGAACAACACTTAGGAGGTAAACTAGAGTCCAAAAATCTGAGTTCTACTGAAAGTATACTCCCAAAATATAGAAACTAAGGTAGATCTTTTAGCTTTAAAAGTAGTTAAAAGAGGATGATAACACACAAGTAGAGAGACTCCCTGATTGTCCAATTCACTCTGCTAGATATTACAGTAGACTTAAAGATAGATAAAAGTACCCCCTAATTTAGGACAGTTTTCAGTAAATTTTGGGGTGTCAAACAAATGCAGAAGATGGGATATAAACCAAGTAATCATAAAAAGGGAAACTGCAGAATGGATGAGAGAGAAAGGATGAACAAGTCTGACATTATAAAAGAGGTGCTCAAATATCAGTTGCATTTAATAAACTACACCCACAATTCCCAGATTTTTGCTAGGATTTGATATATTATTTTCATGTTGATTTTGCACTCACATAAGTGCACTCACATAGACCATCACATAAGTAAGAAGTTTTGTATTTTACATGGCAAAAATACTAACTCCATTCCTTTTTTTCCCACTACTTAAATCATATGAAAATTGAAAATGAGTAAAAACGATAAAAATGCATTTGTAACAGAGGTAAATTATTCAAATAATTTGTGATTGAACTGTTATTATTATTTATCACTTGTGGAATACCTCAGTTAAGGAATTTGTACCAACTAAAGTGTTGAGACAAAGTTTTGAATCTTTTAAATTTTTCAGGTTAAAAATAGAAACCTGACAGTGAATAATCATGAATTAATACTACTGGCATTCTTTTACAAAGAAGATAGAAGATATAATCAGCCATAATATTCAGAAATTGGTTACCAAAAATTCTAGGCATCTGGCTATAATATGAAATGTAGTTTTAAGTATTCAAACAAAAATGGATTTATAATATAATGGAATAAACAGCTTACAATCTAACTGACAAGATTATAAATCATTTGTTCTCACTTCTATCTTCTTAATGACATTTGTCTCAGGTGCACATCAACAAAATAGAAAACAAGCAAATCCTAGGACATAGCTTGCAACTATAGATGCAAATAATCAATATCACAACTTGAATATATTGAAGCATATTGGGGAAGTTGGACATATCTGAGATTCTCTCTGCCGAATCTCGTTTATCTGTCTCAATTTGGCTTCAGTGCTTGGAAACCAAATTGGAATAATTAAAAGTGCATGAATTTGTGAGACAGACAGATCTGAGTTAAAGAGTGTTTCATTCCTAGATCATCTTGACAAGTTAACAATCTTCTGAGTTTCACTTTTTGTATAGAAGGGTAATAGCACCTATCTTTTGGTGAATATTATACATGCTATCTTTTATGTGTCTATTGGAGCTATATGCTAACCCACTGCATCCTGAGAACAGTGTTTGGAAATTAAATGAGATGGTATAAAAACATCTGTATTATAAACACTCAATTCATTTTTCATTCCTTAATTTTATACCTCCTTGGCATTAGCCCATCAATTTGATAAGTTCCAGTTAGGTGGGAGGGAGGCATATAGAAAAAAGCCCTTCTGTCTGAGGCCATAAATAGTGACTTCACATCATGATCAATGTGTCTATGCGACAATAGCAAAGGTTTAGATTCTCTTCTATACTTTGCTTAATGCACTAAAAACGGTCTTCACCCATAGCTTCTATGATAAATAGTCCTTCAGGGCTGTTTGCAAATAAATAAATATGTATATAAATAAATAAATAAATAAGTAGATTCCCAGAGCCGGCTTGGAAGAATGTTTGATAATCTGAATCATTACAGAGGTGAAATTTCATTACACAGATGGTGACATCCCGATGTCTATCATCAAAACACAGCAGGTAGAAACTATCAGCCAGGCCCATTCCCTTCTATAAAATTACACTTATATTAATGTCACTCCAGATTTCATTATGCAGAAAATGATATTGCACAGGTCTCTAGCACCAGTAGGACAGCAGGGGGTGTGGATGTAGGGGTGGGGAGGGAAGAATAAGGGTAGTGATGGGAGGGTGGGAAAAGAGACTGTCTGTAGAAAGACCACTGAAACAAATTTAGATGAAGGCTGCCTAGGACTAGTAGGCAGACAACAAAGTACACAAATATATACTTTATATATTTAAATATATATATATATAATTTTTATAAATCCTTATAGATTCTGCCATCAGGTCATGCTGTTTTTTGATTGACTCACTGTCAGACATGCTCTGGAAGCCCCTGATGAAATGTTTAAAAGGCTGTCCTGTGGGAAGCAAGCCGATTTACAGTTAATTTTTATTAATGAAGGATGACAGGCATCTACATTTAGTCAATAAGATGTTACACCAGTTTAAGAAAGCACTCCTGTGTTTGGAGCAAGCATCCCCACCCCCACCCTACCTCTCTCTCTCCCTTTCTCACACACTCATGTACATTCATACATACATATATAAGCATGCACAGTAATTCATAGTAAAATAAATTATGAAAGAAAGGGGAGCATCTACTTATTTAGATGTCTGTACTCTGCTATGAGGCAGCTGATAGGCATGTACTCTGAGTTACAAGCTGAAATCAAGATAGATAGGAGAAACATCGGAGAAGGCAATGGCACCCCACTCCAGTACTCTTGCCTGGAAAATCCCATGGGCGGAGGAGCCTGGTAGGCTGCAGTCCATGAGGTCGCTAAGTAAGAGTCAGACACGACTGAGCGACTTCACTTTCACTTTTCACTTTCATACATTGGGGAAGGAAATGGCAACCCACTCCAGTGTTCTTGCCTGGAGAATCCCAGGGATGGGGGAGCCTGGTGGGCTGCCGTCTATGGGGTCGCACAGAGTCGGACACGACTGAAGTGAGTTAGCAGTAGCAGTAGCAGGAGAAACATAAACAATCTCAAATATGCACATGACACCATTATAATGGCAAGTAGTGAAGAGGAACTAAAGAACCACTTGATGCAGTTGAAGAAGGAGAGTGAAAATGCTGTCTTAAAACTAAATATTAAAGGAAAAAAAAAAAAAAAAGTAAGAACATGGCATCTGGCCCCATTGCTTCATGACAAATAGAAGGGGAAAAGGTGTGGAAGTAGTGACAGATTTCCTCGTCTTGGACTCTAAAATCACTGTGGATGGTGACTGCAGCCGCGAAATCAGAAGATGATTGCTTCTCAGCAGGAAAGCTATGACAAACTTAGACAATGTGTTAAAAAGCAGAAACATCACTCTGCTGACAAAGGTCTGTATAGACAAGGCTGTGGTCTTGCCAGTGGTCACTGACAGTTGTGAGAGCTCTACTGTAAAGAAAGCAGAGTGCCAGACAATTGATGCCTTCAAACTGTAATGCTGGAAAAGACTCCTGAGAGTCCCTTGGACAGCAAGATCAAACCAATCAATTTTAAGGGAACTCAACCTTGAATCCTCATTGAAAGGACTGATCCTGAACCTGAAACTGCAGTATTTTGGTCATCTGATGTGAACAGGGGCCTCATTGGAAAAGTCCCTGATGCTGGGAAAGATTGAGGGCAGAGGATGAGATGGCTTGATGGCATTACCAATGTAATGGACATGAATTTGGGCAAGTCTTGGGAGACGGTGAGGGACAGGGAGGTGTGGAGCTCTGCAGTCTATGGAGTCACAGAGAGTTGGACACAACTGGGTGACTGAACAAACAACTCTGCTAGGGTGGGTGCAGGTGGATGATAGCAAATACTATTCGTTTCTGATGTTATTTCCCGTGGTTCAATCCCCCATTCCTATTTCCCACACCACTCTTGCCCCTTTGGAGAAACTACTGCCATTCCTTATGTGAATTGGGACACCACATCACTTTTATAGCTGGCCCAGCTACCTCTACTTGGGCTTCTAACTTACTCCCCACATTGTAACAAGTTTGATCTTTACATAATATTAATCCATTGTATTTACTTTCTGATGAAAACCCCTCAGGATGTCTTCTGACTTTCCAGACAAATGAAGAGTCTTCCATGTGAACCTGGGACACCTTACAGTAAAAGGCCTGCCTATATCTCCAGGCTTTGGTTTCTTTCAGGGTCTTTTTGGTCCATCCTACAGTTTTGGGGTCTTGTCTTATACAGATTTTTCATTTTTCTAGGATCAGCTCCAGCCTTGGTATCTTAAAGATCTCTTCCGTAAGGTGATGTCCTTCCTTCCATAGATGGCTATTAATCATTCACCAGTGTTGTCTTCACCACAAAATCACACCTTTGGTTGTTAAATACTACATCTTATTTAACCCCTTCATGACAGCCCATTGATACAATGCTACACGTCACCCTTCTAATCCCACAAAGGAGGTACGGTATCCTACCTTCTATGACTGATTACATTTCCACTTTCTTAGTAATAACCATCACACATATCTTGATTTGAATCCTATCCAGTTTTAAAGAACAGGTTATCTGTTATCTTCTCTATGGAAATTTCTCAAGTATTTTGTACTCTATTCATGTCTTCTCTGTATAATATTTATACAGAGTTCTACAGACATTTGCATATACATTTACTGTTTTCTGAGAGGTATATATCCAACTGGTCTCACCAATGAAGTGTAAAATCCATTTGTTATGGAGATTTTTAAAAACTGTGTACAACATTAATATCAGATTTAGAGTAGTCAGTAAATATACAATGAGAAATGACTGAAACAAGGAATGAAATTAATTAATCATTCTGTTCATTAATCGTTAGATGAGTTTCATTTTTTAATTTTAATAAGCTATGTATGTTGTATTTTAAATGTGTACATTTACCTATATATGTATATATATATACACACACATAACACACAGTGTTATATACAGGATAATAGACTGCAGTTGGGTATATCATTCCTTTAATTCTTTGTTTTTTGCTTCTCTTCTTTTATCAGCTATTTGTAAGACCTGCTCAGGCAAGCACTTTACCTTCTTGCATTTCTTAGGGATGGTTTCAGTCACTGCCTCCTGTACAATGTTACCAACCTCTGTCCATAGTTCTTCAGACATGCTGTCTACCAGATCTAATCATTTGAATCTATTTGTCACTTCCACTGTATAATCATAAGGGATTTGATTTAGGTTATACCTAAATGGTCTAATGGTTTTCCCTACTTTCTTGAATTTAAACCTGAATTTTGCATTAAAGGGCTGATGATCTGAGCCACAGTCAGCTCCAGGTCTTATTTCTTTGATTGTATAGAGCATGTCCATTTGCATCTGTAAAGAATACAATCAATATCATTTTGGTATTGACCATCTGATGATGTCAATGTGTAGAGTTGTCTCTCATGTTGTTGGAAGAAGGTATTATACGATCAGTGTGTTTTCTTGGCAAAACTCAATACAGACTTTGCCCTGTTTCATTTTGTAATCCAAGGGCAAACGTCTCTGATACTCTTGGTAATGCTTGACTTCCTAATTTTGCACTCCAATGCCCTATGATGAAAAGGACATCTTTCATTTGTGTTAGTTCTAGAAGCTCTAGTAGGTCTTCATAGAATGTCCAGCTTCAGCTTCTCTGTCATTAGTGGTTGGGCCATAGACTTAAAGGACAAAAACTGCAAGGACCTAACAGAAGCAGCTGAGATTAAGAGGAGGCAGCAAGAATCCACTAAAGAACATACAAAACAGTCTTAATGACCCAGAAATCCATGAAGGTGTGGTAAATCACCTAGAGCCAGATATCCTGGAGTGTGAAGTCAGGTGGGCCTTAAGAAGCATTACTACAAACAAAGCTAGAGGTGATAAAATTCCAGATGAGCTATTTCAAATCCTAAAAAGATGATGTTCTTAAAGTGCCACATTCAATATGTCAACTAATCTGTAAAACTCAGCTCTGGCCACAGGACTGGAAAAGGTCAGTTTTCATTCCAATCTCAAAGAAAGTCAATGCCAAAGACTGCTCAAGCTCCTGTACAACTGCTCTGATTTCACAAGCTAGCAAGGTAATGCTCAAAATCCTTCAAGCTAGGCTTCAACAGTACATGAACCAAAAACTTCCAGATGTACAAACTGGGTTTAGAAAAGGCAAAGGAACCGGAAATCACTTTGCCAATATCTGCTGGACCACAGAGAAAACAAGGGAATTCCAGAAAGATATATACTTCTGCTTCATTGACTACACTAAAGCCTTTGACTGTGTGGATCACAACAAACTGGGAAATTCTTAAAGAGATGGGAATACCAGATAACAATTACCTTCCTCCTGAGAAGCATATATGTAGGTCAAGAAGCAACAGTTAGAACCAGACACAAAACAATGAATTAGTTTCAAATTGGGGAAGAAGTACATCAAGACTGTACACTGTCATCCTGCTTATTCAACTTATCTGCAGAGCACATCATGCAAAATGCTGGGCTCGTTGAATCATAAACTGGGATCAAGATTGCCAGGAGAAATATCAACAACCTCAGATATGCGTATGTCATCACCCTTATGACAGAAAGCCTTTTGATGATATAGCCTTTTGTTGATAGTGAAGGAGGAGAGTAAAAAAAAAAAAACTGGCTTGAAATTCAACATCCAGAGAACTAAGATCATGGCATCTGGTCCCATAAATTCATGGTAAATAGATGGGGAAAAAGTGGAAACAGTAACAGATTTCATTTTCTTGGGCTTCAACATCACTACAGTGACTGAAGCCACAAAATTAAAAGACACTTATTCCTTGGAAGGAAGTTTATACCAAACCTAGATAGCATAATAAAAAGCAGAGACATCGGTTTTCCAACAAGGGTCCATATAGTCAAAGCTATGGTTTTTCCAGTAGTCATGTATGGATGTGAGAGTTGGACCATAAAGAAGGCTGAGTGCTGAAGAATTGATGTTTCAAATTGTGATACTGAAAGAAACTCTTGAGAGTCCCTTGAACAACAAGGAGATCAAAGAAGTCAATCATAAAGGAAATTAATCCTGAATATTAATTGGAAGGACTGACACTGAAGCGGAAGCTCCAATAGTTTGGCCACCTGATGAGAAGAACTGACATCTTGGAAAACTACCATGATGCTGGGAAAGACTGAGGGCTGGAGGAGAAGGGGACAACAGAAGATGTGATGATCAGATTGCATCACCTACTCAATGGACATGAGCTTGAGCAAACTCCAGGAGGTAATGAAGGACAGGGAATCCTGACGTGTTGCAGTCCATGAGGTTGCAAAGAGTCAGACACAATTTAGCAACTGAACAACAACAACAATAGAATACCAGGATAAGATGCCTTCTCAGTGGGTTTATAAGAAGCAAATTTTGTTTCTAGTTTTCCATTCATATTGCTTTGCCGTTTCAAGCATCATAATTTCTCAGATACACCTTTCCTGAGGCCATTTTATGCCTCAAGATTAGACAATTACAGTGGTGCAGTACTCTCTCACTACTAGACCTCTCAAGTGTTCTTCATGAGATTTCTTGATTTTTTTCAAACCTCCTTTACAGGAAACTGGATGAATTAAATTACCAAAATTAGGACTTAACATTTATAATGTGGACTGCAGAATGTTATAAATTTCTTTGATATTTAAGTGGATACAGTGAACTGGGGTTTTCAAACTTTGGGTTACCCACAATTTAATAACTGGGGTGGTTGTTGACTCTCAGACAGAAAACTTAAAAGATCTCAGTTCAGTGTACTTTAAGAAATCTCCAGGGTAACAATTCTAACACACATCTGATTCTCTACATGTGAAGTGCAGAACACATTTTGAGAAATACTAGAGATCAGTTGGGCTTCCCAGGTGGTGCAGTGGTAAAGAATCCACCTGCAGATGCAGAAGTTGCAAGAGAGTCAGGCTCAATCCCTGGGCCAATAAGATCCCCTGGAGAAGGAAATGGCAACCCACTCCAGCATTCTTCTACAGAAATAGAAAGTTCCATGGATAGAGGAACCTGGTGTGCTACATATAGCCCATGGCATCTCAAAAAATTCAGACACGACTGAGGACTGAGCATACACACATGAAAGCAATTAGATAGAAAAGTGTGTGTATTAGATAGAAAAGTAAGTGAAGTTACTAATCAGAAAAACTAAGCACTAGCAAGTTGATCCTGTGTCCCCTACTCTAAAAGAGAGTCTTTTACCTTCATTCATCAAGAAATTCTGAATTAAAAATATCTGTCATTCCATTCATATATACATGCCCACTGATAACTGCAGTTACAAAATTACCCATTCCTCTATCAGAATTTTCATTCACCAAGTCATATAACATTCAGGATTTGATTTAATTAGTTGATTTAAATATACCAACTTTGCAATAAATCCAATATATTACTTTGGTAATATAATCTGAATGGCTAAACAGTGAATAGAATTGGTAACTTCAGATTGAACTCATAAACCAAATTAAGAGCCTATTTGCTTTCATTTTGTTACTTTCTTTTCCTAGCATTTTTTCTAGCTTTTTAGGTTTTCAATTCTATAACCCCTTTTATTACCCAGTTTCTGATATGACTAGTAGAGACCACACACACACACACACCCCTGAATCCAAAGACAAATTTATTGTACTATATCTTATTTTTAAGTCTTACTAAATCACTGTTCTTGATTATTTTCATTAATGGTTTTGAACATTTCATTAAGGTTGGTATCATGTTGTTAAGTTCAGTTAAGTTCATGACGTCAGTCGCTCAGTCATGTCCAACTCTTTGTGACCCCATGAACTGCAACATGCCAGGCCTCCCTGTCTGTCACCAACTCCCAGAGTTTACCCAAGCTTATGTCCATTGAGTCAGTGATGCCATCCAACCATCTCATCCTCTGTCGTCCTCATCCCCTCCTGTCCTCAATATTTCCCACCATCAGGGTCTTTTCAATGAGTCAGTTCTTTGCATCAGGTGGCCAAAGTATTGTAGTTTCAGCTTCAACATCAGTCCTTCCAATGAACACCCAGGACTGATCTCCTTTAGGATGGACTTGTTGGATCTTCTTGCAGTCCAAGGAACTCTCAAGAGTCTTCTCCAACACCACAGTTCAAAAGCATCAATTCTTGGTGTTCAGTTTTCTTTACAGCCCAACTCTCACTTTCATACATGACTACTGGAGAAACAATAGCTTTGATGAGATGGACCTTTATTGGCAAAGTAATGTCTCTGCTTTTTAATATTCTGTCTAGGTTGGTCATAATTTTCCTTCCAAGGAGTAAGCATCTTTTAATTTCATGGCTGCAATCACCATCTTCTGTTTCCACTGTTTCCCCATCTATTTGTCCTGAAGTGGTGGGACCAGATGCCATGATCTTAATTTTCTGATGTTGAGCTTTAAGCCAACTTTTTCACTTTCCTCTTTGACTTTCATCAAGGGCTCTTTAGTTCTTCACTTTCTGCCATAAGGGTGGTGTCATATGCATATCTGAGCTGATTGATATTTCTCCCAGCAATCTTGATTCCAGCTTGTGCTTCCTCCAGCCCAGCGTTTCTAATGATGTACTCTGCATATAAGTTAAATAAGCAGGGTGACAATACACAGCCTTAATGTTCTCCTTTCCCTATGTGGAACCAGTCTGTTCTAACTGTTGCTTCCTGACCTGTATATAGGTTTCTCAAGAGGCAGGTCAGGTGGTCTGGTATTCCCATCTCTTTCAGAATTGTCCACAGTTTCTTGTGATCCACACAGTCAAAGGCTTTTGCATAGTCAATAAAGCAGAAATAAATGTTTTCTGGAACTCTCTTGCTTTTTAGATGATCCACTGGATGTTGGCAATTTGATCTCTGGTTCCTCTGCCTTTTCTAAAACCAGCTTGAACATCTGGAAGTTCACGGTTCACGTATTGCTGAAGCCTGGCTTGGAGAATTTTGAGCATTACTTTACTAGCGTGTGAGATGAGTGCAATTGTGCGGTAGTTTGATTATTCTTTGGCATTGCCTTTCTTCGGGATTGGAATGAAAACTGACCTTTTCCAGTCCTGTGGCCACTGCTGATTTTCCAAATTTGCTGTCATATTGAGTGCAGCACTTTCACAGCATCATCTTTCAGGATTTGAAAGAGCTCAACTGGAATTCCATCACCTCCACTAGCTTTGTTCATAGTGGTGCTTCATAAGGCCCACTTGACTTCACATTCCAGGATGTCTGGCTCTAGGTCAGTGATCACACCATCATGATTATCTTGGTTGTAAAGATTGTTTTTTGTACAATTCTTCTCTGTATTCTTGCCACCTCTTCTTAATATCTTCTGCTTCTGTTAGGTCCATACCATTTCTGTCCTTTATCGATCCCATCTTTGCATGAAATGTTCCCTTGGTATCTCTAATTTTCTTAAAGAGATCTCTAGTCTTTTCTGTTCTGTTGTTTTCCTCTATTTCTTTGCATTGATCCCTGAGGAAGGCTTTCTTATCTCTTCTTGCTATTCCTTGGAACTCTGCATTCAGATGTTTATATCTTTCCTTTTTTCCTTTTCTTTTCACGTCTCTTCTTTTCACAGCTATTTGTAAGGCCTCCCCAGACAGCCATTTTGCTTTTTTGCATTTCTTTTCCATGGGGATGGTCTTGATCCCTGCCTCCTGTACAATGTTATGAACCTCAGTCCATAGTTCATTAGGCACTCTATCTATCAGATCTAGGCCCTTAAATCTATTTCTCACTTCCACTGTATAATCATAAGGGATTTGGTTTAGGTCATAATTAAGTGGTCTAGTGGCTTTCCCTACTTTCTTCAATTTAAGTATGAATTTGGCAATAAGGAGTTCATGATCTGAGCCACAGTCAGCTCCCAGTCTTGTTTTTGCTGACTGTATAGAGCTTCTCCATCTTTGACTGCAAAGAATATAATCAATCTGATTTCGGTGTTGACCATCTGGTGATGTCCATGCTTAGAGTCTTCTCTTGTGTTGTTGGAAGAGGGTGTTTGCTATGACCAGTACATTCTCTTGGCAAAACTCTGTTAGCCTTTGCACTGCTTCATTCCACATTCCAAGGCCAAATTTGCCTGTTACTCTGGGTGTTTCTTGACTTCCTACTTTTGCATTCCAGTCCCCTATAATGAAAAGGACATCTTTTTTGAGTGTTAGTTCTAAAGGTCTTGTAGGTCTTCATAGAACCATTCAACTTCAGTTTCTTCAACATTACCGGTTGGGACATAGACTTGGATTACTGTGATATTGAATGGTTTGCCTTGGAAATGAACAGAGATCATTCTGTCGTTTTTGAGATTGCATTCAATTACTTCATTTCGGACTCTTTTGTTGACCATGGTGGCTACTCCATTTTTTCTAAGGGATTCCTGCTCACAGTAGTAGATATAATGGTCATCTGAGTTAAATTCACCTATTCCAGTCCATTTTAGTTTGCTGATTCCTATAAAGTTGACGTTCATTCTTGCCATATCCTGTTTGACCACTTCCAATTTGCTTTGAATCATGGACCTAACATTCCAGGTGCATCTAGTCAAGGCTATGGTTTTTCCTGTGGTCATGTATGGATGTGAGAGTTGGACTGTGAAGAAGGCTGAGCGCCGAAGAATTGATGCTTTTGAACTGTGGTGTTAGAGAAGACTCTTCAGAGTCCCTTGGACTGCAAGGAGATGCAACCAGTCCATTCTGAAGGAGATCAGCCCTGGGATTTCTTTGGAAGGAATGATGCTAAAGCTGAAACTCCATTACTTTGGCCACCTCATGCGAAGAGTTGATTCATTGGAAAAGACCCTGATGCTGGGAGGGATTGGGGTCAGGAGGAGAAGGGGATGACAGAGGATGAGATGGCTGGATGGCATCACTGACTCGATGGACGTGAGTCTGAGTGAACTCTGGGAGTTGGTGATGGACAGGGAGGCCTGGCATGCTGCGATTCATGGGGTCTCAAAGAGTCGGACATGACTGAGCGACTGATCCGATCTGATGCAATAATGCTCTTTAAAGCATCGGACTTTGTTTCTATCACCAGTCACATCCACAACTGGGTATTGTTTTTGCTTTGGCTCCATCCCTTCATTCTTTCTGGAGTTATTTCTCCACTGATCTCCAGTAGCCTATTGGGCACCTACAGACCTGGGGAGTTCCTCTTTCAGTATCCTGTCATTTTGCCTTTTCATACTGTTCATGGGGTTCTCAAGGCAAGAATTCTGAAGTGGTTTGCCATTCCCTTCTCCAGTGGACCACAGTCTGTCAGACCTCTCCACCATGACCCGCCTGTCTTGAGTGGCCCCACACGGCATGGCTTAGTTTCATTGAGTTAGACCAGGCTGTGGTCCGTGTGATTAGACTGACTAGTTTTCTGTGATTATGATTTCAGTGTGTCTGCCCTCTGATGCCCTTTCACAACACTTACTGTCTTACTTGGGTTTCTCTTACCCTAGACGTGGGGTGTCTCTTTACGGCTGCTCCAGCAAAGCGCAGCCATTGCTCCTTACCTTGGATGAGGCATATCTCCTCACAGCCACCCCTCCTGACCTTGAATGTGGAGTAGCTCCTCTCGGCCCTCCTGCGCCCATGCAGCCACTGCTCCTTGGACGTGGGGTAGCTCCTCCCGGCTGCTGCCCCTGGCCTCTGGTGTGGGGTAGCTCCTCCCGGCCGCCACCCCTGGCCTCAGATGTGAGGTAGCTCCTCTCTGCAGCTCCTGCGCTGTTGCAGCCTGGCACTCTCGTCTGCCGCCCTTGACCTCCTACATGGGGTAGCTCCTCTCGGCCACGCTTCTGTGAGGTCCGTGGCAGACATTATAAACGGCTTGTAACAACTTGTAGCATGTTTTAAGCTTCAATAATTAATCAAGAAAAAGTTGACAATTTATTTTTATTTACTACTTCATTATTGGTGTAATTCTATATTTGATAATTTGAATTGAAGAATTTATAGTTATTTTGGTTTTAGATATCAAGGGAATAAAAAGCTCTGATAATCTCAAAGAAGATATAAATAATTATCAGCAAAAAAACAAGTGTTAAAAAAAAAAGAACAACCTTCTGAAAACAGAAACTGGTCAGCAGATTTGATCCTTGATCCTGAAGGACATGACCCGCAGTTGGATGTGTGAAATCTCTTCAGAGAAGTTAGAAATGTTTCTGGGGCAATATTCCATAGCAGTTGGGATGAATATTGTTTGTTACTCAGTATTTTCCTCTTTTGGACATCAATAAAATAACATTTTTAACATTTAAATAATGTTTTTAAATCAAGGCTAGCTCCAACAAGATCTAAGTTAGAATACACAGTCATGCATTAAAGAAGAACAACTAAATATGTGCTAATGGCATTTTGATATCCAAATTATCACTTTTGATACATATATGAGCAGCTACATTACTTGCAAGGCCTGGGGTGAAATTAAAATGCAGATCCCCTTGCTAAAACAATATTAAGAATTTCAAGGTTAAACAGTAATGCACCTAACCAGGTGTGAGCCCTTCCTTACAAATATGAGGTCATATTCTATTGCTAGGGTTACCTTTCCATGAAGCTGGCACTGAATTCATTGTCCTTCACCATTTCGTGGAGCTTTCTCAAACTCATGTCCATTGAGTGGATTGTGCCATCAAACCATCTCATGCGCTGTCATCCCTGTCTCTTCCTGCCTTCATACTTCCCCAGCATCAGTCTTTTCCAGTGAGTTGTTCTTTGTGTCAGCTGGCCAAAGTATTCAAGCGTCAGCAACAGCCCTTCCAATGAATATTGAGAGTTGATTTCCTTTAGGGTTGACTGATGTGATCTCTTTGCAGTCCAAAGGATTCTGAAGCATCTTCTCCAGCACCACAGTTCATAGCTTCAGTTATTCAGTGCTCAGCCGTCTTTATGGTTCCATTCTCACACCCATACATGATTACTGGAAAAAAACGTAGCTTTGACTATATGGTCCTTTGTCAGCAAAGTAATGTCTCTACTATTTAATACGTTGTCTAGGTTTGTCATAGCTTTTCTTCCAAGGGGCAAGTGTCTTTAATTTTGTGGTTACAGTCACTGTCCTTAGAGATTTTGGAGCCCAAGAAAATAAAGTCTGTTACTATTTCCATTGTGTCCCCATCTACATGCCATGAAGTGATGGGACTGGATACCATGATCTTCATTTTTTGAATGTCAAGTTTTAAGCCAGCTTTTTTACTCTCCTCTTTTATCTTCATCAAGAAGCTCTTTAGTTCCTCTTAGCCTTCTGCCATGGAGAAGGAAATAGAAACTCACTCCAGTATTCTTGCCTGGAGAATCCCAGGGACAGAGGAATCTGGTGGGCTGCTGTCTGTGGGGTCACACAGAGTCGGATACAGCTGATGCGATTTAGCAGCAGCAGCAGCAGCCTTCTGCCATAAGGGTGATGTCATGTGCATATCTGACGTTGTTGGTATTTTTCCTGCCAGTCTTGATTCCAGCTTGTGATTCATCCAGCCCAGCATTTTGCATGATGTACTCTGTAAATAAGTTAAATAAGCAGGGTGACAGTATACACCCTTGACGTACTCCTTTCCCAGTTTGGAGCCTGTCTGTTGTTCCATGTCCTGTTCTAACTGTCGCTTCTTGACCTGCATACAGATTTCTCAGGAAGCAAGTGAGGTGGTCTGGTAGTCCCATCTCTTGAAGAATTTCCCACTCTGTTGTGGTCCACAGAGTTAAAAGTTTTAGTGTAGTTAATGAAGCGTAAGTAGATTTTATTTTCTGGAATTCTCTAGATTTTTGTGTGATCCAATGGATGCTGGCAATTTGATCTCTTGTTCCCCTGCCTTTTCTAAATCCAGCTAGTACATCTGGAGGTTCTCAGTTCAAGTACTGTTGAAGCCTAGCTTCAAGAATTTTGAGTATTTCCTTGCTAGCATGGGAAATGAGTACAATTGTGCAGTTGTTTGAGCATTCTTTGACATTGTCTTTCTTTGGGATTGGAATGAAAACTGACCTTTTCCAGTCCTGTGGCCACTGCTGAGTTTTCCAATTTGCTGGCATATTGAATGCAGGACTTTAATAGTATCATCTCTTAGGGTTTTAAACATCTCAGTTCAGCTGGAATTCCATCACTTCCATTAGCTTTGTTTGTTGTGATGTTTGCTATGGCCCACTTGACTTTCCATTCCAAAATATTGGACTCTAGGTGAATGATCACACCATTGTGGTTATCTGAGTCATTAAGACATTTTTTGTTAACCCCATTTTTTACAAATGAATAAACTTCAGAAGTCTAAGTTTGATTCCAAAAGGTGATGAAACTAAAGTTTTGAAGCTGGAGAGGGTCTTTCTTATTCTAATAAAAATGTCTGACTCTGAGACATGTGTTACAAACACTATAGCTTATAATATAATAATAAGTTGTGGAAAGTAAGGAGGGTAAAATGGGCAAAAGTGGGTAAAAAAATAGTTCTGAACATTTTTGGTGCAGTTTTAAACTTTGAGAACTAACCATGTGTTCAACAACCAATTATGAAGAACATTAGATGACTCAGACTTCCCTGGTGGCTCAGACAGTAAAGAATCTGCCTGCAAGGGGACCCAGGTTCAATCCCTGGGTCAGGAATATTCCCTGGAGAAGGGAATGGATACCCACTCTAGTATTCTTCCAAGAATTCCAAGAACAGAGTAGCCTGGTGGGCTATAGTCCATAGGGTTGCAAAGAGTCTGACATGACTGAGCAACTAACACTTGGATGACTGGTTAATAAATTTGAGCACTATACTCTAGACCAGCATTCTTGATGCATGTGTCACCTACATCAGAATTGCTTAGGGTTCATGTTAAAATTCAGATTCCTTGGTCCTCAAATGGACATACAGGACCAGCCACTCAGGAATCTGTCCTGGGAGCAATTATGCTTAACAGACCTCCTGATTGGTAACTGTGTGGTTTGCATCATCAGCAACTCTGGACTCAAAATCCGCCTTTATTATTATAGATGTCCAGAGTTCTTCATCTTAGCTCCAGCCTTGTTCCAGATCAGGTAAAAAGCAGAGTGCAGAAAACAACTGGGACTTCCCCAGTGGCTCAATGGTAAATAATCCATCTACAATGCAAAAGATACAGGAGACTGGGTTTGATCTCTGGGTCAGGAAGGTCCCCTGGAGGAAGAAATGGCAACCCATTCCAGCATTCTTGCTGGGAAAATCCTATGGACAGAGGAGCCAGGTGTGCTACAGTCCATAGAGTTGCAAAGAGTCAGACGTAACTGAACATGTGTGGAAAACAGTAAAGACTATGCCATTATTTTGCATTGGGGTAAAACTGATTAATAATGTTATGATAGTTTCAGGTGAACAGCAAAAAAACTCAATTATACATATACATGTGTCCATTCTTTGCCAAACTCCCCTCCTACATAACGTTGAGAAGAGTTCCCTGTAATATATAATAGGTCCTTGTTGGTTATCTATTTTAAATATGGCAGAATGCACAAGACCATGAGATTTTAATGAATGGTTAATATTACAAATATATAAAACCAAAGTAGACATTGAGGGAATAGCAACACTGGAAAAATAAAGAAGAGAAAGAAAACCAATAAAACAGAACTCAAAATTTTCTGAGTGTATCTGGCCAAAAGTCACTGAGAGACTAAGCAGACTTTAGTATAAATGCTTAGATAAAAGTGAAGGGAACAAAACTCTTCTGAAAGTGATGTCTGCAGGGACAAATTTTATTCCACTGAATTTTGAAGAATTTCTTCTACAACAGTACTACAAGTGCTAAAGAATTCCTTCATCATTTTCTTCAAAACATATTCATTTTTTATTCAATTTTCTCAAAAAAGAAAATAAACGTATTGATAAGAAAGGAAAAACAAAACAAAATAAGCAAATACAATCACACTCATAGCAGAACCTTTGGCTCTGTTGCACAGAATCTTTAGCTCTGTCACCGTGCCTGCCTTTGGAGTTTCCTACAATCACTGGGGAGAACACAGGAGAGCATGTTTGTCTGCCCAATGTGGAATCAAACACTCAGTCTCTCCTCAGAGAGGCTTTGTTGGCAGTCACATGTGGATCTGCTCCAGGACTGGCAGATTTGCGTTCCTTGGAGAGATGTGAGAATGCAAAGGGCAGGGAAGATTGGCAAAAATATTGACTTTGATATTTCATCATTTCACATTTCTAAAGAGAAGAAATGCACTGAAAACTGCACCTTTCTAATCAGATGCTACCAGAGGTTCCCAGAACAGTACACATACCAGAGACGGCAATACCAACAAAGCCCCCAAGAGAATGGTTTATATTTGAGCAAAGTAATCAGCAGCATTGTTGCTTCTCTCTCTGCTTGATTTCTCTGTTCTTCTATTTGGGTTGTGCTTTACCTTTTCCTATTACAGAACTTCTCCATTTCTAGCTATTTGCAGATGTATTTTTTGCCTCATTGGTCCTTTCATGGTATATACAGCTTCCCTGACTGTTGCAATCCAAAAGTTTCCAAGCAGCACCTCAACATTTTTTTCCTTTCCCACCACTGGTTCTGGTAACAGAGATTTCACCTGGGGAAAAAGATTGGGTATTATTCAATGCTTGGCAAAATACACTAATCTGGGAATGGTATCATCTTGCTTGGGGTTGTAAAATCTGTGGGAAGAGGGTTGTGAAGAGAAAGAAAAGCATTTAAAAGGGTAGCTGGAAAAAGCTTACATCAAGCTTCCTCTGCTTCTTATTCTTAATTTTTTTTGAATTGTGAGAGAGTTTGACTCATAAAACACCATAAGTTTTATGATTGAACAATAATTTTTTTCTATTAAAAATGATGATATGCAATATTTTAATTTTGTTGGATCACTTTCCAATGTTTCCTTTCTTGTTTGAGTTAGCTATTTGGTTAGCTATTAAGGCTAATACAAATAATTAAAACTTACTCTGTTAAAAAAGTGGCTTAATCCACCAATAACTACCGTTCTAACATGTGCGGCTATTCTATGCACCATTCAGAGTCATTCTCACCTCTCAGTAAGGCCCTGTATGGAGTTGTTTAGTTCCTCCCCTTGAGGCTCCGCATCCCCTGTTAGGGCATTTACCATAACTGTTAGGATTTGTAATTGAATATCTGCTTCTCACATAAGAAGTTTGAATTTTGTTTATTTCACATGTTGACCTCCTGTGAAGGCCATAGGCTTTGACTTAGCAGATTTCATGTTCAATGTTTTGTTGTTGTAGTTGCTGTTGTGGTTTTTTCACTTAGAATTATGACCCTTAGTTGCAATTGAAATAGCACACTTTGGCTTTCGTGGTTTGCTTTGCAGACATCTTTGCCAATATGGTCCTCAGCTATTTATTCCTCACATAGGCATCACTTCTAAAACCGTTCCCTCTCTCCATATCAAAACCTCTCTTGGAATTTGTTTTTCTGCCTAATCCTTACTTATGTATGACAATAGAAATTGCACTTAATTCTTCGGTCATTATAAAGCTAAAACAGAATAATGTTTTGTTTAATACATGTCTCACATATGGTCAGCCCTCAATATATGTGTAACATATAGAGTAAACATCCAACTAATGGCATTGTTTGGAATATTATCTGATCTCAAAATCATTTTGAATTAGACAAAGTGCAGCCTTAAAAACACTTTGTAGGTAATAATCCTTATTTCCCAACCATCTCAAAGAGACATGCCACCCCAAAATCCACCCGAAACTATCCATTACCATGGAGCTCTATCCAACCTCTAGCTTGTCAGAGAAGTAGGATGGAGAATTTGACTTTTGATGAGTTCTTTCAATTCCTGTTTCTGTGCAGGATGCCCTTGAGAATTGTGGAAGTAGGTCTGAGGCCCCCTTCTTGAGTCAAAATGCAGTGATTACAAGAACTGCAATCTATTATTTTGTAGTGTTCCTGTTGTACACTTTCTTTACCATGATTAGAATTTCAAGGTTGTCTCACAAAAGAACCACACACACATACACAAACATTACAAAAATGAGAAAGCCAAGTCCAGGCCAGGCCCAAAAGAATGTTAGCAGCTTATTCAATTTAATTTTCTTTCAAAGAACCCTTAAACAAACAAAAAACAGGTCTAACCAATCAGCTTCCCTGGTGGTTCAGACAGTAAAGAATCCACTTTCAATGTGGGAGACCTGTATACAATCCCTGGGTTGGGAAGATCTCCTGGAGACAAGAATGGCTACCCACTCTAGTATTCTTGCCTGGAGAATTCCATAGATAGTGAAGCCTGGCAGGCTACAGTCCATGGGATTCCAAACAGTTGGACACCACTGAGTGACTTTCACTTTCAGCCGATCAGAAAATACTTTATGAGTGAGTTTTTCAGAAAATATTATCTGCACCCTGGAGAAGAGGAAATGGGATACAGAGAGTTATATTTCTAAGGCCCTGACACCTGACAATGCAAAGATGCACTGGATGCAGTACTTCTTGCACCACCTGTTTCTCCTCACAGTAAATCCAAGAAAAACCCTAACTTTGGACCATGCCCCAGAAGACTGGCAAAATGCACATGGGAAAACTCTCAGGGTTGTGGGCCAGAAACATGACAGGTGGGTGTTTCCTTCCTATCACTAGCTCTGTTCAGTAATGCAGGTAGACACGTATGGACACTTAAGACTATGTATCAAACTCCATTTACAATGTTGTAAACAGTCTCCCTTTAGTTGTCCCTTGGCCCTAGTGATGAATCACGGGCCACTTCCTTAAAGGCAAGACTTGGGAAGAGGTCTGCATAGTCCTTAGAAATGACCTGAGTTTGTTTGAGCAGATGGTCCCAAGGTCCTAGATAACTGATGAGTGGTCTAGACGAGAAGTCGGGTTCCAACTGAGCATATCTGTGCAACTTGATGGATGCCTCCCACTGTGCAGAGGTACATGCGAGAGAATGGTCAAAAAGGTTCTCTAAAATACTAGGGTCCCAGTTCAGAGTTCCACCTGCCTGAGACTAATGTGACACCACTCATCAGCATCTACTGGGTTAGTCTATGAAGAAGGTAAATTTCATGCAAATTTCAAGGAAGAGAAGATATGATGAATACTTTGAGAGTCTAAAAAACTAGATTATACCAAACTCAAAAGAAATATTGATGTGATGAGAAGTTCTTTCCATCTAACAATCTAAATCTCATCCATGTTTTAGAGAGGGAGACCAAAAAGGTTGGGGAAGAATTTGGGCTCTCTGGAAGACTCTGCTGGGGAACTTTAGAAGCAGCATTGACTGCTGGAGAGGGAGAGAAATGTGTTAGCAGTCTTCAGGGAAGGTAGTATTTCTGCAACAGATGGGCTGACTGAATTTTTTTTAATGATGATTTTATGCCTTTGGCAGAAGTTTTCAATATAATTTAGGAAAGAGAGAAAACAGCATAAAGACAATTGATGCTGTTCTTTAAGACTGAGAAAAGGACATCTACAATTAGAGTTGTTAGTAGCGTTTGGCTGAAAACATAAAATATTTGTGAAATTTTTATGAAAAGACTTGCCATAGAATGGAATGAAGCCAGGTTTCAAAGTCACATTATATTGGATCAGCTGCAGAATATGAAATTCCCTGAAAGGGAAGGGCCACCAAATTGAGTAAAGCTAGTATCTTTCATTAACCCTCTCATGTATTTTACTTTATTACTTTGCATGCCTGCTGATGGTTTTCCCTAGACTTCCTAAATGTATACTTTTCTATCCATGCTCTCAAAAAACTTTCTAAAAGGTTTCTTTACTTTGAACAATCAA
This sequence comes from Bubalus bubalis, assembly GCF_019923935.1. NCBI lineage: Eukaryota > Metazoa > Chordata > Mammalia > Artiodactyla > Bovidae > Bubalus > Bubalus bubalis. The sequence continues at coordinate 45,505,555 of NC_059178.1, forward strand.
TCATTAAGCATTTTTAGCTGCTCCTCACCAGTTGCATTTGAATTTCATACTCCTTAAAGCAACTCAAAAAATGACCCCCAATATCTGGCCTTGATCAATTTTTCTAGCTTCATTTCCCAACTACCTCCCCTAAATAATCCATGGGAAATTTTCCTCTAAAATGACATGCCCTTTTAAACTTTTGTGCCTCTGTACTTCTGTCCCTCTTACCTGGATCACTTCTTCCTGCCATACTTGCTCTTGATGAACTTTGATTTATCTATTAACACTTATTAAAACAAACACATAAACAAAAAAACAAACAAGCAAACAAAAAAAAAACAACTCATCTTCTCTCATGGGTAAAATAACTCCACAAAGAGAGGTGGTTATTTCTTCCTCTTTGTGTCCACACACTGGATCTATTCCTCAGTATGGCAGCATTCTTGCTGGGTAGGTCTGCTGTTCACCCTCATTATTTTCCTCTGAGTAAAGCCAACTCCCTCCCTTTACATTTCAAATGGATGCTAAAGTTACTTATATCCCAGGATAACAAAATAACATTTAGTAGAAGAAAACCTTGTGCATTTTTTCTCTCTTTTTATGAATGAGATTTTTTTTTTTTTTTTTTTTCCTCTGCAGAATCTCGTCAACCAATCTACCTATTAGGTCACATGCTTACTCCGAAACCAACCACTGTCAAGTGTTCTGGGATTAAAACACTTAAATAACTTCGAACGGTGGTATCTTCCCTGAGGAGTAAGTAGTTGTAGAAAAGCAGAATTCTTTTGAGAAAGTAGAATAGGAAATGAGAATTGGGATTGACAACCAACAGTTTTTATTCTAAAAGGAAAGTGGTTCAATTCAAATGGGCTTCACTAATATTGTAGCCTATACAGGTACTATAATTATATCATATGTAGGTATTATAATTATAAAATAAAAATAAATAAATAAAACAAAACAAAATAAAGGATACTAGAGAATTCTACAATAAGAAGAAAGGAACTTTAACCCAGAAGAACTTGACTTTTAAGATGTAGTCTGACCTCTGAACTAGAAATCATCTAATTTTTGCAACTATGTTTCTCTTATAATAACACTTGAACCTGAGACCATTGTTTGGGGATGTCATCTTGATCTCTTATGATTATTCTTAGAGGATAACTCTCAAAATCTTTGACTTCTGGTCAATAATAATAAAATAATAAAAGCCAATAATAAATAATAAAATAAAAAAAATAATAAAAATAATAAAAGCCAAAGGAAGGATGATTCAACTTAGGAAAAAGTTAAATGTTTTAAAAGTTGAAAATTGAAACTTCACATTAGTCATCTCAAAAATTCCTTAATTTCATAGAAACAGGTGAAAAAATTGTATGGTGCTATGCAGAAATATTCGGAGGGAAACAGGTATTAGTTACATTGGAATTTCAGGAATTCATTGTGAAGGTTCTTAAAAAACTGGGATCAGTGATGAACATTAATAAGAGTCTCATACCACATTCATAGGCAAGATCACCTAGGCCTTAGATTCCTAATAACCAAGAGCTTGTCTCACAGCATTGGACTGAGTACTGGATGAAGACCAAAGAATATTCCTTGGGGAAAATAACAACAATAACAAAAATACCTGATAAGGTGCTGTAATACACAGTATGAATGAAGAATGTGGCTTTTTTCTGTCCTCAGTTATCATTATAGTTGTTTATATGTTTTCATTTGTGTTCTAATGATTCCTTCTTTATTACAGGTAGTTAAATGTGCTATGGAACCCATGCTGCTGCAAAGTCGCCTCAGTCGTGTCCAACTCTGTGTGACCCCATAGACGGCAGCCCAACAGGCTCCCCCGTCCCTGTGATTCTCCAGGCAAGAACACTGGAGTGGGTTGCCATTTCCTTCTCCAATGCATGAAAGTGAAAAGTGAAAGTGAAGTCGCTCAGTCGTGTCTGACTCTTTGCGACCCCATGGACTGCAGCCTACCAGGCTCCTCCGTCCGTGGGATTTTCCAGGCAAGAGTACTGGAGTGGAGTGCCATCGCCTTCTCCATGGAATCCATAGTTTATACTTGATCTGGTAACATCTGGGTGGGATTAGGATGGAATCAGAAGAGAAATACACAACATATGGAGACTGTGGATTCCAAGACAAACAGGAATTAAAGGAACCTGTGATATTCCCTGTGGATAAAGCAAATGGAGATGTGTTTAAATTGTCTTTCTGCTAGAAGGCAATGGTTGTGTTTATGTTTGTTCTCAGGGATCAAGTTAAGACAGGAACATCCTTGAAACTATACATACAAGAAGATAACAGTCAGTGAGATAGAGTGTCTGCATTTCTACTCTTGAGAAAGAATCAAATATGTGAGCTTTACAGCTGTATAAGCAGAACAGCAGAGGCAAACTGGAGCCATCTCAGGCAGATTAGAACCTATAGTCATCCAAGTTATGTTCTAAATCTCTTTCTTTATGAATCCACCCTATCCACAAACCAGTGCTTGTGAAATAAGTATTGAAGTGTTCTTAAAGCAGAAATGGTCACTGATTGAATCAGAATCAGATGCACTTGTGATTCAAAGATAACTGGACCAGATTCTGCACTATGTACAGTAGTGTGTTCAGGCATAAAAGACTTCAGCTAGTAGTGGTAAAGGTAATTAAACAAATCAGTCAGATCAGCTTCTTCTGTACCCTGGCCCAGAGAGATAGAGAATTTTGAATAGACAGGAAATGGGCAGAAAAACAAGAGAAATGAATGCACAATGAAACAAGTGAAATTCCTCTGCTACCTTGTTTCAGGAATGGGAATTGTGTTGAAGCTGGGATCAGAATGGATTCATAATCAGAAATTTCACTATGTGTTCTCCTTGGTAAATAAAAACAAAGAAATACTGAACAGTGGATTTACATTTTGATGGGCCAAAAACAACAACAACAAAAAAGCACTGTAAATAATCCCTTGAATAAAAATGTTCACATTAAAACAGCTAAATTGTGTACTTCAAAATGTCCTGGATGATACTTCACTCCATACTGTATCAAGTGTAGTGAGAGATATCTTGGGATAAGCAACTGAATCTAGGACAAAAGATAAAACATTGGTGAGATACAGACCCTTCATTTAGAGGATGCATCTATTTATGGATATCTCTTTGTATGTGTATATTTACCTACATATGCATGCTTATCTCATTTAACAAGTAGCTATGGAGAGAAAATTCCTTGCTTCACAGCATGTTGCCAGGAGTTTTAGGAGATATACTAAGAGAAAATTTGTCCTCTAACTTCTTTTCTTAAGGCTGTTTGGATCATTCATATCACAAAGAAAGACAAATAATCATGGCAAACCTAGGCCAGAGGATAGATTTAAAGTTATCAAATTATACAATCAGGGATTCTTGGATTCAGAAGGGAATCCAGGGGTTATCTCAATAGGTATGAGTGAAAGTGAAAGTGTTAGTCACTCAGTCTTGTCCAACTCTTTGCAACCCAGAACTGTAGACTGCCAGCCCCTCTGCCCATGGACTTGTCCAGGCTAGAATACTAGAGTGGGTTGCCATTTCCTTCTCCAGGGGATCTTCCCAACCCAGAGATCAAACCTGGGTCTCCTGCATTGCAGGCAGTTTCTTTACCATCTGAGCCATCAGGGAAGTCCCCAATAGGTGTACTTGGAATTAATAATTGGATCAGTGAATGAAAGAGCGAGTGAATCTAATAAGAACTGTATTGAATGGATACATGTTATTATTGCCTTGAATTGTTGTTTACTTTTCAACTATGCTCACATGCACATCTGTACTTACCTCTCAGTTTTTTCATCATGCTTTATATATGAGACATAGTTTAGAAGTTCTTGGTACAATTTTATGAAATTTACACTGTCAGAAGATACTCAAGGAAAATGGAGAGAAACACGTATTTATTTATTTTTTCATCAATCAGTAAAGAATTATTGAATGCTCAATAAGTGGTAAAAGTGCAAGACAGTATAGAACAAAATGTACATTTGTGGATAAACATCAAGTGGATTTTTTTTTTTTTCTAAATCTGTAAATTTGGGGAAAAAATATCTGTACTAAAATATCTTTTAGAGAATTGAGCTGTTTTACAGACAGTTTTTTTGTTTTTTTCAATAGAGACTTAGTATAGACTGATGCTGAAACTGAAACTCTAGTATTTTGGTTACCTGATGTGAACAGACAACTCATTGGAAAAGTCCTTGATGCTGGGAAAGTTGAGGGCAGAAGAAGAAGAGGGTGTCAAAGGATGAGATGGCTGGATGACATCACTGATGCAATGGACATGAACTTGGGCAAATTTCGGGAGATAATGAGGAACAGGGAAGCCTGGTGTGCTGCAGTCCATGGGGTCACAAAGAGTCAGAAAGGACTGGGCGACTGAACAACAACAACAAGTATAGATAAAGAAATGTGTTTCCACAAAACAAAGCGTGTCTTCCTAATTTCACTGACTTTAGTATCTTCCTCTTAATATTCTCCTTCTTAAAACACCTTATCTTAAAGGTGGATACAATTGAAAATATCTATCATACTTCCTTTCATGAATTTCATGCCACTTTTCTCTTTTCTGTTCACCTGACTTCAGCTCCCACCACAGGGACTGCTTAAAATTCTCCTATTTCTGTTGTCACAACTAAACTCTCTAAGATGAAGAATAATTTTTGTTTGTTTGTTTGCACTACTGTGTTCTCTGGGTTCACAACAAGGTGGCCAGTATTTAAGAGCCTGATGGCTGTATTTTAGTAAAATTTAGGGAAAGACTACGCTTTTAATCTGGAACTCCAGACTTGAGGCATGGACCAATGCTCAGCATAAGTTTCATCAGGATCCTCAGTCAAGATTTTAAAAACACAAACAAGCAAACAAATATTTTCTTCCATTCAAAATAAATCCGTACATCTTTCAATACTATAAGTCTCCTGAAATCATCTGGAATGCTTATACTTCTAACCAGAGGCCCAGAATATCAGAGTAAAATCATACAAACAGGCCTTCAGTGACTTATCATAGCCCCACAGACTTTATTAAGAGGAGAAGTAAAACCTACAGAATCTACCTAGCCTAATTCTAGTTCCTTCTCTCCACTTCAAAGCAGATTTCTGAAAATTATTGTCTTGTGAATGTTCTATAATCTGTTTCTATTTTTTAAAATAAAAATTGTTGCAACTTAATGCAGTGTGCACTGACCTAGGATAGGAAATCATTCAAAAATCATTTAGAGTTTTTTAGATTTCAAGCAAGAAAACATACACTATTCTGATAACAGGGACCATCAGAAAGTAGTTTTGAATATAACTTTGAATTTTTTGGCCCAGAGAAAACAAAACACCCTAGAAACAGATAAGATGAATCACAATAATCCATAATTTACAATTCCTTTCCTGGATCTCCTATTGGCCTTAGTAATCCCTAAAGCAGAAACAAACAAAACAAATCCTTTCAGCATATCTTCATGAAACTGTCTGGAATGTGACAAAACTTTGAGAAACAGTTTTGTGATAATGGTTTTGTACTTTATTGGTGCTTCTCCAGAGAAGGTGGTGAATGGCTGCTTTCAAATACATAGAACTATCAAAGGCTAAAGTCAATAAAAACCTCTGTAGAATAATTGGGGAGGGAAGAAAAATGGGGGAAATCATAAAAGAAATGAAAAGACAAAAAGGGCCTATAAATATAAAAGCCTAAGAAGTATATTTTGAGGGAATAGATGATGCAAAACAAAATTGGGAATAGTTATCAGAGGACCAAGGAAGGCAAATAAAACAATGAGATATATGATGTCTGTCCTCCTGCCTCAAGTCTCGCTCATCAAACAGTTTTTCATTCCATTTTGTGTATATGAGCTTTATCTGACTAGTGCCAACAGAAAAGGCTCAGATTTTCTGATTTTTTTATTTCACAGTCAAAGGAAATAACAGATTGATGAGACTCAAAGGCAACTACCAGAACATCCTCTTCAAGAATGAGAAAAAATACAAATTAAGCTGTGCTAATGAGTGAATCATTTGTATTTTTCATGTTCTTGAAAATAGTAGTAGCACTAATGATAATAAACAATAAAAATAGAATATTATGTTGAAAGATTTTTTCTGGGATTCAAAAGGTTAGAATTAATTGAAAAAACTGTACTTAATTGTAAAATACCATGGACTATATTATGCAGAGAAAAGAACTTGGAGTTAATCTTCCATCTCTGGAAATACCTGAGTGATAAATTACTAAAGAATAGTCAAGAGAATTGGCAGGGTTGATGATGTGAGCTAGGTTAGGCAGTGGTGACTACAGTTTCAAAAATGACCTCTGTTGTATAAATGCACACAGAGCTGGTAGACACCTTGTCTGGAAAGAATAACTTACCTGAAGTGGGAGGGCAAGTTGTCAAGTCAGGAAAGTCAAGGGGCCTGATTATGATTTTCAAAGCAGGTTGGCTTAGTATAGACAGGCCCCAACAAGAAAATGACAGCCAAAAGGGGCCTGTAACCACACAGAAACCTGGCCAGGAGACAAGTTTATAGTCAAGTTTTATAGAAGCCTAGAATTACTGAAGAGTGCAGGGAGCCTACACAATTGCTTTAACATGGTAATTCTGACTGTTTCAAGGGATCAGAGAAGAAAAATCAAGGGAATCAGAGAAGAAAGTGAATGCCTTGAGGATGTAAGGATAGAAACAATTTGACAATCTGGAGAGATTGGTAGGCTGGACAAAAAGGAATAGAATTTTAGGAGAAGTAGAAGAGCCTTTTGATGAAAGTGAAACAGGAGAGTGAAAAAGTTGGCTTAAAACTCAACATTCAGAAAACTAAGATCATGGCATCTGGTCCCATCATTTCATGCCAAATAGATGGGGAAACAATGGAAACAGTGACAGACTTTATTTTTGGACTCCAAACTCACTGCAGATTCTGACACAGCCATGAAATTCAAAGATGCTTGCTCTTTGGAAGAAAAGCTATGACAACCTAGACATATTAAAAAGCAGAGACATCACTTTGCTGACAAAGGTCCATTTAGGTAAAGCTATGGGTTTTCCAGTAGTCATGTATGGATGTGAGAGTTGGACTATAAAGAAAGCTGAGCTCCAAAAACTTGATGCTTTTGAACTGTGGTGTTAGAGAAGACTCTTGAGAGTCCCTTGGACTGCAAGGAGATCCAATGAGTCCATCCTAAAGGAAATCAGTACTGAATATCCATTGGAAGAACTGATGCTGAATCTGAAACTCCAATACTTTGGCCACCTAATGCAAATAACTGATTCATTTGTAAAGACCCTGATACTGGGGAGGTTTGAAGGCTAGAGGAGAAGGGGACGGCAGAGGATGAGATGATTGGATGGTATCACTGACTCAATGGACATGAATTTGAGTTAGGTCCAGGAGTTAGTGATGAACAAAGAAGCCTGCATGCTGCAGTCCATGGGGTCACAAAGAGTCGGACACAACTGAGCAACTGGACTGAACCGAACTGAACTGAGATATGGATGATTCAATCTTTGGATTCACTTTTTGGCTCTGGTATCTGCCAGTTTTGTGACTTTGGACAAGTTGTGCAACCTTCTATTATCCAGTTTACCCATCACTAACCTAAGAGAACATGTCTAAATATTTTCAAAGCACTGCCCTACTCAGAGATGCTATTATTTTCTATTCATGATAGTGTTTGCAATTATATGGTGCTCTGAAACTCCAAAATGTATTTATGTGATAGTGTTTCTTATTTCAAACAGTCCTGTGTGGTAGCTCATATAGAAAACACTATAGCTCATTTTAAGATAAGAAAATGAAGGCTTCAAAAGGTAAGATGACTTTCTCAAGGTTGCCAAGCTAATTAGCATCAGAGCAAAGACCAGAAATGTTGGTCTGCTATATTTGTAACTACTTCACAATATTCTTTTCAGCAAAAAATATTTTAAAGCTTTATAGAAGGAAAACAATTTTTTTATTTGCATGTTTTCAGTTGCCTTATATTAACAGGAGTTAAGAACTTCCTGAAAAAAATAGAAACAAAAAAGGTCAAGAGTGGAAAAAGAGAAAGCCTGTACATTTCATATCAAAGGGAAATGTAAACAAAGTTAAATAAGCAGTTAGTTAGCAAATTTGTATTGAGGATGGACGACATGCTAGATATTATGAGAGGTACAGAGATTTTTAAAGGCAATCACTTCATGGCAAATAGATGGAAACAGTGGCAGATTTTATTTTCCTGGGCTCAAAAATCACTGTGAACACTGACCACAGCCATGAAATTAAAAGATGCTTCCTCGTTGGAAGAAAAGCTACGACAAATCTAGACAATGTATTAAAAAGGCAGAAATATCACTTTGCTGACAAAGGTCCATATAGTCAAAGTTATGGTTTTTCAAGTCAACATGTATGAATGTGAGAGTTGGACCATTAAGAAGGCTGACTGCTAAACTATTGATGCTTTTGAAATGTGGTGCTGGAGAAGATGCTTTAGGATCCCTTGTACAGCAAGATCTCAAACCAGTCAATCCTAAAGGAAATCAAGCCTGAATATTCATTGGAAGGACTGATGCTGAAGCTGAAGCTCCAATACTTGACCACCTGATCTGAAGAGCTGATTCATTGGAAAGATCCTGATTCTGGGAAAGATTGAAAGCGGAAGGAGAAGGGGACAACAGAGCATGAGATGTTTGGATGGCATCACTGACTCAATGGACATGAATTTGAGCAAACTCCAGGAGATCCTGAGGGACAGGGAAACCAGTCATGCTGCAGTCCTGAGAGGTCACAAAGAATCAGACATGACTTAGTGACTGAACAAAATAGTTTACTCAGGTAGGGTTTCTAGAATTCAATAGGAATGTTAGACATGTCTGAGAGGAATATTAATAAAAGCATAAAACATGATGAATGGTTTAAGATTTTATGTATTAAGACTTTTGTATGTATATGTATATATACATACATATATACATGTATGTATATATGTATGTATGGGCTTCCCTGGTGGTTCAGATGGTAAAGAATCTGCCTTCAATGTGGGAGACCTGAGTTCAATCCCTGGGTTGGGAAGATACCCTGGAGGAGAGAATGGCAACCCACTCCAGTGTTCCGTGTCTGGAGAATCCTCATGGACAGAGGAGCCTGGCAGGCTACAGTCCATGGGGTTGCAAAGAGTCAGACACAACTGAGTACCTAAGCACAGCACGTGCACACACACACACACACATATATATATATATATATATATAATTTAAATTTCTCAGAAGAGTCAAATCAAGTTTAGTTCAAGATAAGTCAAGGAAAATCTGAAATTAAGGTATTTGATTTCAGAAATAAAGTGGAACATGTTGAGAATTGTTAAAGATTAGAAATCTGCAAAATAAAGAAATCTGCCCATACATGTTTGTTAATATAAGAAACTACAAATAAGTACCAAGATAATTTTAGAGCTCTTTGCTGGTACTTGTAAAGTGGTGGCCACACAAGAATACATCATATCATGTTGTTCATGTCCTTCCTTACCTCTCTTTCTCTTTTTCTTCACTTTTATACTTCAAGTTCTGCTTTCAATGAATTCAAGACAAGATAAAAATAACCTATTTTTAATGATCTAAGACATCATAAAGAAAAAAAATGTGACAGAAGTTTTAGTAAAAGAAGGTATACTCTGCTATAAAAGATTCTTAAATAATTCATATGTTAATGTAAAATAATATGGGCTCATATAACTAGATAAATCCATCAGCATAATTCTTCCTCAACTGATAATGTATAAGAAAGCCTCAACAAAACTGTAGATGTTTAGGCATGCATAAATGTGTTAACAAACAGTTGTTAATCTAGTTGCAACCCTAAACTTTACATGAGAAAAAAAAATCATATGATAACTTGTAAAGAAAACGAATCTGAAAAATCATATGTATGTATGTATGTATGTATGTATGTATAACTGAATCACTTTGCTATACACCTGAAATTTACACACATTGTAAATCAATAAATACATACATTTAAAATACATAAATTTTAAAAAGGCATGAAGATGGCAGCATAGTTATTTATGCTAATGCATATATATTCAGATTTTAAAGAAATCTCACTGATAAAATAATGGAGTCAGGGCACTGATCTCATAAAGTCGTTATGAACATTATAATTGTTATATATGTTGAATATATAGAACAAAATCTAGCATATGGTAATCATGCAAATATTGCTAGATATTAAGAGCTATTGCTTTCGGAAATCCTTCTAAGACTCAAGATTTGTGCTGCCTTGCCTTTCCATCAACACTTTGTACCATCTAGTGACTCAACAAATATTTGCTGAATTGGCTTCAATAAAGTTCCAGCGACATGGCTGGGACCACCCACCAGCTGACATACCAAGCACATATAGGTTTTTTCATTCCATTTCCTCTGCCAGACACCAGTATACTCCACTAAGCATTCCTGAGCATCAATTCTTCATTTCAGCAACCTAATTGACCTTTATGTAAATATTCCTAACCACATAAAACATGTTTTGTAGTGCACAATAGCAGTTGTAGTTGACTGTCAGCTGCCCTCACGTTGTGTGTATGCAATTTATTCCTCCATGAATTCTCCTGAACATAGCAAATAACAATGCTTTTCTTAGAAACCTCCTAGAAGTCAACACACAGGGTAAAGGTATCACATTATAGTGACCTCGGCAAAATAAATTAATAAATAATAATAATAATAATCAAGATATATAGACTTTAAAAACAAGGGCATGTATCTTGGTATGGAGACACTGTTTGATTTGAGCCTAGGAGGGGGTTCCCACCATTAAAGCCTAATTTAATTTTGTTTCTTTGCATCACCTGCCCAACTAAATATTAAGCAACAGTGGCAAAACTATATTAGGAAAAAAATAACAGAATTCTGATCTCTTCTCTGTTACTTTCATGCTGATGGACCCTAAGAACCCCACTTAATTAATCAGGACACTAGTTGAGTTATCTATCAAATGGAGAAAATGATGTCTGTAGGATCTCTTTCTAAAAGATGACTAAATAAATTGATAGAAGGCAGTCCCAAGATGGTAGAGGAATAGGACTGGGAGACCACTTTCTCCCCAACAAATTCATCATTTGAATGCTGAGCAACTTCCACAAAAGTATATCTGAACCCTGGTGGAGGACACCAGGCACCCAGAAAGGCCACCCTTTCTATTCAAAAGGAGGTAGGATGAAGTATAAACGACAAAAAGAAACAAAATAGGGATGGGACCATCCTGGGGAGGGAGTCATGAAGGAGGAGTGTTTCCAAATAGAAGAAAACCCTCACCTATGGGCCCGTGGGGAATTATGGAATCTCAGAGGGCAACATAACTGGCAGAAAAAAATAAATAAATAATAATAATAAATAAATAAATAAAGAAACCCGCAGAATATGTGCCTAACTGCAACTGCCAGCAGAGAAGTGGCCCAGATGCTTGTGTCCGCCACCAGCGAGGAGGGGCTGGACAAGGAGGCGTGGGCTGCATGCTTAGGGTAAGGACTGGGCCTGAATGCCCTGAAGACAATCTTAGGGAACTACCATGAGATAGCAACCCAAACAATGGGATAGCCAGAGAGAAAAAAAAAAAAAAAAAACAGAGAGAACTTTCCTGCGAAAGGCTAACACACAGCCTGGCCTGCTCACAGAACAAAGGATTGAGCGAATACCAAAGGAAAGCTAGCACAGAAGGACAAAGAAGGGCACTACACAATGATTAAAGGATCAATCCTAGAAGAAGATATAACAATTATAAATATACAAATACACCAAACATAGGAGAACCGCAATGCATAAGGAAAACGCTAGGAAGTATGAAAGGGGAAATTAACAGTAACACAATAGAGGAAGACTTTAATACCCCACTCACACCTATAGATAGATCAACTAACAGAAAATTAGCAAGGAAACACAAGCTCTAAATGATACAAAGGACCAGTTAGTCCTAATTGATATCTATTGGACATTTCATCTCAAAACAATGAATTTCACTTTTTTCTCAAGTGCACACAGAACATTCTCCAGGATAGATCACATCCTGGGCTATAAATTTAGCCTTGGTAAATTAAAAAAAAAAAAAAAAGAAATCATTTCAAGCATCTTTTCTTATCATAATGTATTAAGATTAGATATCAACTATGGGAAGAAAAAATATTATTAAAAATACAAACATAGGGAAACTAAACAACACACTTCTGAATAACAATCAAAACACAGAGGAAGTAAAAAATGAAATCAAAATATTCATAGAAACAAATGAAAATAAAAACATGACAACCCAAAACCTATGGGATTCAGTAAAAGCAGTTCTAAGGGTAAGGTTCATAGCAATACAAGCTTACCTCAAGAAACAAGAAAAACATCAAATAAATAACCTAACTCTACACCTAAAGCAACTAGAAAAAGAAGAAATGAGGAACCCCAGGGTTAGTAGAAGGAAGGAAATTATAAAAATTAGGGCAGAAATAATTGAAAAAGAAACAAAGGAGACTATAGCAAAAATCTACAAAACTAAAAGCTGGTTCTTTGAGAAGATAAACAAAATAGACAAACCATAACCCAGACTCATCAACAAAAAAAGGTAGAAGAACCAAATCAACAAAATTAGAACTGAAAGTGGAGAAATCACAACAGACAACACAGAAATACAAAGGATCATTAGAGACTACTATATGCCAGTAAAATGGACAAATTAGAAGAAATAGACAAATTCTTAGAGAAGTATAACCTTCCATAACTGAATCAGAAAGAAATAGAAAATCTTAACAGACCCATCACAAGCACAGAAATTGAAACTGTAATCAAAAATCTTGCAACAAACAAAAGCCTAGGACCAGATTGCTTCACAGGTGAATTCTCACAAAAATTTAGAGAAGAGCTAACACCTATTCTACTCAAACTCTTCCAGAAAATTGCAGAGGAAGGCAAACTCCCAAACTCATTCTATGAGGCTACCATCACCCTAATAACAAAACCAGACAAAGACACCACAAAAAAAGAAAATGATAGGCCAATATCACTGATGAACAGAGATGCAAAAATCCTCAACAAAATTCTAGAAAACAGAATCCAACAACATATTAAAAAGATCACACATCATGACCAAGTGGGCTTTATTCTAGGAATGCAAGGATTCATCAATATTTGCAAATCAGACAAAGTGATACACCAAGATAAAAAGCATATGATTATCTAAATAGATGTAGAGAAAGCCTTTGACAAAATCCAACATCCATTTATGATAAAAAAAAAAAAAAAAACGCTCCAGAAAGCAGGGATAGAAGGAACATACCTCAAAATAATAAAAGCCATATATGATAAAGTCACAGCAAATGTTATCCCCAATGGTGAAAAATTGAAAGCATTTCCACTAAAGTCAGGAACAAGACAAGGGTGCCCATTCTCACCACTACTATTCAACATAGTTTTGGAAGTTTTAGCCACAACAATCAGAGAAGAAAAAGAAATAAAAGGAATCCAGATTGGAACAAAAGAAGTAAAACTCTCACTGTTTGCAGATGATATGATTCTCTACATAGAAAACCCTAAAGACACCACCAGAAAACTGCTAGAGCTAATCAATGAATATAGTAAAGTTTCAGTATATAAAATTAATACACAGAAATCCCTTTCATTCCTATACACTAACAATGAGAAAATAGAAAGAGAAATTAGGGAAACAATTCCATTCACCATTGCAATGAAAAGAATAAAATACTTTGGAATAAATCTAACTAAAGAAATAAAGATCTATATATAGAAAACTATAAGACACTGATGAAAGAAATAAAAATTGACACAAATAGATGGAGAAATATACCATGTTCGTGGATCAGAAGAATCAATATAGTGAAAATGAGTATACTACCCAAAGCAATCTATAGATTCAATGCAATTCCTATCAAGCTACCAATGGTATTTCTCACAGAACTACAACAAGCAATTTGCATGGAAATGCAAAAAAAACCTCAATAACCAAAGCAATCTTGAGAAAAAAGAATGGAACTGGTGGATTCAACCTGCCTGACTTCAGGCTATACTACAAAGCTACAGTCATCAAGACAGTATGGTACTGGCAAAAAGACAGAAACATAGATCAATGGAACAAAATAGAAAACACAGAGATAAATCCATCCACCTACGGACATGACTGAAGTGACTTAGCAACAGCAGAAGCAACATGGACACCTTATCTTTAACAAAGGAGGCAAGAATATACAATGGAAAAAAAAGTCTCTTTAACAAGTGGTTCTGGGAAAACTGGTCAATTACCTGTAAAAGAATGAAACTAGAACACTTTCTAACACCATACACAAAAATAAACTTAAAATGGACTAAAGATCTAAATGTAACACCAGAAACTATAAAACTCCTAGAGGAAAAGGCAGAAAACTCTCTGACATAAATCACAGCAAGAACCTCTATTACCCACCTCCCAGTGTAATGGAAATAAAGGCAAAAGTAAACAAATGGGATCTAATTAAACTTGAAAGCTTTTACACAATGAAGGAAACTATAAGCAGGTGAAAAGATAGCCTTCAGATTGGGAGAAAATAATAGCAAATGAAGCAACTGGCAAAGCATTAATCTCCAAAATATACAAGCAGTTCATGCAACTCAATACCAGAAAAATAAATGACCCAATAAAAAAAATGGGCCAAAGAACTAAACAAACATTTCTCCAAAGAATACATCCAGAAGGCTAACAAACACATAAAAGGATGCTCAACATCACTCATTATCAGAGAAATGCAAATCAAAGCCACAATGAGATGCCATTCTTATTCTGGTCAATATGGCTGCTACCAAATAGTCTACAAATAATAAATCCTGGGGAGGGTGTGGAGAAAGGAGAACTCTCTTACACTGTTGGTGGGAATGCGAACTAGTACAGCCACTATAGAGAACAGTGTGGAGATTCCTTAAAAAAAACTAGAAATAGAACTGCCATAAGACCCAGCAATGCCACCTGCTGGGCATACACACTGAGGAAACCAGATTTGAAAGAGACACATGTACCCCAGTGTTCATCACAGCATTGTTTACAATAGCTATAACATGGAAGCCACCTAGATTTCCATCATAGACAAATGGATAAGAAAGCTGTGGTACATATACACAATGGAATATTTCTCAGCTCTTAAAAAGAACAGATTTAATCAGTTCTAATGAGGTAGATGAATCTGGAGTCTATTATACAGAGTGAAGTAAATCAGAAAGAAAAACACCAATACAGTATATTAACACATATATATATGGAATTTAGAAAGATGGTAATCATGACCCTATATGTGAGACAGCAAAAGAGACAGAGAGGTAAAGAACAGACTTTGGACTCTGTGGGAGAAGGCAAGGGTGAGATGATTTGAGAGAATAGCATTGAAACATATATGTTACTACATCTGAAAGAGATTACCAGTCCAAGTTCAATGCATGAAACAAGGCACTCAGAGTCGGTGCACTGGGACAACCGTGAGGGATGGGATGGGAAGGGAGGTCGGATGGGGGTTCAGGATGGGAGACACATGTACACCGATGTCTAATTCATGTCAATGTATGGCAAAAACTACCACAATATTATAAAGTAATTAGCTTCCAATTAAAATTAGTAAATTGATTAAAAAATGATAGAATAAAAATTATGGAAATTCTATGAACAGTAAAATATATTATGGAAATTTTAGAGAATATTAGTAAGAGTATTTTGAGTTTTACTATCCTCTTTTCCTTGGCTTTTCCATGTTTGATTTCAATCAACATTCTCCTGTAGGGTGTATTACTCTTCACTAAAGTTCATGTGTATTCACTAGCAGTCAAAGTATAATAATGGCATCTTGATCTCATCTATGTCCTTGATGCATACTCTCCACTGTATTTGTACTTAACCCTAGGATCTTGATGATAATAGTCAGATAAGGTCATCTCAACCCATAGATATCTCTAACCAGGAAGTCATGAAAACTGTAAAACTTGACTGAGAACCACTGAACCCAATAGCTCAGAATGAAACAGGATATACGGACATTAAGTATGTACATCTAAATGCAAATTCTCTGTAGAGGATTCTGAGTTAGGTGCTAGCTCAGGTCTGCTAAGAACCTTGGGGGAGAACCCTTAGGCCTGTGTGGCATGGGAAACAGTCTTCTCTTTGGGCCATCTGAGATCCTCTTGTCCTTGAGTTTCTGATCCTTTTCTGTCCATCACACTATGCTTTTACCTCATACCAGCCTACATAATTAAGCAATGATCTTGTTTCAGTGCCTTTTCTACCATTCACATAAATAAATACCTCAGTTGTGATCCACTTGCTTGAAGTGACCATATTTGCATAAGGTACATGATTTATTCAATTTATTTATAAAGAAGTATTTTCTCCTAAACTTTTGCAAAATGCTGGCTGTTTTGATTCTTATATTGGGGTTCCATTTGTTTCTGCTGCTGCTACTGCTGCTAAGTCATTTCAGTCGTGTCTGACTCTGTGCGGCCCCATATACGGCAGCCCACCGGGCTGCCCCGTCCCTGGGATTCTCCAGGCAAGAACACTGGAGTGGGTTGCCGTTTCCTTCTCCAATGCATGAAAGTGAAAAGTGAAAGTGAAGTCGCTTAGTCGTGTCCGACTCTTTGAGACCCCATGGACTACAACCTACCAGGCTCCTCCGTCCACAGGATTTTCCAGGCAAGTGTACTGGAGTGGGGTGCCATCACTTGCATTTGTCTCTACAAGTGCTCAATCTATGAAGTTGACTAGGTGTAAATCAGGTTGTAAAGTTAGTGACTTACCTATCTCCAAGAGATACCTGCACTCTCAAGTTTAGTGCAGCATATTCACAATAGCCAAGACCTGGAAACACCTTAAGTATCCCTTGATTGACAAATGGATAAAGAAAATGAGATACATATACACAATGGAATTGTATTCAGCCTTAAAAAAGAAGGAAATCTTGCCATTTTCAGTAAAATGGATAGATGTTGAGGGAATTATGCTAAAGGAAATGTCAAAGACAAATACTCTATGATCTTACTTTTATGTGAAATCTAAAAAAAGACAAACTTATAGAGACAGAAAATTGGTTGTTGCCAGAGGCAGGGGGTGAGGGTATAGGGAAAATGGATGAAGGGGTTCAAAAGGTCCAAGTTTCCAGTTATAAGACACATAAGTTCTGGGATGTAATGTATAGTATTGTGACTATAGCTATCAATACTCTTTTTCTATTTGAAATATTTTGTATATTTGAAAGTTGCTAAAGGAATTATTCTTACAAGTTATCATCACAATAAAGAAAAAAATGTGATTATATGAAGTGATGGATGTTAACTAAATTTATTATGGTCATTATTTTGTAGAATATATATATATATATATATATATATATATATAAACTAATTATGTTGTAAACCTTAAACTAATAACAATGTTATAAGTCAATTATATACCAATAAAACAAAAAATAGAATGAACTACCTTAGCGTAAATTGAAAATTAAAAAAAAAAAAAAATGGTGTTTTTGCTTCCCTGCTAAGTGTTTGTGTGTGTGCGCTCAGATACTCAGTCACTTCTGACTCTTTACAGCCTGAACTGTAGCCCTCCAGGCTCTTCTGGTCGTGGAATTTTTCAGCTAGAATACTGGAATGGGTTGTCATTTCCTCCTTCAAGGGATCTTCCCAACCCAGGGATCAAACACATGTCTCTTTCATCTCCTGCTTTGACAGGCGGATTCTTAACCACTGAGCCAAAAAGCTAAGTGTTTAACTTGTCATAATAAAACACTCACTCTGTCCTAGATCTTTGGACATAACAATAACACAAACTTGACTTTACTACTTCTCACATGTCCAGAGGAAACATTCTGTGGCGATTATTCTGGTAATGAGGAATGTGTGTTCATTCCTTTGTTTTTCTGCCTGTTAACGGTGACAATTTATCCAGAAGGAATCTAGAAACTTTAGAGATTGTTTAGAGAAGCATGACTACATAGACCAACAGATGAGTGCTCGGAAAGATTATCATAAAACAGTTTATCATCTATAAGGGAAAATTGTCCCCGTAAGACAATCCCATCTTGTATCTTGTCAAAGACATGACAATAGGCTTCTTTGAAGAAATTATTGCACATTAATAAAATAGATGACTATTTAAAGAACTTAGATGATTTAATATTCATATAAAATACTAGATAAAGCTACTGGTGCACTTTGGCTGAGAATTGAGCAGGTAATGGGCAAGAAGGCCAGAGGTCCCCAAGTGGCAGGATGAAATAAACTGTGAGTGACAGACTATTTTTTTTTTCCTTTTCTATACAAAATCAAAAGAAGCTTTTTTGCTTTTTGAAATTCTGTGCTGATGACACTTGGCTCTACCTCGAGCTAACCAATGCATTTTTCTTATGGAAATATTTTTCTTAAGCCATGTTAGTGAAGCTACATATTTGTTTGCAATTTGCCTTTCTTCAAAATTGTTCCACCACAGACTAAGGTTTATTTATTTATTTTCTTTTCACAAATCTTGGGCTGAAAATGGCTCAGTATTCCTTTCAATTGTTTTATGGCTGCAGGATGACACACCTCATGCCATCTTATCTCAAAAATGCATATCGTGGGAGAGGGGCCTGGTGAACCTCAACCTTGAGGTGCTCCCTCAACCTTGAGGTGCTCCCTCAACCTTGAGGTGCCTCTCTTATCTGATTAATAGCTTTCTAACAGACATAAAACACCTTGTTAAAAACTGGCAAGGGGGCACTATTTCTGTCCCCTTCTGATGTCTATATCAGATGCTTTCCCTATCTCTATTATACTATAATAAAACTTTGCTATACAAAAAACTCTAAGTAATCAAGCCTTGTCTCTGAACCCAGATCAAAATCCTCTCTTCCAGAGGTCTCAAATCCTGGTGTAACACATAGCTCACAGCAGCAACCTTTCAGAATGACCCCCAAGATTTGGAAATAACAATATAGAGTATACTATTAATATATACATATATACTACAGGTAGAAACCTCTTTAGCTGTAATGGATCAGGTCGCTAGAAACTTTCAGAATTCAGGTTGTTAGTGGAGGGTTTACCTGAGTCTGGAAACACAGGAATGGAGCTAGGACTGTATGTCAGCTGTGCTCCCACCAAGTCCTGGCAGCTGCAATTTCAGGTCCATGGGCTTTACCATGTCTGAGAACCTCTGTGCCAACACAGCTTCAGGAAATGAATGGCAGAGTTCCACAGAAGTGAACCTCAGGCCCTGGATTTTACCAAGGTTTTCTCTTGGCTTTATGAGTGACTTTTCCCCAACTTTCTTTTTTTTTCTCTGTGAGGGTAATACAAGTCTTCAAAAACAGATATCATCTTGTTAAGAGTCATTTTCAGTCAAAAAGGCCAGTGATTATTTTGTGGCTTTTAACTACAAAGCTTATTTCAATGATCTATTTCTCATGGATTCATGATTAAAGCAAAAACTTCATGTATAAAAGGACTACTGAATGTTTTCCCCCCATACCTACCAAATAAAATTTTCTCAACCAAGTCACAAAATGGTGATATCCATACCCAGGAAAAATGCATCAAAACATAGAGTGGCTAAATAAACAAACATTAAAGAGTGAGATTGAAAAGATATATGTAGATAGAAGGCAAAGAGAGAGCAAAGAAATCATACATTACATAGTGGGAAAAGGGTTGTTCAATACAAAAGAGAAACCACATAATCCAAACCAGGTATTCCAGCCCCTGATGTCTTTGGACGTATCTTCTCCCACAGTAGCCAGCAAACAGCAAGGAAGTTCCAGGAGGACAGGAGAGTTGAGCTGTCTTCATTGTGCCATTTGAATCACGTCTTCACAAGGAGCTTAGTTCTTTCATTTGAGCATATCATTTCCTAAACATTGTGTATTAAACATTTCTAACATTTATTAAGTATAACAAGATTAAGAGAGTAAAATATATACCATCACTACATTGGATTTAAAATCACTATATTGAATTATTCTCCATTTGTCCCCTTCTTTCCTTTGGCTTTTGATCCTGACATTCCCCCTGTCTATACCTTCTCTTCCAGGTCCAGTGACAATCATTTTTAGCTCATGGAGCCTTCCAATAACTTCTCTTTTATCATAATTTCATACACATTTAAAAATCTATGAGAAATATAAGCACAGTTTATTGATTGTATTGTTTCCTGATGGTTGAGCGTAGGTCAGGCCAGATGGAAGCAACTTTCATGCAAAATTCTGATTTAGAACAGTGCACTCAATGAAGCAACAGGCATAACAATGTTCCTTTTCAAGGAAACTGTCCATTTCCTGCTTTTATTTGGTTCTTCTTTCATATTTACCTAGAGAAGAAAGGAAGGATGGGCAGAAATGAGAAGAGAAAGAAATGAGGGGGAGACAAAAGAAGAAAGATACAAAAAAACAAAAAACAAAAACAACATTGATTACAGACCTATCTTGTTTCAGGTAAGAGGTCAAGTAAATCATACATTATACATTTAACTATCCAGCAATACTGAAAGACCATTATTGTGAGTATTTACCAGAATAAAAGACAGCTTTACATGGGTTAGTTTATATGGCTATCACTTGGCTGTCGAGCAGCAGGTATCTGATTTCAGTCTGCCATTTGTTAATTTATTGACATATCAACATTATGAAAGATTTGAATGGTACTGTTAAATATGGTAACCACTCATGGCTATTGCAATTTAAACTAGTTAAAATTAAATGAAATTTAGAATGCTGTCCCAATAGCTACATTAGACACATTTCAAGTTCTCAAACTACCACATGGCCTGAGTAGTTATAGGAATGGACAGTGAAGTATAGAACAATCCTATCATTGTGAAGAATTCTGATGTGCAGAGTTGGCTTAGAATGTAGTGATTTTTCATGGGTCAGAAATCATTTATTTCTATTGATTTTTGTGATGCTTACCAGGGTACATGTACTGTGATTTCCTACGGTTCTTTGAGAAAAGTATTTTACTGGACAAAAAGTGTCAATCAATCTTTGATTATTTTAATGCAGAAGAAAATTAATTCCATGACATTCAAGTCTAAATTCTTGATAGACCTCTGCAAAGTGATTGGTGAAATTTATGGTCACAGCTGGTTTGCAGTTGTAAAACCCTATATTTTTTAATGCAAAATAGCATCTGTGCCTGCTAATTGGATACTTAGACACACACATAAATTGCCTAGGAATTAGAAAGGTATATTTCTTAAGTCCTGCCCACATCTTGCCATTTGGAGAATCATTGCTGGAATTCATTTTTCCTCCTTGTTATTCTTGTAGGGGGGTGGAAAAATGCCTTCTCCTTGCAATAAAAAATGCCCATTGGGAATATATCCTTCCTTCTCCTAATCCAGGTTTAATCCTTTCTAGCACTGAACTAAATAAGAAACCACTGTCTGTTTTGGTAGCTGCCATTGTAAGTAACTTTGAGTTCTGTGATCATTGCTACCTGTCTGGTGAAAAAGGAAAAATCAAACTGAAAATGCAGCAAGCAACCCTGTTTCAGGAGTTGGATTAGAATGCTATACTGCAACCATAGAAAATCTGTGAGGACTAGGTCTTGAGTAACCTGGGTTTAACATTTTAGTCCTTTGCTGGTCTTCTCTACTTTGCAGTACAATGGTAACAATAGAATCTAAGGATATTCTGTTACAAGTTTCATGCAAAATTTTATTAAATTTGAACTCATCATTATTGTGAGCCCTAGAAAAGATGACTTGAGATCCGGAGTCTATAGTTCTCCCACCTGAGCAGATTGCTTTATCATTCTTCCATGCACTGGTAATTTCCATTAGAAAGTTTGCTAACCTGGTACTGACAACTACAAACCACAATCAGAAGGTGAAAAAGGCTCACTCACTCTGATCTGTGGTAAAACTGATACCAGCTATCTGGGAAGAAAAGAAACATAAGAAAGTAAACACCAAACTGCTGGTGCATCTGCTTTTTTATGTGAGCACTACTAAGTGTGAAACATGAATGCAAAGAAAGAGAATGCTTTTCAGATTTAATCCCTTTAGGACAGAAAGCTTTGGTTGCTGTTTAAGGAGCCTTTTCACCTCAAGGTCACAGCTTGAGTCCCATCTGGATTTATGTATAGTGTTTGCATTCAATTATTTTTGAGCTCTTTCTGCAGTATTGCCTCCTTGCATTGCATATATTGTTTATGTCCATTGGGCCTTTTGCACATTTGTCCTGCTTATTCTTGTCTGCTTTTCTGGTTAATATGCCCCGATCTTTTAAATTGACTGATTGGTTATGATGGATGGGTTTATCTTCCTTCCTCCTTTCTTCACCAATATAATTAAGTTGAAATCAAGTTTCCTAGCCCTTGATAGTTAATAGAAAGCAACAACAATGAAAGAACACATAAAAATGGCTCCTCCTGGAGTAAGTTGGTGCTTGATAGACATTGGCACTTGGAAATACAGTTTCTGTCTCTCAGCTATTTTCATCCAGTGAAGAAGGAGAATCAGCTGATTTTCTTTTTACTTTTTTATTGAATATTTATAATACAAATATATAGAAAAATATGAAATCTTTACAAAAGGCCTTCATATACTTATTTAAAATATAATAGTAATTATTATTAATATTAGCAAATATTATTTATGAACTTTTATAAAAGGCACTTTGGGTGATAAAAAATACTAGACTTCCCCTAATTTATTTATTCTTTAAATATACTAATGAATTTATTTAAAAGCAAGAAACATATTTGTGCAAAATAAAAAGTGAAACACATAATAATGATGACAAAAATGTAATACATAATAAATCCTTCACAGACATCTAGTGACAGAAAGCATGTTGTGGTCTGGGTTGATTAAAGAAGACTTCATACAGGAAGTAGAAGTGAAGAATACACATCACAAGAATGAGACAGGCAGAGAAATGAACAGGAATTGTATTCCAGAAAGTCAGAAGTTGAAAATGTGTTGAAGGTGGGCTGTGGAAAAGGTGAGGTGATTGGTGTGGAGAACAATGCTTGGGCAGTGATATTTGAGAGGTTTGGAGAAAGTTTGAGGCATCCTTTGTTTGTTTGTTAGTTTGCTTATATACACCTAGTCAATTCTTCCCTTCTTTGTCCTCATTCCCTTACTCCCCAACTAATAAAAGACAGTAAAATTAGGTCTGCAGTCCTTTCTGCAGAATCTTCCATTTTTTGGCCCTGACATGCTGAGATGACCTTTGAAGTCTGAGGAGCCCAGCTGAGGATTCCAGCAGGAAGAGAGAATCAAGCCTAACAGCACTCAAATTGTGGTTTGGGGCTTTAACATTTTTCTTTACTTTTTTAATGGCCATCAGTTGCCTTCTACAAATACTGAATTAACTTACAAAGTTAAAACAGAAAAAAGTGGAATGCATCGAACAGGAAATTCTTTTTTTTTGCTTGTTTGTTTTCCTCCTTTTCATCATTTTGTTGAAAGTGTGCAAAACTATATGGGTTTATTCAATTGAACCCAAACGCAAGTATAGGATTTGCCATATTGGACCAGCCCATTGGTCTATCAATGTTGCGTTCTCACTGCCTCTGGCACAAGATGATACATGAAGCATTGGAGGAGAGTAAACTCCTCTACATACACACAGAAGGAAGTGAGTCAATTGTGCAGTGCAATATATGGGGAGAGTCTTAGCTGCTCCGAACAGGACTATATACGTGGAATATGGATTTAAAGGAGCCTAAATAGGGCAGAAGCTGGATCATTTGGAGACCAATTTAAACAGTTCTTACCTTTAGAAATTGTGTCCAGTGTCTTTCTGATCATTCTCAATTATAAGAACTATTATTTATCTCACAATAATAAATTGAACTAGTGGAATCAAACTGCCCCTTTGTAGGAAGACAAAAGCAGTACTCTATGATAACTGACACATTGCTTCTTTTTCTTTGGTGAAAGCATAAATGCATTCAAAACTAGAAGTTAACATAATGCCTCAGGAACTGAAACCCCATTCCTTTGGTAATTATTAAAAGGGGTTCAAGTCAGTTCAATTACTTAGTCTACTCACTCACTCAGTCATCAGGAAGAGATGATATTGTGTGGAAATCATTGATCCAATCTGAAAAGTGCTATAAAAACGGACCCCAAGGCAAAGGATAGTTGGGGAATTGAGGCACTAAGATGCAGGTAAAAACATAGACTGTCATACATATAGCAATAAGAAATAAAACATGCATTCAGAGAACAGAGGGGCCGATTCTAGACGAAATGAGATGGAACAAACACCATGCTTATATTTTCTTTTCAGAGGAAAATTTGAACAAAATAGAAAATAATTAATCTCACGTTCCTCAGAATCCCATATCTGTGTAATTTAAAAAAATATTCTCAGTTTTAAAATAAATTATAAAGTGGAAATTGTGTTCAACTGTAAATAAGATATAGGTTCCTGATCTGAGTAATAACTTTACACAGATGTTTCTAATTTCATCAGGGATTTTTCAACCTGAAGTCCTTGCCCAGATCTGTTGATAATTGTTATAATAATTATGGCAGAGTCAGCTACATAAACTGTAGCACTTAGTATAAAATGAAATTTTAGGACCCCCAGTTCAAACAGCAGTAGAAAAGTACCACTAAAGATATTAAAATATTAAACTTTTTCCTTTATAGTACATGGTCTCTCTTTCAAGTTTGCATAGTGTGTTTTGCCATTTAATGTCATTCTAGCTAGTGAAAAATTAACTGTAAATTATTAACAAAATTTTTATATGAGTTTTACATACAGATATGAAAGTATTTAACTTGTATGTGGAATCACCAAAATTGTAAAATTTTGTATTTCAAGCATGTACGTTTATACATATATTGTTTCTACCAGAACAATGGAAATACTACATGAAACTAATTAAACTGTTTGCATTTTAGTTTTAATGCATATATGTTCGACCAAATACTCTCTACCTTCAGCTTAATAACAAGTAAGAAAGAATTGAAAAGAAACAAACTATGGACTGTCTTATATTTCCCTTTCCTTCAAAGCATAGTTAGCTAATACAAAGGGAAATAACTTGAGTAAGGAAGGGTGTAATGTGGATCCTGGATTTTTCATGGTGTTTAGATTGTAATTGTCTTCATTCTGCATTCAAAACTTATTCTGGGTCAAATGGAAAGTGTAGTCTCTTGGGGAAGTGTGACCTCAGTTATTACTTTTGCATATGTAACACACTTCCTTTCAACTTTTAAGTATTATTGAGTTCTGTTTCACTTTGGGTACATCAGCATCATATGCTTTTGGTACACTGAGAATTTTAAACACAAGTGGTTGGCAAGAAATGTCGGTAAAGATGCTTATCCCCAGTATCTTATCTACTCACAGGCATGCCCCAGTTTCCCACTGAAATTCAGTTATAAAAGTTGCAAGATAAAATTAATACTTCAAGATGGTGAAACCAGAGTATTAAGCCAAATGTCTTTTCAGTTTAGTTCAGTTGCTCAGTTGTGTCCAACTCTTTGTGACCCTTTGGATTGAAGCACACCAGGCTTCCCTGTGCATCACTAACTTCTGGAGATTACTCAAACTCATGTCCATTGAGTCGGTGATGCCATCCAACAATCTCATCCTCTGTCGTCCCCTTCTCCTCCAGCCGACAATCTTTCACAGCATCAGGGTCTTTTTCAATGAGTCATTTCTTTGCCTCATGTGGCCAAAGTATTGGAGTTTCAGCTTCAGCATCAGTCCTTTGAATGAATATTCAGGACTGATTCCCTTTAGGATGCACTGGTTAGATCTCCTTGCTCTCCAGGGGACTCTCAAGAGTCTTCTCCAACACCACAGTTCAAAAGCATCAATTCTTCAGTGCTCAGCTTACTTTATAGTCCAACTCTTGCATCCATACATGACTACTGCAAAAACCATAGCTTTAACTAGACAGACCTTTGTTGGCAAAGTAATGTCTCCGCTTTTTAATATGCTGCCTAGGTTGGTCATAGCTTTTCTTCCAAGGAGCAAACGTCTTTTAATTTCATGGCTGCAATCACCATCTGAAGTGATTTTGGAGTCCAGAAAATAAAGTCTCTCACTGTTTCCATTGTTTCCCCATCTCTTTGCCATGAAATAATGGGACTGGTCACCATGATCTTAGTTTTCTGAATGTTGAGTTTTAAGCCAAGTTTTTCACTCTCTTCTTTCACTTTCATCAAGAGGTTCTTTAGTTCTTCTTTGTTTTCTACCATAGGGTGGTGTTATTTACATAACTGAGATTATTGATATTTCTCCCAGCAATCTTGATTCCAGCTTGTGCTTCACCTGATTGGCATTTTGAATGATGTACTCTGCAGATAAGTTAAATAAGCAGGGTGACTTTATACAGCCTTGAAGTATTCCTTTACTGATTTGGAACCTGTCTGTTGTTCCATGCCCAGTTTTAATTGTTGCTTCTTGACATGCATATAGATTTCTCAGGAGGTAGGTTAGGTGATCTGGTATTTCCATCTCTTTAAGAATTTTCCACAGTTTGTGGTGACCCACAAAATCAAAGGCTTTGGCATAGTCAATAAAGCAGAAGTAGATGTTTTCCTGGAACTCTCTTGCTTTTCCCATGATCCAATGGATGCCGGCAATTTGATCTCTGGTTCCTCTGCCTTTTCTAAGTTCAGCTTGAACATCTGAAAGTTCACGGTTCACATATTGCTGAAGCCTGGCTTGGAGAATTTTGAGCATTATTTTTCTAGCGTGTGAGATGAGTGCAATTGTATGGTAGTCTGAGCATTCTTTGGCATTGCCTTTCTTTGGGATTGGAATGAAAACGGACATTTTCCAGTCCTGTGGCCACTGCTGAGTTTTCCAAATTTGCTGGCATATTGAGTGCACCACATTCACAGCATCATGTTTTACGATTTGAGGTAGCTCAACTGGAATTCCATCACCTCCATAGCTATGTTCGTAGTGATGCTTCCTAAGGCCCACCTGACTTTGCGTTCCAGGATGTCTGGCTCTAAGTGAGTGATCACACCATCATGATTATCTGGGTCATGAAGATCCTTTTTGTATAGTTCTTCTGTGTATTCTTGCCACCTCTTCTTAATATCTTCTGCTTCTGTTAGGTCTATACCATTTCTGACCTTTATTGTGTCCATCTTTGTATGAAATGTGCCCTTGGTATCTCTAATTTTCTTGAAGAGATCTCTAGTCTTTCCCATTCTATTGGTTTCCTCTATTTCTTTGCACTGATCACTGAGGAAGGCTTTCTTATCTCTCCTTGCTTTTCTTTGGAACTCTGCATTCAAATGTGTATATCATTCTTTTTCTCTTTTGCCTTTAGGTTCTCTTCTGTTGTCAGCTATTTTTAAAACTGTGCTTTGTGTAATGCGTAGATCCAAACACATAATAATGATATTAATAGAATGTCTAACGATGGCCTGTGCCTAGTTGTGTGATGAAGCCACTTTCTATGCATTGTATATTTAATGTTCACAATAGCTCCATTTTCAGTTCAATTTAGTTTAGTCACTCAGTCATGTCTGACTCTTTGTGATCCCATGGACTGCAGCATGCCAGGCTTCCCTGCCCATCACCACCTCTTGAATCTTGCTCAGTCTCATGTCCATTGAGTTGGTGATGAGCAAATTGAAATTTTAAGATATTAAGCAGTGAGCTTCTAGGGCCTTAAGACTCAAACTGATTCTCTGGACAGCATCATCCTCAGCTGAAGTTTGTTGGAAGTGCAGAATCTTGGGCCCCAGCATAGAGTTACTGAATCAGAATCTACACTTTCAAGAGATCCTCAGAGAAATACTGTGTCACTCTGATGCCAAGTGAAAGGGACCATAGTTTATCTTCTAGAGGAGGGACATTTTCTCCTCTAGCCCTCTTGGTTCTTTGGCTGGTTGAATAATTAAATTGATAAATGACAGATTAACAGGAGAAAAATAAGTTTAATTTTGTATGTATGGAGGTTCCACAGGTATGAAACCTGAGAACTGACTGATACAGATTGTTTACATACCATTTTAGATGAATAATAAATTACTTTTGAAGGTTTGGCCAAACAAAAGGGTTTGAGCTTGGATCAACCAGTTACTAAAGAAGGAAAAAAGTGTGCTTACACTTCCTCTGCCACAAATTTCCTTTCTTCAGTGATAAGGCTGTCCTCCATCCTCCGGGCATAAATATACCTTCCCTCAGGATTTTGTTTCTGCCTTCAGAGGAACAAAGGAGTGTCAGACTGTTCTGGCACTAGATGTTTCTCTTGCTAAGTCATTTTAGTCATATCCAACTCTTGCAAAATAATCAGTTTATTCCTTTGGAATATTTTGAAGTTGCCTATCTTGCGACACATCAATATCAAATTTCAGAACTCAAACATGAAACCACCACTCCATTGCATCATATATTCCCTACCTGTGATGATGGGCCAAGGCACATGTTTTCAAAGACCAATCTAAACTCCATGTTGACTGTAATAACTGGCAATAACCACAAGCTTAGGAAATTCTACTATGCTTTGCAGTTTTACAAGCTATGGTAACATTTATGAATCATATCCTTATAGAACACAAAAATAATGTTGAGGGACACATAGGAAGAAATGTATTTCTGAGGTTAATGTAAAAGTCTTTAAGAGAAGATAGGTTTTGAGGTGGAATATTTTAGCTTGTTCAAGAGAAGTTGGGAAAGATACTTTCAAGAAACCTTTTCAAAATATTAAGTTCCATACTGGATGAGCATTCATCAGTTAGTTTCCTATACTGGCAGTACCATGAATCTCCAGGATGGATAGGTATCCTTTTCCCCTCTGGATAAAATAATCCATATGCAGAGAAAGGAATTTTGTTGGGGGGAGGTAACCCACATCACTGCAACTTTATGTTATGCAGATAAATACTGCAGTGCCTATATGCGAAGTGAAGCCCTCTGTGTGTGGTACTGGAGAGAATAATGGGGATGGAACACACTAGACCCAGCATCAGTGAGCCTCTGCTCTAGCAGATATTTTGTTATTTAACAGATTATATTCTATATGTGAAAGCTTTAGAGATATTAACTTATTTCATCCTCACAATATTCCTACATGGGATATGTTATTTTTGTTATTTCAGCCTTACAAATAAGGAAACTAGGCCCAAAGAGGTCAAGTACCCATTTCACATTCACACATGAGTGGGACTGGATTTCAGTGCAGGCCATCTGCTTCCGGAATCAGTGCTCTTAAGTGTTACTCTATGCTGCCTCTCAGCCATATTCACATCATTTCACTATGACCTGTGACAAAATAAAACTATAAGAGCAAGGTGTGGTGGACAAGAGGACAGGTTTGACACAAAGTTTTAATCAAACTGACTGAAAAACTGTTATAACAAGAATCTGAGATGTAAAGACTAAAAGAGTTCGTGAATGTGTTTTCTAAACAGGTATAAAACTATATCATTTGAATATGCATTTTTCTCTTACAATAAAATAGTACAAGGTATGGAGATAACCCTTTTTTCTGTTTTTCATCTGTATAAGTATGCATGCATATACATAAATGCATATGTGCATGTGTGTATATTTAATATCTATATCTTTATAGTTCACTATCAAGTAGGATGCATTTTTTTCAACAATTTCAATGCATCTTATGAATTAATGCAACTTACATTCAACTCCTAATTCTTTGCCAGGAGCTTTACAAAGCAGATCTAGGGAAGAGATATTTAGTTCTCTAAAGTTCATTTTAGAAGCTATTTTGTTTAGTTTCATGAATTCTAAATCCTTAGTTTTAAATCAAAACAGAGAGTGCATTTTATTATCAGAACCCCAGGCAATGGTCATATGACTCTGACTTCTTGTGCTTACTTTCCAGGAAAGTTCTGGGGACTGATAAAGTAACCATCAGTGGTTGTGACTTGCTTTACCCTGAAAGTATATGTAAACATAACTTTTGTGCAGAAGAATAAAATTGAGACTAACTGGACAGGGGGATAAAATATCCATGGACACCACTGTGCTTTAGCTTGCATTTCCTGTGAGTAGAAGAGTTTTTATTTACCGTCTAATGTAAATCACTGCAGATGGTGACTACAGTCATGAAACTAAAAGATGCTTGTTCCTTGGGAGAAAAGCTATGGCAGACCTAGACAGCATATTTAAAAGCAGAGACATTACTTCATCAACAAAGGTCTGTCTAGTCAAAGCTATGGCTTTTTCAATAGTCATGTGTGGATGTGAGATTTGGGCCATAAAGAAAGCTGAACGCTGAAGAATTGATGCTTTTGAAATGTGGTATTGGAGAAGACTGTTGAGAGTCCCTTGGACTGCAAACAGATCTAACCACTCAGTCCTAAAGGAAATCAGTCCTGAATATTCACTGGAGGGACTGATGCTGATGCTGAAGCTCCAATATTTTAGCCACCTGATGAGAAGAACTGACTCATTGGAAAACATCCTGATGCTGGGAAAGGCTGAAGGTGGGAGGAGAAGGGGACAACAGAGGATGAGATGGTCAGATGGCATCACTGACTCAGTGGAGATGAGTTTGAGCAAGCTCTGGGAGTTGGTGATGGACTGGGAAGCCTGGTGTGCTGCAGTCCAAGGGATCACAAAGAGTCGGACATGACTGAGAAACTGAACTGACTGATGACTGACTGATGTGGATTGAATAATGTACCAGAAAAATCATGTTCAACTGAAACTTCAGAACGTGACCTTAATTGAAAATAAATATTTTGCATTTGTAATTAGCTAAGATGAGATAACACTGGATTAATGTGCATCCTAAATCTAATGGTTGATGCTCTTATTAATGTAACACTTATAGAAGGAGGAAAATATCATGTTCTAGTGTTTTGTAATGTGACACAGAGATATGCAAAAAAGGAGAAACCATGGGAATACAGACAGAGATTGGAGTGATGCATTTTGAGTCCTTTGAATGCCAGGAACTGCCAGAAACCCCAAGAAGTTAGGAGACAGGCATGGGAAATATTCTCCATCTAAACTCACAAAAGTGAATGAACCAACCCTGCGGGCACCTTGATTTTAAATGTCTATTCTTTAGAGATGTAGAGAACACATGTCTGTTATTTTAATTAAGCCATCTAGTTTTAGTGTTTTGTCATGGAAGCCCTAGGAAATTAATGCACCATAATTTAGTTGATCACCATTGAGTGTTGGTGATGTTGTTTTGCTAAACATAATTGAATTTGTCTTTGCCTCCCTGTTTACAGAAGGGATGTTTCATGAAGTCAGTTGTTAATTTTAACTTATCAGTCAATTTCATATGGTAAAATTTACTGTGCCTTCTTATAGTTTAAAACTGAGTGGTGGGTTGTTCCCAGGGTGGACAGTGACACCTGGGTGGTGGATCAGCTCCATGGTAGACAGCACGAGTGGTGAGACCTGGGGGATCTCCACTCCTGGGCATTCTCCAACATCAGCTCCAGCCTTCCCAGGACCCCCTTCCAGCCACTTCAGCAGGGCCTTTGCCTCAAAACTTGGCTGCAGATTGACTGACAACTGACGGGCAGTGAAGGTGTACATGCTCAACAAGGACAAGCAGTGGGTCAACCAGTACACCAGGAATGTCATCCACCTGCATTGAGCAGCTGAAGACCACGTCCCTGCTAGTAGGGCCTAATGAAACCTGGTCCAATTGAGAAGGAAATGGCAAACCACTAGAGAAGTGAAGGGCAATCCACTTTAGTATTCTTACTTTGAGAACCATATTAACAGTGTGAAAGTGCAAAAAGATATGACACTAAAAGATGAAAACCTCAGGTTGGTAGGTTTCCAATATACTGCTGGGGAACAGCAAAGAAAAGCTACATAAAGAAGGAAGAGGGTGAGCCAAAGGGGAAATAATGCTCAGTTGCAAAAAAAAAAAAAAAAATGCTCAGTTGCAGTTATACCTTGTGGTGAAAGTAAAGTCTAATGCTGTAAAGAACAGTATTGCATTGGAACCTCAAATTCACAGGTCTATGAATCAAGGTAAATTGGAAGTGGTCAATCAGGAGACGGCAAGAGTGAACATCAACATTTTAGGAATCAGTGAACTAAAACAGACTGGAATGGGCAAATTTAATTCAGATGACCATTATATCTACTACTGTGGGCAAGTTTCCCTTAGAAGATATGGAGTAGCCCTCATACTCAACATGAGAGTCCAAAATGCAATACTTGGTTGCAGTCTCAAAAATGACAGAAAGATCTCAGTACATTTCCAAAGCCAACCCGTCAACATCACAGTAATCCAAGTTTATGCCCCAACCCCTAATATCAAAGAAGCTGAAGTTGAAAGATTCTATGAACACCAATAAGACATTCTAGAACTAACACCAAAAAAATATTTCCTTTGTTATCATAAGGGACTAGAATGCAAAAGTAGGAAATCAAGAGATACATGGAATAACAGGCAAGTTTGGCCTTGGGGTACAAAATGAAGCAGGGCAAAGGTTAACAGAGTTTTGCCAAGAGAATGTGCTGGTCATAGCAAACATCCTCTTCCAACAACACAAGTGATGACTACATAGATAGACATTACCAGATGGTCAATACTGAAACAAGATTGATTATATTCTTTGCAGCCAAAGATGGAGAAGCTCTATATAGTCAATAAGACCTAGAGCTGACTGTAGCTCAGCTCATCAGCTCCTTACTCCAAAATTCAGGCTTAAATTGAAGAAAATAGGAAAACAATAGGCCATTCAGGTATGACCTAAATCAAATCCATCATGATTATATGTTACAAGTGATGGATAAATTCAAAGGACTAGATTTGGTAGACATACTACCTGAAGAACTATGGATGGAAGTTTGTAACATTGTACAGGAGGTGGTGACCAAAACCATCCCCAAGAAAGACAGAAGCAAGAAGGCAAAGTGGTTGTCTGAGGTGGCCTTAAAATAGCTGAGAAAAGAAAAGAAGAGAAAGGTAAAGGAGAAAGGGAAATATATACTCAACTGAATGCAGAATTCCAGAGAATAGCAAAGATAGATAAAAAAAGTCTTCTTAAGTGAACAATGAAAAGAAATAGAGGGAAATAATAGAATGGGAAAGACTAGAGATCTCTTTATGAAAATTGGAGACACCAAGGGAACATGTCATGCAAATATAGGCACAAGAAAGGACAAAAATGTCAAGGACCTAAGACAAGCAGAAGAAATTAAGAAAAAGCAGCAAGAATACACATAAGAACTATACAGAACAGCTCTTAATGACCCAGCTAGCCATGAAAGTGTGGTCACTCATCTAGAGGCAGGCATTCTGAAGTGTGAAGTCAAGTGGGCCTTAGGAAGCATTACTACAAACAAAGCTAGTGGAGGGGATGGAATTTCAGCTGAACAATTTCAAATCCTAAAAGTCAATGGTACTGTACTTATTATGCAAGCAAATTTGGAAAGTTCAGCACTGGCCGCAGGTACAAAAAAGGTCAGTTTTCTTTCAAATCCCAAAGAAGGGCAATGCCAAATCATGTTCAAATTACTGTAGAAATGCACTAATTTCACATGCTAGCAAGATTATGCTCAAAATCTTTTAAGTTAGGCTTCAACAGTACTTGAACTTACACCTTCCAGATGTACAAGCTGGATTTGGAAAAGGCAGAGGAACCAGTGATTAAATTGCCAACATACTCTGGATCATAGAAAAAGCAAGGGAATTCCAAAAAGCATCTACTTCTGCTTTATTGACTATGGTAAAACCTTTGACTGTATGTATCACAACAAACTGTGGAATGTTATTAAAGAGATGGGAGTATCAGACCACATTACCTGCCTCTTGAGAAAACTGTATGCAGGACGAGAAGAAACAGTAAGAATCAGACATGGAAAAACAGACTGGTTCAAAATTGAGAAAGGAGTACGTCAAGATTGTATATTGGCACACTGCTTATTTAACTTATATGCAGAGTACATCATAGGAAATGCTGGGCTGGATGACTCACAAGCTAGAATCAGTATTGCCAGGAGAAATATCAATAACCTCAGATATGAAGATGATACCACCTAAATGGTAGAGAGTGCAAAGGATCTAAAGAGCCTCTTGATGGAAATGAAAAATGAGAGTGAAAAACAA
The DNA here is from genome assembly GCF_019923935.1 of Bubalus bubalis. Taxonomy (NCBI): domain Eukaryota; kingdom Metazoa; phylum Chordata; class Mammalia; order Artiodactyla; family Bovidae; genus Bubalus; species Bubalus bubalis. The sequence goes on from NC_059178.1 coordinate 45,539,541, forward strand.
TTGTCTTTAAACTCAACATTCAAAAAACAAAGATCATGGCATCAGGTCCTATTACTTCATTGAAAATAAATGTTGAAAAAGTGGATATGATGTCAAATTTCATTTTCTTGGGCTCCAAAATCAATGTGGAGGGTGACTATGGCCATGAAATTAAAAGACACTTGTTTCTTGGAAAAAAAGTTACAACAAACCTAGACAGGGTATTCAAAAGGAGAGACATTACTTTGCCTACAAAGATCCATATAGTCAAAGCTATGTTTTTTTCTATAGTCATGTATGGATGTCAGAGTTGGACCATTAGACGGATGAGTGCCAAAGTATTGATGCTCTCAAAATGTGGTTCTGGAGAAGACTCTTGAGAGCCCCTTGGACAGCAAGGAGATCAAATCAGTCCATCCTAAAGGAAATCAACCCTGAACATTCATTGGAAGTATTGACACTGAAGCTGAAGCTCCAATACTTTGGCCACCTGATGCAAAGAGCCAACTCATTGAAAAAGACCCTGATGCTGAGGGCAAGAGGAGAAGAGGTTAACAGAGGGTCAGATAGTTGGATGGCCTCACTGACTCAATGGACATGAGTTAAGCAAATGCAGGGATATAATGAAGTGCAGGGAAGCCTGGAGTGCTGCAGTTCACTGGGTCACAAAGTCAGCCACAACTTTGCAACTGAACAATGATAACAATGGCTTAAAAATTAAATAAAACAAAACAAATTTCTAAATTATGTGCTAATTTTTTAGCTGAACAATGGAGCTCAACACTAAGGAAATATTTTGAGAAAATAAAAAATGATTCCACTAAGACCATGACATATTTTATAAAAATGATATCCCATAGTATCATTTAATTGCATGAATGGATAAATTTCAGAGAATTTTGTAAAAATGCACACTAAGGGACTTGATCATACATAAAATCCTAAAATGTTTGCAACTGCTTGTAGATTATTATTGTTATTATCTGGCTTTCTATCATGATGAACTTTGACATTCTCAAAATGTAAAGTATCTCTATGTATTTTTCAGCAAGTGTAAGGCAAGGGGGCAAGAGGATGGTAGGTGACTGAATGGATCATGGTCCACCCCTGAGTTATTCAGGAAGAAGGAGCTCTAGAGAGTACATGTGTGCTTGCAATGACCAAGAAGGAATAGGGAAGATATTCCTAGGGTGGTCGGTATGAAAAATACAGTGTGTGTGTGTGTGTGTGTGTCTGCACGCGCGCGTGCACTGTGGATCTGACAAAGGATCTTCTTTTTAATAATTAATTAATTGCTCTTCATTGCTGCGTGAGGCCTTTCTCTAGTTCTGGCGAGTGGGAGCTACTCTTTAGTTGTGATGAAGGAGCTTCTCATTGCAGTGGATCTTCTTGCTGTGGAACACAAACTCTAGGCACACAGGCTCAGTAGTTGTGACAACCAAGTAGGGGCTTAGTTATCCTGCAGCATATGGAATCTTCCCAGACCAGTTATTGATCCCATGTCTTCTTAACTACTGTACCGCCAGAGGAGTCTGATCAAAGATCTTAATATTAAATGTTAATGGAATTATCTTTTACCCAGTTTACCACATCACCTGTTATTTGCTTCAGAAAGAATAATTTTTCTGTCTACCTTGTTTTTACTTCCTCATCATTTCCTTTCCTACATATCATCCTATTGATTTTTTTCTTTTTCCTATTTCTCTTTCTCTGTCTGAATTCCTACTGGGTAAATTCATAAATTTTGTCTTTGGAAAACAAAAGACCAGAGTTCCCAAGACAGACCAATTGATTGTTAAATTCTGAAGAAGAGAAATGGACCTTATTTGTTTACAAGTTCACTTTGATGTAATGTGGATATGAATGTTTGTGTGTGTGTATGTGTGTGTAGAAATTGAGGGAGAGGTATGAGAGAGGGGAAAGGCAGAAAGAGAAAGAGAGCTGAGAGGGAGATACCAGGAGCTATGGAAAGGTAGAACCAAAGGTACAGAATGAGCACAAATATCCAGAGATGTGCTTTGGACCTAAACTGCCCAGGAAGCAACATCTGCTGGATATCTTTGTAAATGTATAGGGAACGCTTAAACTGATCTACTGAAACATTTTGTGTTTTTGTTCCTATGAAAAAAGAAAAGAAAAATGAATCATAGTGTGTCTCTCTTTTCTTTTGGCAAAGCTAATTGTAAACACATAACAAAATATCTAAATTGCCTAGAAAAATCATGAAACCCCACCACACAACAGAAAATCTACCCGTGAAACAATGCTCTTCTCTCCTTTTGTTACACAGAGGCCTGCAGTGAGCCTTCCAGCTGTAATTCTCTTCAACACCACAGATATTAAGAATGTGAAGAAAATGCTCAAATAGATTATAAATTATAGTGTGAGACTCGGTGAATTATATTTTCTAATAATTGGCATATTAGAGGACCAAGAGGGGGAAAAAGAGTGAAAGCGAAGAGAATGACTGCAGAGAATCAAGGATTTCTCATCTCTTCTTAGTATTGTGCTGGTAGGAGCAAAAAAAAAAAAAAAAAAAAAAAAAAAAACTGAACAAAGTAGAGAGAGAGAAAATGAGGGGGAGAAAGGAAGGAAGGAAGGAAAAATGAAACCCGAAGCCCATTTTGGGTCAGTAGTAATGCCTTGTCAAGCATCTGAGTCAAATGGACTAAAGGACAAAGAAATGCAGCTGGAGTGGTGATGATAAGGGTGTGACTGTCATGTAAGGGAAGCAATTCCAGTTTATATGGGGTAATTGCAAATGGTACTTCTTCTCAAAGATACAGAGGAAGAAAATCATATACATTTACTGTATAGTCACCGTCTCTAAATCTGCTTGATGCTGTTAAGTCACTTCAGTCGTGTCTGACTCTGTGTGACCCCATAGATGACAGCCCACCAGGCTCCCCCATCCCTGGGATTCTCCAGGCAAGAACACTGGAGTGGGTTGCCATTTCCTTCTCCAATGCATGAAAGTGAAAAGTGAAAGTGAAGTCGCTCAGTCGTGTCCGACTCTTCACGACCCCATGGACTGCAGCCTACCAGGCTCCTCCATCCATGGGATTTTCCAGGCAAGAGTACTGGAGTGGGGTGCCAGTGCCTTCTCTGCTAAACCTGCTTATTTTACATTAAATTACTATACTGCAAACTCATAGATATCAGTGCTGTAAAGACTGAATGAAATCTAGGTTCTGCCCTTAATTAGCCTGTTATATTGTTGCCCAACTTCTCTGAAACAGTTTTGCCTTACTGCCGACTTCACAGGATTTGGGGGATTACCTAACAAGATAATACATGGCAAAGCATTTTTTTTTTAAATGTAAAACATGATTCCTCTTGGGATTTCAACACATCTTGAGAGATAGATGTTTCGGAGGATATTCCGTTTAACAAAAGAGACAAGATATTACTTTTTTATGGAGGCTTTGTGAAGTGTTGAAGCAGGGGCATAAAAAATTTAAGGACTGAAAACACACTATTAAGGAGAAAAGATATTTTTGTGAGTGGAGGTTGGGAGTTATTTATCTAGATTATTTGTCTACATAGTCAAACTTGCCCAAAGAAAGACTCTGCTTGTTGTGTTTACCCTGATACTATCAGAAGGCAAAGTGCATGCTATGCTATGCTATGCTAAGTCACTTCAGTTGTGTCCGACTCTGTGTGACCCCAGAGATGGCAGCACACCAGGCTCCCCTGTCCCTGGGATTCTCCAGGCAAGAACACTGGAGTGGGTTGCCATTTCCTTTTCCAATGCATGAAAGGGAAAAGAGAAAGTGAAGTTGCTCAGTTGTGTCCGACTCCTAGCGACCCCATGGACTGCAGCCCATGAGGCTCCTCCATCCATGGGATTTTCCAGGCAAGTGTACTCGAGTGGGGTTCCATTGCCTTCTCAAAGTGCATGCTAGAAAGGAACAGATCCCTAAAAGTTTAGTAGTGTCCTATAGGGACAAGTACTCACTCCAACCAAATCCTGAGGTAAAAGGGAATCAAGAGAGATGAAGCAGAGAAATAACAGGAGTCAAGGAGAGAAGGAAAGAAAAAGAAACAAATCTAGATGTGAGGAAAAAAGGACAATGGGGAAAAAATTGAATGGAGAAGCCAAGAGGAAGTGGAAAGATGAAGTCATATCAGAATCAGAGCACAAAATACAGAAAGAATTAAGGAAAACCAAGGCATTGATGCAGCAGTCCTATGCAAACATGTTCTCAGAGTAGTTAAGCATCAAACTTGATTTATCTTCAAAGTTGCCTTTAGCAGGGACTATTTTTCCCTGTGAGGTCCCTCTTAGATTTCCCAGTGGTTCCTAATGGACTTATTGTTCACTGTGAGGTCCCTCTTCAATTTCCCAGCAATTCCTAATGGACTGTTGCTCACTGTGAGATTCCTCTTCGATTTCCCAGAGGTTCCTAATTTCATTGAAAAGCCATTATAGGCCTGCGGAGGCCAGGGATGAACAGAGAGCCATCTCTGGACCATGTAGAAATCATTCCTTTACAGTTACAGCAATGTGTAACTCAACAGGAAAACTCTGCATAAGAGTAATGTAGAATGCCTGAATTCCAAGCTGATCCTTTTGTTCTCATTTCTTCTATTTCTGGACCAATAGACATAGGCTATTTAAATGGTAGATTCCCCAACATGTATTAGAAGCAGTCAGGTGCTACAAATAATTAAGAATTCAGTTCAGCAACTGTAGTCAAGAATTTATGAGTTTCATTGAATTTTCTCTACTCTTCTCACTTCCCCTCCTCCAGCTGCAAATCTATACACTCTTTTCTCTTTTGAAACCTACTTATTTTCTCTTTAATAAAATGTCAATTAACCCCCCTCAAAAAAAAAAACCCACGTAAATAATAATTACAAAAAATCCTATTAGAGGTGACCTCAGAGCCAAGGCTGTGTAAGCAGGAAGAGCAAAGCCACAACAAGAGTAATGTTCAGTCTGACATTCCATTTAATGGAACGTGTAAAGAACACTTTAGCTCCCCAACACCCATCTTTAGTTTGTCCTTTCTTCCAGAATTCTGCTTTAGTTTGGGTATCAAGTGACCATTTTCCCCTAGGAGATCTGAACGTTTACTCAGCCCCAGGGCATCCTGAATCACAGTGGTTGATCTAGATCTGGTCCCTTACTCAGCCCTAGGGATCCTGATTTCAATCTGATTCTGGCCAATGAGATATGAGGAGAAACATTATGTGAATGTTTTTAGTAAGAGACACAGAAAAACATATATTTTCCTCATCTTCTAGATTTGGATGTAGTTGTAACAGCCATTTTGCAACCAAGAGGGACAAGTCTAAGAGCAAAAACTGACATCCTGAAAATGGAGGAGGCAATCTGTCTCCTTCATGATTAGGCATGGAACTTCTTATTTCCAAGCTTCCAGAATTCTAGGCACCTAAGACAATGAAATATGTTTCTATTCTACTTTTAGTTGTGTTTCTGTTATTGCATCTAGGAATACTATAATACAAACATCTGCAATAGAATATAAAGATATTTTATCCTCTGAAACCAAGAAGCAGCAGGTAAGAACTTGCTACTGAGCTGCATTCACAGATGTGAAGGCAGGAAGCTGATGGGTGTTATTAATAACTGCCTGGATTTTCTTTCTGAAGTGTAAGATTTTTTGATGATGGAGATTAAAGTAAGGTTTGGTAGTTTGTGTACTTGTGAGGATGATGGTTTTTCAGGAAAACTACTAAGAGAAATGAGAAATGCTATCAAAAGGATTGGTAGAGAACTGAAGTTCCAGTTAGGAACATGGTTTGTTGGCAACCCTACACACTATAGCAACAGGCTTTCTCAGTGACTATTCAGTAATTTGAGCAGAGGGGCTGAGAAGATAAAAGAAGACTGGCTTAGTTTGGAGAGTTTCCCCAGAAGAGTTGCTGAAAATGTAGGGAGAACATGCTGACTTAAGTCCCGGTGTCATTTTTACCCTAAAAGGAAGATAGGTTCACCCAACAAGGGTTCTCAGTCTAATTTGTTAAGTCTGACAATTCTTGCGCTAAAGACTGATAAGCCTGAAAGAAGTCTTTAGAAGTCACCAAGTTCATGTCTATGTTTATAAAGAATATTAAGAACTCTCCCATATATAAATCTTTGCACTCTTTTCTCTAAATGAAAACTTTTATATTGGAAAGAGAAGAGCATTTTTAAGGAAGAAAGATATTATGCAAAGTTTTCTTATCCAAAATAAATGAAAGTCAAACTTGTTTGAATAGGAAGGTAGATGTCATGATGACCCACCCCACCTGATTAGCATTTATATTTCTCTTCCTTATCTTTATTGGTCCTCAGCCACCTCCTCTGAATACAAGTGCTCCAATGAACACAGCTTCAATGGAGACTAAACAATAAGCTTAAATTAATTTGCTTGGTCAGGCTAGCAGTACAATTTAAGTTCATTTTTAACAAGATCAGTCTTTTAAATAGAATGGATGACTGTTTACCTGTTATAAATCAGGAACCATTACTGTTCACTGCTCATGTTATTTCATTGTTAAACATCATTTCTAACTTTGTAATGGTGGCTCCCACAGGTAACTACTATTTACCATCTATACTGACCTGGGATTATGACTTTCCATTTTTCTTCATTCTTTAAAAGATAACTTCTTTTAAAAAACTAGTAAAGATGGGTATTTTAATAAATATTTCAAGATAAAATATGGAGGGATTTAGCCTACCCATGGCATAAAATTTATTGGTAATTGGAATGCAGGACTTTTCTGTAAAGAGTAATCTGTTATTTTGTCAAAATTGATTTTTAAGAAGTTAATCTTTTTAAAAAATACTGAACTATTGCATTGTATCTACTTTATTTGCAACAACTGGTTTCATTGACAATTGAGGAAAAGATATCCAGAAATGAAGAGTCCATGTAGGTCTACTCTGGTTTAAATATTTTGATTATCTGTTTCAGATCATAGAGTTAAATTTTGGGTTTAGAAAATGTGGTCACAAAATTAATGAGTATATTATGGAGCCAACAATCTAGAGGAATGGCCAAGATGGAAAATGCGGGAATTTACCCTTCTTCCATAAAAACACAACAATAAAGTTTCCTTCTTTTTAATGTTTCTCAGGATCCCATTTACACACTGCTTACAAACACATCTACCTATACATTTTAATAACTCAAAGACACAGACTTTGGGTTCCACACTGGGGTCAATGTCCCACTTCTGTTTTCGAAAAAAATATCCATCTAGTTTTTAAACTGAAGGACTCTATGAAGCTTAACATCAGTAGTTAATGGGCTCAGCAGCTCACAACCAAGTAGGCCTGATTCCTGACCCTTCTTACCCATAAGAACTGAATCCTTAAAACCTGATTGAATGAAATCCTTACATTATACTTTAGTTCCCTTAGCACAAAGCTTTTCTTACTTTTTAGAAAAATATCCTGTTCCTGAGCCTCATTCTCCCTAATTGAGGACAGGTTATTTGCATCCTGTTTGTAAATGCTAGTCTGCCTAGACCTGCTTCTATTGCACACAGTCTGTATTCATTCATTCATTTATTCATGCAAAAATATCTATAGAGCTTCTACTATTTGCTAGACACTGTTGGGGCTGAGCAAAGATGAGAAAAATGGAAATGGGCCAAACATCACAGAGCCTCTACTTTCTCCACTGACCTTTCTTTGATCTCCACCTCTAAGACTGATTTTAAGTAAGTAAGTTGAGTGTCCCCTTCCCTGAAGTCTCTGACCCAACTTCCCTCAACTTAGTGGATCATAAAATGAGCTTAGTACTAACAGCATTGTTGCCTATCTTGCTCCATACTCACTGATTTTCTCAGCCCACAGAATCATCTCCTCCACTGCCATTGGCCCATACAAGTTGTTTTGTTTTTCAAACTGATGAAGGTCTAGTCAAACCTCAGCCTTATTCTAAACAAGCCATTTGTGAGAGATCTGATGGTAAAATGCTTCTCATTATTTTTCTTAAATATTTTGGCATTTAACAGAGAAGGCAAATAAAATAAAATAGGTAAATAAAATAAAACTTTGTTACTAAGTAGTAAAACTCTCCACAACTGGATATTCAAGTTGTTCATGGATCAGCAAACATCCCAGATTGTCTGTAATTGAAAAAAAAAAAAAAAAATTGGCACATTTCTATTAAAAAACTTTCCCCTTCATGAATGTTTAAACAAATTATCATGAACAAGAGTCAGTGATATGCATATCAAAAATGATTTTTAAAGCTGAAGTCAGCTAAAGCATGGGGAAACCAGTGTGCTGGTAAGTATTCTTTCTCAATTTCACACCAACAATTTCCTTAGTTCCCATTTCCCCCTTTCAAGCAAGCACTTTGTCTTTTATCTTGGATGCTTTTAGAGCTTTGGTTATTGCTAAGCTTTGTGGGTTTGCTAAAAACCAAGGTTGATTTTGCATGACTTTTGCCAGGTGAAACTCGGACATTCTGTTCCACTAATTAGTCTATGGCTCTTTAACCAGTAATTAATGGTGTCCCATAGACATCTATTAGAGGTTTCAGTTGAAGTGTGTATCCAGTGAGCTCAAATCTACTTGCATAACTGTAGTGGTCCTCAACCTGTTATACAGGAAAAAACTATCAGTTCCATATTCAGTTAAATCCATGACTTTCAGCATTTTTGCCTTGGTATCCTCATTTTTAAATGGAGCACAATGGCATCCAAATTCAATTATCCTAAAATATGCTGTCTTTTTTTTTTTTTTGTCCTTACTAAGTAGCATAACATCTGTAGACATGGCTTAAAAGACTCAGAGATCACACATCAAAGTATGTTATATATGCAAGGTTAGGGTTTCTTTGGGCACTATATTAATAGAAAGAATTTATGTATTCCTAGTTCCAGGGCATGCACATACTCTGGGATCACAGAGACTATCCATTTGTATTTTCTTTAAATAACAAGAACGATCCTCCTTTCCCCTGAGATTTGGATGCTGGAGACAGCATCTTAGGATATTGCAGACTGAGTCTCAATTAGCCTGGGACTTCCATATTTAAAGGGATCTTCTTTCCAGGAAATATGTACTGAGGTCACTGCTCTCTTATAAATCTCATTACATCCAGTTTAGATAAATAAAAATAAAAAAAAGAAGAAAGGAAGAAGGAGGGACAGGAAAGGAAAGGGAAAAGAGAGATGGAAGGAGATAAAGTGGGAAAGAATATTAGAAAGAAAGGTAGAAAAATAGAATGGCAAAAAAAAAAAAAAAAAAAAGTCCTTACCTCTGAGTCTTTGGGGAAAGTATATGAATGAACGGAGAAGGCAATGGCACCCCACTTCAATGTTCTTGCCTGGAAAATCCCATGGACGGAGAAGCCTGGTGGGCTGCCGTCCATGGGGTCGCACAGAGTCGAACACGACTGAAGTGACTTAGCATGCATATGAATGAACAGTTTACGCAACCACAGTTGCAGCCAAAATTATCCTGCAGTATAAATAAAACAATTTTTGATACCCTCTAAATTTCTTCTACTTTCCTTCTTGCCTTGATTTCTTGTTTGTTATGATTTTGTCTTGTCATTAATTAAAACTATTTCCCCTAATTCCTCTTGAATACCTTCTTACTAAGTGAGAAGAGACTTCTGCCTCATCTTGACATACCAAATAGTCCTTAGAGTTGGCTAAGTCTGTCCCTAAAATAGACAGATGAGGAAATAAAAGTAGCTGGTAACTGGTAGTGTCAGAACTCTTTTATCTTCTCCCCCCATATATATCACTGCCTCCACCCCACCCACCCCATTGGACTATCTCCCCATATTTAAATGGTTGTCATCTTCTGTAAAATGTATGGAAAAGTCAACTCATAGTGTATGTTCAGAAAGAAAAAAAAAATGATGTTCAGGTAAAAGGAGGATCAATCTTATGTTAAATTAAGTCAGGGAGGAAAAATATTAAAATTTGGAGCAGAGGCAAAGAGTGAAGATATGACAAAAATACCTCAAGCCTACAGAAAATAAGCAAAGGGCTTATTCCTTAAAATTCTCACAAACTCAATGTCTTTAAGGTTAGTTGACTAAAGAAACTTTTGTATTAAGACAAAGGTTTCTGGATAAAGTTGTCTTATCTCTAGAAAATTCATTTGTACTTTGAAATCCTTTCTTTCCCTCCTCTCTCCCTCCACTTCTTTTTCCTCTTCTTTCCCCATATTGCACAAAGTGCACAATCTCAGAGAGAAGAATCACCCTAACTACTTTGATTTCATTAAAATCATGACGGTAGAGGACAAATTCTAATACCGTTAATGTTTAAAAGTTACAAAAATTGATTGCCTGTTTTACTCTTCATTTCTGTTTGATTATCCCCTTCTTCCAGAGATAAGTATTATAAATAAATACAGATTTAATCTCCAGAATCAACCAGCAAGGGGAAATGTGTGGTTCGCGTGAATGGAAGAAAAGATAGACATTAAAAAAAGAGACCTCTTTCCCGAACAAACCTTTCATTTCCAAGCAGAAATAATTACAGTGATGGTCAGTGGGGATATTTGAGCAATTTACAGAGGTATAACAGTGGTTCCTATCAACACAGTTTTATATTCAGGGCAAGGCATAGAACTCTAGGTCCTGAAGCATTGCCTATAATCTTTATTTCATTTTTAGATGTTATGCTGTAATAAAATGTAAAAAGGGAATACATAAAAAGTTATAGAGGTGGGAAAAAACATGGTTTGAAGTTGTATGGCATTTCTTGACAGGGCATGTTCCTAAGGATATGCAGAGAATAACAAATGCCATTTGAAATAAGTACACTAGAGATCTGAAACTAGATTGAAAACCCAAGTCAATTTTCCTGAGTGTCATTTGATTAGCTTTCTTATATAGAATGGAGGTTTAAACAATGCTGGTATTCTGAGTACAGAGGTGCTTGGGAAAACAGTGAGAAATGGGTTCCTCCCACCAATTTCTTTCTGATGGCTTTACAACATTATCTTTGCACATTCTTCCTGTGTTTTTGCAATAATCCATAAATGAAGCAATGTCAGAGAAAATGTGATTGATTGTGGGGAAGCACACATGCACATCCACGTGCAGTGAGTTATTTTTCTATTCCCTTTCCAATTTGTCCCAGACTTGCTTCAGGCAAATACCTGTAGCCCTATTGCAGGGTTTTGGTGGGAAGATAGAAACAAAGTTCTCATGCTTGAGGGGTAATCTTTGCACAGGTAACAAACAACTCAATTGTGCCCGGTGGCTATTTTCACATAGAGAGGATTTTCTCTTATTTTAGCCAAGATGTTTATTCTGTTTTTTCAAGACAGTTTGGAAAGGAGGTCTAGATAGTGTCTAACAATTAGGTTTAGTATATATTTCCTATATCATTTTCCAACCCTTTCTGTTTTGTCTACATTGGACAGAACAGAAAATTTGTGCATTATCATGACCATGCTAGCCTGTAATCCAGGTGTAAACTGCTGTTTTTATTATTACTTTAGTAGGCTCTGCCTTCTATTATACACACACACACACACAAACATATATATATATATATATATATATATATATATATATATATATATATAAACACACACACACATATATATGTATACATAAAGTATTATTCCCTTTACTCTGGTTTCCTCCCCAAGAACAATCTGCCTCTACTTACATGCAATATTTTGCCCTCTGAAGTTATCCATATCTCCTTGTTTTGTAGCAACTACATTCTGTTCCTGCCTTCAAAAGCTCTTACACCATTTGATCAATTTGTTCCTATCCCTAGGAATCCTGTTCTGAAAGGACTGTTCTTGGGTTCCTAAACTTGAAGAATGTGCAAGATGACAGCATGTGTCCACATCTCAGAAGCTGAGTTCTGACAGTCTAGGGATATACATTGTAAATCAAGTTTAACTGTTTAAAGACCAATAGTCTATTTGTTATTTCAGTCTTCTATAAGACATTTCAACTGCTGACAGCTCTAGGCAAAAGATATTTAGTGAGACAGACACTTTTTGAAGCATTTTATTTTAGCCCAATGAATGGCTGAATATGTTCCTCAGACTAAGGGACTTTAATCTTTATCTTAGAGTCACTGCTCCTTAACAAGCACCTAATAAAGCCTGAAAATGCATTGCATGTGTTTCAAACACCCAAGTTTTTCTTAGACTGTGTCAGATCTTAGATACTCCCTTGTCCTTCTTTCCCTCTTTTTATGGCAGATGCTCCTGAACTCTGACAAGCAATAGTATTCTTGATATTCTTGACCAAAATGCTTTCACCTCACTCACACTGAATGGATATTTCAAAAGGATGTGGAATGACAGCACAGTTTATGGAAGGGAAATCGATGATATCATATTAACATAGACATCCGTTTGAAAATGACTGAACTGTACACTCAAATGAAGGCTTTGTGGGGAAGGGTGGATTTCTGAGTTTAAACTGGTAAATTGAATTGAATAAGAGTGTTTGGATTACCCTGGAGTGAAACCTCCAAAGTAAAATAATTTATTTGATGAATTTGGCTATGTCTCCTGAATTGATTCCAAAATAATCTTTCAATTTTCCATTTTATTTTAATTATGTACAAAACTAAAATGCAATGAGAGGGTTTGTATCCCTTATAATAAATTTGCCATGGATACTCTTCATAATTAGCACAGCCTCCCTTATTTATGTGAACTGTGCCATGATTCCCAAACTCTGATAATACCAAAATCAATTGTCCATATGGCTTGTTTAAGGATGCTTAAGTTTATTGACATTTCCTTTAAATACAGTGTCTCCATTTTCCTGTTTTCTTTCTTATGACACCTGGATTTTATTTCATTGATGCAATTTCTATATTAATCTCTCCATTACCATGATCAGATTACAGTTATGACCCCCAAAGGGAAAAATAAATACATGCATGCACACACACACACAATTCTCCCAACATCTACTGACAACATTTCAAACACACATAATTTTTTATTGTAAATCAGTCTCAGGCTGGCCTTGCTAAGCTACCTTTTAGCTGACACCTCCCTGTCTATTTTCCAATATAGATTATAAGGTCATGGGGAAGTAAATGTTCCTGAGTTGAAGAGGTTTCTGGAGTTTAGTTAAGCTATAGGTAAACCACTCATAGATTGTCTCAAGCCCATTCACAACCCCTCTTACTTTTGTTGTCTTGTTTATAACAAAATTGCACCTCCTTCAGTTTCAACCTTGCAAGCAAAAAGGGCAAGAATTATTAGAATTTCTTCACTAATCATTCTGTCTTTTAGCAACAATTCTGAATTATTCTTCTGGAGTGTAAGTCCATGGGGCTGGCCCCTGACCCATTGCTAGAAAATATGTAATGAAAGCAGAATCAGAGATGGTGTTACATGGCAGCTTAGAAAAAAAAATGACACATCTAATAACCAACAGAAATGGCTAGTAATTAGCTGAAATGACAATAATTAACAGAAATGACAGGTCTAATAAATTTTCACTTAAGTGTTGTCATATGGCACTTTGGGTTTTTAGCTTTCCATTTTAAATATTAATCTCAATGGAGCTTACTTTAAATGAAAAGTCATATCAAGTATGGAGATGGAAATAATTCTGTACACATACTCCATAAAATTCTGTTTTATCAATGTCACTTATAGTGTGATCCCTAGAGACTGGATTAAGACTTCATGTTGTTCCCCTAAAAATATATATTATTTTACTGTATACCTCATTTATGTAGCTCAAAAATATTCAGCCACAGGGAAACATTCAGCCACAGGGATCATAGAGAAAGTGGTTGTTTTTAATTTTCTTTGATATCTTCAAAGATAAGAAAGTATTACCCCTCCCTTCTTTACCCCTCTTCAGCAATAGACAAAGAAGGTTAAATCTTATTAGCATGTCCTATATAGCTAGCTGTAACCTAAGTGACCTGTCATGGCACTAAATGCCTACTAGAACTTTCTCTGTACTTGCAAGATGGAAATTTTATGCATCAATGCTTTTATGCATGCATCTGATTTGGGAAGTTCACTGCTTTATGGATATGAACATTGTGATCATGTAAATTGATCTGCATAATGGGATTTTGTGTGTGTGTGTGCATATATCTATATGGATATGGATGTATGCAAGTGTATTCTAAAAGAAAATGTAATACATGAAATGTTAACTTTAATGATATGAAATGCATTAAATTCAAACTACCTTGCATGTGTATGCAGATGCATTATGTCTCTATCATTGTGCTCTGTGGGAATTTAAGGTAGAAAAAATAAATTTATCATATACTCTGATGTGCCATGCTAAATGAGAGCGCAACATGGCACTATTCTAAGCAATAAATAAGGTCCAAGGAAACCAAGACTTATAAAGCTCTTTGGGACAATCCTTAGTAAAACTACAATAAAAATGACATTTTATTCAGGGACACACAGTTCCTCCTTTCAGGTACCCTGTCTGAGCTCCTTTTGTCTCTAAACTAACATCTACTGGAAACCAAGATTTCTACATTTCAGAGTTCTGATAACCAAAAAAATTACAGTAAGTTCTCAGCTTTCTTCTCACCAAAATTCACCATTGAGCTGCATTACTTCAAGCTCTAATAGATTTAGTCAGGTAAACAAAATGAGTTAAAGGATAAATTCCTTAAAAACTTATCTTTCTCAGACAACTGAGTACCTTAACCCAGATAATAAGCAAATTATCTTTAATGAAATTTGTTTTGGCAACTCTAATCCTTGAAATTAATTTCAGTTGCTTTCCATATATTTATCATCATCAAAACTTCCTTGTGTGTTTTATATGGCCTAAAGCAATTTGATTGTTCATTCTTCAAAACCGAATTCAAATTCCCCACCTTTCTATTTGCCATTAGCAATATGGAGTACATATCAATTCTTATTTAATAATGATGGAGGTGATACTGATAATCTGTAAATAGTTGCCCTATAAATTCATTTGTACTACATGCCTACTCATCACATTAACAGAAAAGATAAACATACAAGATACAAGATAAAATTTAAAAATTAAATAAGAAATTAGCAGGCTTGAGCTTCTTTCCAGACCTACTAGTTATCCAGATAGCAACATAATTATAAAGCCAGTAGTTCTGTGCAATTCACACTTAGAAAATCTAGTTGTCTTTTGATCAATAATAAGTGTATGTATTCAATCACTTTGTTCCTTTTGCAAATGTTTATCTCTTATCAATTATTATTAACGAAGGATGACTAAGAATCGGTCTTTGTCCTCAGTTTTCATCTGCAACGTATATGTATATAGTATCATCAGCAATAAGAAAGAATAGCAGAAGGATCGAATGGTATAGTTACTTTTAATTGTAGTGTCAGCCCAATAATTATATAGATAATATTTGAAACTACAAACTCTATTTAGAGCAGTGCTTATGTATAGGGTTCAGCAGTGTCTCCCCACCTTCAAAATTCAAGTCCACTTAGAACCTTAGAATGCAGTTGACCCTAAACGTAATAACTGTTATCCTCAAAAAAAGGCCATGTAAAATCACACAGAAAAGAAAGCCATGTGAAAATGCACATAAAGATTGAAATGATGTAGCTACAAGCTAAGGAACACAAAGGATTGTCAAGAGACAATAGAAGTTAGAAACTGACAGGAAAGAAATCTTCCCTAGAGGCTTTAGAGGAACATGGCCCTGTTCACAGCTTAATTTTGGAATTCTAGAATTCAAACCTGTGAGAGAATAAAGTTCTGTTGTTTATTAAATTACCCAGCCTGTGGTAATTAATTATGGCAGCCCTAGGAAATTCATATAGTTCATGTCTGCTTTTTCTTACATCTGTTGCTTTTGATAAAGGTAGAGTATATATTCTTGCCCAGCAAATATTTAGTTTAGCAATAGAGATGGACAGGGCTTCAGTTTAATATGTGATCAACTCAGAAAACATATTTACTATGATATATATGAGTGTGTGTGTGTTTGTGTATGTGTGTATTGTTGTTGCTTAGTCATATCTGACTCGTTTGCAAACCCATGGACTGTAGCCTACCAGGCTCCTCTGTCAGTAGCATTTCTCAGGCAAGAATATTGAAGTGGGTTGTCATTTCCTTCTTCAGGGGATCAAACCCAGAGATTAAACCTGCATCCCAGCATTGGCAGGGAGATTCTTTACCACTGAACCCACATATATATATATATATATATATATATATATATATATATATATATGTGTGTGTGTGTGTGTATAAATATATATATATGTATATATATATATATATAATAAATGTATTTTTTTTAAAATATATTTTTTCATGTTTAGGTGTGCTTAGATGTGGATCTTGTCTATTAGGGGCTTCCCTGATCTGACTAAAGAATTCCTAAAGAATCTGCCTGCTATGCAAGAGACCCAGGGAATGCTGGTTCGATCCCTGGGTCAGGAAGATCCTCTGGAGGAAGGCATGGCAACCCACTCCAGTATTGTTGCCTGGAGAATCCCATGGACAGGGGAGACTGGTGAACTACAGTCCATAGGGTCACAAAGAGTCCGACACAACTGAAGCCACTGAGCACTCACACACATGTGCATGGCTGTTAATCAGCAGAGAGTGGATTAAGCTGCCATAATAGATCTCAGTGTTTAAAAACAAAAATTGTTATTTTTTGCTTATGAGACATATCCATTCTGTAAGGATAGGAGACTCTTCTTTGCTTATCCTCACTCTGAAACCCTGTTTAAAAGGGAAAGAGGTCTGAAGTGTCTAGAATATTGTACTTACACTTATAACCTGCTGGAAAGAACAGTACATATTATTTACTCAACTTAGAGACCAAAAAGAATGGTCCCACTATGATCTCAAAGGCAGAAAGAAAATAGAACATGACGAAGAGTATGCATAATCATAACATCATGTGTTGTTACTCTTTTACTGCTTCATACTTTTGCGCTGTAGTACTCAAATTTTGTTGGCTGATGCCCTGGTGGATTGTATTTGCCAAGCTAACTAATCAAGAAGCATACCTCCAGTCTCGGGATGAGATCAGTTTCTATTTTGCATTTGGTCTTGGACTTCCCCCAAGAAGCAGCACAGAGGTAAAGAATCTACCTATGATGAAGCAGATGCAGGAGATGTGCATTTGATCCCTGGGTCGGGAAGATCCTCTGGAGGAAGAAATGGCAACCCACTCCAGTGTTCTTGCATTGGACACGACTGAGCACACAAGCCTGTGATTCTACCTTCCTTAAAGCTGAATTAAATTTGGTAATATAATACCATTATGAGAAATATCAGCAGAAATTCAGGATATCATAAAGAAATGTGATATATAGTGTAATAATCTTGGTATTTTTTCTCATTCTTTGCATTTATTACTGCATTTGGAATTTTGATTATTGCTACTTTTTTTAAAAAGATGAGCAATTACAGTATACTAATGCATATATATGGAATTTAGAAAGACAGCAAAAGAGACACTGATGTATAGTCTTGTGGACTCTGTGGGAGAGGGAGAGGGTGGGATGATTTGGGAGAATGGCATTGAAACATGAATAATATCATATATGAAACAAGTCGCCAGTCCAGGTTCGATGAACGATACTGGATGCTTGGGGCTGGTGCTCGGGGACGACTCAGAGGGATGGTATGGGGAGGGAGGAGGGAGGAGGGTTCAGGATGGGGAACACATGTATACCTGTGGTGATTCATATTGATATATGGCAAAACCAATACAATATTGTAAAGTTAAAAAATAAAATAAAAAAATACAAAATGGTATTTTTCTAATAAAAAATATAATAAAGACAGAATCAGAAAAAAAAAAAAGATGAGCAAATTAGGTGCATTTTTAAAATCATGGAGATACATGAGGAAATTTAAAAATTTGGGTTCCTATAACTAAGAAAATGCAAAAAGGTGATTTGATGATCTTCTTTAATTTATGACTGTCTATGAACAGTAGTTTTCTGCAGAAGATGTTGTCTAGTGGTTTTTTTTTTTAAATCCATTTTAGACTTGCAGATATCAAAAAATAAGCTTATAAGGTTACAGAAAGGAAACATGTAGGAGGAGCTTGGGATTAACATATACATACTAGAGTATATAAGAGAGATAATAAATAAGGACTTACATTATGGCACGAGGAACTCTACTCAATATTCTGTAATAACCTATATGAGAAAAGAATATGAAAAAGAATGAATATATGTATATGTATAACTGAATCGTTTTGCTGTGCATCAGAAACTAACAGACCATTGCAAATCAACTATATTCCAAAAAAATAAATAAGTATTATTCTGTATTATTTTCTTTTTAACTCTAACACAGCATGGAGAAATGTCTTCAAATGATACTTCCAAACTGACTCAAGGAGAGCCTCCCAGACCTCAGGTGAAAGTCCTAATGAAAAAGTTAAGAACACTCTCACAGTTGAAGTACTTCACAGAGTGAAGGAATCTCACCAATCTCTTGGCAGAAGTCCACATCCCCACTTACTCACGTACCAGAAGCTTCACTTGCTAATGTTCCTCCACTGAGATATATCAGGTTTTTACCTATCATCAAGTCACATTCTGTCACATGAACTGATTTTGACATGAGTTTAAACTGGATAGGCACCTTTCCTGAAATTATGTCAAATTCTGTTTTTTATTTGGCCAAAGGATATCCCTGTTAAGGAGATAGCTACTAAATAGAAATTATATTTTTAAGTTTAATGTACAACTCCTTTCAGAGAAAGAAATACTGTTAAATGGAGGCTTAAAGAATTTAAAGCAATAAAAGTATAATATGAGAGTGACAGACCCTGAGATGTAGCCACATTTTATGTGCATCATATCATGGGCTATCATCTTGTGTATACCCAGGTAAGACACAATCTTTCCTTCTCTTCACTTTGAGGAGCTCACATACTCATCTCAGAGCAAGATAAAGTTGAAAATGCCTTTTATAATTACTTTAAGTGTTCAGCAATGAATAGTCAGAACTGTGAGAGATGAAATTCACATTTTTGACAAAGCAAATTGTATATTAACTCATTATGCTGTAGACCTAAGTGAATATATATATATATATATATATATATGTATATATATGCATTGACTTTCTTTCCTTCCTTCTTCCTTCCCTCCCTTCTTTCTTTTCTTTTTATTTTAATATGGGGCCTGGAACTTCTAGTTTTGTTAAGAAAAAAGAACCAAAAACACAAAAAACAAAATAAAAGACGCACAAAAACTGAATCTAGTAGGGCTTACCAAAATAATAGATTTTTAGACTTCTGTATATACTTCTATAAGAAAAAAATACCTATATTTCTAAGATATTGTGATATTTTTCCATTTGAGTAAAGAATAATATCATTTTAAATATAAAGTATGAAGCATTGCTACTGTTTTTCCCCATCAAAATAACATAAGCATTTATGGCATTATCAGGGGAAAATGGAATATAACAGAATGGTGAGGCTGGGCGTAGAGGTCAGGTCTCTGGGAACCACTCTTTTCTATATCATTTACTGCTGAAATGACCTTTGTCAAATCATTACAGTTCCCTAGGGCTCACTTTCCACCTCTTTCAATGGCTAGATATAATGAATCTCCTATTAAAATAACTTAGCTAAATATCACTTATAGGATATTTTATCTTCTTCACTCATTCCTGTATCATGGAATAGGGACTAGAGGAAATACAGTAAATATGTTTAAAATTGCATTTAGGAAATATATTAGAGCAAAACTTTCACTTGTCTGCTTTATTTTGAATTCATCCATTTTGTTGCTTACATATATGAAACCTCTACAATCCTATATAATTCTAGACTCTTTATTTCATTTCAAGTGAGTAAAAATACCATTGTTCCTATTAGGTTTTGTGATAATTGTGGTAAAGGCACATTTTCTAAAGGTATAAACTTTCATAGGGATAAAAGTTCTTAACACTGGAGCATAGTAGTCTAGTTCAAGGAGGAGAAATAGGAAGAGCAGAAGGAGGAAGGAAGCAGGGAAGAAAGGAACTGAGAAAGTAGCAAAATAAGAAGCAGCATGAGGCCCCCAAAACACCCAAAATCTAATGCAAAAGCCTAACAATAAAGAACATTGCTTTAAAAAAAAAGTATCAAAGAAAATTCCATAAATTCTGCTTGTTCCATTTAACTTAAATTGTAAAAATTTTAGCTAGCTGTTTTTTTAACTCAAAGGAAATAAAAATCAGGAAATTCTAACACTGTTTTCAGAGATACTGAATGAGACATGACTAACTCTAATCCAGGAAAAAGCATGTGTGGCTGGAGTGGAGGGGGAGGACTGACATCTGACATTTTTTAAAATGCAGCCAGAGAATACTGTGAATTTTAATAAACAGCAATTCTGCTTTGTACATTTATTTATTAATATCCAAAGCATACACAGATCATTATGGAAGGTACAAATAATGATGAGACTTGATATATTTATTCCAAGAAAGTCAATTGAAAGAAAAAATCCTAATACAAAACAGGTACAACAATGCATCTGGGTATACATTTGAGACTATCGATGTAATCAAAGTTGAGGTTCCTAATTCAAATGCAGATTTTATGTTATATGGCACTTTAATAATCAAAGACAACAGTGGGTTTCACTGGGTATAACGATAAGAAAGTCAATGACATATATAGAGGATGTATAGGTGCTAGAGTTTCATTTGCCATAGTGACAAGGACCATGGAAATGTGCCACATATGCTCAATACTAGCAGAATAGGGACAAAGGCAATTGTGTTGTTTCTGGGGGCTCTGAGCAAGATTTCTTGGAGATGGTTGTTCACTCTTCTGGGCAAATAAAAGATGGGGAAGTCAACAGATTCTGGTTTGGTGTAGTTTCTTATAAGCAGATGGGCTTCTTTCTAGGCATCAGTGACCAGAGCTGTGGTTTGTAGAGGTGCTATATATGAAGAATCCATGTGTAATGATACATGGAAGATAGGTATAGTATTGGACTGGTTACCTATGCACATACCAGAAGCCCGATTAATCAAACACAATTTTGAAACCAAAACCTCTACAGTAGTGTCATGTCCCCATCATATTCAATAGTATAAGAACAATAGTTGAATCTTAGATTCATGAGCATGTGACAGGACTTTTTCAAATAGAAGAGGAAAGTTACATCTATTAAAAGGTTCATTTTATTTCAGATATCTAGTTACCTGGTACCATTAGAGGGACAAAACTTATTTGTTGATGTTCAGTTTCTCAGTCGTGTCCAACTCTTTGCCATCCCATGGACTGTAGCATACCAGGCTTCCCTATCCTTCACCATCTCTTGGAGTTTGCTAAAATTCATGTCCATTGAGTCAGTGATGCCATCCAACCATCTCATTCTCTGGCGTCCCCTTCTCCTCCTGCCTTCAATCTTGCCCAGAATTAGGATCTTTTCTAATGAGTTGGCTCGTTGTATCAGGTGACCAAAATATTGGAGTTTCAGCTTCAGCATAAGCCCTTCCAATGAATACTCAGGACTGATTTCCTTTAGGATTGACTGGTTTGATCTCCTTACTCTCCAAGGGACTCTCAAGAGTCTTCTCCAACACCAGAATTCAAAAGCATCAATTTTTGGTGCTCAGCTTTCTTTATAGTCCAACTTTCACATCCATACATGACTCCTGGAAAAACCATAGCTTTGACTAGATGGACCTTTGTTGGCAAAGTAATGTTTCTGCTTTTTAATATGCTATCTAGGTTGGTCATAACTTTTCTTCCAAGGAGTAAATGTCTTTTAATTCCATGGCTGCAGTCACCATCTGCAGTGATGTTGGAGCCTAAGAAAATAAAGTCCGTCACTGTTTCCATTTTTTCCCCATCTATTTGTCATGAAGCAATGGGACCAGATGCCATGATCTTAGTTTTTTGAATGTTGAGTTTTAAGCCAGTTTTTCCACTATCTTCTTTCATCTTCATCAAGAGAATCTTCATTTCCTCTTCGCTTTCTGCCATAAGGGTGTCATCTACATATGTGAAGTTATTGATATTTCTCCCTGAAATCTTGATTCCAGCTTGTACTTCATCCAGTCCAGCATTTGGCATGATGTACTCTGCATAGAAGTTAAATATGCAGGGTGACAATATACAGCCTTGACATTCTCCTTTCCCAATTTGGAATCAGTCTGTTGTTCCATGTCTGGTTCTAACTGTTGCTCCTTGACATGCATACAGGTTTCTCTAGAGACAGGTAAAGTGTTCTGGTATTCCCATCTCAAATTTTCCACAGTTTGTTGTGATCCACACAGTCAAAGGTTTTAATGTAGTCAATGAAGCAGAAATAGATGTTTTTTTCTGGAATTCTCTTGCTTTTTCTATGATCCAAAGAAAGTTATGGCATAAAAGAATGTCTACAAGATAAGAAATAAATCAAAGAAAATAAACCATGGAGTCATTCTATCCATACTTCTCAAACCTTCCACAATACAAAGATCATGAGCAGATCTTTGGAGCAGATCTCCAAGAAAAAGTCATTGAATGAATTATTAGTAGTTGGAAGAGAAGTGTCATAGCTGAATTGGGAACCCATCAAAAAGCATGGGTTCAATATTTAGAAAGGGTCCTTCAGTGGATAGAATATAGGGTTTGGATTTTTTTAAATAGGAAAATAAAAACTTTTTAATTGAAATAGCTCCCAATCCTCTCTAGATTTTATAATATTATTAACAAAACAGTATATTTCCTACCCTTTAGAGTCCATACCTCTGAGAAGGCAATGGCACCCCACTCCAGTACTCTTGCCTGGAAAATCCCATGGATGGAGGAGCCTGATAGGCTGCAGTCCATGGGGTCGCTAAGAGTCAGAAAAAACTGAGCAACTTCACTTTCACTTTTCACTTTCACTTTTCACTTTCATGCATTGGAGAAGGAAATGGCAACCCACTCCAGTGATCTTGCCTGGAGAATCCCAGGGACGGGGGAGCCTGGTAGGCTGCCATCTCCGGGGTCACACAGAGTAGGACATGACTGAAGCGACTTAGCAGCAGCAGCAGTGGAGTCCATACATTGTGAGAGTATCAAGGTCCAAAGGGGTTAATAATAATAAAAAAGAAAATATCTGTGAGAAAAACATCTCCTAATTTGGAATGAAGAGAAAATTAGTGGCTGTTGCGGTTGTGAGTCACTGCACACCCTGAGAGAAACGGTCTCAATACGAAGGAGACTTCTTAGTTGTGTTCTTACTTTTTGCTTATGTGAGTACACACATACACATGTGGCATAAAATCACAGGTGATTCTATCTTTATTTAGTATGTTCACTATTAAGCTAGTCTGGAACAAATCTTAGTCCTTATTATGATCATCATAAGGCCACAAAAATCTAACACTTACCTACTTAGACAAACCTTTCTCTTTTTTTGGTATTGGCTTAGAATTCTAAAAAGATCACCATTATAAACAATGGAGATAGAGGTGATATGAGATTAATTAATTAGAATACATTTAACAAATCTTCTACTATTAGGCTTTCCTTGGTGTCCTCACAATCTTTTCATTTATATCTGAAGCTTTAATTACTCTCTGTTCAGTCAATTTTCCACAAAGAAGAGGAGGCAAATTGTTACTCTGGTTTGCTTTTGTTTGTCCGCTTTTTATTTTTATTTTATTGTTTGCTTCATAAGGGTCAGTGTATGTGTGTGTGTGTGTGTGTGTGTGTGCAAGCCCAAATAGAGTACATCAGGCTGCCCAGAGGTACAAAAGTGAAGTGGCAGGCTGGAGGAAACGTCTTTTAATTTCATGGCTGCAGTCACCATCTGCAGTGATTTTGGAGCCCAAGAAAATAAAATCTGTCATTTCTTCCACTTTTTCCCTTTCTATTT
Organism: Bubalus bubalis; assembly: GCF_019923935.1. NCBI lineage: Eukaryota > Metazoa > Chordata > Mammalia > Artiodactyla > Bovidae > Bubalus > Bubalus bubalis. The sequence goes on from NC_059178.1 coordinate 45,563,263, forward strand.
GCCATGAAATGATGGGACCAGATGCTATAATCTTAGTTTTTTTGATGTTGAGTTTCAAGCCAGCTTTTTCACTATCCACTTTCACCCTCATCAAGTGGTTCTTTAGTTCCTTGTCACTTTCTGCCATTAGAGTGATATCATCTGCATATCTGAGATACTTATACATTTGAGATACTTACAGAAACTTACCAAATATAAAATCTGAGACCATCTAATTTATGAATAAGTTATATGCTGTAACTTCATAAGAAAAAGAGAATTAGAAATAACATTCTCAAGAAAATAAAGTTGCATGGTAAGTATTCTTTCATGGATAAACTGCATCTTTATTTTTGTACAGAGAAAGACCAAGTGGGAACATGGAGCAAGGCCAAAATTATTCTTGAAATGATTACCTGTGCCCATCTCAACACATGAAGAAATGAATAACCAGAATTCTCAAGTTCTACACCAGACATCATGTCAGAAATAATTACCAATTATCCAACTTAAATAGTGTGAAAAGTATTTCAGTAATATACCCCAAATTATATACATTTAAAAGTTTTTGACAAACACATTTCATTACATATTTATCTTATGTCTATATTTAGATGACACATGGTATGCTCAAAGCTTCTGATAGAATTTTGCTTTCTTACTCACCAAAGATATGTGAGAGACTCTTTGCCCACATAGGAAGAAAAGAGAATTTTCCCTGGGCAAATTTGGATACCTTATCTTGGATCTTCTACATCTTTCCATGTCCTACACAGCTTGTGTTCATGAAAGTTTTCCTTGGACATCTAGCACTTTGCTTCAGGATCATCATCACCTCTAGTGAGTTACTGTCAGTCTCAGCTTCCAGGACTGTGGTGCTTCACTTCAGTGAAGTCATTTTAGTCATGTCTGACTCTTTGTGACTCTATGGAGTTTAGCCCACCAGTTTCCTCTGTCCACAGGATTCTCCAGGCAAGAATATTGGAGTAGGTTACCATGCCCTCTTCCAGGGCCAGGACTGTGGTAGGTACCTCAGATTGGCTCCATGATTTGTTTATGTAAATACAGTTTCTCTCTCTCCAACTTCAAAGTCCTTGTGTGGCTGTTCTTTGTCATGTGTGATATTCTCTTCTGTCCTATGGCCATGAGGAGAATTATATTTTTGGAAAGAATATGTTTTGATTTTACCCCAGTTGAACATTGATTCCCAGTCCTCTATGGAAGACACAGCATCACTTACTTTGCAAACACAACTCCATGTGCTTCCGAAAGCAATATTATGCTATTTGCACACAGTGGTGTCTGCAAGGTTCAAGTTTCACATAGAACTCTAAAAACCCATTTGAAGACCATTAAGTGGTCAGCCAATCATTTAAATATTTAGAAGCATTATCTTCCACATCACTAGGTAAGTGAAGGAGTAAAGGTCACTAAATTATCAATACTTTGCATATTACCCCTTTGACTTCTCTCCCTTAAATACAAATGATCTTGTACATGCAGACTTCACTTAGTAGGAAAGTCACCTTTGCCTCTATCATCATCCCTCCAGAAGAGCAAATTTGAGACAGAGTGCAGGCCGCCAGACGGCCACTTCCATTACTGTCTCCTCAGGCCACAAGTACAATATATCTATGTAACTAGTTCACGTGTTTATATAAACACTTCACAACACACAATCAATCACTTCTTTCCAGCCAGCACTTTTCTTAGAGAAGTATATGCCCCTGACCTAGTAGAGACTACATGTAACTCCTTTCTTTCATGAGTTCAGAGTTTAATGGGCCAAGCACAACAATGGCACAGATGAGCAATTTCAAGAGTTCTCATTATAACCAAGATCTGCACTAGAGAGATTCACAGAACTTGTGTCAGAGCACACCTCCTGCCTTTAAAGGTATATTTCTTATACAAAGCAATACAAACAACAAAACATGCAATGCCGACAGCCCTCTCCAAAGGTCAAAAGAGGTTATGAGTCTTCTAATAACTATAAAACTCTGTGTGAGGAGAAATTTGCAAGTTTCTATCTTCCAGAATGTTAACTTCAGTAATAGTAAAATCTATGCAATAAGCTTGACTGTCATCTGTAGTCTGGGAGAGTAAGATCAGAGACTTTATGGGTATATACATCATTTTAACTAAAATTATATCTAAGTAATATTTTATAGTATTTTATATTTAAAAATTTTCATTTTTCAGTTGTTCTCTGTAGGTATGCCACCTCTGCTCTCATTCTTTCTTATTGCTTCCAGATTCATTTATAATTGCTTTCTTTGTTTTAGACTGAAAACAACAAATGAGAGCTGGGATTAGTGAAGTGTGCTTTAAGACCAGGAGGCTCTATCAAGAAATACAATTTTCCCTCTGTAGACACAATATCTGCAGAAACAAAACAAAAAACACTTTTACCGAATCAACACTAACCACAGCATAGCCTGCATGGGGGAAGCAGACACACATTATCACAATGCTAAGGAGCATAAAACCACTGATCCTGCCGTTGCAGAGTCATAAAATCCTGTCTTCTATTTGAAAAATGTTTAATAGTGGACATTTGAATGCCTCTTCTCAAGGAAAGCCTGAGTACCAGGGACTGAATAATTACATCTGGCAAAATATGGGGAATCATCATGTCAGAGAAAGCAGATGGCCTCCCCACCACTCCAATACCCCAAATCCAAACAAGTGCAGTGCATTTTGACAATCTGACAGCTGATGGAGAAAAAGCATTTCATTCAATTTTGAACAGAAACCAAGATCTGAAGATGAACACAGGGTTCTTCCATGAACAGAAGTGTCAGTTCCCTTCAGATGTTCTCCACTGAGGTTAAGGGGCTACTACTGGACTGGTCACCCAAAGTGTTGCCATATTTTCTGGTACTAAATAGAGCTTAATGAAAAATTCTAAATCAGAGGCAGGGCATCACCTTTGTGAGGAGAGTCGCTGGAGGATAATATTTAGAATGGCTGTGAATTCTCTGGTGCCTGAGAAAAGATGCCCTAAAATGTTATTAAAATTACCACCTGGAATACACATCAAATCAAAGAGATGATTCTGTTTCTAAGTTAGTTAAACATATAATGACAGCATATGTGAGACTATTATCAATCATATGAAATTTCTCTTACTTTGCAAACACAATTCCATGTGCCTCCAGAAGCAGTATTATGCCACTTGCCCACAGTGGTGACTGAAAGATGCAAGTTTCACATGGAACTCTAAAAGTTCCTCTCTTTGACAATTTGTCAACTTCCAAGAGATATTTCTCAACATTCAAGTAGGAAACTTGAACAATTATCCAGAAAATTTAGGGTAAAATTCTTGCTCCATATGGGAAAAAAAAATAGAAATTAACGGAGGAAAGGACATGGGACTGGGAAATGCAATGCTTGATTGTCCTTCTGGATTTGCCACTTATATTTAAATGCATGTGCTTCCATTCTCTAATACAGAAATGGAAGAAAGAGAACCCTAACTACAAATATTGAAATAATGAAAATTAAATGAGAATGTACAACTCTTTAGGAAAAGCACAAAATTACTGTTCAATGGAACAGTTAGAATTCTGGGTCCCATTAAATCTTTTATCCATTTCCCAAGCAAAGTCACCTACATCCATGGCTTCAGTCACCACAAACATACTGAGAACTCCTGAGTCCTTTTCTGAGAAAGATCTTTCTTAAAGACAAATATCTGACCCCCTACTCTACAGCCCGACCTTAATCTCATCATGCTTAGCCTTAAACTTGACCTTTAAACCTGCCAGGCCTCTGCAACTCATACTGAGGATAAAAGGCAGATGGAGATGTTGTTGTTCATATTCAGTTGTTCCGTCATGTTCAACTCTTTGCAACACCATTGACTGCAGTATTCCAGGCCTCCTTGTTCTTCACCATCTCCCAGAGCTTGCTCAAACTCATGTTCATTGAATCAGTGATGCCATCCAACCATTTAATCCTCTGTCATTCCCTTATCCTGCCTTCAATCTTTCCCAGAACCAGGGTTTTTTCCAGTGAAAGGAGGAGGGTGGCCAAAGTTTTGGAGCTTCAGTTTCAGCATCACTCTTTCCAATGAATATTCAGGATTGATTTCCTTTAGGTATTATCTACTTGCAATCCAAGGGACACTCAAGAGTCTTCTCCAGCACCACATTTCAAAAGCAGATATATCCATCTGAATACAGAGTTCCAAAGAATAGCAAGGAGAGACAAGAAAGCTTTCCTAAGTGAACAATGCAAGAAATAGAGGAAAACAACAGAATGGGAAAAATGAGATATCTCTTCAAGAAAATCAGAGATACCAAGGGAAAATTTCACGCAAAGATGGGCACAATAAAGGACAGATGGGGACAAGGGGGTAACTTATCATCATAAACACTAAATTGGTTTCATTGTTTTTTCTGTTTTATTTTATTATCCTCTAAAGGCAAAGATTTAACATCACATTTCAAGATAATCTAATTTATGGGAGACAGAGTTGGTAAGGAGACTTTTGGTTACATTGAGCTAAAACATCTTATTCTCAAATAAATAATAGAGCAAAAATGGCTCTATTTTTAATGCAAAATAGTGTCTTCATTCTGGGCTGAGTTGTATAACTGTATATTTGTTGGTTTTCTATTTGTTTGTTTGTTTAACCTTAAAATATTGTTTATTTTCTTGGCCCAGTTGCTGTTCCAAGAAGACCTCAAAAACTTACCTCTGTAGAAAGTAAGTTGACTCCTGGAATTTAGCAGGATGTTGACAGGAATTGGGGCCCAGTCTGGGCTGGAGACTAGAGCAGACATATTTAATTCAATCCAAATTGTTCACTTTCATGCATTGGAGAAGGAAATGGCAACCCACTCCAGTATTCTTGCCTGGAGAATCCCAGGGACAGAGGAGCCTAGTGTGCTGCCATCTATGAGGTCTCACAGAGTCAGACACAACTGAAGCAACTTAGCAGCAAACTATTCACTAGGGAATCTCACTCCACTTGGGTATAAAATGAAATGATTTAGTTTCTTCTAAACACTGCTTCAAACTATGCTATTGTGAACAACTTCCTCCTCTTCCCTACTCTTTTTATCAATGTCCTCAGAAGATTCTATTATTTTCCATCTAGTTCAGATATTGAAATCAGTAGGTCCATATGGAAAGCTTCAATGCTTATCTGACTTTAAACTCTTTCCACTGACATTGCTGGCCAAGGACTGCAAAAGGCGGTGGCACCTTCCCCCTCACCCCAACCAGTGTCCTTTTCCTAAGTTCTAGTGTCCCAAGAATGGGGAACAGATCAAAGAATGAAAAGTGAAAACATACATTCCTTACCTTACTGGGGATGATTTTAATTCTTTCCAACAGATGTCTGCTGCTTTCCTGCCTGCTCTGACCCATCACTGATGACAGCCTCTGTGTGGCCAGTGTTTATAAGCTGCTCACACTCTTTGTGAAGGAGGGCCAGGTCACCCTCCCAGCCACTCAGGACCCTGCTCAGGCTGGATGTTCCATTTACCTTCAATTCTCACTTGCTTTCTGCAACTTCGGAGCCTTTGCTCAGAGGGCAATTGTGTGAGGTGGGCTTTAGACAAGATGCCTCCAGATTTCAAAATGTTCTACAAGTGTCCATCTAACCTAGATTTATCTTGACTTTGCCAAGCTTATCTGTGTAAGTCAACATTGCCATTTTTTTCTCTGCTTGCACCGTTGTGCTCCAGTTTACTTTTCTACTCCAGTGGGGTGGAAAGATTAGCAATTTGACTTTCTACATAGACATCCAGTCTGGAAAGGAGATCCAGGCTCCCATTACTATCAGAATCTCTCATTTTCACTAGAGATTTTCTTGGGCCTCTCTGCACACACTCCTCATCAGAACAGTGACCCTTCCCTCATCATGGTGGTCTTTCCCATAGCCTGAGTGGGATGAAGACAGTGGGAGTAGAGATGCAATGTAGTAGGGTCAGTCCTGCTAACTTAATAAACCCTGGAGAAGCTCCTTGCTCAATCAGTGGTGGCTTTTTTAAGTTCATGCATATCTTAATACATTTTCATTTTTAGATATATAAAGTACTGACATCTTATATCAATTCTTTGGAATTAGTGCTTTAATACTTCTTGAGAAAACTGTATGCAGGTCAGGAAACAACAGTTAGAACTGGACATGGAACAAACAGACTGGTTCTAAATAGGAAAAGAAGTACGTCAAGGGTTATATTGTCACCCTGCTTATTTAACTTATATGCAGAGTACATCATGAGAAACTCTGGGCTGGAGGAAGCACAAGCTGGAATCAAGATTGCCAGGAGAAATATCAATAACCTCAGATATGCAGATGACACCACCCTTATGGCAGAAAGTGAAGAGGAACTCAAAAGCCTCTTGATGAAGGTGAAAGTGGAGAGTGAAAAAGTTGGCTTAAAGCTCAACATTCACAAAACGAAGATCATGGCATCCAGTCCCATCACTTCATGGGAAATAGATGGGGAAACAGTGGAAACAGTGTCAGACTTTATTTTTTTTTTTGCCTCCAAAATCACTGCAGATGGTGACTGCAGCCATGAAATTAAAAGACACCTACTCCTTGGAAGGAAAGTTATGACCAACCTAGATAGTATATTGAAAAGTAGAGACATTACTTTGCCAACAAAGGTCCATCTAGTCAAGGCTACAGTTTTTCCAGTGGTCATGTATGGATGTGAGAAGTGGACTATAAAGAAAGCTGAGCACCAAAGAATAGATGCTTTTGAACTGTGGTGTTGGAGAAGACTCTTGAGAGTCCCTTGGACTGCAAGGAAATCCAACCAGTCCATCCCAAAGGAGATCAGTCCTGGATGTTCATTAGAAGGACTGATGTTGAATCTGAAACTCCAATACTTTGGCCACCTGATGCGAAGAGCTGACTCATTTGAAAAGACCCTGATGCTGGGAAAGATTGAGGGCAGGAGGAGAAGGGGACAACAGAGGATGAGATGGTTGGATGGCATCACCGACTCGATTGACATGGGTTTTGGTGGACTCCAGTAGTTGGTGATGGACAGGGAGGCCTGGCGTGCTGTGGTTCATGGGGTCTCAAAGAGTCGGACATGACTGAGTGACTGAACTGAACAGTCTCTCAGTCGTGTCCGACTCTTTGTGACCCCATGGACTGCAGTACACCAAGCCTCCCTGTCCATCACCAACTCCTGGAATATACTGAAACTCATGTCCATTGAGATAGTGGTACCATCCAACCATCTCATCCTCTAGTGTCCTTTTCTTCTCCCACTTTCAATCTTTTCCAGCATGAGGTTCTTTTCAAATGAGTCAGTTCTTCACATCAGGTGGCCAAAGTATTGGAGTTTCAACTTCAGGACTGATTTCTTTTAGGATGGATCTCCTTACTGTTCAAGGGACTCTCAAGGGTCTTCTCCAATACCATAGTTCAAAAGCATAAATTCTCTGGCACTCAGCATTCTTTGTATTCCAACTCTCACATCCATACATGACTACTGGAAAAACCATAGCTTTGACTAGATTTTCCTTTGTTGGCAAAGTATTGTCTCTGCTTTTTAAAATGCTGTCTACATTGGTCATAACTTTTCTTACAAGGAGCAAGCATCTTTTAATTTCATAGCTTCAGTCACCATCTACAGTGATTATGTAACTCAAAAAATCAAGTCTGTCACTTTTCCATTGTTTCACCATCTATTTCCCATCAAGTGATGAGACCAGATGCCATGATCTTAGTTTTCTGAATGTTTAGTTTTAAGCCAACTTTTTCACATTCTTCTTTCTCTTTCATCAAGAGGCTCTTTAGTTCTTCTTCACTTTCTGCCATAAGGGTGGTGTTATCTCCATATTGGAGGTTATTGATATTTCTCCCAGAAATCTTGATTCCAGCTTGTGCTTCATCCAGCCCAGCATTTCTCATGATGTACTCTGCATATAAGTTAAATAAGCAGGGTGACAATATACAACCTTGATGTACTCCTTTTCCTATTTGGAACCAGTCTGTTGTTCTATGTCCAGTTTTACCTGTTGTTTTGTGACCTGCATACAAATTTCTCAAGAGGCAGGTCAGGTAATCTGGTATTCCCATCACTTGAAGAATTTTCCATAGTTTGTCGTGAATTACACAGTCAAAGGCTTAACTTCCTGCCTCCTCACTAATTCAATTTTCACAAAGCCAGCCAGAAAAAGACCCTGAAATTACACCATAAAGTCCAGCAAAATCAGGGGGTTTCAATATCTCTCAGCAATGTTACATTAGTTGTTCTTCTCTCTTATACTCAATTATATCTAATTTCTTTATGTTGTGCACAATACTTTGCCTTGAGGTTTCCCTCAGGGACTAGACTGCACTGTTGCCAGGAGTAGCCCACAGTTATCATCATTTCACCATAGCCATGCCCTCTAGCTACAGCCAAAGTGAGTGCTCCTAGGCAGCTGGGGATTAATGACCAATGCCTGATTGCCCCCTTTATCATTTGTAAGTTTTCAGGTTAAAGGGCAATCTTTGAGGTGCTTCCCTGTCTTTGTAATTAAGTTTGTTTTACCCCTTTGCCCTTTCATGGCTCTCATCATACTTGAAATTACCTGCTCACTGACTATGTTCTCTGTTCAATTATATGGTTCTGGAGGACAAGGGTCAAAATTATGGCTGTATCTTGTTCACTGATCTGTACTTAGTGCCTAATGCACTTCCCTAACAGCTTCTTATTTATTAAGTGAATTGATAAATGTATGGAGAATGGAAATACTATCATTAGTTTTTATTAGATTTAGCAAATGATTGTTCAACTCTTCATTTGAATCTGCACTTGGAGCCATCAAGAACCCTATCAATTTCAACCTGTTCCACCTCTATTGATTTATCGGCATATTTTTAGTTTCTATCTATGTCAGGGGCTTCTCTGGTAGCTCAGCTGGTAAAGAATCTGCTGGAGAACCTGGAGAATCTGCAGGAGAACCTGGCTCAATTCCTGGGTCCGGAAGTTCCCCTGGATAAGGCATAGGCTACCCACTCTAGTATTCTTGGGCTTCTCTGGTGGCTCAAACAGTAAAGAATCCATCTGCAAAGCAGGAGAGCTGGGTTTGATCCCTGGGTTGGAAATATCTCTTGGAGGAGGGCATGTCAACCCACTTCAGTATTCTTGCCTGGAGAATCCCCATGGACAGAGGAGCCTGGTGGGCTACAGCCCATGGGGTCATAAAGAAACATGACTGAGTCACTAAGCACAGCATAGCACATCCATGTCAGAGTTTGTTTGAGATTGCCAGCATATCTTCATTTCTATCTGTGCTGGAGAGGTTGGTGAAAACTGCAATTTAAAAACCCACAAAAAAAGGGGCTTTTATATGATTTTAAAGTATGTATCTTTGTATTTTAAAGTATGTATCTTTTTAAATTAGATAGAGCTTTGAATTTCTAATGTGTTATCCATCTTAATTTTAACCTTTCCTACACGGCATTCCCAGGTGCTTCTCCCAGGACAGTTTAAATGGCCAACCCAACATCAACCATTGCTTTTAAAAAACATTTTTAGCTTTAAGATTTTTTTCATGTGTAAGTTTGCTTGGTTTAAAATATTTACTTATAATGACACAGTTTGCTTTTCTACCTGCTTCCAACTTAAAACAATGAAGTTGTAAAAAACATTGAGCATAGGCATGTCTGTACAGAAAGTTTGGCAGTGCTCAACCACCTTCCATCTGGTTCCTATCACATCAGGCTTACCCTCTGGACCCCTGCCACAGATATAACCTCTAGCATAGTCAATGCAACCTTCCACCATTCTGTTGTGTTTCCCTGCTTGTTGCTCTTCCTCTGGCAGTTTTACTTAGCTAATACCACTATTAATAGTAAAACATCAAACCCTATTACTGGGGAGACACTGAAAGATCAAATACATCAACTCCCTTATTTTACTTATCAAAGACTCAAGGTTCCTAGGAAAACGAGATTCTCCTGTAGTTTGTAAGTAGAAGGAAAGAAACAAGGCTAGACTACAAGGGTATAATTCCACTATAGAACATGCGCACACTGAGTCAAGCATTTTGAAAGTAATGCAGTGTATTTATCTAACCAAATTGCAGATTAAAAGGAAAGGATATGAACCTTTTTAACATGAATATTCAAACTCAACTGAGTAGTAAATCACCTTTACCAATGCTCACATATATGCAAACTGAGGATCACAAATGGGAAAATATTCAATTATAGGCATCTCTTGTAGACAGTGAAACTGGATAATTTCAGGTAAAAACAGACAAAATTTAAAATAACATTTTATCCTACGCAAATTATTTCAGGGGAGTCTGTGGTGTTTGGGGTTTGATTAACTTGAAAGTGTTCAATTCCCCTGCCCTCACTTGGTCTACAGAGAAGACATCAGAATGCAGCAGCAAGCTTCTCCCCCTGTCTCCCTTGCAGCAGCAGTCCCACAAAGGTAATCATTCCCAAACTGTCAGAGAAATCCCTCCTCCCAGAAATGGTAGCTGGGCGTATTTCTCTGAAGTTTTGTGGAAGTGGTCAGCTGCTGTCACTAAAGATTAACTGGTCTCTGAATAACCAGAAGCAGAAATCAAAGTGGGAGCAGAAAAGACAGATCCTCCCCATCAAGTCTACGAAAGAAAGGGAAATGTGTCCTGTAGCCTTCTTTCATCTTCTCAGCCACACCCTCACGTGGAGAGTCAGTTGCATTAGCACAGCCATCTTCAAAGGCAAAGGACAGCAAAGCAAGAGATGGGGGAAAAAAAAAGAAAAAAAATTCTAATGACTAATTGGCAAACCATCTGTCTATATGTATTATCTCCCTATGTTACCTTCACAATTTTCCTTTTTAAGTTCTCATTGATCTAAGCCCAAAGACATTAAAGCAGATAATATATTCTGGTCTGCTCATCAGCAGAGTTATACTAGAGTATCAGGAATGGGAGGGCTGGTAGCTCAAAACCAAAAGCATGGTTTATCAATAAAGAAAACTGCGGCTCTAAATGTAGGCAACTTGGCCAGGATCCTGTTGCTTCTTGGAAAGAGAGCCAGGACCAGAAATGCCATATTCTGATTTCTTACTCATTTAGCATTCTTGCTAGGATATTATTTCATTAAAAAAAAAAGTATCCTCCCTTTACTGTATGTTAGTTTATGTCTTTTATAGCTGCCTTCCTAAGTTAGAGTGAAAGTCTTAGTTTTTATCTTCTTCTATCAAAACTTGCAATGGGAAAATGCTTTATATCTGTCTTTTACCACTTAAGATAAATGAGAATCACTGCACCACCTTCCCTGAGGGTATGTTCATGTTCAGACATATATTCTGAGTTATGAGATGGAAGATTTTTGTCCCTGTTAAAGGCTTGGCATCTGGGGAGATTGTGAGAAGGAGAAGGCTCTTTTTAGTCACTCTCATATCTGAGTTACTGATATTTGCTACTAAGAATACAAAATGCACCCATCATGCCACCTTCCAGGACATTATGTGGGGAATTTGTTAATAACTGTAAGGTGGGGAAACTCAGTTTCATAAGGTGGTAACCTCCTGGAAAAATCTCTCCAGTTCAAAGCAACATTCTCCAGTGCAATGTGGAGTATTCCTACTTTCCCAGAAGAGACAGTAAATGGCTTGTGTTTTTTTTTTTTTTTTTTAATTCTCTTTTTTGAAATCGGAAGAAATGTATCTTCAGTGTCATTGTTGCTGTCTCCATTTCAGGGTCTCTCTACTCCGCCTCAGACCTCCTGGGGACTCAGAAGAGGGAACATCTGTTTGTCTGTTTCTGCTCCCTTTCGCAGAACCTGCTAAATAAGAAAGAAGCTAAATGTTTAATGTTCCCGAAGCTCTGTATGTGAAACGATGATATTGGGTTGCAATTGAAGAAGAGTTTTAAGACAGCAATTTTATCCCAACTTACATAATGCATGCCAAAGTGTGAGGCTGTTACAGAATCGCATCTGAGATTGTGAGCTGCATAATACCGCAATAGTATTTGAATATTATCAGATTGTCAATGGCAGAAATGCGGTACTAAGTGTTTGTGAGGAGTGAATTATGCCCTATTATATCTCAGAGGCCCTGAGAACAGTGGAAGCAGCCGGGGAATGACGGGTTTCTTTGATTTATTAGCAGGGTTAGTTGACTGGGATTATGCTTAATTTTATGTGCAGAATGATCAACAGTTTAGAGGCTCTACTCCAAAGAGGACACACACAGCGAGGAGTGACAATGTCGCATGTCTCCCTCCTGCCTGTTACAGCACCTGAAACATCTGGCACTATTTGGCTTTCTTTATAAGGAAGTAAGAAAACTAGATAAATCTATCAAGAATGGAAACAAATCTACACAAACAGGCAAGAGAGTTTGGGGAAAGCTGGAGAGGTGGAAAAAGAAAGCGCAAGAGGAATAGGATCTCAGACTGTAAATACCTACGAGGTAGCAGTGTAAATGAAGGGTAGAAATTATTCACAGGCTCAGATGATGGCAGGAGTAGGTGCAATGGCCTGAAGCTAAGAAAGAAAAGCTTGGACCAGATAATAAGAAAAGTTTATGGTAGTAAGAGTGACAGGGCTGAGAAAAGGATTCTCAAGAGTCACTGCAGATAAAACATTAGCAGGACTGATGTAGTGTGGAAAGCAGAATGGATGTAACAGGTGGAACATGGAGCTCCTGTTTCTGGAGATATTGACAAAGGAATAAGTGCAACAATTTCCTCCCATTGAATTCAGTTTTGCCAATTTTTGTTATAAAATTTTCATTTTCATGTGACAACATCATATTTGAGAAGCCAAACCTTCAATTAGATTGTCAGTCATGTGGAAGGTCAGAAACAATGAACACAATGACTTTTATTTCTTTTACAAATATCCTCACTCTTGATTTTGAAACTCTGATGTAGGGACTGCATAAGTAAAAGTACACTGATGTGTTGGAGACAGCTTATTGCAGGAGATGAGCTTGAAAGGGAGGAGAATTTAGGGCATATTTTTCATGATTTCCTCATTATTTGTAACAGACTTATTCTAAGAAAGAATTTGTATTGGTAGCTGAGGATTTAAACAAGGAGAAGGCAAGAAGATTATTGTTCTGGCAGGGCATGCCTCGTGGATTTTTCAATTGTCTCTCAACTGAATCCAGCAGGAAATGACAATGTTTATAGCCAAGCAGCCCCTATCAGGTTGCTGGGCTTGAAATAGCTAGCTCTCAAGAGCTGATGGTTGTTCTCATCCCACAGTTAGAAGGACTGTATCAACAAGTGTTAACACAAAAATTCCAGAGAGGTCGGCATATCAGTAGTTAGAATGTTACACCCAATTTCTACCTTAACTTATATGCAGAGTACATCATGAAAAATGCTGGGATGGATGAAACACAAGCTGGAATCAAAATTACTGAAAAAATATCAATAACCTCAGATATGCAGATGACACCATCCTTATGGCAGAAAGTGAAGAAGAACTAAAGAGCCTTTTGATGAAAGTGAAAGAGGAGAGTGAAAAGTCTGGCTTAAAACTCAATTTAAAGATCAACTCAACTTAAGATCATGACATCCAGTCTTATCACTTCATGGCAAATAGATGCGGATATGACAGAAACAGTGACAGACTTTATTTTCATGGCTCCAAAATCACTGCAGATGGTGACTTGAACCATGACATTAAAAGACACCTGCTCCTTGGAAGAAAAGCTACGATCAACCTAGACAGCATATTAAAAAGCAAAGACATCACTTTGCTGACAAAGTTTCATATAGTCAGAGCTATTGTTTATCCAGTAGTCATGTATGGATGTGAGAGTTGGACCGTAAATAAAGCTGAGTGCTGAAGAATTGATGCTTTTGAACTGTGGTGTTGGAGAAGACTCTTGAGAGTCCCTTGGATGGCAAAGAGATTCAACCAGTCCATCCTAAAGGAGATCAGTCTTGAACATTCATTGGAAGCACTGATGCTGAAGCTGAAGCTCCAATACTTTGGCCACCTGATGTAAAGAACTGACTCATTGGAAAATACCCTGATGTTGCAAAAGATTGAAGGTTGGAGGAGAAGGAGATGACAGAGGATGAGATGGCTGGATGGTATCACTACTTGATGGACATGAGTTTGAGTAAACTCTGGGAGTTGGTGAGGGACAGGGAAGCCTGATGTGTTGCAGTCCATGGGATCGCAAAGAATTGGACACAAGTGAGAAACGGAACTGAACTGGACTACTTTACAAATTTAAGAGGGCAGATGGCACACACAGGACAGCATCTCTTTCCATCACCAATCCACAGTACCATTAGAAAATGAAATAATAGCCAGAATGGAGGGGCACATCCACTGGATGAGTAATTTCTAAAATATGAAAAGCAGCCTGAGGCAGACTACACAGTGCAATGGAAAGTTAAAATGGCTCTAACAATGGCATAGTATCAGGAGCAGGGAAAGACTGAAGCAATTGCAGGGGAATTAGTTTAAGTGGCACAGGTGGAATTTTCTGCATCTCTCCTGACCCTCAAATCTTTGGATTAGCACTGAACAACAGTGGTCCCTTGGCCCAGGCAATCATAATGAATGTGAGAACTCATGGTAGAGAACACGGTAATGACTTGAACAGCTGCTAAAGCTCAGGATGAATAGGGTAACCCCACACCTGGAATGTTTCTGCCTCACTTTCATTAAAACTTTATCCAGACATTGATATAAGTCACAGTGGTATGACTTGGCCTATAGGTCAAGAAGTCTGTGCAGACACAGCATTACCAAAAAGGTAATGACGGATCCTAAATCAAAACACACAACCAGGCATAAACAAATAAAGACACAACCAAGCATAACTAAATATCTGGAGAGTGCCACATCATGAAAAAAAGGCACAAAAGACAGCAAAACTCAGGGAAACAGTGAGAAAAATAGTCAAGATATTAGACTATTATTAATATCTTATATATCCTCTGAAATGCAAGAAGATATTGTGATTACTTTTTTGAGATTCAACTTGAAAATTGGAAACTGAACATTTAATTCTTGAAGAAAAATGTGAATAGGAAAGTTGAAGTGTGGACTATTCAAATACTAAAGGATAGTTGTGTTTTTTGGTGGGAAAGTGGAATTGAAGAGTTCCCCAACTCTTGTGGAGTATAAAAGCAGAAATATATTAATATCTATGTGTGGAGCAAACATGTAGATATATGCAAACAAAATTTGAGAAAGTGATCATAGGACAATGAAGGGGAAAAGAGGTAAATACAAAATTTTCAATATTCGCATGAATAAAAAATATATAGCTTTCTAGATTGAAAGAGCCCATATTCATTATGTGACTTCTAAAAAGACTGTGTGTAGAAATACCATGGTGAATTTTGAAATTTCAAACATCTTAATCCAAAGATAAAGAGAACCCACTAAGAACATTTTAAGTTTAAAAAAAATAAAGCGTATAAAAGGGATTTGAAACAAAGCAACCTACCTTGACCTCAAATTCTCATCAGTAATGCTGGATGCAAGAAACTCACTTCCTCAGGATTCTTAGAAAAAAATATGTTGAATACTATGAACACTATTATTATTTTTTTATGGAAAAATAAATACATTTTGATTTTTTTAGGACATGTATATTTTAACATCCATGACTCAAATTTGAGAAACAAACAAACAAAAAAACTACCAAACCATACACATTGCTGTTGTTTACTCACTAAGTCATGTGACTAGGCATGTCTAACTCTTTCACAGCCCCGTGGACTGTAAGCCCATCAGGCTCCTTCTGGCCATGGGATTTCCCAGGCAAGCATATTGGTGCTGGTTGCCATGGCCTTTTCCAGGGGCCTTTCCCAACCCAGGGATTGAATCCACATCTCCTGCATTGGCAGGAAGTGTCTTTACCACTGAGCCACCAGAGAAGCCCAAAGCATACATACTGGAATTACAGTGAGCAAAGAAATTAAAAAAAAGAGTATTGCTACATCTAAATGAGCATTGATTACAAAATATCAAACTAAAACTCAAATAATATATGGTATTGATGTTACATAACATCATGAAACATGCAGCAGAGAGTGGCTTACTGAGGAAACATTAGTCACAATTTTATTTGCCTTTACTCTTTATTCATGTGCTTAAACATGGTCTCATTTCTCCTGGGATGATAGAATGACCCTTACTTTTCTGAAATCCTGTGGTAAATATCATCCCATTTTATTTATTCCTCTTTATCTAGTAAAAGATAAATTATAAATTCCTTCAAGGAAGAGAGTTTATCAATTTGTTGACATCAATAGATGTTAATGACCAGTATTTTGAAAGTGTTAGTTAGATTAAAAAATACACTACCATTTTCTGTACTGGCTGGTACATGACATACTGTAGAATCAGTTAGGAGCAGAAATAATTTTACTAAACCAAGAATTATACAGATGGGTTATATTTTTATAACAATTTGTATGGCATGGGGAAAAGAGAACCCTTATAATACAAAAAGCACAGATGCCTATCTCTGTTAGCTGATAGAATTGTCTTTAGCAGACATACACAAAAATATTCAATGTACAAAAAATTCCAAATCTAGCAGAAAAAGGCTGTGGACCCTCAGCTGCCAAAGGAGCACCCCGAAAATATCTGACACAGAACAAATTCACATTCTTCAGTGATGATGATAAAAAAAAAAAAAAAAAGAAGTACAAGATACACAGAAACACACTGCAAGACTAAGAGGAAAAAAAGACTACTAAAAAAGGGTAGCCACGGTCTAGATATAAAAGGAAAACAAAATATTTCATCATTGCTAGATAAGATATTATGTCCAACTCTGCTTTGAAGAAGATAATAACAATAATAATACATTAAAGAGCATGCTAGTGGGGCAAGAGTGGAACATGGGTATCATGAATTGAAATAGGTCAGGAAAAAGCAGAATAAAAAATAAAAATAGTCACAGAAATGTAGGGGAAATAAAAGCAATACAAATAGAACATACCAAGTACCATAACACATAGGGATGAAAAATACAAACAAAATGAAATAGACATAGCAGACTTACAAAAAAGGACAGGAAATAGATATTCAACATACATAAAACAGTGTTCTTAAAGGAAAAATTAAAAAAGAAATATAAATATCAGTTACCGAAATATTAACCTCAAAATTACTTTTTTACATATGGAAAGAAACAACCTGTGGCAGAAAATAATAAGAATGAGCAAATGAAATTTATCATAGTAAAAGCACTGATATTCAGTCATTTTTTAAAAAAGCATACTTAGGGTATCATGAGAAATAAGTGCTTCACATGTACAAGGGAATAAAATAGAAGCAAATTGGCCACAGCTTCTCCACAGAAACTGTCAACACAAGAAGAGCACCAGGCAGTACCTGCAAATTTCTTAAAGATAGAAAGCAACCTAAGATTTGTATATCTGAAGAAAATGCCAATTGATAAAATTGAGAATCAAATGGTTTTAGGAAGCAAGAACTCAAGAAAGATTTTCTCTCTTTTTATTGAAGAATAGTTGATTGACAATATTAGTTGCAGGCATACAACATAGTGATTCAAATTTTTTATAAATTATACTCCATTTATAGTTGTAATAAATATTAGCTTTACCCTCCCCACCCCCATGCTATACAATATAACCTTACTTTGCTGTGCTGTGCTTAGTTGCTGAGTAGCATCCAGCTCTTTGCAATGCCATGGACTGTGTAGCCTGCCACGCTCCTATGTCTATGGGGGTTTTCCAGGCAAGAATACTGGAGTGGATTACCATGCCCTCCTAAAGGGAGTGACACCACCCTTATGGCAGAAAATGAAGAGAAACTAAAGAGCCTCTTGATAAAAGTGAAAGAGGAGAGTAAAAAACCTGGCTTAAAACTCAACATTCAGAAAACTAAGATCATGGCATCTGGCCCCATCACTTCATGGCAAATAGATGGGGGAACAATGGAAACAGTGACAGAGTTTACCTTTTTGGGCTCCAAAATCACTGCAGATGGTGACTTCAACCATGAAATTTAAAGATGCTTTGGAAGAAAAGCTATGACCAACTTAGATAGCATATTAAAAAGCAGAGATATTACTTTTCCAACAAAGGTAGTGTAGTCAAAGCCATGGTTTTTCTGGTAGTCATGTATGGATGTGAGATTTGGACTAGAAAGAAAGCTGAGCACTGAAGAACTGATGTTTTTGAACTGTGGTCTTGGAGACGATTCCTGAGAGTTCCTTGGACTGCAAGATCAAACCTGGCAATCCTAAAGGAAATCAATCCTGAATATTCACTGGTAGGACTGATGATGAAGTTGAAGGAATACTTTGGCCACCTGATGTGAAGAACTGACTCATTGGAAAAGACCCCAATACTGGGAAAGATTGAGGGTAGAGGAGATGAGAATGACAGGATGAGATGGTTGGATAGCATCAGTGACTTGATAGACGTGAGTATAAGCAAGTTCCAGGAGTTGGTGATGGACAGGAAAGCCTGGTGAGTTGGAGATGAACAGGGAAGCCTGGTGTGCTTCAGGGCATGAGGCAACAAAGAGTCAGACATGACTGAGTGACTGACCTGAACAGAACTGAACCTCCAGGGATCTTCTTCACACAGGGATCAAAGCCAGGTCTGCCTCATTGCAGATGGATTCTTCACTGTCTGAGACACCAGAGAAGCCTGTATATCCTTATACCTTATGTATTTCATGCCTAGTAGTTTGTACCTGTTAATTCCCTACCCTTATATTGCCCCCGCCCTCCATCCCTTTATCACCAGAAACCATTAATTTGTTCTCTATATGGATCTGTTTATTGTTTGTTATATTCAGTAGTTTGTTCTGTTTTTTATATTCCACATGTAAGTGAAAACATAGAGTATTTGTCTTTCTCTTAATTATTTCACTAAGCTTGATACCTTCTAGGTCCTATTGCAAATAACAAACTTTTATTATTTTTATGACTGAGTAGTGTTTTATTGCGTTCAGTTCAGTCGCTCAGTCATGTCCGATTCTTTGCGACCCCATGAATCGCAGCAGGCCAGGCCTCCCTGTCCATCACCAACTCCCGGAGTTCACTCAAAATCATGTCCATCGAGTCAGTGATGCCATCCAGCCATCTCATCCTCTGTCGTCCACTTCTCTTCCTGCCCCCAACCCCTCCCAGAATCAGGGTCTTTTTCAATGAGTCAGCTCTTCGCATGAGGTGGCCAAAGTATTGGCATTTCAGCTTTAGCATCAGTCCTTCCAATTCCAGGAGTGATCTCCTTTAGAATGGACTGGTTGGATCTCCTTGCAGTCCAAGGGATTCTCAAGAGTCTTCTCCAACACCACAGTTCAAAAGCATCAATTCTTTGACACTCAGCTTTCTTCACAGTCCAATTCTCACATCCATACATGACCACTGGAAAAACCATAGCCTTGACTAGACAGACCTTTATTGGCAAAGGAATGTCTCTGCTTTTGAGTATGCTATCTAGGTTGGTCATAACTTTCCTTCCAAGGAATAAGCGTCTTTTAATTTCATGGCTGCAATCACCATCTGCAGTGATTTTGGAGCCCCCCCAAATAAAGTCTGACACTCTTTCCACTGTTTCCCTATCTATTTGTCATGAAGTGATGGGACTGGATGCCATGATCTTAGTTTTCTGAATGTTGAGCTTTAAGCCAACTT
The DNA here is from genome assembly GCF_019923935.1 of Bubalus bubalis. NCBI lineage: Eukaryota > Metazoa > Chordata > Mammalia > Artiodactyla > Bovidae > Bubalus > Bubalus bubalis. Next base: position 45,582,819 of record NC_059178.1, read on the forward strand.
TTTTCACTCTCCTCTTTCACTTTCATCAAGAAGCTCTTTAGTTCCTCTTTGCTTTCTGCAATAAATCTGTTTTATTGCGTGTGTGTATATATACACCATATCTTCTGTATCTAATGGACACATTAATATTTTGGCTATTGTAAAGAACATTGCTATGAACATTAGAATTCATGTAATTTTTAAACTCAATCTTTTTTTTTTTTTTTTGAAAAAAACAAAATCTAGGAGTGGAAATTCTGGATTTAATACTAGTTTTAGTTTTTGAGGAAACTCCAGGCTGTTTTCCACATAGGTGGCTATGGAAACCTACATTCTCACCAAATTGTTGAAAGCTTCCCTTTTCTCAACATCCATGCAAGCATTTATAGTTTGTGGTCTTTTTGAAGTTAACCATTCTGACATGTGTGACATGATATCTCATTGTGGTTTTGATTTGCATTTCTCTGATAATTAACTATATTAAGAATTTTTCATGTGTGTTGGCCATCTATACATATTCTTTAAAAAAAATGTTTATTCAGACTTTTTGCTCATTTTCAAACAAGTTCTTAGTACTTTTGTATTTGCTGTTGAACTGTATGAACTATTGATATATTTTAGATATTAACCACTTATAGCTTTTTTCATATGCAAATATTTTCACTCATTCAGTACATTTTTTTCCTCCTTGTGTTGATTTTCTTTGCTGTGCAAAAGCTTTTACGTTTAATTAGATCATATTTGTTTAATTTTGCTTTTGTTTCTTTTGTCTTAGGAAACAGAGTATATATATATATATATATATATATATATATATATATACACACACACACACACACACACATATACTGCTGCTGCTGCTGCTAAGTCACTTCAATCGCATCCGACTCTGTGCAACCTTATGGACGGTAGCCTACCAGGCTCCTCCATCCCCAGGATTCTCCAGGCAAGAATATTGCTGCAATTTATGTCAAAGTGTTTTGCTTATGTTGTTTTTTCCCCCCAAGGAGTTTTATGGATTTTGGTATTACATTTAGATCTTTAACATTTTTAGTTTATTTTTGCATATGATGTGAAAAAATGTTCTGCTTTTCTCTGTTATATATTCTTGTCATAGGTTACTTGATCATAAGTGTGTGGGTTTCTTTCTGGGCTCTCTATTCATTTCTATTGATTTATGTGTCTGTTTTTGTGCCAGTACTATAATTTTTTGATTACTGTGGCTTTGTAGTATAGTCTGAGTGTGGGAACATACTTTAAACTCTGTTCTTCTTTCTCAAGATGATTTTGATTATTCTGAGTCATTTTGTTTGTATACAGACTTTAAAATTATTTCCCTCGGTTTCTGTAATAAATACCAGTAGTATTTTGATAGGAATTTGAATGAAGCTCTAGGTACCTTGATTAGTGTAATCATTTTAATGATAATAATTCCTCCAGTTCATGAACAGAGTATCTTTTTCCATCTGTTTGTGTCAACTTTAATTTTTTTTCAGCACTCAGAGTTTTTTTGAGTAGAGGTATGTTGCCTCTTTAAGTAGGTTTATTTCCAGGTATTTTATCTTTTCTGATGCACATGTAAATGAGATTATTTCCTTAATTTCTATTTCCCATAGTTTGTTGTTAGTATAAGGAAATGCAACAAAACTCTACATATTAATTTTCTATGCTACAACACAATCAAACTCACTGATGATCTCTAGTAGTGTCTTGGTAGCATATTTTTGATTTTCTATGTATACTATCATGTCATCTTCAAACAATGATAGTTTTATTCCTTTACAAATTGGATTCATTTTCTTGATTTTTCTTAATTGTTGTGGCTAGGGACTTCCTATACTATATTGAATAAAACTGGTGATAGTAGCCATCCTTGTATAGTTTCTGGGAAAAAGCTTTAAGCTTTTCATCATTGAGTATGATATTAGCTGTGGATTTATTATTTATTGCATTATGAAAACTTATGCTCACTTTTTTGAATTTTTTGAATAAATGGATATTAAATTGTGTCAAAAACCTTTTCTGCCTCTATTGAGATGGTAATAATATTATTATTCAATTTGTTAATGCTGTATATCACATTGAATGATTTATAGATACTGAAGCATCCTTGAATCCATGAGATAAGTTCTGGACTCAAGATCATTTTAATATAATTATTGGATTCCATTTACTAATACTTTGTTAGTGAACTTAGTATCTATATTTATTAGTAATATTCACCTGCAATTTTCCTTTTTGTGAATGATATCTTTGTCTGGTTTTGGTATCAGAGTGTTGCTGGCTTCATAGAATGAAATAAAAGATGTTCTTTCCTCTGCAATGTTTTGAAATAGTTTGAGAAAAACAGGTGTTAACTCTTCTCTAAATGATTGGAACAATTCCTTTGTGAAGTTGTCTTATCCTAGAACTTTGTTTGTTGGGAGTTTTTTTTTTTTTAATTTTAGATTCACTTATAGTAATTGATTTGTTCATATTTCTGTTTTTTTCTGTGTTTGGTCTTTGGAGACTGTACATTCCTAGAAAATTTTTTCATTGATTCTAGATTATCCATTTTATTGATATATAATCTCCTATGATCCTTTGTATTTCTATGGTGTTTCCTTTTTCATTTCTAGTTTCATTGATACAGGTTTTCTCTCTGTGTGTCTCTTATTCCTGTCTAAAGGTTTATTGGTTTTGTTATTTCAAAGAACTAGCTCTTAGTTTCAGTAACTTAAAAAACAAAATTCTTTTAAAATTACCTGTATCATTTGGCTCTGCTCTTATCTTTAGGATTTATTTCCTTCTACTAACGTGTGTTTGCTGTTGTTGTTGCTATTGTAGTTTGGAGATCCTTTAGACGTAAGGTTAGAGTGTTTGGGATATTTCTTGTTTCCTGTAGTAAACTTACATTGCTATAAACTTTCCTCTTGGAGTTAGTTTTGCCACATCCCATGGATTTTGGATCATTATTTTTTTGTCTCCAACCCTAACCAGAAAAGGGTTAGGGTTACGGTTAGGTTGGTAAGATTCCCCTGGAGAAGGAACTGGCAACCAACTCCAGTTTTCTTGATTAGAGAATCCCATGGATTCTGGAGGAGCCTGGCGGACTATAGTCATTAGGGTCACAAAGAGTCAGAGATGACTGAAGTAATGTAGCACGCATGCACACATATATGGTGAGACCATATATATAGCCAGTCATTATATCTTTTTCTTCTCAAATTTATCCCCTGATCATTATGCAATATCCTCCTTTGTACTTGTAATAGTCTTTGTTTTAAAGTCTATTTTGTATGATATCAGTATTATTACCTTGGCTTTATTTTTATTTCCATTTGCATAGAATACATATATAAACTGTCTCAGTTTCCGTGTACATCTCATTTCTGTGTATGTCTTTATCTGAAGTGAGTCTTTTGTTGGCAACATATATATACAGGTCTTGTTTTTTTTATCCATTCAGCTATTGTTTATCTTTTGGTTGAAGCATTCAGTCCATTTATATTTAACATAATTATTGATATATATGTTCTTATTACCATTTTATTACTTTTTAAGAGTTGTTTGTAATTCTTTCTGATCCTTTCTTCTGCTTTTGTTCTATTCACTAGTGATTTCATGACTATCTTTAGTGTTACATTCAATTGCTTTCTATTTTTTTCTATGTGTATCTATTATAGATCTTTTGGTTTATAATTATCATGAAGTTTATATATAGCTAGCTACCTCCCTCCCTAAATCTATACATCTTTAATGCAATTGTTTTAACCTGCTGTTCTCTTAATTTTAAATATGTTTTAACAACTTTGCATTTTTACTATAGTCCCTACATGATTATATTTTGACATCATATTTTATATCTAACTGCTTCATGTATTCCCTACCTGCTTATTGTGGATATAGATTATTTTACTATTTTTGTCTTTTAACCTTTCTACTAGCTTTGTATGTATTTGATTTAATATCTTTACAGTATATTTGTCTTTACCAATGAAATTTTTCATTTCATATATTTTATACTTCTAATTGTGGCTTTTTAGTTTTTGCTTAGAAAAATCACTTTAACATTTCTTTTAAAGCTAATTTAGTGGTGGTGAACACTTAACTCCTGCTCTTTTGGAATACTTTTGATCTCAATGTCAAATCTGAATGTGTCTTGCCAGCTCGACTATGCCCTGAAGAGTATCTGCCAAAAAGAGGAGCTGATAGACTTGTGGAAGTTCCATTGTATATAACTTGTTGTTTTTCCTTTGTTACTTTTAACTGTCTTCATTTTAAGTTTTGTTATTTTGATTATATCATATATTGGTGTACTCCTCTTTTGGTTGATCTTTTTTTTTAATTTAATTTTATTTAATTTTACAATATTGTATTGGTTTGGTCATATATCAAAAGGAATCTGATCTTATTTGGAACAAGTATTCATGCCTGGAGAATTCAATGGACAGAGGTGTCTGGCAGGCAGCAGTCCATGTGGTCACAAAGCAAAGAGTTGGCTATGACTGAGCAACTGTTTCTCCTTCTTTATTTTATTTTTTAATGCTTAGGGGAGGAGCCTGGTGTGCTACAGTCCATGGTGTCACAAAGACTTGGACACAATCTAGCAAATGAACAACAAATGCTTGTTGTTTTTTAGTGACTCAGTGATGTCGGACTCTGCAACCCCATGCACTGCAACACCCCACGCTTCCCTGTCCTTCACCGTCTCACAGAGCTTGCTCAAACTTATGCTATTGGCTTGGTAATGCATCCAATTATCTCATCCTCTGTTGTACCCTTCTCATTTTGGCTTCAATCTTTCCCAGAAACAGGATCTTTTCCAATGAGTTTATTCTTCGCATCAGGTGTCCAAAGCATTGGAGCTTCAGCTTCAGTATCTGTGATTCTAATGAGTATTCAGGATTGATTTCCTTTAGGATTGATTAGTTCCATCTCTTTACAGTCCAAGGGACTCTCAAGAGTTTTCTCTAACACTATAGCTCAAAAGCATCAATTCTTCTGCATCTGGCCATATTTATGACCTGGCATTCACATCCATACATGGCTACCATAAAAAACATAGTTTTGACTATATGAACCTTTGTTGGCAAAGCAATGTCTCCGCTTTTTAATATGCTATCTAAGTTAGTCATAGCTTTTCTTCAAAGCACAGGTGTCTTTTAATTTTGAAGCTACAGTCATCATTTACAGTAATTTTGGAGCCCATGAAAATGAAGTCTGACACGGTTGCATAATTTCCTCATCAATTTGCCATGCAATGATGGGACCAGATGCCAGGATATTCATTTTTTGAATGTTGAGTGTTTTTTTTTTTTTTTTTTTTAAGTTTATTCCTAGGTATTTATTCTTTTTGATATGATATTTTTAATTTATTTATTTTTTATTGAGGAATGATTGGTTTACAGAAGTTTGTTATTTTCTGTCAAATCTCAACATGAATCAGCCATAGATATACATATATTCCCCTCACTTTTTAACTTCCCTCCCATCTCCTTCCCCATACCACCCCTCTAGGTTGATACAGAACCTCTGTTTGAATTTCCTTAGCCGTACAGCAAATTCCATTGGTTATCTAATTTATCTATGACAATGTAAGTTTCCATGCTACTCTTTCCATACATTTCACCCTCTCCTTCCCTCTCCCCATGTCCACAAGTCTATTCTCTATGTTTGTTTCTCCATTGCTGCTTTGTAAGTAAATTCTTCAGTACCATTTTTCTAGATTCTGTATATATGCATTAGAATATGATATTTATCTATTTCTGAGTCACTTCACTCTGTATAGTATGTTCTAGGTTCATCCACTTCATTAGAATGACTCAAAGGTGTTCCTTTTTGTGGTTGAGTAATATCCCCTTGTGTATATGTACCACAATTGCTCTATCCATTCACCTCTTGATGGCCATCTAGGCTGCTCCCATGTTCCAGCTATTATAAATAGAGCAGTAATGAACAATGGGATACATGTGTCTTTTTCAATTTTGGTTTCCTCAGGGTATATGTCTAGGAGTGGGATTGCTGGGTCATATGCTTGTTTTATTCCTAGTTTTTTAGGGAATATCCATATCATGATGGCTATAGTGGTATCAATTTACATTCCTACCAACAGTGCAAGAGCATTCCCTTTTCTCCACACCCTCTCCAGCATTTATCGTTTGTAGACTTTTTGATGATGGCCATTCTACCCAGTGTGAGGTGATACCTCTTTGTAGTTTTGACTTGCATTTCTCTGTTAATGAGTGATGCTGAGCATCTTTTCATGTGTTTGTTAGCTGTCTGTATGTCTTTGGAGAAATGTCTGTTTAGGTCTTTTCCCCACTTTTTGATTGGGTTGTTGGCTTTTCTGGTATTGAGTTGTATGAGCTGCTTGTATATTTTGGAAATTAATCCTTTGTCAGTTGTTTCATTAGTTGTTACAGTTTCAAAATGTGGAGTCAAGTCCTTCCATGCAGCCAAAACAATATCAGTAGCAGTTACCTTTCTCTTAATATTTTATTTTTATTAAAAAATACATATTACTGTAAAAATTCTGTATGCTGTGACAAAGTAGAAATAATGTAATTAATAATGGGAAAATATGAAAGAGAAAACCAAAAATTATAGAGCGAGTTCCTTATTATATGGCTATATATCAGCATTATAGGATACTGGAAAAAGAATAATAAATCAGATAGACAACTTTTAAATTATAAAAAAGGAGCCTAAGAACATTTAGCAAAAGTATAAATACAAAAGTTACCACTAGAACAAAAATATAAGCCTCCCTAAATACCACAGGAAAATACTTCACAAATCATGTAAGGAAAGAAATATAGCAAATATTATATATATTATATATAATATTTGCTATATTTCTTATATATATATATATAAAATAGCAAATTTTATTGAGCTTAAACATATGAGTCATTTTGATGAATGTGAATAGTTGAAGTCATATAATAAAAGATAATTCTTTTCTATTTGGTTCACAAAACAGAACCAAACTGCATATTCTATGAAAGAAAAACAGCTAAATTAAAAAAAAAAAATCAGAAACTCTAAAAATAAAGGAATGGAAAGAAGTGTACCATAAAAATGGAGAGATAGAATGGCAGTAATAATCTTAATATCAGAAAAGTGGAAACCTTTAAATATTAAAAAAACAACAACAACAACAACAGCTTTTTAAAGGCACAATTATCAATGCAGATATAACATTTATGAGTATCTATACATCAACTAGGGCTTCCTAGGTGGTTCAGTGGTAAAGATTCTGCCTGCCAATGCAGGAAACCCAAGAGATGTGGGTTTGATCCTTGGATCTGGAAGATCCCCTGGAGGAGAGCATGGTAACTCACTCCAGTATTCTTGCTTGGAGAATCCCATGGATAGAGGAGGCTACAGTTCATGGAGTCTCAAAGAGTCAGACATGACCAAAGCGACTTGTGCATGCATATACCAATTAACACAACAACTACTTTTATGAATCAAGAGCACAGGAGAAACAAGGAGACATAAATAGAAACTTCAATAATAGAATGGATTTGTGCATCATTTAAGAACAAGTCAGAATCAATGGACAAAAATAAATAAGGAGAGAATATTAAAAAATAAAATAAAATAAGCACTGAGAAAGATCTGATGTATATGTGTGCGTGTTTACATCATAATTATAGAGAATACAGTTCTTTCTCAATCCCTATGAAATTGTCAGTAAAGCTGATTATAATACAAGTTACAAAGAAAGCATCTTCAATTTCCATAAAATGGAATATAAAAATATCTCTAATAAGAATGAAATAAAATTGCAAATTATCAACAACAACAACAAAAATAAAAACAAAGGCCTTCCATATGGGAAACAAAAAAGTTGTCTATTAACCAACTCCTTAATAAACCTGGGATGTAAACATAAGTTGTGAACTTTTATGAAAAGAATGACACTGAAAGCACTAATAGAGCATAGCATATGGGATGCATTTAGAGCAGTGATCTGAGGAAAATTCATAACATTAAATTCTTTTATCAGTAGAAATGAAAGGTACTGAAAGACATAATTCCCAGCTTGATTAACTAGAAAAAGAACAACACAAACAGAAAGAAAACACAAGATAAAGAGAATAAAAATTAAAAAAAGACATTATTAAAGGTAATAGAAAAATAGATACAATGAATAAATCAATTCTATTATAAAATTTTTGAAAAATTCAACAACATATGCAAACTACTAGCTTACTTAAGCAAAAAATAAGTGAGAAAAAATTATGCAAGATAAAATGTGAGATATGGGAAATGACTGTGAAATAAAATTCATATTTTATAGCAAGACAATAAAAATTTAAACAGAGAATGCTCTTTGCCCTTTGGTCTTCTCTCTTACCTGCACTGTGCATTGTATATTTACTTTATACTTCAACTAAACCTTTCCCATCTACAGAAATGCTTACTCAACCATAAATAACAATATTCTCCTAGAATCAATAAGACAATTCTTTAAATATAACTTTCCTTCTTGATCTCCTAAGAAGCCACGTGGCACTTAGATTTGGTTATGTAAGCTGTCAATAATACGTCATTTGATGTACAGCCTTCTGTCTCAAAAATAAAATTACATAACTGTGCCTTGACTTTGAAGGGAGCAGAACAGCTCTTAGAGCTTTTTGAGATGCCAATCCTGGATTATAATCCTCAAACTTGGCTGAAATAAAATTTTCCATTTCTTTCCCAGATCAACTTGTTGCAGGAAGGGGGACCCATTCCAGGGCCCGAAACTGGGCTCTTGTCTAACACTCGGAAATGAATTGTCCAAGGAGACACATGTGCTGACAAAGCAAGAGATTTTATTGGGAAAGGGTATCCGGGTGGAGAACAGTAGGGTAAGGGAACCCAGGAGAACTGCTCTGCCGCATGGCTCACAGTCTCGGATTTTATGGTGATGGAATTAGTTTCTAGATGGTCTTTGGCCAATCATTCTAATTCAGATTCTTTCCTGGTGGTGCATCCAGCCAAGATGAATGTTAGTGAGAGGGATTCTGGGAAGTGGATGGACACCCAGTGTCTCCTTTCGACCTTTCCAGAACTCTTCCAGTTGGTGGTGGCTTATTAGTTCTGTATTCCTTATCAAGACCTCCTGTCATAAAACAACTCATGCAAATGGATACTATGGTGCCTGGCCAGGGTGGGCAGTTTCAATTAGTGTGCTTCCCCTAACAAACTGATTAATTTTTCATCAACATAACAATTGAAACAAACAGAATTTTTAAAATCACAAGGACTGTATTGTAGACTTTTATGTAAGCAAATTTGAAAGCATTGATGAAATGATGTTCAGATAAAACACACGACACATGAAGGATATGAGAGTATTATGATAAGGACAGATTTTGTTAAGTAAAACACAAATACATCAGAAAGTGAGGCTAAGGCATGGTACTGTCTTCTAAAATCTTTTTTTCTTAAATACAAATAAATATAGTAAATGTATTTTTGGCAGAAAGTAATCACTCACTCACACCTATTACCCCTCTTCCCTCCTGCACTGCCAACCAACCAGTTTAATCAGGATCAACCTATAATCCAGTCTGGGTTCTGAATATCTATTTGACCTTTTTCATGCTGCAATGTATCCCGACATTCCCCTTTCCCCTTTTCTATTGCAAGATAAATGAAAGTACACACAGGCTGTTGTGATGAAGACCTATTGAAGAATGAGATGGATTCACCTTGCAAATATGCAAAGCACTAATGACCACTTATGTGAAATTCCCCAAAGGCTGTTCATTAAGCCCCAATCAGGCATCCTGCTGTGGCTCCTTTCAAAGAAATGACAGGTCCACTGTGTCCTAGAAATGGAACTCCCACTGGGAGGGAAGGACATTCAAACTGACTCTGTGCCCTCAGGGTAGGTGTCCCATGAAAGGCCTCATGAGGGGGCTTGACTTTCACATTTGAATAGTATGAATATATTTGCCTTTCATTTCCATGTTAGTCAGCCTACAGCAGACTAATTACCACTTTATAAAGCCACTGAATAATACTGAAGGTCATTAATATTTGATGAAAAGCTATTGACCAAAATGAAGTGAATCCTTGAATATAACCAATAATTATTAAACCATTACTAATATTTACTGAGCAGTTATTGTGTGCCAGACACTCTAAATGCTTTATTTCTATTATCTCATTCAATTTTCACATGGTTTTATGATGAAACTGAAACACAATTTGTATTTGTCCATGTTTTTATGTAGATGGTAGATTTCAGGACCACTCTATATTTATTTGTAACTCAAGCTACCATCTTGATGATTATTTTTTTCTGACATTTTATATTATTATTTCCAGGGGTTCATGAAATTTGTAAGCAGGTTGCAGAATCTTATGATTACTTTGGGCACACTTTATAGGTCACAGTGCCACTGATACCTATTTCCAAAAGGACCAATATTTGGCAACATGCAGCCATGTTCCATGGCACCCCACTCCAGTACTCTTGCCTGGAAGATCCCATGGATGGAGGAGCCTGGAGGGCTGCAGTCCATGGGGTCGCTAAGAGTCGGACACGACTGAGCGACTTCACTTTCGCTTTTCACTTTCATGCATTGGAGAAGGAAATGGCAACCAACTCCAGTGTTCTTGCCTGAAGAATCCCAGGGACGGGGGAGCCTGGTGGGCTGCCATCTATGGGGTCACACAGAGTCGGACACGACTGAGAGACTTAGCAGCAGCAGCAGCAGCCATGTTCCATATTAAAAAAGAGACATTACTTTGCCAACAAAGGTCCATCTCGTCAAGGCTTATGGCTTTTCCAATAATCATGTATGGATGTGAGAGTTGGACTATAAAGAAAGCTGATGCTGAAGAACTGATGCTTTTGAACTGTGGTGTTGGAGAAGACTCTTGAGAGTCCCTTAGACTGCAAGGACACCCAACCAGTCCATCCCAGAGGAGATCAGTCCTGAGTGTTCATTGGAAGGACTGATGTTGAAGCTGAAACTCCAATACTTTGGCCACTTGAGGTGAAGAAATGACTCATTGGAAAAGACGCTGATGCTGGGAAAGATTGAAGGCAGGAGAAGGGGACGACAGAAGATGAGATGGTTGGATGGCATCACCAACTCAATGGAGATGAATTTGAGTAAACTCCAGAAGTTGGTGATGGACAGAGAGGCCTGGTGTGCTGTGGTCCATGAGGTCATGAAGAGTCAGTCATGACTGAGCAACTGAACTGAGCTAAATTGAACCATGTTCTACAGAAGTATAATGACTTTTTTCCTTTTATTCTGATACGAAAAGTATCATACTTTTGAGAGATAAATACTCACTGGATAATAAGGTAAAGTGAATAGGTCTAATTCTAAGAACAGCAGGAGAATCAAGGTCCCTTAGCCACAGGTTTATTCATTTTTGATTCAGGATAAAAGATGAGAGTTAGGGTATTGTTCATTTTTTCTATGAAACATCAGAAAGACATAGTTGTTTAAACATTTAACCAAATTTAACATTGAAAAAATATTTATTGTTGCTCTTACATGTTTTTATCTCCTACACAATTTAGTACACTCCATCTTATATTAATGAAATCCACAACAAAGAAAGCCTTATATTTGATTGGTATTTTTTGTACTTTTACCCAGTATTCAATAAATCTTTACTTTGAACCTTATGCATACCTAATGATAAGAGAGGGTCTCTGCTTAAGATCTAGAAGAAGGAGAAAACATAATTCACATCAACCTTAGGTGGGAGGAGGGCTGATTTTACCTTAACATCCTGTTTTGGATAGCTCTAATATGATTATTAGACACATATAGACATAACCTAGACAGTGTATTAAAAAGCAAAGACATCACGTAGCCAACATAGGCCTGTACAGTCAAAGCTCTGGTCTTTTCAGTAGCCATGTATGGATGTGAGTTGGACCATAAAGAAAATGAGCACTGAGGGATTCATGCTGTCGAACTGTGGTGGTGGAGAAGACTCTTGAAGGTCCCTTGGACAGCAAGGACATCAAATCAGTCAATCCTAGAGGAAATTGACCCTGAATATTCATTGGAAGGACTAATGTGAAGCTGAAGCCCCAATACTTTGGTCACTTGATGTGAAGAGCTGACTCATTGGAAAAGACCCTGATACTGAGGAAGACTGAGGTCAGGAGGAGAAGGGAACAACAGAGGATAAGATGGTTGGATGGCATCACTGATTCAATGGACATGAGCTTGAGCAAAGTCCGGGATATAGTGGAGGACAAAAAGAGCCTAGTGTGTTGCAAACCATAGGGTCACGAAGAGTCAGACATGACTTAGTGATTGAACAACAGCAAAAACAAAAATATGGTTATAGTGTGTAGAAGTGCTCTAATGTGACCAAGCCTTTGTGAATATTAACTAGAAACAATGTGGAGGAATGTCCTTGAAGGGAAACATTTTGATATTTCAATGGCATCTCTGGTTAAAACCACAGTAGTTTGGCAATATAATGAGATAGAAAGAATGTATGGTTTCAGCTTGTCTCTTCTCATAGTACCCATGACTTGAGCAAGTTATTGAAGAATCTTTCTGAGGCTCTGTCACTTCTTCTATAATAGAGTAATGATGCCCACATTACCTGCATTGTGTTTTAGGAATCAAATGATCTAATGTCTATAATGTATTTAGCACAATGCCTGCTGTAATTGTGCATTCAAGTAAGTATGTACTTAAAAATCAATAGTAAGATGATACTGTATTGTTCTAAAAGACTTGTGAAGCTTGAGGGAACCTCAGAAAAGATAACCCCTGGGACATTAGCATTGCAGTGAACACTTACCACAGACTGAATGTTGGTGACTTGGGGCCCTGCTATATTAAGCTGTTCCATACATTCTATTGTGTGGATTTATTTACTGGTAGCAGCAAAGACAAGACATGTGTAGCAGTGCTTGGTGTACATAGAGGGATCTCACTCTAAGCGTGTAACAACTGTCTCCCTTAGTCTTGCTGTTTTCTGTCCACTAGTGTCTACAGTTATAGTTTTAGAAAATAGCAAAATAGACCTGATTTTAAAATAATTTCTATAATTTCATAGCTAGTAGAGATAATTTTTAAATTTCTCTTTCCACACAGAATTAAGAAGGAAGAAGAAATTTAGGTGATTGTTCAAATCAGCCACACGTGCTATATGTGTATATTTCTGTGTTTTTGTGAATGTGTTTGTTGGAGTTGAAATGAACACATAGGTAAAAAATGCAGCAAAAAAGGGATTTCATGGCAGCACAAAACTCAATAGAATCTTGATGATACTGAATGAGATTTTCTTTGGTACCTGTCTAACTAATAAGTTCTGACACCCTTTATCAGAGCTATATTCTAGCATATATAGCTTCAACAGGGCTACAAACCCTGAGCATCCTGGGATCAAGGGTGATCTAAGAGCATCTTCTTTCAGTGAAGGTATTTTTTAGGAGAAATTTGTTTTGAAGGAATCGTTTCAGCCTGAACATCTGCTCTTCATTCTATATCATTTTGGTTTAATAAAAAAAAGTTTTCCTGTGCAAAAAGCGACCATGCAGTTTATTTTCATTTCCAGCAACCATGAGGAATGTTAGTTCAGATATTCCTGATCTAAGACTCGATTCTCCTGTACCCTTTAGCCTGCTGGAATTGAGGAGAAGCACACACATCTTCAAGGTCATTTTGACCTTGCCCAGTGATTCCAAAATTTTACTGTGCATAAGAATTAATAACGAAACTTACTATGATTCAGTTCTCATTTAGCAGAGATGGGGTGGTACCTGAGATTTTACATTTTTAACAATCTCCCAGATGATACTCATGCTATTGGCCCTAGGACTACACAACAAGACTTTAAACCAAGGATTGATAAATGGTTTCTCTGAAAAATAAAAAATAAAAAGACAGTAAATGTTAGGTTTTGTTTTAACTCTGCTGTTGTAGCACAAAGGCAACCACAAATAACACATGAACTGAATGAGTATGGTTGCACTCGAATAAAACTTTGGCAATTATACATGAATTTTATGCAATTTTCATATATCTGGAAAACATTGAGGTGGGGAATTTTTTTTATTTTTTAATTTAAAAAATGTGAAAACCACTTTTAGTTTGTGGCCATACAGAAAGTCAGTGGGTCAGATATGTATTGAGGGCTGAAGTTGCTACTACCTGACTTAAAGCAGTCTTGCTCAATAGTTCAGTTCAGTTCAGTCACTCACTCATGTCCAACTCTTTGTGACCCCATGGACTGCAGCACGCCAGGCTTCCCTATCCATCACCAACTCTCGGAGCTTACTCAAACTCATGTCAGCGAGTCAGTGATGCCGTCCAATCATCTCATCCTCTGCCGTCCCCTTCTCCTGCCGCCTTCAATCTTTCCTGGCATCAGGGTCTTTGCTGATTAGTCAGTTCTTCCCATCAAGTGGCCAAAGTGTCGGAGTTTCACCATCAGCATCAGTCCTTCCAATGAATATTCAGAGCTGATTTCCTTTAGGATGCACTCTTGGATGATCTTGATGTCCAAGGGGCTGTCAAGAATCTTCTCCAACACCACAGTTCAAAAGCATCAGTTCTACAGCACTCAGCTTTATTTATAGTCCAACTCTCACATCCATACATGACTACTGGAAAAACCATAGCTTTGACTAGACAGACCTTTGTTGGCAAAGTAATGTCTGTGCTTTTTAATATGCTGTCTACATTGGTCATAACTTTCTTTCCAAGGAGCAAACGTCTTTTAATTTCCTGACTGCAGTCACCATCTGCAGTGATTTTGGAGCCCCAAAAATAAAGTCTGTCACTGTTTCCACTCTTTCCCCATCTATTTCCTATGAACTGATGGGACCAGATACCATAAACTTAGTTTTCTGAATGTTAAGTTTTAAGCCAAATTTTCCACTCTCCACTTTTCACTTTCATCAAGATGCTCTTTAGTTCTTTTTAGCTTTCTGCCATAAGGGTGTTGTCATCTGTATATCTAAGGTTATTGATATTTCTCCCAGCAATCTTGATCCAGCTTGTGTTTCATCCAGTCAGGTATTTCTCATGATGTACTCTGCATATAAGTTAAATAAGCAGGGTGACAACATACAGCCTTGATGTATTCCTTTCCTGATTTGTAACCTGCCTGTTGTTCCATGTCCAGTTCTAACCGTAGCTTCTTGACCTGCATACAGATTTCTCAGAAAGCAGGTCAGGTGGTGTGGTATTCCCATCTCTTTAAGAATTTTCCACAGTTTGTTGTGATCCACAGAATCAAAGGTTTTGGCATAGTCAATAAAGAAGTAGATATTTTTCTGGAACACTCTTGCTTTTTTGATTATCCAATGGATGTTGGTAATTTGATCTCTGGTTCCTCTGCCTTTTCTAAATCCAGCTTGAACATCTGGAATTTCATGGTTCATGTACTGTTGAAGCCTCACTTGGAGAATTTTGAGCATTACTTTACTAGTGTGTGAAATGAGGGCAATTGTATGGTAGTTTGAGCATTCTTTGGCATTGCCTTTCTTTGAGATTGGAATGAAAACTGGCCTTTTCCAGTCCTGTGGCCACTGCTGAGTTTTCCATATTTGCTGGCGTATTAAGTGCAGCACTTTCACAGCATCATCTTTTAGGATTTGAAATAGCTCAACTGGAATTCCATTACCTCCACTAGCTTTGTTCATAGTGATGCTTTGTAAGGCCCACTTGACTTCCCATTCCAGAATGTCTGGCTTTAGGTAAGTGAACACATGATTGTGATTATCTGGGTCATGAAGATATTTTTGGTGTAGTTCTTCTGTGTATTCTTGCCACCTCTTAATATCTTCTGCTTCTGTTAGGTTTATACCATTTCTCTCCTTTATTGTGCCCATCTTTAAGGAAAGCTGAGTGCTGAAGAATTGATGCTTTTGAATTGTGGTGTTGAAGAAGACTTATGAGAGTCCCTTGGACTGCAAGGAGCTCCAACCAGTTCATCCTGAAGGAGATCAGTCCTGAATGTTATTTGGAAGGACTGATGTTGAAGATGAAACTCAAATACTTTGGCCTCCTGATGAGATCTGACTCATTTGAAAATACCCTGATGCTGGGAAAGATTGAATGCAGGAGGAGAAGGGGATGACAGAGGTTGAGATAGTTGGATGGCATCACCGACTCAATGGACATGAGTTTGGGTAAACTCCGGGAGTTGGTGATACTCAGGGAGGCCTGGTGTGCTGCAGTTCATGGGGTCACAAAGAGTCGGACATAAGTGAGTGGCTGAACTGAACTGAAGTTGCATGAAATGTTCCCTTGGTATCTCTAATTTTCTTGAAGAGATCTCTAGACTTTCCTATTCTATTGTTTTCCTCTATTTCTTTGCATTGATCACTGAGGAGGACTTTCTTATCTCTCAGGTGTTCTTTGAAACTCTGTCTTCAAATGGGTATATCTTTCCTTTTCTCTTTTTTCCTTTTCTTGTCCTATAACTAAGACTTAATACCTTGTCTGTTACTACAGGGCAGACTTTCTCTCTATCGCCTGGCTTAGAAAGTAACACATTTCTAGGGATATCTGTGCTTTTCCTGAAAGAGACTCATTTAATTTACAACCCTTGACTTTCATCTACTACCCTAAATCTGGATATACCTAGTCCTATTTCAGAGGCAGAGTGAGTGGGGTGGGGCGGCTCTTTATTTAGAAATTTTAGGTTTATTAGGGGTTTAGTTAGTGACATCAAAATCAGGATCTACTTTGTTATCTATTTTGGGAGAAGCTAGAAATGTCATATTTTTTGTTGAGTGATATCTCAGCCTGAAATTATTAAAAAATTTCACTAATTAAGCAATCAGTTTCAATGGCAAAGTTATTTTTCCCCACCTAGTGCTAATGGACTCAGAAAGAATCCACAAAACAAATTTATTTAGGGAAAGTGCTTCTCCAACTTTTTCAGTCATTTTTCCATATCAGCACAGAGAAAATAATGTGTTTGCCCACGGCTCTGGGATCTAGACTTAACTGGCCTATAGCAAGTGTGAAATTTCTTTGAAGTCTCCCGTTTTATCTTATAAATGCATGCATATCTTGCATTTTATTTCATAATATATTGGTGTTTGTTGTAATATAAAAATGTTTAAAGTTACTTCTGAGTTCACTTTCTTAAATTTTTTATGCTAAAAATTGAGAGCCCCAGGAAGCTGGCCAACATTTATTGTATTGATTCACATATTCTTTCTGATACACCTGAGTACATATACAAGCTTGAGAACTTTTTAACTTAGCAGGGGTTAACCATTGTCCCTGGAATGATGCCAGACTCCATATGCCTAACCCTTCCAGCTCCCACCCCAACCATTAAGCCCTCCACCATATGGTGTAAGGGCTTGTGTATCACAAAGTTCATTAAAGATTTTCTAATTAATTAGTTAACAGTGTAAAGTTGTCTTGGCATGGTTGTCACTTGAACTTCATTTCTTTGTTCATACGATTATTACTGGCTTTCAGATTAAGTTAGCAATTGGGTATTTTTAATGTATTTAATGATCCTATATGTATAATGCAATGGATCGGAATGGCCTGATTGTGTTAATAACCCCAACCATGTACATTGTGTTTCCACATGACTTCAATTTCTCTCATATTGTATTTTATTGAAAATAAGGGCTTACATGTGCACAGATTGTTTTCAATAACTAATCAAGGCATTTTGTCAACTAGATATGGTTGAAAATCTGATGATGTTTTAATGTTTCTGGTTTGATGATGTTTTAACATTTGTCTTTCCTTATCTCCTTCATGGGAGTCATACTATCAAACTCCTGAAGTTCTCTAAATGTGAAAATTAAGAACAAATCTACCAATAAGAATGTTAGCCTGACTTTTAACTTTCATTTTTTTTTTTCAGGTGATATGATATTGGAGAAAGCAGAGAAAGTTACTTTAGCCATGTAAATTGTTTAAAGCAATCACTACAAATGTTTTTAGTATTCTTAATTGGCATGAAGATACATATATCTTTACTATCTGACCCTAACAGAGCTCAAATAATATTTTTGAATGACTGTTGGAAATCACAAGGCAACATGAAGAGGAGCAGAAAATGACATTCATTACTACTGATAATGGTCTCTCACAGTGTCTTCCAGGAAGTAGTAACCAGATTGTTGAGAGAGAAGTAATAATCACCTCCCTTCTTCTATGGCCAATCCAACTAATGGGTTTTTAGATCCAAGTGGAATTTGGTGGGGGGAGGGGGATGCACATTTTTGAACAGGCTGGTCTCAGTTGTGTCAAAAGAATGAGTAGCATTTTTAAATTTTCACACCAAATTGTTCAGTTTTACAGTTAATACCTTCTTAACTTTTGCACCTTAGGTAGCTCACTGTCCTCATCTTAATTCCAGATCTGATTTCAAGATACTTGGCAACTACAATAGATATCTCTGTACAAGGAAGGAAACAGACTAGCGGAGAGCTGAAGATGGTGCATAGGAAGATCCTGAACTCACCTCCTTCCATGGACACAACAAATCTACAGCTGCATATGTAATAATTCCCTCTGAAAGGGACCTGAAGTCTAGATGAGCAGAGTCTCTACAACAGAAGTTAAAAGGGGAAGGAGAGGCAGAGATATGGTTTTACCAAAGATAAAACCTACACCCCAGCTGTGAAAAGTGAAAGTCGCTCAATTGTGTCTGACTCTGCAAACCAAAGGACTATACCATCCATGGAATTTTCCAGGCCAGAATACTGGAGTAGGTAGCCCATTCCCTTCTCCAGGGGATCTTCCCAACCTGGGGATCAAACCCAGGTCTCCCGAATTACAAGCCAATTCTTTACCAGCTGAGCAACAAGGGAAGCCCAAGAATACTGAAGTAGGTAGCTTGTCCTTTCTCCAGCAGATCTTTCCAACCCAGAAATCGAATCATGGTGTTGTCTCACAATCAAGAAGGATCACAAAGGTAGAGACAGATCTTCTCTCAGGAGGAGGGGATTTGAGCTCCATGTTCAAAGTGAAGTGAAAGTCATTCAGTCGTTTCCAACTCTTTGTGACCCCATGGACTCTACAGTCCATGGAATTCTCTAGGCCAGAATACTGGAGTGGGTAGCTTTTCTCTTCTCCAGGGGATATTCCCTACCCATGTTTCCCACATTGCAAGCAGATTCTTTACCAGCTGAGCCCTATGCACCCAAAACTGTGCATCCTTCATGAAAGAGATGAACCCTCCAAACAACTGTCTTTGAAAACCAATGGAGAATACATTCAGGAAAGCCATAGAACTGCAGAGAATGAAAAACATGCTCTTAAAGGATTCACACACAGATATCACACAACCTGAAAATTAGCACAAAAATACCATATTGAAAAACTCACAAAACATAGTGAAGGGGACCAACTTACTAATCTTGAAGCTTCTTCCAGAAAGTCAAGAACCAGTTGGGATGCTCCCTAGCACCTGAGACCCTGGTGGGAGCCATTTTATAATTCTCCCTCTAATCTCTTAGGGCCAGTGGGCCAGCTCTAGCGAGAGCCCTGCTTGCCCATGCAATTTGACAGAGTCTACTGGTTGGCTGGGAAATCTGTCCCACAGCAGATGTGGCTGACTATATGGCTGGACTAGAGGGAAGCCTGATCCACCAGCGCACTGTAATAGTCATCATGTACGCCAGTCCCATCCACCAGTATACTACAGCAACGGCTGCAGTTCCACCATAAAGGGAAGGCACGTGGAGCCCACATAGATGTGGAGCCCACAAAGGTAACACCTCTTGAGTGCCTGGCTCTAGTAGTTAGGTTGGATTGCCTCACAGGACATCTATATAAGGCCACTTCTACATGATTGGAAAAGGCAGCTGATTTACCTAATATGTAAAATATGTAGAAACAAGTACAGAGATTTGGATAAAATGAAAATATAGAGGAATATGTTGCACCTGAAAGAATAAGACAAAATTTAAGAAAAAGAACAAAATGAAGTGGAGATGAGCAATCTACATAATAAAGAATCAAAATTAATGACCATAAAGTGGCTCAGGAGAAAAACAGATAAATACAGGGAGAAATTCAACAAAGAAGTACCAAATAAAACTACAAATTCAGTGAAAAATACATTAAAAGGTTTAAATAGTAGAGTGGATGAGTTAGAAAAATAAATCAGTAAGTTGGAAGATAAAGCAATAGGGCTCACCCAGGCAGAGCAGCAAAATGAAAAAAGAACTTACAAAATAAAGATACCCTTTCTTGGACATTTGAGGAAACAGTAAATGGAATAATATTTATATTACTGGAATTGCAGGAAAAGAAGAGAGAGAGAGAAAGGGCCAGAAAAATTATTTGAAGGAATAGTGGCTGAAAACTTTTGGAACCTAGGGTAAGAAAGCCCAGGTCCAGGGAGCCCAGAGAGTTCCAAATAAGATGAAACCAAAGGGACATTCAACAAGAAACATTAAAATAGTAAAAGTTAAGAATAAAGATAGAATACTGTATTGGTGTTTTTGGCTTACTTCACTCTGTAAAATAGGCTCCAGTTTCATCCACCTCATTAGAATTGATTCAAATGTATTCTTTTTAATGGCTGAGTAATAGTCCATTGTGTATATGTACCACAGCTGTCTTATCCATTCATCTGCTGATGGACATCTAGGTTGCTTCCATGTCCTGGCTATTATAAACAGTGCTGCGATGAACATTGGGGTACACGTGTCTCTTTCAATTCTGGTTTCTTCAGTGTGTATGCCCAGCAGTGGGATTGCTGGGTCATAAGGCAGTTCTATTTCCAGTTTTTTAAGGAATCTCCACACTCTTCTCCATAGTGGCTGTACTACTACCAACAGTGTAAGAGGGTTCCCTTTTCTCCACACCCTCTCCAGCATTTATTGCTTGTAGATTTTTGGATCGCAGCCATTCTGACTGGCGTGAAATGGTACCTCATAGTGGTTTTGATTTGCATTTCTCTGGTAATGAGGGATGTTCAGCATCTTTTCATGTGTTTGTTAGCCATCTGTATGTCTTCTTTGGAGAAATGTCTATTTAGTTCTTTGGCCCGTTTTTTGATTAGGTCATTTATTTTTCTGGAATTGAGCTGTAGGTGTTGCTTGTATATTTTTGAGATTAGTTGTTTGTCAGTTGCTTCATTTGCTATTATTTTCTCCCATTCTGAAGGCTGTCTTTTCACCTTGTTTATAGTTTCTTTTGTTGTGCAGAAGCTTTTAAGTTTAATTGGGTCCCATTTGTTTATTTTTGCTTTTATTTCCAATATTCTGGGAGGTGGGTCACAGAGGATCCTGCTGTGATGTATGTCGGAGAGTGTTTTTCCTATGTTCTCCTCTAGGAGTTTTATAGTTTCTGGTCTTACATTTAGCTCTTTAATCCATTTTGAGTTTATTTTTGTGTATGGTGTTAGAAAGTGTTCTAGTTTCATTCTTTTACAAGTGGTTGACAAGTTTTCCCAGCACCACTTGTTAAAGAGATTGTCTTTAATCCATTGTATATTCTTGCCTCCTTTGTTAAAGATAAGGTGTCCATATGTGCATGAATTTATTTCTGGGCTTTCTATTTTGTTTCATTGATCTATATTTCTGTCTTTGTGCCAGTACCATACTGTCTTGATGACTGTGGCTTTGTAGTAGAGCCTGAAGTCAGGCAGGTTGAATCCTCTAGTTCCATATACTAATGCATATATATGGAATTTAGAAAAATGGTAACAATAACCCTGTATACGAGATAGCAAAAGAGACAATGATGCATAGAACAGTCTTTTGGACTCTGTGGAAGAGGGAGAGGGTGGGATGATTTGGGAGAATGGCATTGAAACATGTATAATATCATATATGAAGAGTTACCAGTCCAGGTTTGATGCACGATACTGGATGCTTGGGGCTGGTGCACTGGGATGACCCAGAGGGATGGTATGGGGAGGGAGGAAGGAGGAGGGTTCAGGATGGGGAACACATGTATACCTGTGGTGGATTCATTTTGATATATGGCAAAACCAATACAATAATGGAAAATTAAAAAAAAATAAATAAAATAAATAAATAATAAAGTAATTATTGACATAAAAAAAGAATAAAGATAGAATTCTAAAAGAAGCAAGAAAAGAAATGACTTGTTGCATACAAGGGAAGCCTCATAAGGCTGAAAGCAAGTTTTTCAGCAGAAACTTTAAAAGCCAGAGAGAGTGGCATGACTTCCAATCATAAATTCTCTACCCTGCAATTTTATCATTCATAATTGGAGGAGAGATTAAGAGTTTCCCAGATAAGCAAAAGCAGTTCATCATCAATAAACTGGTCCTACAAGAAAAATTAAAAGGATTTCTTTAGGCTGAACATATATAAAATTGATTAATAATAACAAAACTTACAAAAGTAAAATTCTTACTGGAAAATGTAAATATATTAAAAAGTAAGTAGATGAATCACTTAAAAACTAGAATAAAGATTAAATACAAAACAGTAAGGTTAACTAAAATGCAATAATTAGTTAAGGAATACATTAAAATGATGAAAAAAATGTGTCATAGAAAGTGTAAAATACGGAAGAGGAAACTAATATATAAAGCTTTAGAATGTGATCAAACTTAAGTCACTACCAATTTAAAACAGACTGCTATTTACATAGGGTATTATAAATTTTATAGTAGCCACAAGAAAAAAAAAATACTCATAATACATACAGAAAAGAACATGAGAAAGGAATCTGAACATAACACTAAAGAAAACTATCAAACCCAAAGGAAGAGAGAAAGAAAAAAAGAACAGACATAAACTACAAAAACATTCAGAAAAACAATAAATAATATAGCAACAAGCAGATAACTAAACAATTATGTTAACTATGGTGGTGGTGGTGGTGGTGGTTTAGTTGATAAGTCATGTATGACTCTTGCAACCCCACCAGGCTCCTCTGTCCATGGGATTTCCCAGGCAAGAACACTGGAGTAAGTTGCCATTTCCTTCTGCAGGGCATCTTCCCAATTCAGAGATTAAACATGGGCCTCCTGCTTTGCAGGATGACTCTTTACTGACTCAGCCACCAGGGAAGCCCTAAATTAACTATAAATGGACACAATTCACCAATCAAAAGATGTAGAGTTCCTCAATAGATTAAAAAAAAAAAAGAAAAAAAATTATATATGCCTACAGAAACAAATAGTAAAGGGATTGGAAAATATTCTTTCATACAAATGGAAATGAAAAGAAATCTGAAGTACTTCTACTCAAATCACACAAAATATACCTTGTAACAAAGACTGGTATTGAAAACAAAGAAAAATGTTGCATAATAATAGTCCAGAAAGAAGATATAACATTTACAAATGCTTAAGCTCCCAACAGAAGGGCACCAAAATATCTAAAATATTAATGCACTTAAGAAAAAGCTTGAAAGCAAATAACAGTATGAGACTCTGACAGCATCCTTCCATCAATGTACAGGTCATTCAACAGAAAATTAGTAAGAAAACTTTGAGCATAAATGATTCAGACCAGAATAATGTAATAGATAGATAACACTATATTTAAAAACAGCAGAATATGTGTCCTTCTCAAACACACATAGAAACATTTTCAAGCACAAGTAAAATGTTGGGGCTCAAAGTTTCAATAAATGTAAGATATTGGAATCATATCAAGCATCTTCTCTGACTACAATGGTATACAATTAGAAATCAACCACAAGAGAAAGAAATGATATAAAAAAAAAAAAACACCAAAACTGCACCATACTACTGAACAACAACAAAAAAATGGATGACTGAAGAAATAAAATTATCTAAATTAACCAAGAAGAAATAAGAGAACTTAAATAAATAGAATAGAAAATGAAAGAGGAGTGGTTACTACTGATACCACAGAAATACAAAGGACCATCATGAAATCACTATGTACAATTATACTCCAACAAAGGGGACAACTTAGAAGACATAGACAAATTCCAACTTTTCAAGATTGAACTACAGAGAAATAGAAAGTTTGAATAGATTGATTCTTAGTAAAAAGGTTGAAACAGAAATCAAAAATCTCCCAACAAACAAAAGCCCAAGACTAAATGGCTTCACTGGTGAATTCTATCCTATAAAACAATACAGAAAAAATATAATAACTATTTCCTCAAACTCTTCCAAAAAGTTGAAAAAGAAGGAAACTATTCAAACACATTTTGTGAATCCAGTATTACCCTGACAACCAAAACCAGACAAAGATACAGCAAGAAAAAGCTAAATAAAATAAAATAAAATTATAGGCCAATATTTTTAATGAACATAGGTGTAAAATTCTTCAGCAAATTATTAGCAACTGAATCCAATAATACAGTAAAAAGATCATACACTTTGATCAAGTAGGATTTATCCCAGAAGCAAGGATGATTCAATATTTGCAAATCAATCAATATGATATAGCATTAAAAAAATAAAGAATAAAAAAATATATAATCATCTCAATAGATGCAGACAATGTATTTGATAGAATTCAATATGTAATAAAATCTATTTGTGTTAAAAACTCTCAACAAAGAGTATAGAGGGAACATACCTCAGTTTAATAAATATATGTGAAAATCACAGTTAACACTATACTCAATGGTGAAAATCTAAAACCTTTTTGTATAAGAACATAAATAGGAGTAGGACAAGGGGTGCCCACTTTTATTCAACATAGTATTGGAAGTCCTAGCCACAGCAATTAAGGAAAACAAATAAAACACATCAAAACAAACACACACTAAAACTGTTACATTTGCAGATGACACGATACTACATACAGAAAACCCTAAAGACACCTCAAAGCCTATTAGAACTCAGTAAATAAATTGATTCAATGCAGTAACAGTATACAAAATCAATATATAAAAGTGTGTTGTGTTTCTATAAACTAATAACAAACTATTAGAAAAAGAAATTAAGACAACAATTTAATTTACAATGGCATCAAAAAGAATTAAGATACATAAGAATTAGTTTACCCAAGGATATGAAGCCCCTATAAACTGAAAATTATAATATACATGTAAAAGAAATAAAATAAGACATAAATAAATGTGAAGATATGTTGTGCTCATGGATTGGAAGAATTAGCATTGTTAAAATGTCCCTACTATTGAAAGCCAACTACAGAGTCAGTATAACCCGTGTCAAAAATCCAAAGGTATATTTCATAGAACTAACAAAATTAATTATAATTTTTTATGGAAACACAAAATATCCCAAGTAACCAAAATAATTTTGTGGAGAAAAAACAAAGCTAAAGGTCATGTCCCCTGATTTCAAACTATACTACAAGAGTATAGTAATCAAAAAAGTACAGTGCTGGAACAGAAAGACACATGGATCAATATAACAGAACTGAGAGTCCAGAAATAAATATACAAATATATGGACTATAAGTTTACAACAAAGAAACAAAGAAGATATGGTGAAGTGACAATATCTTCAATAAATACTCTTAAGAAAACTGTTCAGTTACATGCAAAAAAATAAAATGGGATCACTACTTTACACCATTTGCAAAAATTACTTCAAAATGGATCAAAGAGCTGAATGTAAGATTCAAAACCTTCAATCTTTCCCAGCATCAGGGGCTTTTCCAATGAGTCTGTTCTTTGCATGAGTTGGCCAAAATATTGGAGCTTCAGCTTCATCATCAGTCCTTTCAATGTATATTCAGGACTGATTTCATTTAGGATTGACTGATGTGATCTCCTTGCTCTCCAAGAGACTCTCAAGAGTCTTCTCCAACACCACAGTTCAAAAGCATGGATTCTTCAGCACTCTGCTTTCTTTATAGTCCAACTCTCACATCCATACTTGATTCCTAGAAAAACCATAGCTTTGACTAGATAGACCTTTGTTGGAAAACTAATGTCTCTGCTTTTTAATATGCTGTCTAGGTTGGTCATAGCTTTTCCTCCAAGGAGTAAGCACCTTTTAATTTCATGGCTGCAGTCACAATCTACAGTGTTTTAGGAGCTGAAGAAAATAAAATCTTTCACTGTTTCCATTGTTTCCCCATCTATTTTCCGTGAAGTGATGGCACTGGATGCCATGATCTTAGTTTTCTGAATGTTGACTTTTAAGCCAACTTTTTCACTCTCCTCCTTCAAATTCATCAGGAGACTTTTAGTTCTTTGTTTTTTGCCATAAGGGTGGTGTCATCTGCATATCTGAGGTTATTGATATTTCTCCCAGCAATCTTGATTCCACCTTGTACTTCATCCAGCCCACCATTTCACATGATGTACTCTGCATCTGTAACTTAAATATGCAGGGTGACAGTATACAGCTTTGATGTACTCCTTTACCAATTTGGAGCCAGTCTGTTGTTCCATGTTCAGTTCTAACTAACTGTTGCTTCTTGACCTGAATACAGATTTCTCAAGAGGCAGGTCAGGTGGTCTAGTATTCCCATCTCTTTAAGAACTTTCCACAGTTTGTTGTGATTCACACAGTCAAAAGCTTTGACATAGTCAATAAAGCAGATATTTTTCTGGAACTCTTTTCCTTGTCCATGATCCAAGGGATGTTGGCAATTTGATCCCTGGTTTCTCTTCCTTTTTTATTTTTTTTATTTTTTTTTTTTAATTTTATTTTTAAACTTTACATCCAGCTTGAACATCTGGAAATTCACAGTTCAGGTACTTCTGAAGCCTGGCTTGGAGAATTTTTAGCATTACTTTGCTAGTATGTGAGATGAGTATATTTGTGCAATAGTTTGAACATTCTTTGGCATTGCCTTTTTTTGGAATTGGATTGCAAACTGACCTTTTTCAGTCCTGTGGTCACTACTGAGTTTTCCAAATTTGCTGGCATATTGAGTGCAGTACTTTCACAGCATCATCTTTTAGGATTTGAAATAGCTCAACTGGAATTCCATCACCTCCACTAGCTTTGTTCAACATGATGCTTCCTAAGGCCCACTTGATCCTCATTCCAGGAAATCTGACTCTCGGTGAGTGCTCACACCATCGTGGTTATCTGGGTCATGAATATCTTTTTTGCATAGTTCTTCTGCGTATTCTTGCCACCTCTTATTAATACCTTCTGCTTCTGTTAGGTCCATACCATTTTTCTCCTTTATTATGCCCATCTTTGCATGAAATATCCCCCGGTATCTCTAATTTTCTTGAAGAGATCCCTAGTGTTTCCTATTCTATTACTTTTCTCTGTTTTTTTTCATTGTTAATTGAGGAAGGCCTTCTTCTCTCCTTGCCATTCTTTGGAACTGTGGATTCAAAGGGGTATCTCTTTTTTTTTTTTTTTTCTTCTTCTTTGCCTTTAGCCACCAAGAAAATGTACTTGTCATAGCAAATACCCACTTCCAACAGCACAAAAGAAGGCTCTAAACATGGACATCACCAGATGGTCAATACTGAAATCAGATTGATTATATTCTTTGCAGCCAATGATGGAGAAGCTCTATAGAGTCAGCAAAAACAAGACTGGGAGCTGACTGTGGCTCAGATCATGAACTCCTTATTGCAAAATTCAGACTTAAATTGAAGAAAGTGGTGAAAACCACTAGCCCATTCACTTATGACCTAAACCAAATCCCTTATGATTATACAGTGGAAGTGACAAATAGATTCAAGGGATTAGATCTTATAGACAGAGTACCTGAAGAATTATAGACAGAGGTTCATGACATTATACAAGAGGCAGTGATCAAGACCATTTCCAAGAAGAAGAAATGCAAAAAGGGAAATTATAATTTAACATTTCAATTTAACAGATGAAAAACCAGAAGTTTTTGTAATTAGTCAATATTGAGCGGGCTTCCCTAATGGCACAGCAGATAAACAACCTGCCTGTAATTCAGGAGTCACAGAAGACTCATGTTTGATCCCTGGGTCAGGGAGATCCCTTGGAGGAGGAAATGGCAACCCGCTCCAATATTTTTGCCTGGAAAATCCCATGGAAAGAGGAGCCTGGTAGCCTGCAGTACAAAGTGTTGCAAAGAGTTGGACATGACTGAGCACACAGCCATTGAGTCAAACGTGATTCTACCTTTATTTATTGCCAGCATTTCTTCTTCTATACTATATTATTCATTAAGCATTATCATGTATTTATTTTTTTTCTTTGACTCATGCTTGTTTACCTATTTTTAAACATAAGTCATGCATCAAACCTGGTATGGTAAAACCAATACAATATTGTAAAGTAATTAACCTCAAATTAAAATAAATAAATTTATATTAAAAATAATAAAAAATAAAAAAGTCAGTGTTAAGATAAAACTATATAATCAAATGATATTTATGTTTTGCCAATTAATACATGATATTTCACAAATCTTCACATAGCTCATGTAGTCTGATTTTCTCAACTCTTTCTGCCCACAAAATAAAACTTTATAAGGAAATGGTGATTCTCTATTTGAATAATAAGATATCGATTTATTGAGCACCTATTTTGTATTGGGTTGAATGACTTGATGAGTCTTCATTATGATAGCTATTTTACACAGTAAAGGAGAGCCCATGGAGTTTATATAACTTTTCCAATGTGATGCAATTAGGTAGAGTAGGACAGAGATTCAAAACCAGTTCTGCCTCACTTCAAAGACTATTTTTTTTTATTCCTTCTCTGCTACTATGCATCTTTATCTTTTAGACATCTGTCTATAGAAAAAAGAATGAACAAAAAATATTTACACAGTTGTGTGAAACTTCCAAATCATATTTTGCCTTTTGGCATTTTAGAGCACCTTCAAGCAAAATTAAAATTTCAGTCATTTTCAAGGTCACCCGTTGTTGTAGATATCTGTCATTGTCATGAACTATGTAACCTGAAGTAAGTCCACAACTGAAATCTGAAATTATCTACCAAGAGATAGATATCCTGAACTGAAATAAGGAAACTTGGGGACAAGGTAAAAGAACACTTAAGGTAATGAAATATAGAGTCATTAGCACTCTAGCAAAGTAATATAAGCAAGCTGACAGCACAAAAGGGAAGAAATTTTATTGTACTTTGGTACAGCAGGAAAATAAGATACTCGGGGCAATGCAGAAGGGCTGGTAAATTTGAAACAAATGAAAGGCAATAACCTTAAATATAGTGATAATAGGTCTGTGGGATTCACTACTGTAGGACATGTTTAAATGAAATAACAGTATGGACTATGGGGTAGATAATTTAATGACCAATAACCTTGCTGGTGTTTTGGCTAAAAAAGATACACAGCATCTCATGGGCCTGATCTGATCAGCCCAAGGACAAGGAGAATTTAATTTCCCCATGAACCAGATAAAGTATTCATCAGAGTAACTAGAGCTTGCTTTCTCATATTATTAGGACCTGTTTGTGAACTAGATTCCCAGCTCAGGTATTAAACATTACATTGCAATGGGCCCCATAGGAAAGTGATAGAAAATGTCAGTGTAAAATATCACTCTTTTTTTTTTTTTTTTTCTCCAATAGTGGGGCTAAACTGCATTGAACCATTCTAATGCCCTCTTCTAACTGAAAAAAATTACTAAATAACTGGATTGAGAGTAAGATTTCTGTTTATGACATTAGGAAGATGAAGAACAGAAGCCAAAATGATTGTTTTATGCATTAAAAACAAATAAGCATACAGGTTTATGTTGTTCTTACTTAATTTACCTTCTGGATCCTTCCATCTTACAACATAAAGAAAACCACCTTTTATAGTCTTCTTAGCATTCATTATATAAATAAAATGTTCATATTAGGAAAAATGGATAACTAGAGGGAACTCATAGGAAATAAAGAATACCTCATGTCCTTTTAAAAAAATAAATAACAAATGTTGCATATACATCTCTGCATATATATAAGTATATTTGTATTTAAAAAGTCTTTTGGATGAAATTAATAGGTCAATGGGTAAATTTATTCTCAAAATTGGCAGATGTGGCAAAATTGCTCAGTAAATTGGTTACACCAAATTGTATTCCTACTGAGAAATAAGATCATATATTTCCCTAACTGTAGATCAATTTTTTGATATTTGTCTTTCTGAATATTGAAAGTTGAAGGTAATTATTTTTTATTATGCTTATGTTTAATAGTATGTGGGACTGAGCACCATTCATATATATATAAAGTAACTTTTCCTGTGACCTCATCTTTTAGGTCTTCTAATTTTTTCCTATTTGGTAAAGACCTTTCTCTTATGAATTTTAAGTACTCTTTAAATATTTGGCATATTAGTCATTTCCTTTCTAGGCATTAATTTTTATCTATGTATCTTTAAGTTCTAACATGTTCATGTCCAATAAATTTAACATTCCAATTTATTGAGATAGTAAAGGTCTAAAATAATCAATATTTGGTTAATGTGAGTCTTTATCATCTGATAGTGATGATAGCTTAGAGTGTCAGCACCAAACATCAGGTATTGAAAGGATGGAATTAACCACCCTGGGAAAGAGTAAATAATCAATTTATTAATTTATTTAACCACCAACAGATTCATTCAGCAAACATTTTTGATTCTTACTGGGTTTCTGTCACTTATTAAGTTTAGGGACAAGAAGATTTTTACTTTAGCATATTTAACCCACTTCTAAGAAGTCCTTAATCACAGAAAAGATAATAAAAAATGTGTATATCTTCAAGATTTCAACATTTAATAAATCTTGCATTCTCCATGTGTATATTAGAAATGCACTGAAATATTCATAATAACTCAAAATAGCAGTAGGAATTACTTTCCCTAAGGGAGACTATCACATAAAATCTAGAAGTAGGCAGTGCTGAGCTGGTATGGTAGGCTTTGAGTTATCAAAGTTCTTCTTGTCTTTCTGCTTTGCCATCCTTATGCATTATTTACATTTTCAATTCTCTTTATTATCATAACATGGCTGCTGGATCTCTAGCTATCATCTGTGTTCAAGACAGCAATGCAACAGAAGCAGGTGTGAGGAAAATATCACCTGCTTCTGAAGAAAATAAACTCCTTCTAAAGAGTTTTCCAGAACATCCCACCCAACAATTGCCATTTAAATATCAAAAGAAATGGATTATAGTAATTATTTTGGCTGTGTATGCATTCATCAAATGATCACATTATATGTGTGTGTGTGAGTGCTAAGTTGCTTCAGTCATATCCATCTCTTTGTGACATTATGGACTGTAGCCCACCAGGCTTCTATGTCCATGGGTTTCTCCAGTTAAGAATACTGGAGTGAGGTGCCATGACCTCCTTCAGGGGATCTTCCTGACTGAGAGATCAAACTGGTGTCTCTTATGTCTCCTGCATTGGCAGGTGAGTTTTTTTTTTTTTTTAACCACTAGCAACACCTGGGAAGCCTGATCACATTGTATACCTTGAATATATACAATTTTAAGTGTCAATTATACCTCAATAAACCTGAGGGAAAAACACTCATTAACCTCATTATTAGCAAAGAAACTTAAGGAAATGGATTTTTTAATATTGATGTTGATGTTTTGATAGTTTTTGCTTTTTCTTATCCTGATACCCAGGTGCGTAATAAAGAAGAGAATGAACATTAAGTAGCAAACTCTGCCACACCATAGATTGCTTAATTCTTTAGGAAGCAATCATCCAGTTTTCCTTTTCTTCAAAATACAAGCAAAAGTGAGCAGTTGTAATCTACCCCTAACTTCGAGGCTGGAGCTGAGGCCTCAATGACAGATAGATCCATCACCTAAGATTCAGAAGAGGAGAAACTCAGCTTCAAATCGAGGTCTTTAGAGTCCCAGTTCCTCAGTTTTTTCATATCTCAGCTCTTATATCTCTTTATCTTTCCTCTCATGCCTCACATAAGCTACAATACAAGTTCAAGCTATTTTTTCCTTCTTTTCTTTTTCTGATAACCATAAAAGTTTAGATCTTTATTAATTTAAAGACTTTTCTGCTTCTCTTTCTTCAGTCTTAAATTTCATTCTTCCTGGTTACTAAAGCAAGATCAGTCTTCTAAGCATCACTTTAAGTGCCCTTCCTTTCAAAAAAGTATTCTTAACTTTGAATGTCCTATAATAAATGAACAAGTGACAAGTCTTATTTTCTTGCATTAGACCCTCTACAATCTAGTCCACCTGGTCTCACCAATATGATCCTTCAAATTGTCTAGTTCATCCTCAGTCCACGTCTCTCCTCCCACAATTCTCCTCCCCTTCTCTCCAATCCCTCAGGATTAGTTCAGGCTTTTCTTGATGAACAACAAAATGATGTTAGGAAACTTTCACCCCATGACATCTTTTCCCCAGTAAAAGTGAGCCTTTCTGTATTTGAACACTTGTCTGCAGCACACATTGACATATTCGGACTTCCAACCATCTTTTTCATGTTTGCATCCATTGCTTGCATTGTTTGTATCTTCCACAATAGCTATACCCACTCTCAAAAGAAGCTCTAGTCAGTGTTTTGAACACATAGTAGGCTCTCATGTCCTTTGGCTGATAGTAATTTGCTTTTAGTTTCCTCCTATACATTTCTTTTGTGATCAAAATCCCCCCCTCCTCATTATGCCTGGCTCTCAATTTCTAATAAAAATTGTATCTGGGCCCAAACTCCCAATCTGATGCTGCACAGAACCCGAATGCATCTTCCACAGAGGTCAAGGCATTCCACAATTGGCTGAATATTAGCATAGGCCTGGGGTGGAACTGAATTATCAGATTCTTTTTAACTGCATGATTTCCACTGGGTTTTATTTTCTGTTTGCTTGTTAATAGAAATGCCCATAGGCAGTGGCCCCAGATTAAAAGTTTGGACCTAATGGAATCTAAAAGTTCATGTTTAATTTTAAAATCAGACTCCCTTTAGATTCCCAGAATTGCCAAAATTCATCTCAAAAGCAGAAAATGTCATTTTCCTTCCACCTTCAAAAGCAGCTGAATGAAATTTAAATACATCTGGTTATAACAAACAAGCTAGAAAGTGCACCACAATTGGGACAAGCTTGCACCCAGATCCAATTTTTATGACTGCATTAGAAAGCCCTTGAAAAATAGGGCTCATGGTGCAATCCCTGCTGGGGCATTAACTGGAGTCTCTTTGGCAAGAGAGACTGAAGTAATAAGTAAGAGTGACATTTTCCCTAAGCAAGTTAAATACCCCAATAGAAACCTAAAAGAAATTAAACTTAAAGTTTCTCCTAGGCAACTTGAGTCAATTCGACACCTCTTCTTTGCATGTGAATTCCCTGCATGACAAATCACATGATGCAATTTGTGGGCTGATTTAGCTGCTTTTATGAGTGTTAATGCCACAGCTTCTGGAGCTAAATTAATGTGACAATAATGATTACATTTATTTCCTAGTTTGTTTAAAACTTCCCCTCTAAAATGTAAGTTGAGGTTATCTGAAGGAGATTTCCTCATTGGCCACACTCATCCTTACAACTACAATTTGTTAATGGTTAATAAAACAACCAAGATCTGTATCATTCCCAGTGGAGTGTTTAAGCAAGGTTCACGTCCATTGTTGGGGTAGATTGCTGTTTCTAGAGCAAGGGATGGGTTGAGTTTACCTGTTCTATCTTTCAGAAGATTCATTACTTCTTGATCCATATGTTACAGTCCCTAGATGGGTTGACATGGGAAGTAAGGCTTTTCATGGAAAGGATATACACTTATTTGGTCACAAATATTTTCTACCATGGGTTTCCCCAGTGGCTCAGCTATAAAAAATCCACCTTCAATGAGAAGTCACAGGAGACGGGGGTTCAATCTCTGGGTTGGGAAGATCCCCTGGAGAAGGAAATGGCAACCCACTTCAGTGTTCTTGCATGGAGAATCCCATGGACAGAGGAGCCTGGAGGGTTACAGTCTATGAGGTCACAAAGAGTAGGACATGACTGAGTGACTGAACTGAACTAAACTGAAGATCTTTTTTGTATCATTCTTCTGTGTGTTCTTTCACCTCTTCTTAATATCTTTTGCTTCTATTAGGTCCATACCATTTTTGTCCTTAGTTGTGCCCATCTACAGAGAAGGCAATGGCACCCCACTCCAGTACTTTTGCCTGGAAAATCCCACGGGCGGAGGAGCCTGGTAGGTTGCAGTCCGTGGGGTCGCTAAGAGTCCGACATGACTGAGCGACTTCACTCTCATTTTTCATTTTCATGCATTGGAGAAGGAAATGGCAACCCACTCCAGTGTTCTTGCCTGGAGAATCCCAGGAATGGGGGAGACTGGTGGGCTGGTGTCTATGGGGTCGCACAGAGTCGGACACGACTGAAGCGACTTAGCAGCAACAGCAGCAGTGCCCATCTTTCCATGAAAAGTTGCTCTGGTAGCTCTAATTTTCTTGAAGACATCTATAGTGTTTCCCATTCTATTGTTTTCCTCTATTTCTTTACATTGACCACTGAGGAAGACTTTCTTATCTCTCCTTGCTATTCTTTAGAACTCTGCATTCAGATGGGCATATCTTTACTGTTTTCCTTTGCCTTTAGCCTCTCTTCTTTTCTCAGCTATTTGTAAGGCCTCCTCAGACAACCATTTTGCTTTACGGGACCAGAAAAGGTCAGTTTTCATACCAATCCCAAAGAAAGGTAATGCCAAATAATGTTCAAACTACTGCACAATTGCACTCATCTCACACGCTAGCAAAGTAATGCTCAAAATTTTCCAAGCCAGGCTTCACCAGTATGTGAACTTAGAACTTCCAAGATATTCAAGCTGGATTTAGAAAGGCAGAGGAACCAGAGATCAAATTGCCAACATCCGTTGGATCATGGAAAAAGTAAGAGAGTTCCAGGAAAACATCTACTTCTGCTTTATTGATTATGCCAAAGCCTTTGACTGTGTGGATTACAACAAACTGTGGAAAATTCTTAAAGAGTTGGGAATACCAGACCACCTTACCTGCTTCCTGAGATATCTGCATGCAGGTCAAGAAGCAACAGTTAGAATCAGACATGGAACAACAAACAAGGTTCCAAATTGGGATAGGTGTACCTCAAGGCTATATATTGTCACCCTGAGTTTTTAACTTCTATACAGAGAACATCATGACAAATGCTGAGCTGGATAAAGCACAAGCTGGAATCAAGATAGCAGGAGAAATATCAATAACTTCAGATATGTGGATGACACCACTCTTGTGGGTGTTACCTAGATAACATATTAAAAAGCAGATGTATTTCTTTGCCTACAAAGGTCCTTCTAGTCAAGGCTATGGTTTTTCCAGTAGTCATGTATGGAAGTGAAAGTTGGACCATAAAGAAAGCTGAATGCAGAAGAATTGATGCTTTTGAACTGTGGTGTTGGAGAAGGCTCTTGAGAGTCCCTTGGTCTGCAAGGAGATTCAACCAGTCCATCTAAAAGGAAATAAGTACCGAATATTCATTGGAAGGACTGATGCTGAAGCTGAAGTTCCATTAATTTGGCCACCTGATGAGAAGAACTGACTCATTGGAAAAGACCCTGATGCTGGGAAAGATTGAAGGCAAGAGCAGAAGGGGTCGACAGAGGATAAGATGGTTGGATGACATCACCAATTCAATCGACATGAGTCTAAGTAAGTTCCAGGAGTTGGTAATGGACAGGGAAGCCTGGCATGTCGCAGTCCATGGGGTCCCAAAGAGTTGGACATGACTGAGCAATTGAGCAGACTGATCTTAGGGATTACTTATTCAAATTTTGTTTTCTCCCATAGAAGAAGCAAGAATATATATACTGAGTGCTTTGTGTGTGTGTGTGTGGTCTCTTTAGTATTTGGGGTTTCTTATTTTTTTCCCAACAACTGACATTTATAATGCCAGACTGGTTCCCTTATCTTCATTTTGATGGCTAGATGGAGCCTATTAATCTGACTCCGTTTTGTCAGTTCATCTACGATACCACACTATACTTTAGTTCTCCATTTTGTGTTGGATGGAATTCCCTTTGATGACCTTGCACTCATCCTTTTCCTCCATGATTGTCTCACACTTGGAAGGAATGTTTTACCATGTTTGCTGTGACTGGGCGTCTGTATTTCTGTGTACTTGATTAATATTCATTGACTTCTTACTGAGGATGATTACTCCCCCTGATAATTGCTCTGCTTTCCTGTAAGCTCTTTCACCCCTTTGACTCAATCCCCTCTGCTGCTTGGCCATCTCCACATGGTTAAGAGTTCTGTCTCTCTCCTATGGTTAACATTATTTAGCGTTCTTCAATGAATATCTTGAACACTCGTTACATTCTTTGTAGAAAATCAAATAAAATAAAAACAGCAAAATTTAAGTTGCTGGACATTCTATTAACAGACATTATTTATTATGACACTTTGCACTCTGACCGAAAATTATATTTAAAAGTCTTAGAAATATTTTGTTATTGAAATGGCAGTATATACATTTGGAATATGTAAGAGAATCAATTATTTTCAGAATATTTTAATTATAGTTGTTGTATACTAATTCTCAGTGAATACTACTTTATGTATATATGAAATGTCTTAATCTGAATATTTTAAAAACTAAAATCCTATACAGAAAAGCTCTGTTCAGAGTCATGTGATATATATTTGCAGCTTGCCTTGAATGCTTTGAGTCTCAAAAATCTTTGTTTTACACTAAAGCATACAGTTATAAAATAAGATAGATATAGATCATGATGAGGAAAAATTAAATCAGAGAGTTCATTGAACTTCTAAAAGATGCCATTCTTAAATTTTATACTATATTTTCCTTTATCATAAGCTTATATTTCCATGTGCTTAGTGTTACCACATAACATCCAATTCAAGGGGAAAAGAGTCTTATAGGAAAACAGCAGGCATGGTTAAGTTAATGAATACTATGATCTTATTAGTGGCTCTATTTTAGTTTGTTTAGGTGACCTTGATTGTTTCATTTATTTGGTATGCTTTACTTTTCAATGTCCTATCTGCATTCCTCCCTGGGTCAGGAAGATCCCCTGGAGTAGGAAATGGCAACCCACTCCAGTATTCTTGCCTGGAAAATCCCATGGACAGAGGAGCCTGGTGGGCTACTGTCCATGGGGTCACAAAGAGTCGGAGATGACTGAGCGACTAACATACCCATCTGTATTCCTCACATTCCTTCTTCATTCTGATTCCTTATCTTTTTTTTTTGTTTGTTTTTATTTAAAAAAATCTAGTAAGTAAAATACTGAAAAGAATGAAAACTACATTGTAGGAAAATTCATTCATAGTACTCATTTAAAGATAGGCGCCTTGAGTTCAAGACAACAGTTGTTTCACGTGAACAACTATAAAGGCACTTGAGCAACAAATAGAGTGACAGGTAAATATATAAAAAATTGGGGTCTAATATGTTTAAAAATGATAGCAAAGAGAAATTTTTTATTCTGACGAAAGAAAGAGTTCATTCCTTTTTGAGAATTTAAATTAGGACAAGAAAGGGAAAGAATGTCTGCATGTATTCAGATCAAGAAACAAAGGAAGATAAGATTTTGGAATAAAGTTCACTATTCAAAAGTTCAAATGGCAGTGAGTCATTCTGCACAGTTACAATGAGCCTTTGTACTTACCAAGTGGCTTTTGTACAAAGATCTCACAAGGAAAAGAACTGAAGAGAATACCCATTTTCATTTTACAGAGATGACAACTAAATCAGAAAGAAGGGTAGAACAGAAATAGGTTTTGAATTCTTCATTATTGCCTCTCAGTAACTTTTTTTTTTTTACATTTAAAAATGATTGCATTTTATATATCATTAAAAGCACAGATTTGAAGTGCAAATTCAATAAGTTTTGAAAATTTATCACACTCATACAATCCTGACCCTTTTCAAGATAGAAAACACTTTCTTTTTTCCACCTCAGGACATTTTCTTTACTGGAAAGCTAATCTACGTCCTGTTAAATGGCAACAGTTACTGTTTTTTCCTTTCATCAAATATTAGTGTAGTCTGTTCTACAATCTAATATAAATTAAATCTTTCAGTATGTATATTCATGTTTCAATTTATTATAAACATTTTAAAATTTTTTAAGAGCAGTATTAGGTTTAAGGCAAAAACATTTAAGATACCACATATATTCCACACCTACTTGCCTCTAGTATTAACGTATCACATTATTATGGTGAATTTTTATTTTTATTTTTTTTATCGTGAATTTTTAAAATTAAGAAACCAATATGATACACTGTTACTAAGTAAAGCCAATTCTTTATTTAAACTTTCATATTTTGTACTTAATGTTCCATAGATGATGCCACATTAAATTTAGCCATCATAAAAAAATAAAATAAAAAAAAAAAACTTAGCCATCATGTCTTCTTGGACTTCTTGGTTAAGACAGTTTCTCAGACTTTCCTTGTTTCTAATGACTGTGATATTTTTGAAGATTAGTGGTAATATGTTTTGTAAAATGTCCTTCAATTGGAATTTGTCTGATGCTTTTATCATGATTAGAATTATGAGTTTTGGGGAAGAATATCACAGAAGTAAGGTGCACTTTTCTTATATCATATCAAGGATACAAACTATCAAATTACTTACTATTGTTGATGTTGATCCTGATCACCTCTCGCAGGTGATGTTTATTAGACTTCTCTGTGAAGCTACCATTTTTTTTTTCTCTTTCAACATAGTAAATTTAAGTTCATTTTTTGTTGTTGTTGCACATATCAGTAGCCGTTCCTTTATATTATGAAGCAGTATCCCATCACGTGATTAAGTTGCAATTTAGTTAGTCATGCTATGGTCAATGAATATTTGTGTATTTCCAATTTGAAGGTTTTATGAATAAGGTTGCTATGAACATTCTTGTACACATTTTATTCCATGTAGATATAGTTTTTATTTCTGTCAGGTGAATGATTGTAAGTGAAATGTTTGAGTCATAGGTTTAGTGTAAATTTAACTTCATAAGACAAGGCCTATCCAATTCACAAAATGGTTAGACCATCTTACTTTCTATTCAGCCAAATATGAAAATTCCAATTGTTTTCCTGATTCACTAACTCTTAGTATGGTGAGTCACTGTAGTTTTAGCCATTATATTGGATATATAGTAGTATCTGGGCTTCCTTGATGGCACATATGGTAAAGAATCTACCTGCAATGCAGGAGACCCAGGTTCAATCCCTGGGTCTGGAAGATCCCCTGGAGAAGGGAATGGCAATCCACTCCAGTGTTCTTGCCCGGGAAATCCCATGGACAGAGGAGCCTGGTGGACTATTGGCCATCAGGTCCCAGAGTCAGACATGACTGAATGACTAACACTTACTTACTTATAGTAATAGCTAACTGCTCTTTAATTTTTATTTATTTTCTGATTAATGTCATTGAGAATCCTTTCATCTACTTATTGACTACACATTCCCCGCCCCCCACTTTAACTGCTCTTACTATGGAATTGCTTTTTCTCCTATCCATTGGATTTCATTGACAGCCTTATCAAATAAAATAAAATAAAATAAAATAAAATAAACCAATGCATAAGAGTGAATCAATTTCTGTGTTCTCAATTTTATTCCATTGATTTACTTTGGAAGACAATACCATGCTGTTCTGGTTACTGTTGCCTTCCATAATTCCTTAAGTAAGATAATGTAATTTCTGTATGCTTGTTCTTTTAAAAAAGAAAAAAAAATTGCATTCATTCTTCATTTCTCCACAATTTTATATATTTTGGGATTTAGTTGTCAATTTCTATTAAAAGTTTTGTTATTGTTGTCCAGTCACTGAGTCTTGTCCAACTCGTGGCAAACTCATGGATTGCAGCATACCAGGCTCATCTGTCCTCCACTATATCCTGAAATTTACTCAGACTCACATCCATTGAGTCAGTGATGCTATCTATCTCATTTTCTTCTGCCCCTTTCTACTTTTGCCTTCAATCTTTCCCAGCACCAGGGACTTTTTTAATGAATCAACTTTTTGCATCAGGCAGCCAAAGTATTGGAGCTTCAGCTTCAGCTTCAGTCCTTTCAATGAATATTCAGGATTGATTTTCTTTAGGATTGATTGGTTTGGTTTCCTTGTTGAAGGGACTCTCAAAAATCTTCTACAGAACCACAGTTCAAAAACATGAATTCTTTGGTGCTCAGCCTTCTTTGGGCTTCCTTGGTGGCTCAGATGGTAAAGAATCCACCTGAAAGGCTGAAGACTTGGGCTCAATCCCTGGGTTGGGAAGATCCCCTAGAGGAAAGCATGGGAACCCACTCCAGAATTCTTGCCTGGTGAATCCCCATGGGCAGAGGAACCTGGCGGATTACAGTTCATGGGGTCACAATGAGTTGGACATGACTGAGTGACTAAGCACAGCACAGCCTTCTTTCTGGTCCAGCTCTCAGATCCATATATGACTACTGGACCATCAGTTCAGTTCAGTTGCTGAGTCATGTCCGACTCTTTGGAATGCCATGAGCCACACCACCCCAGGGTCCCTGTCCATCAAAAACTCCTGGAGTTTACCCAAACTCATGTCCATCAAGTCAGTGATGCAATGCAGCCATCTCATC
This sequence comes from Bubalus bubalis, assembly GCF_019923935.1. NCBI lineage: Eukaryota > Metazoa > Chordata > Mammalia > Artiodactyla > Bovidae > Bubalus > Bubalus bubalis. The sequence continues at coordinate 45,623,101 of NC_059178.1, forward strand.
CTCTGTCATCCCCTTCTCCTCCTGCCCCCAATCCTCAGCATCAGGGTCTTTTACAATGAGTCAACTCTTTGCATGAGATGGCTAAAGTATTGGGGTTTAGGCTTCAAAATCAGTCCTTCCAATGAACACCCAGGACTGATCTCCTTTAGGATGCACTGGCTGGATCTCCTTGCAGTCCAAGGGACTCTCAAGAGTCTTCTCAACACCACAGTTCAAAAGCATCAATTCTTCAGCACTCAGCTTTCTTCACAGTCCAACTCTCACATCCACACATGACCATGGGAAAATCATAGCCTTGACTAGAAGGACCTTTGTTGGAAAGCAAGGTCACTGCTTTTTAATACGGTATCTAGGATGGCCATATCTTTCCTTTCAAGGAGTAAGCGTCTTTTAATTCATGGCTGCAATCACCATCTGCAGTGATTTTGGAGCCAAGAAAAATAAAGTCTGACACTGTTTCCCCATCTATTTCCCATGAAGTGATGGGACCAGATGCCATCATCTTAGTTTTCTGAATGTTGAGCTTTAAGCCAACCTATTCACTCGCCTCTTTCACTCTCATCAAGAGGCTTTTTAGCTCCTTTTCACTTTCTTCCAACAGGACTTCTCTGGTGGCTCATATGGTAAAGCATCTGCTTACAATGTGGGAGATCCAGGTTCAATCCCTGGGTCAGGAAGATCTCCTGGAGAAGGAAATGGCAACCCAATACAGTACTCTTGCCTGGAAAATTCCATGGATGGAGGAGCCTGGTAGGCTGCAATCCATGGGGTCGCAAGAGTCAGACACAACTGAGCAACTTCAATGTCAATATCAGTGTCATTTTCAGCCATAAGGGTGGTGTTATCCGTGTATCTGAGCTTATTGACATTTCTCCCAAACATCTTGATTCCAACTTGTGCTTCCTCCAGCCCAGTGTTTCTCATGATATACTCTGCATATAAGTTAAATAAACAGGGTCACAATATACAGCCTTGATGTACTCCTTTTCCTATTTGGAACCACTCTGTTCTTCCATATTCAGTTCTAACTGTTGCTTCCTGACCTGCATACAAATTTCTCAACAGGCAGGTCAGGTGGTCTGGTATTCCCATCTCTTTCACAATTTTCCACAATTTATTGTGATCCACACAGTCAAAGGCTTTGGCATAGTCAATAAAGAAGAAATAGATGTTTTTCTGGAACTCTCTTGCTTTTTTGATGATCCAGCAGATGTTGGCAATTTGATGTCTGGTTCCTCTGCCTTTTCTAAAACCAGCTTGAACATCAGGAAGTTCACGGTTCACATATTGCTGAAGCGTGGCTTGGAGAATTTTGAGCATTACTTTACTAGCGTGTGAGATGAGTGCAATTGTGCAGTAGTTTGAGCATTCTTTGGCATTGCCTTTCTTTGGGATTGGAATGAAAACTAACCTTTTCCAGTCCTGTGGCCACTGCTGAGTTTTCCAAATTTGCTGGCATATTGAGTGCAGCACTTTCAAAGCATCATCTTTCAGGATATGAAATAGCTCAACTGGAATTCCATCACCTCCACTAGCTTTGTTCATAGTGATGCTTTCTAAGGCCCACTTGACTTCACATTCTAGGATGTCTGGCTCTAGGTGAGTGATCACACCATCATGATTATCTGGGTCATGAAGATCATTTTTTACAATTCTTCTGTGTATTCTTGCCATCTCTCTTAATATCTTCTGCCTCTGTTAGGTCCATACAACTTCTGTCCTTTATCGAGCCCATCTTTGCATGAAATGTTCCCTTGGTATCTCTAATTTTCTTGAAGAGATCTCTAGTCTTTCCCATTCTGTTGTTTTCCTCTATATCCTTGCACTGATTGCTGAGGAAGACTTTCTTATCTCTCCTTGCTCTTCTTTGGAACTCTGCATTCAAATGCTTATATCTTTCCTTTTCTCCTTTGCTTTCCGCTTCTCTTCTTTTCACAGCTATTTGTAAGGCCTCCTCAGACAGCCATTTTGCTTTTTTGCATTTTTTTTCCCCATGGGGATGGTCTTGATACCTGTGTCCTGTACAATGTCATGGACCTCCATCCATAGTTCATCAGGAAAAATCTGTCTATCAGATCTAGTCCCTTAAATCTATTTCTCATGTCCACTGTGTAATCATAAGATATTTGATTTAGGTCATACCTGAATGGTCTAGTGGTTTTCCCTATATTCTTCAATTAAAGTCTGAATTTGACAATGAGGAGTTCATGATCTGAGCCACAGTCAGCTCCGGGTCTTGTTTTTGCTGACTGTATAGAGCTTTTCCATCTTTGGCTGCAAAGAATATAATCAATCTGATTCCAATGTTGACCATCTGGTGATGTCCATGGGTAGAGTCTTCTCTTGTGTTGTTGGAAGAGGGTGTTTGCTATGACCCGTGTCTTCTCTTGGCAAAACTCTGTTAGCCTTTGCCCTGCTTCATTTCTTACTTCAAGACCAAAGTTGCCTGTTACTCCAGGTGTTTCTTGACTTCCTACTTTTACATTCTAGTCCCCTATAATTAAAAGGATATCTTTTGTGGGTGTTAGTTCTAAAAGGTCTTGTAGGTCTTCATAGAACTGTTCAACTTCAGCTTCTTCAGCGTTACTGATTGGGGCATAGGCTCGGATTACTGTGATATTGAATGCTTTGCCTTGGAAACGAACAGAGATCATTCTGTCATTTTTGGGATTGCATCCAAATACTGCATTTTAGACTCTTTTGTTGATCAAGATGGCTACTTCATTTGTTCTAAGGGATTTCTGCCCACAGTAGTAGATATAATGGTCATCTGAGTTAAATTCACCCATTCCAGTCCATTTCAGTTCCCTGATTTCTAGAATGTCGACATTCATCTTACCTTCTCCTGTTTGACCACTTCCAATTTGCCTTGATTCATGGACCTGACATTCCAGGTTCCTATGCAGTATTGCTCTTTACAGCATCGGGCCTAGCTTCTATCACCAGTCACATCCACAACCGGGTATTGTTTTTGCTTTGGTCCATCCTTTCATTCTTTCTGGAGTTATTTCTCCCCTGATCTCCAGTAGCATATTGGTTATTTACAGACCTGGGGAGTTTCTCTTTCAGTATCCTATCATTTTGTCTTTTCATATTGTTTATGGGGTTCTCAAGGCAAGAATACTGAAGTGGTTTGCCATTCCCTTCTCCAGTGGACCACATCCTGTCAGACCTCTACACCATGACCTGTCTGTCTTGGTTGGCCCCACACGGCATGGCTTGGTTTCATAGCTTTGCCTATATAGATCTTTGTCAGATAAGTGATATCTCTGCCTTTTACTACACTGTCCAGGTTTGTCATAGTTTTCCTTCCAAGGAGCAAGTGAAATCTGTCAGTGTTTCCATTATTTCCCCTTTTATTGCTGTTAAGTGATGGAATTGGATTCCATGATGTTAGTTTTTTGAATGTTGAATTTTAAGCCCATTTTTTCTCTCCTCTTTCACTTTCATCAAGAGACTCTTTAGTTCCTCTTCACTTTCTGCCATTAGAGTGGTAACGTGCATATATGAGGTTGTTGATATTTCTCCTGGCAATCTTGATTCCAGCTTGTGATTCATCCAGCCTGGTGTTTCCCATGATATAATCTGTATATATTAAAAAACAGAGTGAGAGTATATAGTCCTGACATATTCCTTTTCCAATTTAGAACTGTTCCATTGTTATATGTCTGGTTTTCACTGTTGCTTCTTGTCCTACATGCAGGTTTTTCAGGAGGTAGGTAAGGTGATTTGGTATTCCCACCACTTTAAGAATTTTCCATAGTTTGTTGTGACCACACAGTCAAAGGCTTTAGTGTAGTCAGTGAAGCATAATTAGGTGTTTTTCTGAAACTTTCTTTAAAAAAGCATGCTTGGATTCTAATTAGAAGTTCGTTAAAGCTGTTAATGAATTTGGTTATAATCATTGTTATAAAAATATTGAGTCTCTTAAACAATGATAATGTATATCTCTCCTTTTGTTTAGCCATTGTGTTATAATCATGGATTTATAGTTTTATATATTATATGAATCTATATAGTTATATGAATCCATGATAATAGCATAAATTTATATATATATATAGTTTTCAGGCAGATCCTTTATATATTTTTATATATATATAAAATATATTATATATATATATATAAAACTATATATAGAGAGACAGGGAGAGATATAAACATATAGATAGATAGATAGATAGATTTATAATTTTATTATATAAGTTGTAGGACTTATGTGTATGTAGGGCTTCCCTGGTGATTCACCTGGTAAAGGATCTGCCTGAAATCAATCCAGGAGACCAGAATTTGATCCCTGGGTCAGGAAGATCCCCTGGAGAAGGAAATGCAACCACTGCAGCAATATTGCCTTGTAAATTCCATGGACAGTGGAACCTAACAGGCTGCAGTCCACGTGGCTGGAAATAGTAGAACATGACTGAGTGACTAGCCCTTTTCTTTCATATAAATTGTAGACACAGTTTGGTTTTTTCTTTGTCTGTCTTTTTTTTTTTTTTTTTCTGAAAGACTTGGTGTAAAGTTTATTTTGTATTTTTCCTTAGATATATATTAAATTTCAGCAAACAAGCCATTGAGGATGTTATTTTTCTTGTGAAAACATTTTTATTATTATAAAGCCAATTTCTTTAATACTTAAAGGAATATTTAAATTTTCTGTTACTCCTTGAGTCTGTTGGTAATTTGTTTCTTTCAATAAATTAATCCAATTCTTTCAAAATATAGAATATAGTGACATAAGCTTAACTGTAAATTTAATTATTACAATTTTAATTTCTATAGTATCTGCATTACCTGCTTTCTCAGCCCTAACATTGTTCATGTATATTTTCTCTGTTTTCTAACCAAATTTGTCAAGTAGTATAATTTTATTCATTTCTCTACTGTGTTTTTCTTTCTTCGTTTTATACAGTGTTGATTACTGCTTTCCTATTTTTTTTAATTTTATTTTATTTTTAAACTTTACATAATTGTATTAGTTTTGCCAAATATCAAAATGAATCTGCCACAGGTTTCCTTTTTAAAATTTTTTAATGTATTCTATTGTATTATTGGAGTATAATTGCTTTACCAATGTTGTGTTAGTTTCTGCTGTATAGCAAAGTGAATAAGTTATATGCATATATATATATATATATATATATATATATATATATATGAAAGTGAAAGAGAAACTCACTCAGTCATGTCCAACTCTTTGCAAGCCCATGGACTATACAGTTCACGGAATTCTCCAGGCCAGAATACTAGAGTGAGCAGCCTTTCCCTTCTCCAGGGGATCTTCCCAATGCAGGCATTGAACCCAGGCCTCCTGCATTGCAGGAGCATTCTTTACCAGCTGAGTTACAAAGGAATGCTGAAGTGGGTAGCCTATTCCTTCTCCAATGGATCTTCCCAACCCAGGACTCAAACTGGATCTCCTGCACTGCAGGCAGATTCTTTAAGAACTAAGCTATCAGGGAAGCCTGAATATATTTAATACATATATCCCCTCCCTTGGAATACTCTCTACCACCACCTCCAATTAGTTTTTGTATCCTATCTACTTTGATTTAAACTAGTCTTCTTTCCCTAGCTTCTTAATGCAGGAATTCACATCATTGATTTCAAACCTTTATTTTTTCCAATTTTAAACATTTGGAGACATAATTATTCTAAACATTGTTTTAAATTTATCACACAAACCTACTATTTTGCTTTAATTCATATTATTATTATTATTTCAATATATATTTTAATTTATTTTGCACTTTTTCTTTGACTTAGACTTCTTAAAATTTTCAAACATAAAAGATTCTTTTTTTTTTAATTTTATTTATTTTTGGCTGCACTGGGTCTTTGCTGCTTCACACAGGATTTCTCAAGTTCCAGTGAGTCAGATAAGATCAGATCAGTCACTCAGTTGTGTCTGACTCTTTGCAACCCCATGAATCACAGCACGCAAGGCCTCCCTGTCCATCACCAACTCCCAGAGTTCACTCAGACTCACATCCATCCAGTCAGTGATGCCATCCAACCATCTTATCCTTTGTCATCCCCTTCTCCTTTTGCCCCCAGTCCCTCCCAGCATCAGAGTCTTTTCCAATAAGTCAACACTTCACATGAGGTGGCCAAAGTATTGGAGTTTCAGCTTTAGCATCATTCCTTCCAAAGAAATCTCAGGGCTGATCTCCTTCAGAATGGACTGGTTGGATATCCTTGCAGTCTAAGGGACTCTCAAGAGTCTTCTCCAACACCACAGTTCAAAAGCATCCATTCTTTGGCGCTCAGCCTTCTTCACAGTTCAACTCTCACATCCATACATGACCACAGGAAAAACCATAGCCTTGACTAGACAAACTTTTGTTGGCAAAGTAATGTCTCTGCTTTTGAATATGCTATCTAGGTTGGTCATAACTTTCCTTCCAAGGAGTAAGCGTCTTTTAATTTCATGGCTGCAGTCACCATCTGCAGTGATTTTGGAGCAAAGAAAAATAAAGTCTGACACTGTTTCCACTGTTTCCCCATCTATTTCCCATGAAGTGATGGGACCAGATACCATGATCTTCGTTTTCTGAATGTTGATCTTTAAGCCAACTTTTTCACTCTCCACTTTCACTCTCATCAAGAGGCTTTTGAGTTCCTCTTCACTTTGTGCCATAAGGGTGGTGACATCTGCATATCTGAGGTTATTGATATTTCTCCTGGCAATCTTGATGCCAGCTTGTGTTTCTTCCAGTCCAGTGTTTCTTATGATGTACTCTGCATATAAGTTAAATAAACTCGGTGACAATATAAAGCCTTGACATTCTCCTTTTCCTATTTGGAACAAGTCTGTGGTTCCATGTCCAGTTCTAACTGTTGCTTCCTGACTTGCATATAGGTTTCTCAAGAGGCAGGTCAGGTGGTCTGGTATTCTGATCTCTTTCAGAATTTTCCACTGTTTATTGTGATCCACACAGTCAAAGGCTTTGGCATAGTCAATAAAGAAGAAATAGATGTTTTTCTGGAACTCTCTTGCTTTTTCGTTGATACAGCAGATGTTGGCAATTTGATCTCTGGTTCCTCTGCCTTTTCTAAAACCAGCTTGAACATCAGGAAGTTCACGGTTCACATATTGCTGAAGCGTGGCTTGGAGAATTTTGAGCATTACTTTACTAGTGTGTAAGATGAGTGCAATTGTGCGGTAGTTTGAGCATTCTTTGGCATTGCCTTTCTTTGGGATTGGAATGAAAACTAACCTTTTCCAGTCCTGTGGCCACTGCTGAGTTTTCCAAATTTGCTGGCATATTGAGTGCAGCACTTTCACAGCATCATCTTTCAGGATTTGAAAGAGCTCAACTGGAATTCCATCACCTCCACTAGCTTTGTCCGTAATGATGCTTTCTAAGGCCCACTTGACTTCACATCCCAAGATGTCTGGCTCTAGGTCAGTGATCACACCATCATGATTATCTGGGTCGTGAAGACCTTTTTTGTACAGTTCTTCTGTGTATTCTTGCCATCTCTTCTTCTGTTAGGTCCATACCATTTCTGTCCATTATCGAGCCCATCTTTGCATGAAATGTTCCTTTGGTATCTCTGATTTTCTTGAAGAGATCTCTAGTCTTTCCCATTCTGTTGTTTTCCTCTATTTCTTTGCATTGATCGCTGAAGAAGGTTTTCTTGTCTCTCCTTGCTCTTCTTTGAAACTCTGCATTCAGATGTTTATATCTTTCCTTTTCTCCTTTGCTTTTCGCTTCTCTTCTTTTCACAGCTATTTGTAAGGCCTCCCCAGACAGCCATTTTGCTTTTTTGCATTTCTTTTCCATGGGGATGGTCTTAATCCCTGTCTCCTGTACAATGTCATGAACCTCATTCCATAGTTCATCAGGCACTCTATCAATCAGATCTAGGCCCTTAAATCTATTTCTCACTTCCACTGTATAATCATAAGGGATTTGATTTAGGTCATACCTGAATGGTCTAGTGGGTTTCCCTACTTTCTTCAATTTAAGTCTGAATTTGGCAATAAGGAGTTCATGGTCTGGGCCACAGTCAGCTCCTAGTCTTGATTTTGCTGACTGTATAGAGCTTCTCCATCTTTGGCTGCAAAGAATATAATCAATCTGATTTCGGTGTTGACCATCTGGTGATGTCCATGCTTAGAGTCTTCTCTTGTGTTGTTGGAAGAGGGTGTTTGTTATGACCAGTGCATTTTCTTGGCAAAACTCTATTAGTCTTTGCCCTGCTTCATTCCGTATTCCAAGGCCAAATTTGCCTGTTAGTCCAGGTGTTTCTTGACTTCCTACGCTTGCATTCCAGTCCCCTATAATGAAAAGGACATCTTTTTTGGATGTTAGTTCTAAAAGGTCTTGTAGGTCTTCATAGAACCGTTCAACTTCAGCTTCTTCAGGATTACTGTTTGGGGCATAGACTTGGATTACTGTGATATTGAATGCTTTGCCTTGGAAACGAACAGAGATCATTCTGTCGTTTTTGGGATTGCATCCAGGTACTGCATTTTGGACTCTTTTGTTGATCATGATGGCTACTCCATTTCTTCTGAGGGATTCCTGCCCGCAGTAGTAGATATAATGGTCATCTGAGTTAAATTCACCCATTCCAGTCCATTTCAGTTTGCTGATGCCTAGAATTTTGACATTCACTCTTGCCATCTCTTGTTTGACCACTTCCAATTTGCCTTGATTCATGGATCTGACATTCCACGTTCCTATGCAATATTGCTCTTTACAGCATTGGACCTTGCTTCTATCACCAGTCACATCCACAGCTGGGTATTCTTTTTGCTTTGGCTCCATCCCTTCATTCTTTCTGGAGTTATTTTTCCACTGATTTCCAGTAGCATATTGGGCACCTACTGACCTGGGGAGTTTCTCTTTCAGTATCCTATCATTTTGCCTTTTCATACTTTTCATGGGGTTCTCAAGGCAAGAATACTAAAGTGGTTTGCCATTCCCTTCTCCAGTGGGCCACATTGTGTCAGATCTCTCCACCATGACCTGCCCATCTTGGATTGCCCCACGGGCATGGCTAGTTTCATTGAGTTAGACAAGGCTGTGGTTCTAGTGTGATTAAACTGACTAGTTTTCTGTGAGTATGGTTTCAGTATGTTTGCCCTCTGATGCCCTCTTGCAACACCTACTGTGTTACTTGGGTTTCTCTTGCATTGGACGAGGGGTATCTCCTCACCGCCACCCTTCCTGACCTTCAACGTGGGATAGCTCCTCTAGGCCCTCCTGCGCCTGGGAAGCTACTGCTCCTTGGACGTGGTGTTGGTCCTCCCGGCCGCCGGCCTTGGCCTCGGGCGTGGGGGCATGGGGTAGCTCCTCCCGGCTGCCGTCCCTGACCTCGGACACTGGGTATCTCCTCCGTCCGCCCCCACCCCCCCCAGACCTCAGACGCGGAGTAGCTCCTCTCAGCCGTTCCTGCGCCATCGCAGTCTGGTACTCTTGGCCACTGCCCCTGACCTCGGACGTGGGGTAACTTGGACGCCCCTCTTGGATGCCACCCTTCGGGCATGGGGTCCTCCCGTTTTCTGCCCCTGACCTCAAACGTGGGGTGGCTCCTCTCGGCCGCGCAGCCTCCTGCGCTTAGCACGCGGGTCACAGCCGCCAGTGGGGCTGCAGCCAGTGAGTGGGGGTTACTTTGTTGTATTGTGAGGGTTTCTCATTTTGGTGGCTTCTCTTGTTGGGAAGCAGAGGCTCTAGCTGTGTGGGCTTCAGTTGCAGCACTTGGGCTCAGTAGTAGTGATGCATGGGTTTAGCTGCTTGCCAATGTGGAATATCACCAGCTGCTCCTGCACACCAGGGAAATCCAAAGGATTCTCTAGACATTTAAAATATTGTTTCCAGTGTAAGCTTTTGTCAAAACACAGTTTTTGATTTTAATCTTTTGATATTTGTTCTTCAGACCAAGAATATAGTATATCTTGCAGAATACTCCATGTATACTTTGACTTTGCTTTTTTTTTTTTTTTTTTGGTTTTAATTTCTACGGACATCCATTTAGGTCCAGTTGGTTAATAATATTGTTCAAGTTTTCTATATTCTTGATGATTTTGTCTATTTTTCTATCAATTACTGAGAAGAGAATCATGGACTCAAGTATAATTATGCATTTTTATATTTCTCCTTCCATTTGTAATTTTTTTTTGTTTAAATCAATAAATCAAACTTCTATGAAATCTAAGTTCTATTGAGAACCACATGAACATGTCACCTGTCTCATATTGTTATATACTTCATGCATGCTCAGCTGCTCAGTCATGCATGATTCTTTGCAACCCTATGGACTATAGTGCACCAAGTTTCTCTGTCCATGGGATTTTCCAGGCAAGAATACTGGAGTGGGTTGTCATTTCCTTCTCCAGAGGATCTTCCCAACCCAGGGACTGAACTCACATGTCTTGTATCCCCTGCACTGGCAGGGAGATTCTTTACCACTGTGCTACCTGGGAATTCCTATATTATTTCAAGTGATTCAACTTCATTCTAGAGTCTGTTATCAGGTGCATAGACCTTTAGAGATTTTATGTTAAGATGGTTAATTGATATTTTCATGTTATACATCTTTCTTACTGGTCATATTTCTTGTCTCAAGAAAGATTTTCTTATTAATTAACAGAACTATTCTAGGTTTCTTATTATCACGATTATCATGGTATCTCTCACTCCATATTTTATGTTGAAGTTAAGTATATTTTCAAATTTAAAATTATTTCCTGAAAATTATATACAATTCACTGTTACTTTTTATCTAATCTGAAAATCTGTCTTTTATTTTCATTTAGTCTGATTGCTCTTAATATAATTATTAATATGACTTTGTTATCTTGCTATTGGTTTTCTATTTGTTTCATTATAACTATACATTTCAGTTAATTTTATACAATATGAAAATTTCAAGTGTAAAAAATAAACCTATAATGATTGAATTTCAATTATTTTACCTAATAAAAAACAATCTTCAAAAAAAAGTAATTAATTATACAAATGAATAAACTAAGAAATGCATGTGTTGATTACACTTCAATAAGACTAGATAAAAAATAGATTTTAAATAAAATAATTAATTATACAGAAAATACATATTTTCTAAACAGAATGATGCTTCTCTCACATATGTTTAAATGTTTGGCTGTCAGTTTATTGACATTATGTTCCACAAAGTGACAACTCATTCAGGTATTCCTATGTTAAAGGTATTTTTAAAATATTTAATTGATATCTAAGTATGAAAAAAATTTATATAAATTAATAAATGCCAAATTTCTGAAATTATATTATAATAAAATATTGAAATATTATATTTTAATAATTAAAAGATCAAATTTAAACTTGTAGCAGTATTTTTCTAGTGAAATTTGACATATCTTTTTTTCTTCTAAAGTTTCAAATACAGATAACTTCTTTCCCCAATAACATGCAAAAGGATATTTATAGTTTTTGGCACTCTATACTCAATAAAAATAATATTTTAAAAAGCTAGAATTTTATAATTCTGCTTTTATGACAATTGTGCTGGGTACTGTGCTAAGTTGCTTCAGTCGTGTCCAACTCTGCAATTCTATGGACTGTACCCAATTAGGCTCTTCTGTCCATGGGATTCACCAGGCAAGAATACTGGGGAGGGTTGCCATGGTGTCCTCCAGGGAATCTTCCCACCCTAGCAATAGAACCCACATATCATATTTCCTGCATCGTTAGACAGGTACTTTACCACTATTACCATCTGGGAAGTCCTTTATGATAATTAGTGAGCCTACTTACAAACTAATACAGTTTATCAATAACCTCAGATATGCAGTTGACACCACCCTTATGGCAGAAAGCAAAGAAGAACTCAAGAGCCTCTTACTGAAACTGAAAGAGAAGAGTGAAAAAGTTGGCTTAAAACTCAACATTCAGAAAACTAAGATCATGGCATCCAGTCCCATCACTTCATGGCAAATAGATGGGGAAGCAATGGAAACAGTGACAGACTTTATTTTTTGGGGGCTCCAAATCACTGCAGATGGTGACTGCAGTCATGAAATTAAAAGACACTTGCTCCTTGGAAGAAAAGCTATGATCAACCTAGACAGCATATTAAAAAGCAGAGACATTACTTTGCCAACAAAGGGGTATCTAGTAAAAGCTATGGTTTTTCCAGTAGTCATGTATGGATGAGAGAGTTGGACTATAAAGACAGCTGAGGGAAAAGAATTGATGATTTGAACTGTGTTGTTGGAGAAGAGCCTTGAGATTCCCTTGGACTGCCAGGACATCCAACCAGTCCATCCTAAAGGACATCAGTCCTGATTATTCATTGGAAGGATGGATGCTGAGGCTGAACTTCCAATACTTTGACCACCTGATGTGAAGAGCTGACTCATTGGAAGACCCTGATGCTGGGAAAGACTGAAGGCAGGAGGAGAAGGGGTCAACAGAGGATGAGATGGCTCGATGGCATCACTGACTCAAAGGCCATGAGTTTGAGTAAACTCCAGGAGTTGGTGATGGACAGGGAGGCCTGACATGTTACAGTCCATGGGGTCACAGAGTCAGATACGACTGAGTGACTGAACTGAACTAAACTGAATGACTGCACCTCAGGCTATGAGAAAGTCACACAGCACCAGGACTAGCTGAATTTTGTAAATTCAAATTCTGAAAAAGCAGCTGGGGGCTTAGGAGATTAGAGTTGGAAATGAAGTCATTGTAAAGAGTTATTTTTGTTACTGAAGACAATAAAGAGGAAATTCTGGAGAATTCAAGTCAGTACAGTTCAGTCACTCAGTCCTGTCTGACTCTTTGTGACCCCATGGACTGCAGCACACTAGGCTTCCCTGTCCATCACCAATTCCCGAAGCTTACTCAAACTCATGTCCATAGTGTCAGTGATGCCAGCCAACCATCTCATCCTATGTCATCCCCTTCTCCTCCCACCTTCAATCTTTCCTAGCATCAGGGTCTTTCCCAATGAGTTGGTTCTTCGCATCAGCTGGACAATGTATTAGAGTTTCAATTTCAGTATCTGTCCTTCCAAAGAATATTCAGGACTGATTTCCTTTAGGATTGAGAGTTTGGATCTCATTGCAGTCCAAGGGATTTTCAAGAGTCTTCTCCAAAAACACAGTTCAAAAGCATCAATTCTTCAGCCCTCAGCTTTCTTTCTAGTCCAATTCTCACATCCATACATGACTCCCGGAGAAACCACAGCTTTGACTAGATTGACCTTGGTTGGAAAAGTAATGTCTCTGTTTTTTAATATGCTGTCTAGGTTGGTCATAACTTTTCTTCCAAGGAGCAAGCGTCTTTTAATTTCATAGCTTCAGTCACCATCTGTAGTGATTTTGGAGCCCCCCAAATAAAGTCTCTCACTGTTTCCATTGTTTCCTCATCTGTTTGCCATAAAATGATGGGACCAGACACCATGAACTTCATTTTCTGAATGTTGAGTTTTAAATCAACTTTTTTTCTTTCCTCTTTTACTTTCATCAAGAGGCTCTTGAGCTCTTCTTTGCTTTCAGCCATAAGGATGGTATCATCCACATTTCCGTTATTATTAACTTTCCCCCGGAAGTCTTGATTCCAGCTTGTGCTTTATCCAGCCTGGCATTTCTCATGATATACTCTGCATATAAATTAAATAAGCAGGTTGAGAATATACGGCCTTGATGTATTGCTTTTCGTATTTGGAACCAGACTGTTGTTCCATGTCCAGTTCTAACTGTTCTAACTGCATACAGATTTTTGGGAGGCTGGTCAGGTGGTCTGATATTCCCATCTCTTTAAGAATTTTCCACAGTTTGTTGTGATCCACACAGTCAATGGCTTTGGTGTAGTCAGTAAAGCAGAAGTAGATGTTTTTCTGGAATTCTCTTGTTTCTTCGATGATCCAGCAGATGTTGACAATTTGATCTCTGGTTCCTCTGTCTTTTCTCAATTCAGCTTGAACATCTGGAAGTTCAAGGTTCATGTACAGTTGAAGCCTGGCTTGGAGAATTTTGAGTGTTACTTTGCTAGCGTGTGAGATGAGTACAATTGTGTTTTAGTTTGAACAGTCTTTGGCATTGCCTTTGGGATTGGAATGGAAACTGACCTTTTCCAGTCCTATAGCCACTGCTGAGTTTTCCAGATTTGCTGGCATAATGAGTACACCACATTCACAGAATCATATTTTAGTATTTGAAATAACTCAACCTGAATTCCATCACCTCCACTAGCTTTGTTCATAATGATGCTTCCTAAGGCCCATTTGAAGACACAGAAGTGGAAATTCTTGAGAATGCAAGTTCAAACAATCAAGACCTTGATCTTAAGGGTCCTGATATATTCAAGAAAAAAAGAAAATACAGTTTACTTTGAACAAAGTGAGGTTAGGGGCCCAGACCTTCTGTCCAGACAAAGTTATAAGTATGGAAATGAACTTATCTATGAAACAGAATCAGAGATATAGAAAATAAACAGGGTTGTCAAGGGGGATGAGATGGGAGAGGGCTAGATGGGGAGTTTGGGTTTAGCAGATGTAAGCTATTATATATAGAGTGGTTAAATAACAAGGTCATATTGTAAATCACAGATAAATGTTTTCAGTATCCTGTTATAAGCCATAATGAAAAAGAATATATGTATATGTATAACTGAGTCACTTTGCTGTATACCAGTAGTTAACACAATACTACTGTATTTCAACTATACTTCAATAAGAAATATATTTAAAAACTGGATGTTAGAAAAAACTGAGGCACATAAGATTATATGGTGCAAGAAATAAAGTATAAATTCAATGTTTTCACTTAAATAAAATCCTGTGTATTACCTACAGACAATGAGTGCTCTGTGTCCTTGGTTCCCTTGAACCTTTGTTCCCTATCTATGGATTCAACCAACCTTGGATATTATAGAACAGTAGATTTTACTATTGAAAGAAAAATCTGCCTATAATTGGACCTGAGAAATTCAAACCTGTGTTGTTCAAGTGTCATCTGTAGTTTGGAAATGTAATGAAAAGTCATTGAGAAAGAAAAAGGAGAATAAAAACAGGCGGGAACTAAGGTATTTCATTCCAGAGTAAAGTTAAATAGGGCTGTGTTGTTACATAAAGATTATTAAAATTTATGGATTGTTTCCTAATATATTTAGAGTGAGGTGTATAGATTGCAATCAATCACTAATGCCACGGATTATATCATTTTGATTTAAGATTTTTTTAAAAATCTAGATATATGAGACATATTGAGAAAATATTGAGCTATATCATCACATTTTGCACTGTGTATTGAGTAAAACCAACAAGAATCTAGTAGCCAATAGTATATGTACATACATACATAACATACACCAGCTAAGTTCTTTTTCTTTTTTAATTTAATTTTATTTTTTAACTTTACAATATTGTATTGGTTTTGCCATATATCAAAATGAATCCACCACAGGTATACATGTGTTCCCCATCCTGAACCCTCTTCTCATCTCCCTCCCCATACCATCCCTCTGGGTCATCCCAGTGCACCAGGCCCAAGTATCCAGTATCGTGCATTGAACCTGGACTGGCGACTCATTTCATATATGATATTATACATGTTTCAATGTCATTCTCCCAAATCATCCCACCCTCTCCCTCTCCCACAGAGTCCAAAAGACTGTTCTATACATCAGTGTCTCTTTTGCTGTCTCGTATACAGGGTTATTGTTACCATCTTTCTAAATTCCATATATATGCATTAGTATACTGTATTGGTGTTTTTTCTTTCTTTTCTTTCTGGCTTACTTCACTTTGTATAATAGGCTCCAGTTTCATCCACCTCATTAGAACTGACTCAAATGCATTCTTTTTAATGGCCGAGTAATACTCCATTGTGTATATATACCACAGATTTCTTATCCATTCATCTGATGATGGACATCTAGGTTGCTTCCATGTCCTGGCTATTATAAACAGTGCTGTGATGAACATGGGGTTACACTTGTCTCTTTAAATTCTAGTTTCCTTATTTGTCTAGTTTAGAGGTCAATAGGACAAAACACTTTAAATTTTCTTTGGAACTAGGAATTTCCTAAAATATGTACAAGTAATTTAATTATTAAATTTTCTAGGATAATGAACACCATTATACTAAGATCCTAAGACATGTGCAATATTGATGGTAAAACATGCCAAAAGTAAATAGTCATAATTAAAATTTTTGTGTATGTGACTAGAATTTGTAAATTACATCTTCTGTACTAGAAATGGTTCTAATTGCTTGTTAGATCACGAGTAAGCTTTGACTATAGGAACCAGTCCTTTGTGTATGCTCAAATTTTAACTAAGTATTGAGTATAAGTTCTATTGCTGACACCACAAACACATGTGGTGTTTGTTTCCATGTGATTTGAGTCAAAGCCATTTGTCCTTACACATTACAGCTTTATGCATTCTGAATACATTCCCAGGTAAATATTTAACCAGAAAACATTCATACAGCAAAGTATATCTGTGATTTAAACATAAGTATAAATTTAATAAGGGAAAAGTTATATCCTTGGGTAATTTAGCTGTTCCTTTGTCTCGACTTCCAATGAGTGCCAAAATTCAGAAAAAAAGTGAGCAGTTTTCATTTTAACCCTGATGGAGGGTAAAACCAGTATAACATTTCACTGCCCTCTGCAGGATTCAAATATAAGTTGTTTCTGGAGAATTGTACTTCTTGTACATCATTTGAAAATGAGATTCTCTAGCAAGGATCCAGAATTTAAAGCAACAAAAGCAGAGCAGAGGAGGGTGTGTGTGTGTAGGGGGAATTCAAATTGTGTTTTCTGTAAAATTAATGAAAATTTGAAGACGTACCATACCAAGCAAGATTTCTCCAAAATGAAAATAAACAGCAATACAAATGCCATAGTATGATAAAGTGGTAATAACACATGAAAGATTTTATGAATCATTCAAATGAGGGAGAAAAAAGGAAAAAAGAACGGAGAAAAAACTGGAGAAAGGGAGGGAAGATGTTATTGAAAATGAGTGGGTGTTATAATTTTATCTAGTTTTTTCTCCCTTTTGTTTAATTTCACTTGATTTGCTAAAATGAAAAGTGTCTGCAAAATAATGGATTAATTAGAATATGCAACCTTTTTAATTTCTTGCAAAGAAAAAACAGAGTTTTTTCCATATAAGATTCCATCCAAAGCCTTCACTCTGAACCACAGTCGGTTTTTGAAAGCCATTTACATAATAGCTAACAAAAATGTACTCAGCAAAACACCGGGCTTTCTAAACACAGGAGATAATTATGTTGGAAGAATGATATTCTGTTGCCATCTTCATTTTCAAGATACATTTATTCTTTCCATACACAGCGTAGAACAAGCAAACACATATTAACATATATTGTGAAGGTGTGTGCCGTTAGAGTGACAAGGTACAGGGAGTTGGGGCTGATTCAGTGGGTTAAGGCGGAGCAAAATCCAGGAAAGAAAGATATACTGCATTCCATTCTTGGCATATATGTACCACCTGAATGGTATTTTTCATTAACTCCTGCACTGGGAACATTGTATTATTCCACTGGGAAGCCATAGCAGAAGAGATATATAATTATCAGCAGAGTAATGGGGATGCTCTTGCTAATGGCCAGCTATTCAAATATCTCAATATAATCGTCCTGCCCAATCTCTCCCCGTTGCATACTCTTCTGGAGAAACTCATCATTTTTTTCCACTTACTCCAGCATAATGAATTCATTTTGCATTTTCTTTGTGAGAAATTAAGAGAAATTGCAATATAATGTGTTGACATTTGAAATTCTGCACAGAAAAGTTTAGGCTGGCAATTTAGTTTAATCGCAAGCTAGCAGGGAGAGGCTGCTTATTAAATTAGTTCCCTGTGTACAGAATGTGTATTTTCATTGTAAACCTTTGCCTTTGTGTATGAGTTAGGATTTTTTCCCCTTCCTTATAAATCTCAGATTTCTTAAAAGAAAAGATAATGTGTCTCAAATTGAAGCAATGTATTCTTTGAAGCTTTTTTTTTTTTTTCTTCTTAATGTTCAAAATTGTTGACACGAGATGAACATTGAGTGACAGACCTTTGGAAAAAGTGAAAATGAGTGAGAAGTTAACTTGAAAAAATAGCTTTTCTCTTTTTTTGCAATATTAAACCCATTCATTCTAAATACTCTCAGGAAAGATTAGATTGAAGATTTTCTTCTGTTTATTTGCTCAAATCTAAATTTTGGTAACCACTTCCATATTGGATACCTATTATTTTTATTCTTAAATTTTAAACTCATTTATTTAATAAGATCAGTAAACTTCTAATAAAGAAGCCTTTCTACTTTCTCTGGAGAATGCCAGATATCTGGGCAGGTGGCAATATGAACAAGTTATTTAAAAAAAGAAAAAAGTTGCTATTGGAATCTCTGGATTGGAGGACACTTTAGCTTTCCTTTCTTCCCAACCTAGAGACTTAGCTAAGTTCTAATATTTGAGGGTGTGAAAACTGTGTTGTTAGTTGATCAGGAGCAAGAAGAAAAAAAGGTGCCTCGTTCTGATTACTTTCATGTCTTACAGTTTTGCTTTTATTTGCTTCCTATAAAGTGTTTTCATGCAGAAACAGATATTGTTAATGTAGTACCCTCAATTTTTTTGACAGAGTCATATTTGGAAAAATAAATTCAGAGGGAGTATTAACTTCACATTTGGAAAAATAAATTCAGAGAGAGTATTCATTGGAAGGACTGATGCTGAAGCTGAAACTCCAGTTCTTTGGCCACCTGATGTGAAGAACTGACTCACTAGAAAAGACCCTGATGCTGGGAAAGATTGAAGGCAGGAGGAGAAGGGGATGACAGAGGATGAGTTGGTTGGATGGCATCATTGACATGATGGACATGAATTTGAGGAAGCTCCTGGAGTTGGTGATGGACAGGGAAGCCTGGCATGCTACAGTGCATGGGGTTGCAGAGTTGGACACATCTGAGTGATTGAACTGAACTGATCCATTTCTCTAATTTTTTCCCATTCTTCCTGAAGAGCACATAGATTAGAGCTATTACATCACTTCCTGAACTCAGAGGCTACAGAGAAAGGGTATAAGGGAAAGACAACATGAACTCCACTTCAGCAAAAGAAGATAAAAGTCAACCTTAGAAACTAACATACATCCAGAAGAATTTATCTGAAGTCTGCGAGATCCAAAGTCTTGCCACTCTGTCTGGCTCCATCAACACTCACTCCACGCCTCCTCCTCTTCTTCCAGGATGTACCTGGATTCTCTCTACTTTTTTACTAAAAAACTAAAACCTAAAGCTAAGAACTAAAGAGCCTCTTGATGCAAATGAAAGAGGAGAGTGAAACAGTTGGCTTAAATCTCAACCTTCGGAAAACTAAGATCATGGCATCCGGGCCCACCACTTAATGGCAAATAGATGGGGAGACAATGGAAACAGTGACAGACTTTCATTTTTTTGGACTCCAAAATCACTGCAGATGGTGATTCCAGCCATGAAATTTAAAAATGCTTGCTCCTTGGAAAAAAAGTTATGACAAACCCAGACAGCATATTGGGAGAAGGCAATGGCACACCACTCCAGCACTCTTGCCTGGAAAATCCCATGGACGGAGGAGCCTGGTGCGCTGCAGTCCATGGGGTCGCTAGGAGTAGGACATGACTGAGCGACTTCACTTTCACTTTTCACTCTCATGCATTGGAGAAGTAAATGGCAACCCACTCCAGTGTTCTTGCCTGGAGAATCCTAGGGACAGGGGAGCCTGGTGGGCTGCTGTCTATGGGTCGCACAGAGTTGGACATGACTGACGTGACTTAGCAGCAGTAGCAGCAGACAGCATATTAAAAAGTAGAGACATTACTATGCCAAAAAGGACCATCCAGTCCAAAAAAAAAAGTTATGTTTTTTTTTCCAGTACTCACGTATGGTGAGAGAGTTGGACTATAAAGAAAGCTGAACAGTAAAGAACTGATGCTTTTGAACTGTGGTATTGGAAAAGACTCTGAGAATCCCTTAGACTGCAAGGCTCACACCAGTGAATCCTAAAGGAAATCAGTCCTGAATATTTATTGGAAGGACTGATGCTGAAACTGAAACTCCAATACTTTGGCTATCTGATTTGAAGAACTGACTCACTGGAAAAGATTCTGATGCTGGGAAAGATTGAAGGCAGAAGGAAAAGGGAACAACAGAGGATGAGATGATTAGATGGCATCACTGATTCAATGGAATAAGTTTGAGCAAGCTCCCAGAGTTATTGATAGACAGGGAAGCCTGGCGTGCTGCAGTCCATGGGGTCACAAAGTGCTGGACACGACTGAGTGTCTGAACTGAACTGCACTGACTGTTAAGTCTTTGCTTGGTCATTCCAAATTCTTCTTAAAATTAGTTTAAAATTTTACATTATCATTTCAATTACAATTCTTATTCAATATTTTCACATTAATATTCCATTGAGTACCATTTTTCTTTTCTTCTCACTCTTGCATATTATCATTAATGACAAAGTCCACTGCTGCTACTTCAACTGCCAAATACTTCTACTGTCATAACTATTACGAGATTTGCCCTTGGGTTTGGAAAATGATCTCTTGGTCTAAAAAGGTTCTAGTCTTTGTGGAATTTTCTTTAAGAAAGATGGCTATATCCTTCATAATAAGTACCTTAGTAAAAAATTATTGTCTCAACTCATATCTGGAGATCTTCCATAAATTAAACAGAACTGAAAAGGAAACAAAAGGAAGTTTATCATGGCTTTCAAGGTGTGACAGTGAGATTTCTCTCTATGTGTATAAGTAATAACTGATTGCAATGTATCAAAGTTTTCAAATTCATAACCTATTTTTTATTACTCACTGAAAGGCTAAAAGATTAAGGGGCTGCATTGGGTTGGTGCCAAAATTCCTTCTTCTTTTTTAAGTTAAAAATAAAAGACACATTTTTTACTTTCCCCAAGAATTTTGTTGAACAATATATTCATTGTTTTATTTCACTATCTTCTGTCATTTTTCAGGCAACTTCATAAATCTATTTCCCCAAATTTTTATCTTTGTTGAGCAAAGATATGTTCTAGGTGCCTTTTAGAGTCTTTCAGGAAATTTAAGCTTTTCCATTAATAGAATTTTACAAAGACTGAAATAAATGAAAATCCAAAGGTGCAATGTCTGGTGAATAAAACAGATGAATCAAACTTCCCAGCTAAACTGTAGTAGCTTTTGCCTGGTCATCAAAGAAACATGTGGTCTTTCATTATCCTTCTGAAAGATTATGCATTTTCTGTTGACTAATTCCAGATGCTTTTCATCAAGTGGTTTCAGTTGGTCTAACTGGGAGAAGTACTTGTTGGAATTAATCTTTTGGTTTTTCAGGAGGAGCTCAAAATAGAGAACTCCCTTCCAATCCCACTATATATATATATATAACATAACCTTCTTTGGATGAAGACTGGCCTTTGTTATGATTGGTGATCATTCATTTTGATTGGCTCCAAAACTATTCCATTCCACATTATTGCACAGGGTTCACTTTTAATCACCTATCACAATTTGTTTTAAAAAAGGAACATTTTTGTTACATTTAAGTAGACAATTGAATGGTAAGTATGGTCAAAAATGAAAGTGAAAGTCGCTCAGTTATGTCTGACTCTTTGCAACCCCATGGACTATACAGTCCATGGAATTCTCTAGGCCAGAATATTGGAGTGGATAGCTTTTCCCTTCTCCAGGAGATTGCCCCAATCCAGGGATTGAACCCAGGTCTCCCACATTGCAGAAAGATTCAAGTAAGGTCAAGAAGGTTTTTTTCACTTAACTTATGTGGAACCCAAATTTCAGAGTGAGGAACATAACCAAACAGGTGCAAATGATTTTCAATGCTTGATTTGGATATTTTGAGTATACCTGCTATCTCCCAACTAATGTCTCGATTTGATCACTATAAACTTCACCTGGTACCTGGCCATGGAGCATTGTCCAGTGAGAAATCTCCAGCACAAAACTTTGAAAATAACTTTTGACATTTGTGATCAATCACAGCATCTTTCCTATACATTGCATGAATCTTTTTTTTTTTTGCATTTAAATTGCATTTTTATCTTTCATGAAATAATATAGCATAATATTCCAAAAGTGCCTTCTCTTTTGTCTTCCATCTTCAGTGTTAAAATGGCTACACAAAAATGTTGATTTTTTTTTTTAATGAATACTGATATGATAGGTGTTACAATACAATCTAAAAAAAGTGTTTTGAATAAAGCTAAAGACAACCAAGCACTACTACCACTGGAGCCATATTATACAAAAACAGAGCAAATATTTTGGCCAACACAATACAAGTGACACAAAAGTATATATTTCCGAGCATGCCTAACAAAAAAAGGAAACTCCAGTACTTTGAAAGGCAGTATGCTATTATAGCAAGAACAATTGATCAAGAGTCAGGAGCCTGAGTTTTAGTCTTCAATCTAGTTCTAGTTAACTAGCTATGTGACCTTGAGCTCGTGAATCATAAGGCCTCCAATTCATCCATAAAATGAGGAAGTTAGATTTAATTTTGTCCAATACCACTTCCAATTTGAAGCAACTCTAATTGTACTATTTGGACATAAATTATCTTTCTGAAAAACCAGGCTCTTAAAGGACAGTAGACATAAATTATTATTCATAGTAATTTCATTTTAAATGATTCATCCTTAAGAAGTTTCTGATAACAGTAAAGAGGAGGTAAATATAATTACTTAGGAGGAGTCTCAGTGAAAAAACTATTGCAAATAGGATAAAACAATCCATTATTAGAGATTTATTGAATATCTACTGACAAATATTATGAAAGATTGAAAATGTTTAAAAACATTTAAAACCATCCCTTTTTTTAGTGACTTCTTTAGGGGAAGGGTGAAGTGTAAATCCTTTGTAAAAACATGGAGCAGTGACGTGGCAAACAGTACAGTTTTATGAAGATGTACAATAGAATTTCAGATAATGACATAAATGAAACAGTCTTATGGGAACAACTGGAGTCTAATCAAATTTTAGAATGATTGGCAGTACTAAACTAAACATAAAACAGGGTATTTCTGAATTCAAGCAGAAAGGAAAGATAGGGCATCCTGTTCCAGACTTCACTGAGAGGTTATATGCACCTTCTCTAGTGCTGTGGTCAGAGACAATGGGCATATGAAGGACAAGCCATCAAAGCAACTGGAAACATAAAAGAAATTTATGACATGGATATCAAAATGTTCACCAAAATAGAGAATCTATCAAGACACTAAAACCTGAAAACTTTACTATGGATTTCACCATTTTTTGGCGTGATGTAGAACATATTTCTTTTAATTACAGAGAAGCGTTCATGACTAGGGCAATTATACAGAAATAAGGCTTCCCTTATAGCTCAGTTGGTGAAGAATCTGCCTGCAATGCAGGAGAGCCAGGTTCGATCCCTGAGTTGGGAAGATCCCCTGGAGAAGGAAATGGCAACCCACTCCAGTAGTCTTGCCCAGAGAATCCCATAGACAGAGGAGCCTGGCAGGCTGCAGTCAATGGGGTTGCGAGAGTCAGACACGACTTAGCGAATAAACCACCACCATGGAACTTCCCAGGTTACAGTTGCATTGTAATAATGTTATTATATATTCAATTTTATCCAACTTCATTTTTTTATTATAAAAAAAGCATTGATGTTATTTTAAATATGTGCAGTTAACAAATTAATTTTTCTATAAAAATCTTTTTAAAATAATAAAGAATAAATAAGTGCATAAACCATGTTTGGTTCTATAGCAGAAAACAGACAGAAGTTTCCTAAGGATTTTCTGTAATTTTTAAAGATTCTTAGTAAATGATTTATGACAATTGTCTTAAACATTTTTGTTCATGTATTACTAAAAGACTTCTGACACACTATTTACTCTCTCACATACTTTAAGTTGACATTAAAAGTTTTTATCATATGTTTATATTTATGATACAGGATATAAAATAAATGCATTAAAATATTGACATTTAAATATAAAGGGTTAAATCATTCTATTAAATGTATCTAACAGAATCTAAATGCTGTGATTTGAAAGTCATCATCATTATGAAGACAGTAATGACATAAATGTCCATTGCAATATTAGATTTTCCAGTTTCTTTTCTCTCCATGAACTTATATTTCCATTCTACATTCTTCACTATATTTTTTCCTTTAATATATTTCTATGCTTGAAAGTATTTTATTGATTATCCTATCATCTTTCTCTGCAGCAAAATTATGCATGTAAAATGTAACTGAATATTTTATTTCTCTGATTATGGAATTCCATGAATTAAAAATTCTCCTGTTGAGTTATTATAATTATCACTAATACACAACTGATCAAAATAACATAAATAGATAATAAATTTTGATGAATAATACTAAACACAAACTGCAAAATTTGTTGGAAATGCATCTCTCAATGAGATAGATGGGCCTTGATTTTATTTTTTCACCATTAGTTCATGAATTCATGGATGAATATTACTCATCAATATAATAAGATAGTGTTTATCATCAATTTTCCTTATTATTTTCTTTTAAAAAGGTGTGAGTACCATTTAAACTAATGGGGAATGCAAGGCTTACATAGAACAATTGATGTCAAAACAATCAGCCCAATAATAACCATACTGCTTTTAGAAAAAAAAGTTTAACTTTATTGTTAAAATTAAATTAAAGTGTTCATACTTAACTTCACTTTTCATTCTAAATTTTTATTCAGATAGATATATTAATGGATAAGAGGTAAATACAAAGTAGATAGATGATTAGATGTATAGAAAATAGTATTGATATGAATTTTTGGGCTGGATGAAATAAGGCATCCCTCCATTCAATTTTTCTTCCCCAAGCACTCTCACCTTTGCTTTCACAGGACCCTACTTTAGTAACAGTGTACTATTTTAGAGAAGTTTGGTGTTTGAAAGAGTCAAATCATAAAGTAAAACTTATCACATCCTTTATCCTACAATATATCAGAACTTAGAACATTTCAGCTTAAGCCAAAATATCACGTTTCCATTCCCACACTTTGTCCTTAACAGAAATATGTACAAAACAAGTATAACAAGAAAAGTCTATTCTCCTCCTTCAAGGATAAAAACATATTTGGCAAAACTAATACAATTATGTAAAGTTTAAAAATAAAATAAAATTAAAAAAAATTATCTCTAGAAGATTTTAAATTTTGTACAATGTGCTATGAAGAATATAATTTTCTTGTGGGAGAAGAATAGTTGGCAAAAAGGAGAACTGACCTCAGGTGCTTTCTTGGGAAGATCTATTTTTGAATGAAGAATATATGTATAAAATTGAGGATATGAAAATTTATTTCCCCAAATTATTGGTGCCCGGTTATCTGTAGGAAAGGCTTCATGCATTCCCAGTATGAAATCTGTTTCAGAAAAGAAGATCCCACCTCATCCCCCAGAAGAGATTCTACTTCCAAGATGGTTGTCTTAGTTTTCTTATATCAGCATAAGTTGATCTCATTCCTTACAGATGCCAACAGTGTGCCATGCACTACAAATCTACCATATAATCAAATCCTTACAACTCATTCATAACTTTGAATTTATTATAATTTTCAGTTTACAGCTATGTAAAATTTAGGCTCACTCAGATTAATTAAATTGTTCAAAATTTCATTAAAAAGAATAGGCAAGTGTGGACTGCAAATTAACCTACTTAATCACAACAATATGTACCCCAAATTCTCTGCCACTTTAAACAATGAAAACATTGCATTTCATAATTTTTGAGGCATCTACAGTTCTAAGATTCTAAGACCCCCATATAGCAGCCAGTACAAAAGTCTTACTGACTCTTGAATTTTAGCCTGAAAATGAAACCAATATTTTACTCCATTTGAAAATATTAGCTCATCTTTCTAAATCTTCCTACTTGACTTGGATTCTCATGGTTGTTGGTTCTTAGAATACTAAAGGTTTTGCTGCTGGAAAACCCTCTCAATTGTGTATGGGTCTGTGTGTGACCATAAGTGTTGATAGAATTTGGGAAGTAGGTGAAAAAAAAAATTTGTTTAACTCTTGTCCTCTCATCTAAAAATATATATTTTTCCTTGAGAGATTCTCACAACATCTCAGTCCGTTCCATGTTCTGCTCTTTTCAAGAAGAATGACACACTAATTTTCACTTCAAAGCCTGATAGTTAGTAAACTTGTCTTATACCATTCATTTTGGGAGCCATCTTTCAATATCATGCAGGGAGAAATTAGCAGTCAACTGTGTTTGGGTTATGAAAACAGAAAAAAAAAAAAAAACACTTGCAAAGAATAGAAACTAAAGAGAAAGAAAAATGGAGATTTAACTGGTTAAAAATCAAACTGTTCAATTCTAGTGCATTCAGTTCAGTTCAATTCAGTCGCTCAGTCATGTCTGACTCTTCGCAACCCCATGAATCGCAGCACGCCAGGCCTCCCTGTCCATCATCAACTCCCAGAGTTCACTCAAACTCACGTCCATCGAGTCGGTGATGCCATCCAGCCATCTCATCCTCTGTCGTCCCCTTCTCCTCCTGTCCCCAATCCCTCCCAGCATCAGTGTCTTTTCCAATGAGTCAACTCTTTGCATGAGGTGGCCAAAGTATTGGAGTTTCAGCTTTAGCATCAGTCCTTCCAAAAAGCACCCAGGACTGATCTCCTTTAGAATGGACTACATGTCTATATTTAAACAAGTGAAAGAACAACAATACTCAAACTGGTGGAAAACGGAAAAATAATACCATAGATTTCAAAACTTTTTTTTTTTTCTAGACAAATACTGCAGGTATACAGTTGGCATAAATGTAATGGAATTGCTCCAAATGCACGCGCATGCACACACACACACACACACACACACTGGATACCTACTGTTTTGTTCCAGTATTGAAAACAGCCTACATTTTTAGAGGTTATTTTAGACAAATTCCATTCAAAGTTTTACCTGAGTTTTAAATTTAGTTACTATCCATCATTTTCTAAATATAAATGTAAACACATTTAAAGAGAAGATGGATAAAAACCCAAATCTTATCATATAAAGACTTTTTTGCTGATGCTTTCTGATATTCTTCACAATTTCCTCTTAAAACTATTCTGAGTATGCTCCCCAGATGAAAACAATATAGGTCATACAGACACATGGAATTACTAGGTATAAAAACACACTTACCCCCATCCTATCTTCTTTTCTCCCACAGCGTTCTCTGAATTCTGATTCTGAAAAGTGCTCTCCTTCTTCCCCACTATTTTGGCACCTTCTATATATCATAACCTGAGAATTATTTTATATGAAATATACTTTATAAGGGCTTCCCTGGTGGCACAAGTGGCAAAAAAAAAAAAAAAAAATCCACTTGCTAATGCAGGAGATGCACCAGATGTGAGTTCAATTCTTGGATTGGAAGATTCCCTGGAGAAGGAAATGGCAAACTACTATACTATTTTTGTCTGAAAAATGTCATGGGCAGGGGTGTCTGCCTGGATATTGTCTATGGGGTCCTAAAAGAGTGAGACAACACTTAGTGACTAAATAGCAAAAACAATGCTTTGTGAAAACCAAGTGAGTTCCTATGAAGTATATACTAGCATGAAGTTGGTTAGAATGCTAAAAAAAAAAAAAGAAAAAATTAAACATGGTCACATTATTTAGACATTTTCAAGGTAGGATTAGACTCAATAAATTTCAGACTAAAAATATTATTCTTGATTCACTGTATGAAACAGTTTCTTAACAGTGGCTTTTCTCATTGATAACTAGGGGGCCATAAGAAACCAGAATATTAATGATACCAAGGGAATATTTCATGCAAAGATGGCCACAATAAACCACAGAAATGGTATGGACCTAACTGGATGCTTGGGGCTGGTGCACTGGGACAACCCAGAGGGATGGTATGGGGAGGGAGGAGGGAGGAGGGTTCAGGATGGGGAACACACGTATACCTGTGGCAGATTCATTTTGATATTTGGCAAAACTAATACAATTATGTAAAGTTTAAAAATAAAATAAAATTAAAAAAAAATAAAGACATGAGTGAAATGTTTCAAACATTTCACTTATGTGTCCTTCAAAAAAAAAAAAAGAAGAGGTGGCAAGAATACGCGAAAAACTATACAAAAAAGATATTCATGACCCAGAAAACGATGATGGTGTGATTACTCACCTAGAGCCAGGCAATGCAAAGTCAAGTGGGCCTTAGGAACCATCACTACAAACAAAGCTAGTGAAGGTGATGGAATTCAGTTGAGTTATTTCAAATCCTAAAAGATTATGCTGTGAAATTGCTACATTCAATATGCCAGCAAATTTGGAAAACTCAGCAGTGGCCACAGGACTGGAAAAGATCAGTTTGCAGTTCAGTCCCAAAGAAAGGCAATGTCAAAGATAATGTTCAAACTACTGCACAATTGCACTCATCTCACTCTAGCAAAGCAATGCTCAAGATTCTTCAAGTCGGGCTTCAACAGTACCTGAACTGTGAACTTCCAGTTGTTCAAGCCAGATTTAGAAAAAGCAGAGGAACCAGAGATCAAATTGCCAACATCTGCTGCATCATAGAAAAAGCAAGGGAGTTCCAGAAAAAAATCTACTTCTGTTTTATTGATTATGTCAAAGCCTTTGACTGTGTGGATCACAACAAACTCTGGAAAATTCTGAAAGAGGCAGGAATTCCAGACCACCTGACCTGCCCCCTGAGAAATTTGCAAACAGATCAAGAAGCAACAGTTAGAACTGGACATTGAATAATAGACTGGCTTCAAATAGGGAAAGGAGTATCAAGAGTGTATATTTTCAACCCGCTTATTTAACTTATATGCAGAGTACATTTGGAAATGCTAGGCTGGCTGTAAAACAAGCTGTAATCAAGATTGCTGGGAGAAATATCAATAACCTCAGATATGCAGATGACACCATCCTTATGGCAGAAAGTGAAGAAGAACTAAAGAGCCTCTTGATGAAAGTGAATGAAGAGAGTGAAAAAGTTGGCTTAAAACTCAACATTCAGAAAACTAAGATCATGGCATCTGGTCCTATCACTTCATGGCAAATAGATGGGGATATAATGGAAACAGTGACAGACTTTATTTTCTTGGGCTCCAAAATCACTGCAGATGGTGACCACAGCCATAAAATTAAAAGACACTTGCTCCTTGGAAAAAAACCTATGACCAACCTAGACAGCATATTAAAAAGCAGAGATATTACTTTGCCAACAATGGTCTGTCTAGTCAAACCTATGGTTTTTCCAGTAGTCATGTATGGATGAGAGAGTTGGACTATATAGAAAGCTGAGTGATGAAAAATTGATGCTTTTGAACTGTGGTGTTGGAGAAGACTCTTGAGAGTTTCTTAGACTGCAAGGAGATCACAGCAGTGAATCCTAAAGGAAATCAGTCCTGAATATTCATTAAAAGGACTGATGCTGAAGAACTGATTCATTGTTTAATACCTTGATGTTGGGAAAGATTGAAGGTGGGAGGAGAAGGGGATGACAGAAGATGTTATGGTTGGATGGCATCACTGACTCGATGGACATGAGTTTGAGTAAACTCTGGGAGTTGGTGGTGGACAGGGAATCCTGGCGTGCTGTAGTCCATGGGGTAGCAAAGAGTTGGACACGACTGAGTGACTGAACTGAAATGAACTGAAAATTAATATCCTAAAATTTTGTTATTGTTCAATCACTAAGTTGTGTTCAAGTTTGTCACCTCATGGACTGCAGCATGCTGGGCTCCTCTTCCCTCCACTGTCTTGCAGAGTTTGTTAAAATCCATGTCTTTTGAGTCTAAGCATCTCATCCTCTGCTGCCCCCTTCTCCTTTTGTTTTCTATCTTTCCCAGCATTGGAGCTTTTTCCAATAAATTGGCTCTTCCCATCAGGTGGCCAAAGTATTGAGCTTCAGCTTCAGCATCAGTCCTTCCATTGAATATTCAAGTTTGATTTCCTTTAGGATTAATTGGTTTGATCTCCTTGTAGTCCAAGGGACTTTAAAGAGTCTTCTCTAACACCAACGTTCCAAAGCATCACTTTTTCAGTTCTCAGCCTTCTTTATGGTCCAACTTTCACATTCTTACATGAGTACTGGAAAAATCATAGCTTTGACTGTATGGACTGTGGCTAACAAAGTGATATCTCTGCTTTTCAATATGCTGTTTAGATTTGTCAAAGCTTTCCTTATAAGGAGCAAGTGTCTTTTAATTTCATGGCTGCAGTTGCTGTCTATATTGATTTTGAAGCTCAAGAAATGAAAATCAGTCACTGTTTCCAATTTATCCTTTTCAATTTGCCATGAAGTGATGGAACTGGATTCCATGATCTTAGTTATTGAATGTTTTCAAGCCAACTTTTTCAGTCTTCTGTTTCACCCTCATCAGGAGGTTCTTTAGTCCCTCTTAACTTTCTGCCATTGTGATGGTATCATCTGCATATCTGAGATTATTGATATTTTTCCCAGCAATACTGATTCCAGCTTGTGATTCATCCAGCCTGGCACTTCACATGATGTACTCTGCATAGAAGTTAAATAAGCAGAGTGATAATATTCAGCCATGTTGTGCTCCTTTCCCAAATTTGAACTACTCTATTCTTCTATGTCCAGTTCTAACTGTTGCTTCTTGACCTACACAAAGACTTCTCAGGGGACAGGTAAGATGGTCTGGTACTCCCATCTCTTTAAGTATTTTCCACAGTTTGTTGTGATACAGAGTCAAAGTTTCAGTGTAGTCAATGTAGCAAAAGTAGATGTTTTTTTCTGAAATTCCCTTGCTATCTCTATGATCCAATGAATATCAGCCATTTGATCTCTGGTTCCTCTGCCTTTTCTAAATCCAGCTTGTACATCTGGAAGTTCTCTGTTTGTGTATTTCTGCAACCTAGTTTGAACGATTTTGAGCATTACATTACTAGCATGTGAAATGAATCTACTTTATGTCAGTTGAACATTCTTTGTCATTGCCCTCTTTAAGACTGGAATGAAAAATTGATGCTTTTCAGTCCTGTGGCCACTGCTAAGTTTTCCAAATTTGCTGAAATACTGAGTGCAGCAGTTCAACAGCATCATCTTTTAGGATTTAAAACAGCTCAGTTGGAACTCCATCACCTCCACTAGCTTTGTCCATACTAATGTTTCCAAAGGTGCACTTGACTTCAAACTCCAGGGTGCCTGGTTCTCAGTAAGTAACATCACCATCGTGGTCATCTGGGTCATTAAGACATATTTTTAAAAAATATATATACTTCTGTATATTCTTGTCACTTCTTCTTAATCTCTTCTGCTTCTGTTAGTTACTTACTCTTTCTGTCCTTTATTGTGCACATTCTTGCATTAAATGTTCCCTTAATATCTCTAATATTCTTGAAGAGATTTTCTAGTCTTTCCCATTCAACTATTTTCTCTTTTCTTTTGCATCACTCACTTGAGTCTTTCTCCCTTATTTTAATATATTAATTTTTAATTGAAGGATAATTGCTTTAGAATTTTGTTGTTTTATGTCAAACATCAACATGAATCAGCCATAGGTATACATATGCCCCTCTCCCTTTTGAACCTCTCTCACATCTCCCTCCCCATCCCACCCCTCTAGGTTAATACAGAGCCCCTCTTTGACTTCCCTGAGTCATACAGAAGGTTCGCATTGACTATCTATCTCACATATGGTAATGTAATTTCCGTGTTACTCTCTCCATGTATCTCACCTTCTCCTCCCTCCCACCCACATGTCTATAAATCTGTTCTCCATGTCTGTTTCTTCATTGCTGCCTGCATATAAGTTCATCAGTTCCATCTTTCTAGAGTCCATATATATGTGTTAGTATACAATATCTATCTTTCTCTTTCTGACATACTTCACTCTATATAAAGGGCTCTAGGTTCATGTATCTCATTAGAACTGACTCAAACATGTTCCTTTTTCAGTTCAGTTCAGTTGCTCAGTCATGTGTGACTCTTTGTGACCCCATAGACCACAGCACACCAGGTTTCTCTGCCATCACCAACTCCCAGAGCTTACTCAAACTCACGTCCTTTGAATCAGTGATACCATCCAACCATCTCATCCTCTGTCATCCTTTTCTCCATCTGCATTCAATCTTTTCCATCATCAGGGTCTTTTCCAAGGAGTCAGTTCTTCACATCAGGTAGCCAAAGTACTGGAATTTCAGCATCTGTCCTTCGAATTAATATTAAGGACTGATTTCCTTTAGGATAGAGAGGTTGGATCTCATTGCAGTCTAAGGGACACTCAACAGTCTTCTCCAACACCACAGTTCAAAATCTTCGATTCTTCAGTATTCAGCTTTCTTTATAGCCCAACTCTCACATCCATACATAACTACTGGAAAAACCATAGCTTTGACTAAATGGACCTTTTTTGGCAAAGTAATGTCTCTGCTTTTTAATATGCTATCAAGGTCATAGCTTTTCTTCCAAGGAGCAAGCATCTTTTTATTTCATGGCTGCAGTCACCATCTGCAGTGATTTTGGAGCCCAAGAAAATAAAGTCTGTCACTGTTTGCATTGTATCCCCATCTATTTGCCATGAAGTGATGGGACAAGATGCCATGATCTTAGTTTTCTGAATGTTGAGTTTTAAGTCAATTTTTTCACTCTCCTATTTCTCTTTCATCAAGAGGCTCTTTAGATGGTATGAGGAGGGATGAGGGAGGAGGGTTCAGGATGGGGAACACATGTATACCTGTGATGGATTCATTTTGATATATGGCAAAACCAATACAATATTGTAAAGTTAAAAAATAAAATAAAATTTAAAGAAAAAGAGGCTCTTTAGTTCTTCTTCACTTTCTGCCTTAAGGATGGTGTCATATGCATATCTCAGGTTGTTGATGTTTCTCCCAGTAATCTTGATTCCAGCTTGTGCTGCATCCAGCCTGGCATTTCTCATGATATACTCTGTATATAAGTTAAATAAGCAGGGTGACAATGTACAACTTTGGTGCACTCCATTCCCAATTTGGAACCAGTCTGTTGTTCCATGCCCAGCTCTAACTGTTGCTTCTTGACTTGCTTACAGATTATTCAGGAGGCAGGTGGTCTAGTATTCCCATCTCTTTAATAATTTTCCACAGTTTTCTGTGATCCACATAGTCAAGGCTTTGCCATAGTCAATGAAGCAGAAATAGATATTTTCCTAGAATTCTCTTGCTTTTTCAATGATCCAGCGGATGTTGGTAATTTGATCTCTGGCTCCTCTGCCTTTTCTAAATATAGCTTGAGCATCTGGAAGTTCATGGTTCAGTTACTGTTGAAGCCTGTCTTGGAGAATTTTGAGCATTACTTTACTAGCATGTGAGATGAATGCAATTGTGCAGTAGTTTGAACACTCTTTGGCATTGCCTTTCTTTGGGATTGGAATGAAAACTGAAGTTTTCCAGTCCTATGGCCACTGCTAAGTTTTCAAATTTGCTGGCATATTGAGTACAGCACTTTCACAGCATCATCTTTTAGGGTTTGCAATAACTCAACAGGAATTCCTTCACCTCTACTAGCTTTGTTAATAGTGATGCTTCCTAAGGCCCACTTGACTTCGCATTTCAAGATGTCTGGCTCTAGGTGAGTGATCACACCATCATGGTTACCTAGGTCATGAAGGTCTTATTTGTATAGTTCTTCTGTGTATTCTTGCCACCTCTTCTTAATATCTTCTACTGCTGTTAGGTCCACACCATATCCATCCTTTCTTGTGCTCATTTTTGCATGAAATATTCCCTTGGTGTCTCTATCTCTTGAAGAGTCTCCAGTCTTTCCCATTTTATTATTTTCTTCTGTTTCTTTGCATTGATCACTAAGGAAGGCTTTCTTATCTCTCCTTTCTGTTCTTTGGAACTCTGCATTCAAATGGGTTATGTTTCCTTTTCTCCTTCGCCTTTAGCTTCTCTTCTTTTCTCACCTATTTGTAAGGCCTCATCAGGCAACTATTTGGCGTTTTTGCGTTTCTCTTTCTTGGGGATTGTCTTGATCACTGCCTCCTGTACAATGTCACAAACCTCTGTCTATAGTTCTTCAGGTACTCTGCCTATCAGATCTAATTCATTGGATCTATTTGTCACTTCCACTGTATTACCATAACAGATTTGATTTAAGTCATACCTGAATGGCCTAGTGATTTTCCCTACTTTCTTCAATTTAAGTCTTATTCAGTCAATAAGGTGTTCATGATTTTAGCCACAGTCAGCTCCTGATCTTGTTTTTGCTGACTGTATAGAGCTTTTCCATCTTTGCCTCAAAGAATATAATCAATATGACTTCAGTATTGACCATCTGGTGATGTCCATGTGTAGACATGTGTCTCTTGTGTTGTTGAAGAGGGTGTTTTCTATGACTAGTGTCTTCTCTTATCAAAACTCTGTTAGCCTGCTTTGTTTTGTACTCCAAGGCCAAATTTGCCTGTTAGTCCAGGTAGCTCTTGACTTCCTCCTTTTGCATTCCAGTCCCCTATAATGAAAAACACACCTTTTTTGGGTGTTAGTTCTAGAGGGTCTTGTAGGTTTTCTTAGAACAGCTTGACTTCAGCTTCTTCAGCACTACTAGTCAGGGCATAGACTTGGATTACTCTGATATTGAATGATTTCCCTTGGAAATGAACAGAGATTATTCTGTTGTTTTTGAGATTGCATCCAAGTACTGAATTAGGGACTCTTTTGTTGACTATGATGGCTACTTCATTTCTTCTAAAGGGTTCTTAATCACAGTAGTAGATATAATGGTCATCTAAGTTAAATTCACCCATTCCAATCCATTTTAGTTCACTGATTCCTAAAATGTTGATGTTCACTCTTGCCATCTCCTGTGTGACCACTTCCAATTTGCCTTGATTCAAGGACCTAACATTCCAGGTTCCTATGCAATATTACTCTTTACAGCATCAGACTTTACTTCCATCACCTGTCACATCCATAACTGGGAATTGTTTTTGCTTTGGCTCCATCTCTTCATTCTTTCTGGAGTTATTTCTCCAATCTTCTCTAGTAGCATATTACACCTACCGACCTGGGGTGTTCATCTTTCAGTGCCATACTTTTTGCTTTTTCATACTGTTGTTCATGGGATTCTCAATGTGAGAATACTGAAGTGGTTTGCTATCCCCTTCTCGAGTGGACTACGTTTTGTCAGAACTTTCTGCCATGACATAAGTGTTCCTTTTTATGGCTGAGTAATATTCCATTGCATATATGTACCACAGTTTCTTTATCCAATCATCAGTTGATAGGCATCTAGGTTGCTTCCACTTTCTAGATGTTGTAAATAGTGCTGCAATGAACACTGAGATACATGTGTCTTTTTCAGTTTTGATTTCCTTAGGGTATATGCCTAGTAGAGGGATTGCTGAATCATATGGTGGTTTTATTCCTAGTTTTTTAAGGAATCTCCATACCATCTTCCATAGTGGCTTTATCAATTTACAATCCCATCAACAGTGCAAGAGTGGTCCCTATTCCCCACATCCTCTCCAGCATTTATTGTTTGTAGATTTTGATGACTGCCATTCTGACTGGTGTGAGGTGATATCTCATTGTAGTTTTGATTTGCATTTCTCTAATAATGAGCAAGGTAAAACAATTTTTCCTGTGTTTGTTAGCCATTGTATGTCTTTGGAGAAATGTCTGTTTAGGTTTTTGGTTTTTTTTTCCACCACTTTTTGATTGGATTGTTTGTTTTTCTGGTATTAACTTGTATGAGTTGCTTGTATATTTTGGAGATTAATCTTTTGTAAGCTGTTTTATTTGCTATCATTTTCACACATGCTAAGGGTTGTCTTTTCACCTTGTTTAGAGTTTCCTTTTGTTTTACAAAAGGTTTTAATTTTAATTAGGTTCCACTTGCTTATTTTTGTATTTATTGCCATAACTCTAGAAGGTGGGTCATAGAAGACTGATCATTGGTTTATGTCATCGAGTGTTCTGCCTATGTTTTGCTCTAAGAATTTTATAGTTTCTGTCTTATATTTAGGTTTTTAATCCATTTTGAGTTTATCTTTGTGTATGGTGTTTGGAAGTGTTCTAATTTCATTCTTTTACATGTAGCTGTCCATTTTTCCAAGCACCACTTATTGAAGACTCTTTTTGCCTCATTGTATATTCTTGCTTTCTTTGTCAAGAATAAGGTACCCATAGGTGCGTGGATTTGTTTTGTGATTCTCTATCTTATTCCATTGGACTATATTTCTGTTTTTGTGCCAATTCCATACTGTCTTGATGACTGTAGTTTTGTAGTATAATCTGAAGTCAGGAAGGTTGATTCCTCCAGCTTCATTCTTCTTTCTCAAGACTGCTTTGGCTATTTGTATTTTTTTTTTTTTTCTTGTTTGCTGTCTGGATGAGGTATCCTGCACAGGGTGCTACTGGAAGTTGGTTGAAGTTGGGTCTCATGTACAAGAGGTTGCCTTTGTGGGAGTTCTCACTCTTTGATACTCCTTAGGATTAGGAGATCTCCCTAGGATTAGGAGATACTCCTTAGGATTAAGAGTTTAGGGTCTTGGTATCAGCATTTCCACTCCAAAGGCTCAGTGTTTGATCTCTGGCTGAAAACAGAGATTCCATAGGTAGGTTGTTAAGACATTAAATGGGATTAAAACAAATATCCAAAAATGAGAAACAAAAGATGCACCCCAGACAAATGGCAATTTAAAAATCAGGCAAACAATAATTAAAATAATGGATTATACACACATACATATATACCCATAAGCAAAATAAAAACAGCTCTCCCCCCCCAAAAAAAAATAATAAAGTACAATAGATTGACCTGGTGAACAAAGGAAATCAAAAATGATATCCATCAGCTAAGAACAAAACTAGCTAAAGAACAAAACTAACTAAAGCACCAACCAGAAAATAAAACTAAAGAAATATGCCACCTGGGGAAAAAAGCAACAAAAACAAAGCAAACTAGCAAATATGGTGAGAAAAAGAAAAGAAAGAAAGAAAAGTAAGAATAGAAATGTAAAGTTACATAGAGGTAGATAAAGAAGATTTATATATATTAAAGATTAACTGCAAGGGGAAAAGAACAGTAGGAAAAGCAAACAAAGAAATAAATATAGAAAACTTAATAATAAATTTAAAAAATTTTAAATTAAAAAAGAGAAATAAAGAAGAAAGGAAAACCCCACAGAACTGTAAAAGGCCAATGTAGAGGCAGAATTTTATAGCCGTAAAAAATGCGTGATTGAAAAAAAAAATATTATGAAACGCTTAAATAGACTTAATAGTACTGATAAAATCTACAAATACAACAATGCTGGCAGGGAAGGTAAAGAATGAAAGCAAACAAATAACAAGCAAAATCCAGAAGAAACTACAGAACAAGTCAAAATGTAAGAATAATAAATGTTTTTCTTGAGTCTCTGCTGCCAGTGTCTTTTCCCTTGCTGGGAGTCACAGTCAACCTTGCCTCCCTAAGATGTCCTTCAGACTGTGATAATCTCTGCACCTGCTGTAGGGGCAGCTCAGGCTGTCATCTGGTCGTACTCCTGTGTGTTCTTGCCTCCAATGTCCACTGTCAGAACTATCGCTTTTTCTTTTATGAGAATGCACAATGTCCTTTTATATATTCCATAGATACAAAGTGTGCCTATATGATCATGTGGATTTAATCTTCAGTTCATACACCTGGTGTATGATCATGAAGGTGCTGCAACTGCTTAGCTCATGGGAACCCTGGCAACGCCAAGTGTGCAGGCACATGGACTGCCTTTTAAGCCTCTGACAGCTGGTGATCAGAAGGCCTCTTTGTCTAGTTACTCTGTTACTCCAACCATTCAGGCACTAGAGGCCTTCCCTGCTTGGGGTCCTTTTCTGTTACTTGGCACATCAGGCACATAAAGTGGACTTCCCTGGTGGCTTAGAGGGTAAAGCATCTGCCTGCAATGCAGGAGACCCAGGTTCGATCCCTGGGTTGGGAAGATCCCCTGGAGAAGGAAATGGCTACCCACTCCAGTACTCTTGCCTGAAAAATCCCATGGAGGGAGTAGCCTGCTAGGCTACAGTCCATGGGGCAACAAAGAGTTGGACATGACTGAGTGACTTCACTTTCACTTTCATACTCCTGGTGGGAAGGCTTTGTGTCCTCTTCCTTAGTCACACTAACCCTGGATTTCAATTGTGATTTTTATCTCCACCTGTGCCTGTGGGTTGTCCACAGAGGTTTGCTCCTGGGGCTATCTGAAGGACTTGCTTCTGCCCAAGTGAGAACCAGGTGTGGATGCAGTGCAGCTGTTTGGGTCACAGGGGTCCTGGAAGCACCAGGTACTCAAGGAAATTGGTGCCTTGGGCAGCTGTAAATATGGTGCTCTAGATTGATTATATTCTTGGCAGCCAAAGATGGAGAAGCTCTATACAGTCAGGAATATAAGACCAGGAGCTGACTGTGTCTCAGACCATGAACTCCTTATTGCCAAATTCAGAGTTATTGAAGAAAGTAGGGAAAACCACTAG
The DNA here is from genome assembly GCF_019923935.1 of Bubalus bubalis. NCBI lineage: Eukaryota > Metazoa > Chordata > Mammalia > Artiodactyla > Bovidae > Bubalus > Bubalus bubalis. The sequence continues at coordinate 45,661,538 of NC_059178.1, forward strand.
ACCATTCAGGTATGACCTAAATCAAATCCCTTATGATTATACAGTGGAAGTGAGAAATATATTTAAGGGACGAGATCTGATAGATAGAGTGCCTGATGAACTATGGACTGAGGTTCATGGCATTGTACAGGAGACAGGGATCAAGATCATCCCCATGGAAAAGAAATGCAAAAAAAGCAAAATGGCTGTCTGGGGATGCCTTACAAATGGCTGTGAAAAGAAGAGAAGCCAAAAGCAAAGGAGAAAAGGAAGGATATAAATATCTGAATGCAGAGTTCCAAAGAATAGCAAGAAGAGATAAGAAAGCCTTCCTCAGCGATCAATGCAAAGAAATAGAGGAAAACAACAGAATGGGAAAGACTAGAGATCTCCTCAAGATAATCAGAGACACCAAAGGAACATTTCATGCAAAGATTTGCTCGATAAAGGACAGGAATGGTATGGACCTAACAGAATCAGAAGATATTAAGAAGAGATGGCAAGAATACACAGAAGAACTGTACAAAAAAGATCTTCATGACCTAGATAATCACAATGGTGTGATCACTGACCTAGAGCCAGACATCCTGGAATGTGAAGTCAAGTGGGCCTTAGAAAGCATCACTATGAACAAAGCTAGTTGGAGGTGATGGAATTACAGTTGAGCTATTCCAAATCCTGAAAGATGATGTTGTGAAAGGGCTGCACTCAATGAGTCAGCAAATATGGAAAACTCAGCAGTGGCCACAGGACTGGAAAAGGTCAGTTTTCATTCCAATCCCAAAGAAAGGCAATGCCAAAGAAAGCTCAAATTACCGCACAATTACACTCATCTCACACACTAGTAAAGTAATGCTTAAAATTCTCCAAGTCAGGCTTCAGCAATATATGAACCATGAACTTCCTGATGTTCAAGCGGGTTTTAGAAAAGGCAGAGGAACCAGAGATCAAATTGCCAACATCCGCTGAATCATGGAAAAAGCAAGAGAGTTCCAGAAAAACATCTATTTCTGCTTTATTGAGTATGCCAAAGCCTTTGACTGTGTGGATCACAAGAAACTGTGGAAAATTCTGAAAGAGATGGGAATACCAGACCACCTGATCTGCCTCTTGAGAAATTTGTATGCAGGTCAGGAAGCAACAGTTAGGACTGGACATGGAACAATAGACTGGTTCCAAATAGGAAAGGGAGTATGTCAAGGCTGTATATTGTCACCCTGTTTATTTAACTTATATGCAGATTGGAGGAGGAAATGGCAACCCACTCCAGTGTTCTTTCCTGGAGTATCCCAGGGATGGGGGAGCCTGGTGGGCTGCTTTCTATGGGGTCGCACAGAGTTGGACACCACTGAAGTGACTTAGCAGCAGCAGCAGAGTACATCATGAGAAACGCTGGACTGGAAGAAACACAAGCTGGAATCAAGATTGCCGGGAGAAATATCAATAACCTCAGATATGCAGATGACACCACCCTTATGGCAGAAAGTGAAGAGGAACTCAAAAGCCTCTTGATGAAAGTGAAAGTGGAGAGTGAAAAAGTTGGCTTAAAGCTCAACATTCAGAAAACGAAGATCATGGCATCCAGTCCCATCACTTCATGGCAAATAGATGTGGAAACAGTGGAAACAGTGTCAGACTTTCTTTTTCTGGGCTCCAAAATCACTGCAGATGGTGACTGCAGCCATGAAATTAAAAGATGCTTACTCCTTGGAAGGAAAGTTATGACAACCTAGATAGCATATTCAAAAGCAGAGACATTACTTTGCCAACAAAGGTTCGCCTAGTCCAGGCTATGGTTTTTCCTGTGGTCATGTATGGATGTGAGAGTTGGACTGTGAAGAAGGCTGAGTGCCGAAGAATGGATGCTTTTGAACTGTGGTGTTGGAGAAGACTCTTGAGAGTCCCTTGGACTGCAAGGAGATCCAACCAGTCCATTCTGAAGGAGACCAGGCCCGGGATTTCTTTGGAAGGAATGATGCTAAAGCTGAAACTCCAGTACTTTGGCCACCTCATGCAAAGAGTTGACTCATTGGAAAAGACTCTGATGCTGAGAGGGATTGGGGGCAGGAGGTTCTCCTGTCGTCTCCCAGGGGGACGACAGAGGATGAGATGGCTGGATGGCATCACTGACTCGATGGATGTGAGTCTGAGTAAACTTTGGGAGTTGGTGATGGACAGGGTGGCATGGTGTGCTGCGATTCATGGGGTTGCAAAGAGTCAGACACGACTGACTGACTGATCTGATCTGAGAAGATGATGACAACCCACTCCAGTATTCTTGCCTCGAGCATCCCCTGGACAGAGAAGCCTGGCAGGCCACAGGCCACAGGGTTGCAAAGAGTTGGATATGACTGAAGTAACCCCATGTGCACAGATGCAGAACTTTTTCTTGCCTGTGGCAGCTCTGCCCTGGTGAGGATTGAGCATGAAGGTGCCGCAACTGCTTAGGTCATGGGAACCCCGGCAATGTCAAATGTTCAGGCACATGGACTGGCTTTTTCTAGCCTCTGACAGCTGGTGATCAGAAGGCGTGTTTGTCCAGTCCTTCTTTGTTACTCCAAGTATTCAGGAACTTAGAGGGCTCCCCTGACTGGGGTCCTTTCTGTTACTCGGCACATCAGGCACATAAAGGGGCCCCCCTGGCTGGGATCTGATTCTGGTGTTTGGTGTGTCAGCCACTAAAAGGGCTCCCCTGGCTGTGGTCCTTCTCTGTTTGGCACATTAGGGAACATGTTGTTCCACATGTTAGGCACTTGAAAGGCCAGCCTCTCTATTGTTCAGCTGCTGGCCCTGGCCTGTGGGAAGAGAGGCTCCAGTGATGACTCCACCCCCTACACATTACTTAGCAGCCCCCTTGCTTCCTATCTCTGTCTGGTTTTCCTTCGCAGGCATTTCTCACCACCGTCTCCTCCCTGACATTCCCTTGGTCATCGCCTTGCAGTCAGCAATAGACCTCACCTTTGGATGCCTCCACAATTCCTACACTCCAATTTCCAGCCACTGTGCCTTTTAGGAGACCCACATACTTTTACAGGGTATGTATGACTGTGGCAGGGATTGTCTGTGATTCTCACTCCATTTAGGCTGCCACAGATCAACTGCTTCACTTTCAGCCTCGAATGTTTCTCTTCTGAACAAAACAGTTGCCTTGATATAGGGATTGGACCCCTGCTTCAACTCCCCCACCTGCTGAGGGCAGATCCAGTCACTCTAGCTCTCCTCTTTTCCCCCTTACCTCCTTTGTCCTACCGAGTTTTGTGTGGTTCTATATATTCTTTCCCTTTGGCCAGGGACTCTTGCCCATTCTCAGCTGGTGTTCTGCAAGCACTTCTGTGTCTGAAGGTGTATTCCTGATGTATCTATGGAGAGACATGTACTCCACAGCCATCTTGCTCCTCCTCAAGAAGGCTTTCTTATCTCTCCTTTTTATTCTCTGGAACTCTCCATTCAGTTGGATTTATCTTTTTCTTTCTGCCTTGCCTTTTGCATCTCTTCCTTTCTCAGCTATTTGTAATGCCTCTTCAGACAACCACTTTGCCTTCTTGCATTTCTTTTTCTTTGGGATGATTTTGTTCACCACCTCCTATACAATGCTATGAACTTCTGTCTATAGTTCTTCAGGCACAGTGTCTACCAGAGCTAATCCCTTGAATCTATTCATCACCTCCACTGTATAATCTTAAGGAATTTGATTTAGGTCATATCTGAATGGCCAAGTTATTTTCCCTACTTTCTTCAATTTAAGCCTGAAATTTGCAATCAGGATCTCATGATCTGAGCCAGTCAGCTCTAGGGATTTTTTTTTTTTTTTTTCCTTTCGCTAACTGTATAGAGCTTCTCCATCTTTGGCTGCAAAGAATGTAATCAATCTGATTTTGGTATTGAACACCTGGTGATTCCATGTGTAGAGTCATCTTTTGTGTTACTGGAAGAGGGGGGTTGAGCTAGTGTGTTCTCTTGGCAAAACTTCACTAGCCTTTTCATTGCTTCATTTTGTACTCCAAGGCCTGTTACTCCAGGTATCTCTTGACTTCCTACTTTTTCATTCAAATCCCCTATGATAAAAAGGACATCTTTTTGTTGTTGTTGTTAGTTCTAGAAGGTCTTGTAGGTCTTCATAGAACTAGTTGGCTCCATCTTTTTCAGCATTAGTTCTTGGGGCAAAAAGACTTGGATTACTGTGATATTGAATGGCTTTCCTTGGAAATGAACTGAGATCATTCTGTCATTTTTGAGATTATAGCTAAGTGTTGCTTTTCAGTCTCTTTTGTTGACTATGAAAGCTATTCCATTTCTTCTAAGGGATTCTTACCTGCAATTGTATATATTCAATATACTGGTCATCTGAATTAAATTCACCATTCCCATCAATTTTTGTTCACTTATTCCTAAGATGTCAATGTTTACTCTTGGTATCTCCTGCTTGACCACATCCAATTTACCTTGGTTTATGGACCTAATATTCCAGGTTCCTATGCAGTATTGTTCTTTACAGCACTGGACTTTACTTCCACCACCAGACACATCCACAACTGAGCATCATTTCTGCTTTTCTCCAGCCTCTTCATTCTTTCTGGGGCTATTAGTAATTGTCCTCTGCTCTCTGTAGTAGCATACTGAACACTTTCTGCTCTGGGGGAGTTATATTCTGCTGTCATATCTTTATGCCTTTATACTATTCATGGGGTTCCAGTGTCAAGAATACTTGAGTGGTTTGTCATTTTCTCCTCTAGTGGACAACATTTTGTCAACACTGTCCACTATGACTTGTCCATCTTGGGTGGCCCTGTGTGGCATGACTCATGGCTTCATTGAGTTATGCAAGCCCCTTCACCATGGCAAGGCTGTGATCTATAAAGTAGAATATCCTCAAGATCCTTAGTTTAAAAATTATGCACAGTGATATTTAAGTCCTTTTTCATTTATTTGTATTACTGTCTTTATTACAACTCATGGGGTGGTAATTGCTTGGTGCTGCTTCTGTTTAGTTGCTATGTCATGCCCAACTCTTTGAGACCCCAGGGACTATCCCCCATCAGGCTCCTGGGTCCATGGTATTTCCCAGGCAAGAATACTGTCATTTGCTTCCCCAGGGTATCTTCCTGACCCAGGGATGGGGCTTACATCTCCTGCTTGGCAGGAAGATTCTTTACCACTGAGTCACCTGGGAAGCCCAGTATGGTTTACTTTGGCTAAAAAGTGAGGCAATACATACCTTGATTTGCAAACAACATGTTACTACTTGTCACATTACTTTGAGGAAGTATTGATTTTAGAGATGAGGAATCTGACATTGTTTATCAAAATGGAAAACTCTGAGAATTTAGAACAAGAATTCAAACAGAGGCTTGCCTAACTAGAGTTCCCAGAATCTTATCACAGCTTCCTCTTAACCTGTTTCAGGATTTCTCAAAACACAGGAGTTCAAAAAAAGGAAAATGTGTTGGGTATCTTGGATGGCCGATGATAGAGTAGAAATTTAATGGCATTTCAGGAATAAGCTGTCTCATTAGCAAGGATGAAAAGCAGGGGAAAGGCAATTTGAGTAATGACTTGTTGTCAAGAACTAGCTTAAGATGTGGGAGAGCAAATTTAAAAAGTATGCACAAAGGAGTAGAAAAGCATAAACCAACATAATTCGGAAATACTTAATATAAAATCCTGACCTTTGCTTTTTGTCTCTTTCCTCTTGCCTTTCCTTATTCAACTTGTAATACAGCATGACAAAGTACATTAAAAATTATAATAAAAGTCTGTGCCATTTTTATGGAACCAAGGTAACATTAAAATACAGAAAGGGAAAAAAAAAAAACAACTAAAGAGAAAACTGAACAGGAAGAAAATCTTGATAATCTTGTAGTCTAACCTTGCTCAGAGAAAGTGATCTTCATGATCTGCAAGGCTTCATCAGAAAGAGAAAACTAAAAATAGAAAGTGTGGGTTAAATGAGTGGGATATATAGCTTAAAAAGAAAAAGAAAATGAAGGACTCAGAGCTTATAGCTTTAGAAAGCTCTGTCTGCCACAAGATCTGAACAAATAAATTACATCAAGCTGTTTTAGTGTTTTCTTTATTTGGGGGGGAGTATAGTATGGCTTGATATGGAGTGACTTGTATTTAAAAGCCTGGGCATTCTTGGAAGAGAATGGTTCTATTATTTCATTATTAACTTCCTCTTCCTCCTCCTCAAATAAAAATACAAAGCAGAAACCTTTATACAATCCACCTTCTCAACTTCTGTCCTTCTTTTCTCAACACAGCAAGACAGCCATCCATCCTGATCTCGCTCCATCCCTGGATTGCCTGTTTTTCTGGCTTCTTTCTTTTCTACTCAAAGAGTTTAAATATGTGGAGGCAGCGTTGGAGATTTTGAAGCCAAGGTTGAGAAGTAGTTATATCCTGCAGCTCCATCAATTGTTCTCTATGAATTTTTAGCTCACACCAATAACATGATTCAGTAGGCACACAGCAACCATGACTCCAAAGTACACATTATAGTGCTTGTTTAAACACAGCCACATACACACATCAAAACACTACCAATGACAAAATAAAACATTTTGCTTGATTCGAATTGAAGCGACATTCCTCTGGGTCATGAAAGCCTGAAGTTGAATTCTAAAGGATTCTAAGGTAGCAAATAGATTTGACCAGAAGAAAGGGAAGGAAAAGGAGGGAGATGGTGGTCACATACACACTTTATGCCCACTCGGCAGTTCATGAAGAGGGCTCATGGAGGAATTCTGATAGCCAACTTGTACTGTTATCAGGTGCCACATACTAACCACAAACTAATGAATTTGTAGTAAGCAACATTCTAGAAAACTTTTTGAAAACAGAGAACTAGATCCTCATGTCACTTGGCTGATTTTGCCATGTATTTTAGGAAGAAAGTAGATTTTTTTCTAAATAAGACTTTGATATTTCAAGGGGTGTATCTGCGAAAGGTTTGGGAATTTGAGATTAGCAGATACAAACAAGCTTCTGCTGCTAGCATAGGGAGCTATAGTCAATATCCTGTGATAAACCATAACAGAAAAGAATATGAAAAATATTATATATATGTACAATTCAATCTCTTTGCTGTATGTTAGTCACTCAGCAATGACTCTTTGCAACCCCATGGACTGTAGCCTGCCAGGCTCTTCTGTCCATGGAATTCTCCAGGTAAAAATACTAGACTAGGTAGTCATTCCCTTCTCCTGGGGGTCTTCCTAACCCAGGGATCAAACCCGGATCTTCTGTATTGCAGGCAGATTCTTTACCATCTGAGCCATCAGGGAAGCTGTATACTTTGCTGTATAGCAGAAATTAAAACAGCAATGAAAATCAACTCTACTTCAATACAATTAAAAAAAAAAAAGACTTCTTTGGTATTGCCATGAGAAGTTCTATTCTATCTGCAACTCTTTGTCTTATTTTTAATTTAAATTTATTTATTTTAATTGGAGGCTAATTACTTTACAACATGATTTCTATTACATTTGAGAAAGTGCTAGTCCTCCAAGGACCAATTTCCAGCCCATTATGCCCTAGGTGCTAACCTCTTAAATATTTTTTGAAAAGCAAAACATTTTAGGTGAAATATTTGTTTCATATTTCTTTCTCTACCAAATCATTCATATTGAAATTTCTGGCCCTCTGACCACTAGTACTGTAGCCAGAAACCACATGAGACTGTTGAGCACTTAAAATGTTGCTAGAATGAATTGCAATATGCTGAAGAACTACACAACAGATTTCAAAGATAATACTAAACAACAACAACAAAAAATACAAACATCTCATTAATAATGGCAACCCACTCCAGTATTCTTGCCTGGAGAATCCCAGGGACGGAGGAGCCTAGTGGGCTGCTGTCTATGGGGTCGCACAGAGTCAGACATGACTGAAACGACTTAGCAGCAGCATATGAAGATTAATGGAGATTAATATTCAGAAAATTTGTGCTTCATGATAAATTTTCTGAATCCTTTTATGTCTAGCCATGTGCTTATGTGATGAGTATTTCTTCATCCTTGTCTCTACTTTTCTCACTATCTAAAAACTTTTTCAAAGATAGTCTCTGTTCTCTTGGCTTCAAAGCAATCTACATTCTAAGGACTTGCAATGTTAAATCTTTAGGTCATAATTCTTCACAAAATTTGAAACGACTATATCCAGATTCTTATTGAACATATTTACCTAAAAGGTATTCTATAGATATCATACATATAACTATAATCCTTTACACACACACATGGACACAGTTATGCAAACATAACCAATTTATTTCAGTCTTCTCACTCATAGCAAATGACCTTGTGCAGTAGTCAATTTCTCAATTCAGACATCTAAAATTCTTCCTCGATTCTTTTCTACAGATCATATAATTGCAAGTCTTGATTTTTCTCCCTTCAAAATGTTTTACCAACCTGACTATTCATTTCCATTTCTAATAGAATCAGTTTTGTTTGAATCTCCACAGTTTTGCTCTATGACTTTTTCTTCAGCAGACTTTCTGTTTTTACCCTTGTTGCTTTCCAATCCATTTTTGCAGCCAAAAGGAAGAGTAGTTGGTGTAAAATGGAATATTTTGGTGAAAAGCTTTTAACTAGTCTCAAAATAATTACAGACTCCTCAACACATCTTATCTGTTTCATTGTAACATGATACCATTCAGCCTCTCCCATCCTGTCTCATACAATGTATAGTATTGCACACTCTGATCTAGTTCCTCATGAAAATCACTCATTTGTTAGCCTCTTCTAAGAATCTCCAATCTCTTTTCTGCCTTTGGGTTTTAATCCTTTTACTTTATAGACTCTGCCATGGGTCTTTGCATGACTGGCTCCTTTACCCTAGATTTCATTTGGATATCACCTACTCAGAGATGTCTCTCTCTGCTGACCACTCAGTCTCAGATAGCAGATAGCTTCCAATACTGAAATATTCTTTATTACCTATCACAAAGCTGTTTTATCTCACAGTATTTTGTGCAAAATTTTCCTTTTATCTTATGTATTGCTCATTGTAAGACTCTTTCTCTGCACAATATTAGCTCTAATATGACAAAGGCCATAACTGTCTTTAAGATCACTGTTCTGGCCTATGTACAATGTCTGACATATGAAAGGTGTTCAATAAAGGTAGAATGCATAAATAAGTGGACAAGGAGCTTATTTCATTCCATAAATTCAAGTTTTATAATTTTTGACTAAAAATAGCAAGTGTCATCATATTTTTAAAGCTTCTCTTGAATAGTAGGAAACCTAGAGGAGAATGATACATTTGCATTTGTCATCAGTATATTCAAAGAAGTAGAGAAAATTTCAGCAGAGAGATAAATATCTAAGTCTAGAACATTGGATGATTTTTTTTTTAATTGTGGAAATACACTTTTTTCAACTATGGAACCATACATTCATTATAATTGGAAATGATCATTTAATTATGAGGCCATTGCTTGAGAAATATGGAAGAAAATATGGGCTTCCCATTGTGACCTGTCTGTACATCACTATAGAAATCTCTCACACTGTATTTTCAGTCATTTAGTTGCATACTCGTTGTCCAACCATTAGAAACAAAGAAAAACCTTAATGAAACAATGAAAATAAGATGAGAACAATTTTAATAAAGAGAATTGAATCCTTATTATTTGAATACTGTTTAAGATTCAATTTTGAAAAATGAATAACCCAGCTTGAAGAATTTAGCTAGAAAAAAGAAAAAAAATAATGAGAAAAATGGGTCTTTGGTGGTATATGAAATCAGTAGGTTATAGCTTCCACTCATATCAAAGATAATAAAGCAATTAATCAATACTGAGTTATAGAAACAAAATATATGTGTGTTTGACTTGTATAGATGTCAGTTTTGCTTGTTGATACTGCCCATTAAGAAGCAGAAATTGGAAATTTGAAACACTGTATTAAGAATTCTGTGAAATAGCTGTATTTTATACAAAGATTTCAACCAGTTAGTTTTATTCAGAACCTGAACTTTTTTTTTTTTTTGTAGTTAATTTAAAGGAATCACCAATCTCAATGAGTCACTAAAGCATTTGTACAGCTATTGTTAAAATGAGTAAAATGTCTTTCAACTACTGAGCTTGCTGTTTGAGCCTAATTCTAAGCTCTTTAAAAAATGTTCTTTCTTTCCTCTACCTTGAAACTTGAATGGAGGTGGGTGGAGAAAGACATGCCAGGAATTAAGATACTGATTTTGCAAATTCCTTTAAGAATTGTGATTCTGTTCTTCAGAAAAATCTGCACAAATGAGGTAATTTCTTTAAAAATAAAGTTATATGGCTGCAATTTGCATTCCATTAATCTGGCCTTTAAAAGTTTCCTTTCTCCTTTCTTTCCAAACTGTCATATCATACTATCATGTTAGAAAAATGTTATTTCTTGTTAAATATTGCAGAACTTTAAAATTAGAAGAGAAATTACAGCTACTCTTGTCAAACACTCTCCATTTTCCAAATGTGGCTCTAGAGGCCAGAGGGTTTACATGGACTGCAAGGACCTGGCCCACATAGTGGTAGCGCCCATTCTAACCAGGGATTATATCTGGGAGAGCTCTCAAGGGCCATGAAAGTTTCATTAATGAATTCAGAGGAAAGATATGAAGCAACAGCACATGTTGGAGCTGCCAGAAAGTACAACCCCATATGCATCAGTTGCCCACTGAGCAAATATTTTACAGGTGTAAGAAACTGGGCACCTAACTTCATGCCCTGAGATCATACCATATACCAATGATATAGCACATTATATATTTTAGCTCCTTCAATATTTATGTTGAAAATGAATTGGAAGATGTTCTACTTTAAACCACTGACAAGTCATTTATTTTGTATATTCTTTCGTGTCAGCTCATTTGGGCTCAGAGAAAATATGGATCTACATCTTGGACTAAAGTGAACAGACATTTACCTTTGCTTTGGGAACTTATTTTTTTGTAACAACACCTTTAAAAAATATTATATACTTTATTTATATATTTTATTATTATTTGAAGGTATATGATAAATGATAATGGGAATTGAGTTAGTTGTATATGCTACTCAACAGCAGAATATATATATATAAAAGCGCCCATTCTAACAAGGGACTATATCTGGAAGAGCTCTCAGGGGCCATGAAACTTTCATTAATGAATTCAGTGGAAAGATATGAAGCAACAGCACATGTTGGAGCTGCCAGAAAGTACAACCCCATATGCATCAGTTGCCCACCGAGCAAATATTTTACAGGTGTAAGAAACTGGGTACCTAACTTCACACCCTGAGATCATACCATATACCAATGATATATCATATTGACTATTTTATCTCTCTCTCTCTCTATCTCTCTCTCTCTCTCTCTCTCTATATATATATATATATATATATATAAAATTGCTTTTCAAAATATTCCTGAGCAAGCAGTTTTTATTGCTTCTCATTAACTGACCTCTGCTTCAGTCTGATCGATTGCTTTATTGTACCACCTACCATATGCTTATTATCAACCCTAAACCATACTTTGCAGGATTCCAACAACTTCCTTGACTGTTGCCTCAAAGACTATGTCTCTAGGAGGCTTATCCCATCACCCATTCCTTGTGAAAGCTGCACTGCTTTCTGGTGAGTCTGCTCCTGCCAGCTTCCTTTCCACATGGTCTAGTCTACTTTTAGGCACTTGATCAAACTTTAATAGATAAAACTGATCAATTTTTAAAATAAAGAATCCTGAGCCTCAAAGAAATTCTGGCAAGAAACACACAATCTCATTCTTTCGACAGCTTGAAAAGCTGTGAAGACCTGCTAGGCAGTTGGCTGGCTGAAGCTGACACTATTGAGTGGACACTTGGGATTAGAATTGAGTCTCCTGAGTACTAAGACAACACTTATTTCACTATCTTCCACCTTGCTCACAATACTGAGATCATTAAGAATGGAAGAAAGAGTAGCGTGTCTTGAAGAGTTGACACACACTCTTGCCTGGATGCAAGTTACCAGGGCTAGGCATCCAGAATGTCAGCTCTTAGCTCCTTCAAAACACTACCTTCTGAAATAAAGCAACAGGCAGCGAGGAAAGCTGTCAAGTCCCAATTTGCAGTTTCTAGTAAAGATCACAGCAAAAAAATAGACTCCAGCTTCAACTTGTCTTTATTTCAACTCCTCAAGGGCTCAGCACTAGCTAACTGCTGGAATTCTGCACAAGCATGTTGACCAGCTTTATGCTTGCTTCTCCTCCTGCCTGGTTACCCAATTAGTTCCTTGTTAACCACACACCTGCAGTGTCTTTCCCCTCAGGCTATACTCCTCTCTGTGTAGCCTTTAACCCCTTCTGTACACACTGTTTAAAACACTATTCAGGTACCCCTATGGATGCCTGAAAGAAACCTCGGTGCCCCCTTGGTTGCCAAAGTAATTAGCTTACAGGGACATCTCATCTAATATAACTGTAAAATTGGGAATAGATCAAACTCCCCTGCCTGTGAAAGCTGCTGGGAATGCAAATGCAATCCATCCAGGTAATCAGGTAACACAGCAAAACATAGAACGTCAGAAGCAAGATTCCCAGAGGTTCAGTCAAAGAAGTACAGGAAAGAAACAAAACAAAACACATTGTTTGTTTTTAAACCTTTCTGAGTCCCAGAAAGGAAATCTGGAAAGCCAGAAGAAGGAGAATGAGTCAAGGAAAAATATCCTGGTACTATGCTGAAGATTTTTTTTTACTGCTGCTCATACTTTAGTGGACCCAATATGCACAGGTATTAAGAAGGAATGAATGAGATTGTTAACTGAGGAAGTTAAGGGAACCCAGTGTAGGGAGGACAGGTGCTTTTAGAAGTGCCAGTCTATCACCAACTCTTGTGTCTGCTCACAGGCAGAACTGGCTTACAAATTGGAACCTAGCATTTGCCCTCTTTTTTGAGATCTTCCAAACAATAAAATGCCACTCAATATTGTTTCCACTTTCAGATTCCATGATCTGAAAATCTTCACCTGCAAGAAATACATAGCTTTCCATCTGCATTAGAGAAGAAAACGATTCCAACTGTAATAAGCAAAATAACTAGACAGTCATAAAAAAAAATGCAACCTACAGAAGCCTAAGATATTTTAAGAAGAAACCTGGTTATTTCAAATAAGAAAACCTTGCAAATATGATTTCAGAATCATGCAGCAATTATAATCAGCAAAAATGGAAGAGAGAAGTACTAGAAAACAAATGCAAAAGTCTCATCAGTTTTCAAAAAGGAGAAAAGGGTAGGTTGTGAACATTTTAGCTCAAGGGTTTTGCATTGTAACTAGCAAAATTATCTAATTGATTATTCAGTAATTGATTTGTCCATATTAAAAATATTAAGAAGTGAAAAATAGAAACTGTTTTTCATCAAAAAATAACTTTTGCTAAGGCAATTTTTTTATTGATTTATTTTTGATCCTCTTGCTAGACTTCAGAATCTGGAAGTTTTAATCTGTGTGTCTATGCTCAGTCTGTGAAGAGGGCTGAGTGCCGAAGAATCGATGCTTTTGAACTGTGGTGTTGGAGAAGACTCTTGAGAGTCCCTTGGACTGCAAGGAGATCCAACCAGTCCATTCTGAAGGAGATCAGCCCTGGGATTTCTTTGGAAGGAATGATGCTAAAGCTGAAACTCCAGTACTTTGGCCACCTCATATGAAGAGTTGACTCATTGGAAAAGACTCTGATGCTGGGAGGGATTGGGGGCAGGAGGAGAAGGGGACGACAGAGGATGAGATGGCTGGATGGCATCACTGACTCAATAGACATGAGACTGAGTGAACTCTGGGAGTTGGTGATGGACAGGGAGGCCTGGAATGCTGCAATTCATGGGGTCACAAAGAGTCAGACACGACTGAGCGACTGATCTGATCTGATCTGATCTGATGCTCAGTCATGTCTGACTCTTTGCTACCCCATGGACTGTAACCTGCCAGACTCCTCTGTCCATGGAGTTCTCCAGGCACAAATACTGGAGCAGATTGCCATTCCTTTCTCCAGAGGATCTTCCTGACCCAGGGATCAAACCTAGGTCTCTTGCATTGTGGAGAGATTCTTTACCATCTGAGCCACAAGAATCACTGTTTCAATACATTACTGGATTTTATCAAAGTTTTCCTCATGAAACAATGGTGGAAGATGAAGAAAAATGTGTAGAGCATTTGCATAAATTCAATGCCTATTCGAACCTTGTTTCTTAAAGGATGAATGTCTATCCAGAGAGATTTTAGAGCTGTAGTGCTTCTTTCAAAATGTAGGTGTTAAATGCCTACTGTGTGCTAGAATTTGAGAAAACAACAGAGAGAAAGATCGCTACCAGCAAAGACAGGCCCTCCTTTGCCTTCATGGGGAATATATGTCTGACTTATGAAAAAGTGGATGGAGAAATAGAAAATTATTATTAAATCATTAGATTTTACAAAGTCAAGTGAATAATTAAATCATCACATCAGAGGCTTCAGGGTAAAAATATTAGGCTAGAATGATGCTTCATACCTGAAAACAAACTTGTTAATAAGGTTAAATATAAATTTGAAAATCTATTTAAAACCAGAGTTAGGGATGTCTCTTGAAATCTTGAAGTTTTGGAGACTCCAAGATTAGAAGAGGATAGAATGTGATTTAACTTTTAAAATAATTAACAAATCCTAAATTGTATTCAGTTCAGTTCAGTTCAGTCGCTCAGTCGTGTCCGACTCTTTGCGAGCCCATGAATCCCAGCATGCCAGGCCTCCCTGTCCATCACCAACTCCCAGAGTTCACTCAGTCTCATGTCCATGAGATGCCATCCAGCCATCTCATCCTCTGTCCTCCTGCCCCCAATCTGTCCCAGCATCAGAGTCTTTTCCAATGAGTCAGCTCTTCACATGAGGCAGCCAAAGTACTGGAGTTTCAGTGTTAGCATCATTCCTTCCAAAGAACACCCAGGACTGATCTCCTTTAGAATGGACTGGTTGGATTTTCTTGCAGTCTAAGGGACTCCCAAGAGTCTTCTCCAACACCACAGTTCAAAAGCACCAATTCTGCAGCACTCAGCTTTCTTCACAGTCCAACTCTCACATTCATATATGACCACTAGAAAAACCATAGCCTTGACAAGACGAACCTTGGTTGGCAAAGTAATGTCTCTGCTTTTGAATATGCTATCTAGGTTGGTCATAACTTTCCTTCCAAGGAGTAGGTGTCTTTTAATTTCATGGCTGTAGTCACCATCTGCAGTGATTTTGGAGCCCAGAAAAATAAAGTCTGACACTGTTTCCACTATTTCCCCATCTATTTCCCATGAAGTGATGGGACCAGATGCCATGATCCTCGTTTTCTGAATGTTGAGCCTTCAAGCAAACTTTTTCACTCTCCACTTTCACTTTCATCAAAAGGCTTTTTAGTTCCTCTTCACTTTCTGCCATAAGGGTGGTGTCACCTGCATATCTGAGGTTATTGATATTTCTCCCAGCAATCTTGATTCCAGCTTGTGCTTCTTCCAGCTCAGCGTTTCTCATGATGTACTCTGCATATAAGTTAAATAAGCAGGGTGACAATATACAGCCTTGACGTACTCCTTTTAAAGTTTAAGTGTCCAAAACAGGGAAATGTAATGACATTAGATAGATCAACTTGAAACTTTTCATTGTGCTTGGGCCACTACAGTTTTAAAGAAAAATAACGTTAGGAATAAGTTAGATGAGGTAAACCCTGACAGTAAAACATTTGGAAATTCTGTTGTATAAGAATAATTTGAAACATTTTGGTAAGAAAATAAAAAAGAGTGATACTTGTTTACCAAAAGAGTAATGTAATTGTTTAAACAGAACAAAACTAGTATTAGGTGATGAACATTACAAAGTTGGTGCTGGTAAGGAAAAGCCAGGTAAAATAAGAAGAAAGTGTTGGTCACTCACTTGTGTCTGACTCTTTGTGGCTCCCATGGACTGTAGCCCACCATGATCCATGGAATTATCCAGGCAAGAATAGTGGAGTGAGGAGCCATTCCCGTCTCCACGGGATCTTTCTGACCCTAGGAGACAGCCTAGGTAATCTGCATTACAAGGCAGATTATTTACCATCTGCACCATCAGGGAAGCCCAAGAAGAGAGGGCTGATGTGGTAGATACTAAAAGTGATGAAGTGCAGGTCAGGAAGCAACAGTTAGAACTGGACATGGAACAACAGACTGGTTCCAAATAGGAAAAGGAGTTCGTCAAGGCTGTATATTGTCACCCTGTTTATTTAACTTATATGCAGAGTACATTGTGAGAAATGCTGGACTGGAAGAAACACAAGCTGGAATCAAGATTGCCGGGAGAAATATCAGTCACCTCAGATATGCAGGTGACACCACCCTTATGGCAGAAAGTGAAGAGGAACTAAAAAGCCTCTTGATGAAAGTGAAAGTGGAGAGTGAAAAACGTGGCTTAAAGCTCAACATTCAGAAAACGAAGATCATGGCATCCAGTCCCACCACTTCATGGGAAATAGATGGTGAAACAGTGGAAACTGTCAGACTTTATTTTTCTGGGCTCCAAAATCACTGCAGTTGGTGATTGCAGCCATGAAATTAAAAGACGCCTACTCCTTGGAAGGAAAGTTATGACCAACCTAGATAGCATAGTCAGAAGCAGAGACATTACTTTGCCAACCAAGGTCCATCTAGTCAAGGCTATGGTTTCTCCTGTGATCATGCATGGATGTGAGAGTTGGACTGTGAAGAAGGCTAAGCACCGAAGAATTGGTGCTTTTGAACTGTGGTGTTGGAGAAGGCTCTTGAAAGTCCCTTGGACTGCAAGGAAATCCAACTAGTCCATTCTAAAGGAGATCAGTCCTGGGATTTCTTTGGAAGGAATGATGCTAAAGCTGAAACTCCAGTACTTTGGGCATCTCATATGAAGAGTTGACTCATTGGAAAAGACTCTGATGCTGAGAGGGATTGGGGGCAGGAGGAGGAGGGGATGACAGAGAATGAGATGGCTGGATGGCATCACTGACTCGATGGACATGAGTCTCAGTGTTGGACAGGGAGGCCTGGTGTGCTGCGATTCATTGGGTCGCAAAGAGTCGGACACGACTGAGAGACTGATCTGATCTGATACTCTGAATGGCAGCTTTTCAAGAATATTTTAGAAATAACTTTTTAAGTAGGGAAAAAAAAAAAAAAGGCCTAAGTGATATCTAAAATTCCTTCTGTTTTTAATATCTAAATCTGTGAGACCATAACAGAAATATTTTTTTCTGCATATTTGGCTTCAGATGAATATTTCCTCCTGAATTACTATTTTATAACCACAAGTGATGAACAGTTATTAAGTGGGAATGGTTTCTCCAATTTTTCTTGCCTTGATCTATGGATATTATCATGTTACAGTCCAAATCCAATAATAAGAGAACTTAGCATCTCAGTCAAGCCACATTTTACCTTGTTTATTGTACTGTGCTCAAAAAATATATATTTATATTAGCTTATTCCTCCTATTACAAATATTGATGCTGTCTCTGATTTTTTCTAAACACAATTCAGGTCATTTCATTCTAGCTACATTTTTTATTCTGGATCTATTAAGCTTTCAGTTTTACTTTTATTTTTTTTTAATTATTAAAGTAATTAAAAGCTAACACATTTACAGGACACTTGAAAAATATAGCAAAAAGGTGCATATCATTCCATTATATACTACAATTATTTAAGTAGATAAATTAATAATTTTATGTGGAGTTTCAATACCAAACTCTCAAATTTTATCAAAATGAATAGGAAGAAATGTAGAAGGATATTTGTTGTTCAGTTGCTAAGTCATGTCCAACTCTTTGCAACCCCATGGACTGCAGCACGCCAAGCTTCCCTGTCCTTCACTACCTCCCAGAACTCTGGACTTGTGCTCATGTGCTATGGACATGTGCTCAAACTCATGTCCATTGAACTGATTATGCCATCCAACCATCTCATCCTCTGCCACCCCCTTCTCCTCCTGCCCTCAATCTTTCCCAGCATCAGGGTTTTTTTTCCAATGTGTCAGCTCTTCGCATCAAGTGACCAAAGTAATGGAGCTTCAGCTTCAACATCAGTCTCTCCATTGAGTATTCAAGGTTGAGTTCCTTTAGGATTGACTGGTTTGATCTCCTTGCTGTCCAGGTACTGTTAAGAGTCTTCTCCAACATCAAAATTTGAAAACATCGGTTCTTTGGTGCTCAGCCTTCTTTATGGTCCAATGCGGAAGACCTAGGTTTGATCCCTTGGTTGGGAAAATTCCCTTAAAGGAGGGTGTGGCAGACCCTCCAGTATTCTTGCCTGGAGATTCCCCATAGACAGAGGAGCCTGGCAAGCCACAGTCCAGGGTCACAAAGAGTTGGACGTGACTGAAAGACTAAGCACAGCGCAGCACCCACATCCTTACATGATTGCTGGAAAAAACATAGCTTTGAGTAAATGAACCTTTGTCAGCAAAGTGATATCTCTACTTTTTAATACACTGCCTAAGTTTTTCATATCTTTCCTTCCAAGGAGAAAACATCTTTTAATTTCATGGCTGCAGTCATCATCCACAGTGCTTTTGGAGCCCCAAAATAGAAAATCTGCCACTGTTTCCTTTTTTTTTTTTTTCCCCATCAATTTGCCATGAAGTGATGGGACCAGATGCCATGAACTTATTTTTTAGAATGTTTAATTTTAAGCCAGCTTCTTCACTCTCCCTTTCACCTTCATCAAGAATTTTTTTTTTTTTTTAGTTCCTCTTCACCATCTGGCATTAGTGTAATATCATCTGCATATTTGAGATTGCTGATATTTTAATCTTGATTCCAGCTTGGGGTTCATCCAGCCTGGCATTTTGCATAATATATTTTGAATGTAAATTAAGTGAGCAGGGTGACAATATACATTCTTGATTTACTCCTTTCCCAAGTTTGAACCAGCTCTTTGTAGCATGTCCAGTTCTAACTGCTACTTCTTGACCTGCATACAGGTTTTTCAGGAGACAGGTAAGGTGGTCTGGTATTCCCGTCTCTTGAAGAATTTCCCAGTTTGTTGTGATCCACGCAGTCACAGGTTTTCATGTAATCAATGAAGCAGAAGTAAATATGTTTTCTGGAATTCTCTTGCTTTTACTATGATGCAAAAGATATTGGGAAATTTTATATCTGGTTCCTCTGCATTCTCTAAATCCAGCTTGTACATCTGGAACTTTCAGTTCATGTAATGTTGAAGTCTGGCTTGAAGGCTTTTGAGTATTACCTTTCTACCATGTGAAATGTGTGCAGCTGTGTGGTAGTTTGAACATCCTTTGGCATTGCCCTTTTTCAAGATAGGAATGAAAACTTACCTTTTCAAATCCTGTGGCCATTGCTAAATTTTCCAAATTTTCTGGCATATTGAGTGTAACAAGTTAACAGCATCACCTTTTAGGATTTGAAATAGTTCAACTGAAATGCCATCACCTCCACCTGTTTTGTCTATTATAATGCTTCCTAAGCCTCATAGACTTCACACGCCAGGATGTCTGGCTTTAGGTGAGTGACCACACCATCACGGCTATCTGGGTCATTAAGACCTTTGTTGTAGTTCTTCTGTGTGTTCTTGCCTCCTCTTCTTAATACCTTCTGCTTATTTTTGACTCTCACTGTTTCTCTCCTTTATAGTGCATATCTTTGCATGAAATTTTCCCTTGGTGTCTCTGAGTTTCTTGAGGAGATCTCTAGTTTTTCCCTAATTCCATTGTTTTCTTTTACTTCTTTATATTGTTCACTTAGGAAAACTTTCTTATGTCTCCTTGTTATTCTTTGGAACTCTGTGTTCAGTTGGGTATATCTTTCCCTTTCTCTTTTGCCTTTCACTTCTCTTCTTTTCTCAGCTATTTGTACTGCCTCTTCAGACAACCATTTTGCCTTCTTGCATTTCTTTTTCTTTGGGAGGATTTTGGTCACTATCTGTCCAATGTTAGTACCCTCCATCCATAGTTCTTCAGGTGCTCTGTCTATGTCTATATCTAATCTCTGGAATCTATTTGTCACTTTCACTGTATAATTAAAAGGGATATAATTTAGGTCATCTCTGAATGGCCTAGTGGTTTTTCTCTACTTTCTTCAGTTTAAGTCTGAATTTTGCAATAACGAACTCATGATCTGAGCCACAGTCTACTCCAAGTCTTCATCTTCAGTTATAAAGAATACAAGCAATCTGATTTCAATATTGATAATCTGGTGATGTATCTGTGTAGTTTTCTCTTGTGTAGGTGGAGGAGGATATATGTTATGACCAGTGTGTTTTCTTGGCAAAACTCTGTTAGCCTTTACCCTGCTTCATTTTGAAGACTATAGTAGATCTGAAAATCACTATGAACCAAGTCAACATAATTAAGATTTATACAATGTCCACATTCCAGTAGGATACAAATTCTATTTAAGTTACCATAGACTGTAAACCAGGAGACACCAGAACATATCCAGGGACATAAAACAAGGTACAAAAATTTCATGATCTGAAAGTATTGAAACAATACAGAGTTTATTCTCTTATCACTGTGGAAATATATTTGTAACACAATCAAAATGAAAAGAGAAGTTGTCAAAATTTGTTGCCTGAAGCTGAAGCTGATCAATACAATTAAATGCAATGCAGAATCTTGAATAAAGTATGAAAACAAATAATGGACACTAGCATAAAATTTTATGAAATTTAAACAAAGTCTGTAGTTAATAATACTGCATCACATGTTAATTTCTCTCTCTCTCTCTCTTTTTTTTTTTTTTTTACAATGTAAGATATATATATGTATATACACTCAGAATTGGATTAGAAATTTCAAGCTTTATTCAAAATAAATTATTTTTAAAATCACTAAGATAAGTGTCCAGACTTGTAGCAATAATACCAGATGCCAGAATAAATGGAACTGTATCAAAGCAAAAGCTTTACAGCCAAGCAAAAGTCATGAGAATTCAATATCACCAAAGCAGTTTTACAGCAAATGCTAATGGAACTTCTATAGGCAGGAAACACAGGAGAAGGAAAAGACTTACATAAAATAAACTGAAAACAAGAAAATGATAATAGGATCATCCAAGCTTACAGTTTCTTTTAATCTCTAATGTGTATTATACTCAGGATCATTCCAAACTTGCCATAGTTTATGATATTTTAGAGTAGTTCTGGTGATGTGATGCTAATTTTCAGGTTTGTTGGAATCCAAATTACAAAGATTCTCTGGAGTACTTTCTCCAGAGACTGACTTTCTGTCTCCTGCAGGAGAATAGCAGAGATTGTCTCTGGCCTGTGTTGAGTGGAGGGATCCTTCTAGCTTCTCTTTACTGTATCCTCTAGGAGTATTTGTTACCTAACCCTGTGTATTTCCAGGCTTTGAGGTACAGATATGCTTATTTTTTCTTAAATTATTGCCTCAGAAGGACTGCAAGGAAGGGTTTTCCTTGTTCTACTTAGTCAGTTTCCACTGCTGCTGCTGCTAAGTTGCTTCAGTCATGTCCGACTCTGTGTGACCCCATAGATGGCAGCCCACCAGGCTCCCCTTTCCCTGGGATTCTCCAGGCAAGAACAATGGAGTGGGTTGCCATTTCCTTCTCCAATGCATGAAAGTGGAAAGTGAAAGGGAAGTTACTCAGTTGTGTCCGACTCCTAGCGATCCCATGGACTGCAGCCTACCAGGCTCCTCCATCCATGGGATTTTCCAGGCAAGAGTACTGGAGTGGGGTACCATTGCCTTCTCTGCAGTTTCCACTAGTCCATCTATTATTCATTCACTGACATTTTGTTGATATCAGTACTCTGAAGTCATTTCCCATCTTGTTCTTCTTATTCTTTTGGATTTATATCTTCATTTTATTGTGTTGTGTTTTCAGAAGGAAATAGTAGAAATGTTTGCCTATACTGGTGGTTATAACTAAAAGCCATATCTTTTTTTAAGTCTTTCTTTTTCTTTCTTTTCCCCATTTCAAACACTTGAATTTTTGTTGCTGTTGTTCTTTTGACCATATATTGCTTATTAGTTTTTAATTTTCTTTTTTAATGTTAAAGTCAAGGGAATGATGGGCAAATGAATCCAAATTCCAACAGTGTATTTCTCTGTTCAGGGAAAATTATATATGGTAATAGTTCTTTTTTTTTATTTTTAATATTTCCTAGATATTACAACTGTACCATTTTCTATAAGAATATCTAATTAAAATGATCCAAATACCTTTTTATTCCATATTTTCCATTACTGTGTATTTTTAAAATAATTTAAAGAAAATGGTTAACCCAACAAAATTAATTACCTTAGTTTTTATATTAAAAAAATTCAGAGTGCAGTTTTGAATTAAAGTATTGAGAAGAACGGCTATAAACTAAAATAATGCATTATGGAGTGAAAGTTTACTGAGAATAAAGTGCTGTAAAAAATACAAATCAAAGTGACTGAAATTTAGGAGTCAGGCTATGTGAAAGTCACAGTACTTCTTTAAAGATATTTGTTAAGAGTTTAAGATCCAGGGTATTGCCTGCAAGTGTAAGGGGTTGTGAAGTTAAGGCCTGACAGGCTTGACTCAAATGACTTAGACTTTAAACAACTAACCTTCACATTCTAACTTCCAGAATTTGGTGGGAGGGTCTCCCTTGGGGAAATTGTAAGTATCAAGCTCTACTCTTGCTTATATGTTCTTCATAATAATCCCTAGATTTGTCCTTGGTGGGGATTGGAGGCTGTGAAAATCCAGGGGAGGATTATTATTAGCATTGTTATTTAAAAACAGAGTAAACAAATACCAAGGAATTCACTGCAGGGAGTATAAGGCCTTGAGCTTTGAGATATGAGGATTCAAATGGGATTTTCAAAATTGTATTGCTGGTTTTGTTAACAAAACAGACATGGATTAAAAAAAAAAAAAATGATGTAAGGTGCTGAATTGTATTCTCTAAAGCAGCTCTCACTACGCCCTCCAAAAGTGAGTAGACTCAATTTACAGGGTATATATTTGTGACATTTTTATAACTTATGCCAATTCAAGTCCATTTCATCTTGTTTATTAAATTTTTTTTTTTTTTTTGAGACTCAAACATTTAATTTTATCCATTCCATTCCACTTTATCTCATGACAAGTCACTCAGATTTCCCTAAGCATAAGTCATTAACCTTTCAGATAAACATTTTTAGAATTTACTAGTGGTGTTTAATATATTTAAATTGGCAGTTGAATTTCTGTAACTAAACCCATCTCCTTTTATGTATATGCAACTGTGTCTTTAGTGTGGGCGGCTGCGGCCAGCGCATTTAGCGTGGGCGGCTACCCCAGGTCCGAGGTCAGGGGCAGAAGCCAGGAGGACCCCATGCCCGAGAGGAGACGGCCAAGAGGAGTTACCACACGTCGAGGTGGGGGGGCAGCAGCCGAGAGTGCCAGGCTGCGACGGAGCAGGAAAGGCCGAGAGGAGCTACCTCACGTCCGAGAACAGGGCTGTGGCCAGGAGGAGATACCCAACACCCAAGGTCAGGGGTGGCGGCCGGGAGGACCTACCCCATGCCTGAAGCTAGGGGCGGTGGCCGGGAGGAGGAACCCCTCTTCCAAGGAGCTGTGGCTGTGCGGGCGCAGGAGGGCCTAGAGGAGCTATTCCAAGTTCAAGTTCAGAAGGGGCGGTGGTGAGAAGATACCCTTCGTCCAAGGTAAGGAGCAGCGGCTGTGCTTTGCTGGAGCAGCCGTGAAGAGATACCCCACGTCCAAGGTAAGAGAAACCCAAGTAAGACGGTAGGTGTTGCAAGTGGGCATCAGAGGGCAGACACACTGAAACCATACTCACAGAAAACTAGTCAATCTAATCACACTAGGACCACAGCCTTGTCTAACTCAATGAAACTGAGCCATACCCGTGGGGCCACCCAAGAAGGGCGGGTCATGGTGGAGAGGTCTGACAGAATGTGATCCACTGGAGAAGGGAATGGGAAATCACTTCAATATTCTTGCCTTGAGAACCCCATGAACAGTATGAAAAGGCAAAATGATAGGATACTGAAAGAGGAACTCCCCAGGTCAGTAGGTGCCCAATATGCTACTGGAGATCAGTGGAGAAATAACTCCAGAAAGAATGAGGGGGTGGAGCCAAAGCAAAAAGAATACCCAGCTGTGGATGTGACTGGTGATAGAAGCAAGGTCCAATGTTGTAAAGAGCAATATTGCATAGGAACTTGGAATATCAGGTCCATGAATCAAGGCAAATTGGAAGTGGTCAAACAAGTGATGGCAAGGGTAAACGTCGACATTCTAGGAATCAGCGAACTAAAATGGACTGGAATGGGTGAATTTAACTCAGATGACCATTATATCTACTACTGCGGGCAGGAATCCCTCAGAAGAAATGGAGTAGCCATCACGGTCAACAAAAGAGTTCGAAATGCAGTACTTGAATGCAATCTCAAAAACGACAGAATGATCTCTGCTCATTTCCAAGGTAAACCATTCAATATCACAGTACTCCAAGTCTATGCCCCAACTAGTAATGCTGAAGAAGCTGAAGTTGAACGGTTCTCTGAAGACCTACAAGACCTTTTAGAACTAACACCCAAAAAAGATGTCCTTTTCATTATAGGGGACTGGAATGCAAAAGCAGGAAGTCAAGAAACACCTGGACTAACAGGCAAATTTGGCCTTGGAATACGGAATGAAGCAGGGCAAAGACTAATAGAGTTTTGCCAAGAAAATGCACTGGTCATAGCAAACACCCTCTTCCAACAACACAAGAGAGGACTCTACACATGGACATCACCAGATGGTCAACACTGAAATCAGATTGATTATATTCTTTGCAGCCAAAGATGGAGAAGCTCTATACAGTCAGCAAAAACAAGACCAGGAGCTGACTGTGGCTCAGATCATGAACTCCTTATCTCCAAATTCAGACTTAAATTGAAGAAAGTAGGGAAAACCACTAGATCATTCAGGTATGACCTAAGTCAAATCCCTTATGATTCTACAGTGGAAATGAGAAATAGATTTAAGGGACAAGATCTGATAGATAAAGTGCCTGATGAACTATGAAATGAGGTTCGTGACATTGTACAGGAGACAGGGATCAAGACCATCCCCATGGAAATGAAATGCAAAAAAGCAAAATGGCTGTCTTACAAATATGGCCTTACAAATAGCTGTGAAAAGAAGAGAAGTGAAAAGCAAAGGAGAAAAGGAAAGATATAAGCATTTGAATGCATAGTTCCAAAGAATAGCAAGAAGAGATAAGAAAACCTTCCTCAGAGATCAATGCAAAGAAATAGAGGAAAACAACAGAATGGGAAAGACTAGAAATCTCTTCAAGAAAATTAGAGATACCAATGGAACATTTCATGCAAAGATGGGCTCGATAAAGGACAGAAATAGGATGGACCTAACAGAAGCAGAAGACATTAAGAAGAGGTGGCAAGAATACACAGAAGAACTGTACAAAAAAGATCTTCATGACCCAGATAATCACGATGGTGTGATCACTGACCTAGAGCCAGACATCCTGGAATGTGAATTCAAGTGGGCCTTTGAAAGAATCATTATGAACAAAGCTAGTGGAGGTGATGGAATTCCAGTTGAGCTATTCCAAATGCTGAAAGATGATGCTGTGAAAGTGCTGCACTCAATATGCCAGCAAATATGGAAAACTCAGCAGTGGCCACAGGACTGGAAAAGGTCAGTTTTTATTCCAATCCCAAAGAAAGGCAATGCCTAAGAATGCTCAAACTACTGCACAATGGCACTCATCTCACATGCTAGTAAAGTAATGCTCAAAATTCTCCAACCCAGGATTCAGCAATACGTGAACTGTGAACTTCCAGTTGTTCAAGCTGGTTTATAGAAAGCAAAGAGGAACTGGAGGACAAATTGCCAACATCTGCTGCATTATCAAAAAAGCAAGAGAGTTCCAGAAAAACATCTTTTTCTGCTTTATTGACTATGCCAAAGCCTTTGACTGTGTGGATCACAATAAATTGTGGAACATTCTTCAAGAGATGGGAATACCAGACCACCTTACCTGCCTCTTGAGAAACTTATATGCAGGTCAGGAAGCAACAGTTAGAACTGAACATGGAACAACAGACTGGTTCCAAATAGGAAAAGGAGTACATCAAGGCTGAATATTGTCACCCTGCTTATTTAACTTATATGCAGAGTACATCATGAGAAATGCTAGGCTGGAAGAAGCACAAGCTGAAATCATGATTGCCAGGAGAAATATCAATAACCTCAGATATGCAGATGACACCACCCTTATGGCAGAAAGTGAAGAGGAACTAAAAAGCCTCTTGATGAAGGTGAAAGAGGAGAATGAAAAAGTTGGCTTAAAACTCAACATTCAGAAAATGAAGATCATGACATCCAGTCCCATCACTTCATGGGAAATAGATGGGGAAACAGTGGAAACAGTGTCAGACTTTATTTTTCTGGGCTCCAAAATCACTGCAGATGGTGACTGCAGCCATGAAATTAAAAGACGCTTACTCCTTGGAAGGAAAGTTATGACCAACCTAGATAGCATATTCAAAAGCAGAGACATTACTTTGCCAACAAAGGTCCGTCTAGTCAAGGCTATGGTTTTTCCTGTGGTCATGTATGGATGTGAGAGTTGGACTGTGAAGAAGGCTGAGCACCAAAGAATTGATGCTTTTGGACTGTGGTGTTGGAGAAGACTCTTGAGAGTCCCTTGGACTGCAAGGAGATCGAACCAATCCATTCTGAAGGAGATCAGCCATGGGATTTTTTGGAAGGAATGATGCTAAAGCTGAAACTCCAGTACTTTGGCCACCTCATATGAAGAGTTGACTCAGTGGAGAAGTCTCTGATGCTTGGAGGTATTGGGGCAGGAGGAGAAGGGGACGACAGAGGATGAGATGGCTGGATGGCATCACTGACTCAATGGACATCAGTCTGAGTGAACTCCGGGAGTTGGCGATGGACAGGGAGGCCTGGCGTGCTGCGATTCATGGGGTCACAAAGAGTCAGACACGACTGAGTGACTGAACTGAACTGTGTCTTATGCAGCCTTAAGTTTTCCTCCTGACTTCTCAGAGATATCTGTTAGTTCATTTCTTATTGTTTAGTTACTAATTCATGTTCAACTATTTTCAGGACACCAGCGACTGTAGCATGACATGCTCCACTGTCCACAGAATTTCCCAGTCAAGAATACTGGAGGAAACTGCTATCTCCTTCTCTAGGGGCTTTTCCTGACCCAGGAATCGAACCTACATCTCCTGCATTGGCAAGTGGATTCTTCACTGTTGCACCACCAGGGAAGCCTAATATTTCATTAAGTAGCTTTAAATATAACATTTGTTGATTTTTTGTTGTTGTTTATAAAACAAATTCATCCTCATGGTAAAAAAAAAGAAAAGAAAAGAAAATGCAGTAAAATGCATGAAAATAAAGCTACCTATAATCTTATGAATTTTAAAAATCCAATTGCTGCAAGAAAGAAATTGGAGCTGGAGAGCATGGTCACACCCAAGGTCACATCTGAGTCCCTGGGACAGCTGTCAAATGCAGGTTCTTGGCTGACTTCATGCAGGAAAGACTTCAAGAAGGGACCATAGGAAAGTGAAAGAAGACACACACTCTATAGAGCGGGTCTGCTGATGCTAAGTCGCTTCAGTCGTGTCCGACTCTGTGCGACCCCAGAGACGGCATCCCACCAGGCTCCGCCATCCCTGGGATTCTCCAGGCAAGATCACTGGAGTGGGTTGCCATTTCGTTCTCCAATGCATGAAAGTGAAAAGTGAAAGCAAAGTCGCTCAGTCGTGTCCAACTCCCAGCGACCCCTTGGACTAAAGCCTACCAGGCTCCTCTGTCCATGGGATTTTCCAGGCAGGAGTACTAGAGTGGGGTGCCACTGCCTTTCTGGGACATCTCAAAAGGCAAGAGTCACCAGGTTACAGGGTTGTCAGTTTTCATGCTGCTGTTTAGCTGCTAAGTCATGTCTGACTCTGTGTGACCCCACACTGTAGCCTGCCAGGCTCCTCTGTCCACGGGATTTCTCAGGGAAGAATATTGGAATGATTTGCCATTTCCCTCTCTAAAGGAATCTTCCTGACCCAGGGATGGAATCCAGGTCTCCAGTATTGACAGGTGGGTTCTTTACCAATAGTGCCACCTGGGAAACCTATGTATATCTTAGCTTGACCAAAAAGTTTCCTTGGGTTTTCCTGTAGGAGGTTATGAACCCAAACAAACTTTGTGGCCAACCCAATATTTACTTTTTCTACAACACTTCAGAGAAAGTTACATGCAATATGTCATTTAAGTTTAAATTCTCCACAGCCCTTTTCTATAAACAAGGAACTTAGTGCTTCCTGGTGGCTCAGTGGTAAAGAATACATCTATCCATGTAGGAGACACAGAAGATGAAGGTTCAGTTCCTGGGTTGGGAAGATCCCTTGGAGAAGGAAATGGCAACCCACTATAGTATTCTTGCCTGGAAAATGCCATGGTTGGAGAAGGCTGGTGAGCTACAGTCTACAGGGTCACAAAGAGTTGGACATGACTTAGTGACTAAGCACAACTATAGTGCAGTTAATAAAACAATGACTTTTAATATTGATAAGAATATTATCTAATCAATAGCCCATATTCAAATTTCACCAATAATCTCAATAATGGTCTTTACACTAACCTTATTTCCAGGATCCAAATCAGAGTATACCTTGAATTTAGTACCATGATAGGACTCACTAGGCCTTTTAATCCAAAACTGCTTAGCAACCCTTTTTTGTGTTTCATGAAATAGTTTAAAAAAATGCAAAGAGCATATTTATTTTGTAGCCTCTCGCTTACTTGGGTCTCCTCACAATTAGATTTTGGTTACTAACAGTTGTCAAGGACACAACAAAGTACTAGACACTACAGAATACTGATTTCCCATTATTAGTGATACTAACTTGGATCATTTGGCTAAGGTGTGTCTTCCACACAAGGGAGTATTACTCAGCCATTAAAAAGAATACATTTGAATTAGTTCTAATGAGGTGGATGAAACTTGAGCTGATTATACAGAGTGAAGTAAGCCAGAAAGAAAAACACCAATACAGTATACTAATGCATATATATGGAATTTAGAAAGATGGCAACAATAACCCTGTATATGAGACAGCAAAAGAGACACTGATGTATAGAACAGTCTTTTGGACTCTGTTGGAGAGGGAGAGGGTGGGATGATTTGGGAGAATGGCATTGAAACATGTATAATATCATATATGAAACAAGTCGCCAGTCCAGGTTCGATGCATGATACTGGATGCTTGGGGCTGGTGCACTGGGACGACCCAGAGGGAGGGTATGGGGAGGGAGGAGGGAGGAGGGTTCAGGATGGGGAACACGTGTATACCTGTGGTGGATTTATGTTGATATATGGCAAAACCAATGCAATATTGTAAAGTTAAAAAAATTAAAAAATAAATAAATAAATAAATTTAAGTTTTATTTTTATTTTTGAAAAAAATGCTTTAGTGAGGAGATGCTTTGAGTCTATCTAAATATCCAGTTCCTCATCAAATGTTTGCCTCTGTTGATAATTCATGTTGAAATAATAATCTATGATGATTGCAAAGTGGTGATTTTTCCAATCCCACCATGCCTTCTACATTTATTAACACTTTTTGTGCTGTAAGATGGAACTTTCCTGTCATTATATTTATATATTTATTTGTCTATTTATGTGTTCCTTACAAAGAAAAGGCAGAGGGACCAGATAACAAATTGCCAACATCTGTTGAATCATAGAAAAAGCAAGAGAGTTTCAGAAAAACATCTCCTTCTGCTTTTTTGACTGTGCTAAAGTCTTTGTGTGGATCACAACAAACTGTGGAAAATTCTTCAAGATATTGGAATTCTGAACACCTTACTTGCCTCCTGAGGAACCTACCTGTATTCAGGTCAAGAAATGTCAGTTAGAACCAGACATGGAACAATTGACTGGTTCCAAATTGGGAAAGGAGTCCCTCAAGGCTGTGTATTGTCACTCTGCCTATTTAATTTATATGCAGAGTACCTCATGCGGAATGCCAGGCTGGATGAAGGGCAAACTGGAATCAAGATTGCAGGGAGAAATATCAATAACCTCAGATATGCAGATGACACTACTCTTAGTGAAGAGATACTAAAGAGCCTCTTGATGAAAGTGAAAGAGAAGAGTGAAAAAGCTGGCTTAACACTAAACATTCAAAAATGAAGATCATGACATCTGGTCCTACCACTTCATGGCAAATAGATGGGGAAACAATGGAAACAGTGAGAGGCTTTATTTTCTTGGACTCCAAAATCACGGCAGATTGCGACTGCAGCTACGAAATTAAAAGACACTTGCTCCTTGGAATAAAAGCCATGACAAACTAAGACAGCATACTAAAAAGCAGAGACATTACTTTGCCAGCAAAAGTCCGTCTAGTCAAAGCTATGGTTTTTCCAGTGGTCATGTATGGATGTGAGAGTTGGACTGTGAAGAAAGCTGAGCACTGAAGAACTGATGCTTTTAAACTATGGTATTGGAGAAGACTCTTGAGAGTCCCTTGGACTGCAAGGAGATCAAACCAGTTAATCCTAAAGGAAATCAGTCTTGAATATTCTTTAGAAGGACTAATGCTGAAGCTAAAATTCCAATAGTTTGGCCACCTGATGGGAAGAACTGACTCATTGGAAAGAAGCCTGATGCTGGGAAAGATTGAAGGCAGGAGGAGAAGGGGATGAAAAAGGATGAGATGGTTGGATGGCATCTCTGACTCAAACGAGATGAATTTGAGCATGCTCTGGGAGTTGGTGATGGACAGGTAAGCCTGGTGTGCTACAGTCCATGGGGTCTCAAAGAGTCAGATACAACTGAACAATTGAACTGAACTGAACTATCATGAGATGCATATTTTATGGCTTTTTCAGGTAATGTTCTTTCAGATAGAGTTTTCCTGAAGTTCATGGATGAAATTCAGTCAAGTTACTTTCCAGAAAAGCCAGGTTTGGAACTTCTATCACTTGTGTATTAGAATGCTTGGTTGTGGTGGTTTAGTCGCTAAGTCGTGTCTGACTCTTGCGACTCCGTGTGTTGTAGCCTGCCAGGCTCCTCTGTTCATGGGATTGTCCAGGCAAGAATACTGAAGTGGGTTGCCATTTCCTTCTCCAAGGGATCTTCCTGACCCTGGAGTTGAACCTGGATCTCCTGCACTGCAGGCAGATTCTTTACTGAATAAGCTATAAAGACACTGTTAAAATGCTTACCTCACCTATTTTCTGGTATTTAAGAGTGATCAATGCAGTGAGTGAAACATGGAAATCGATTGACATTTTATTTGCTAACAAATTGCAAGTAATTTTTTTTTTCATATTTACATTAATATGCTCACTTTTATCTTTTTTCTTTTGGACTATTGATATTTTTCTGACTGATTTTTAAAGGATGTGTACTTTGACATACAATTAAAATATCGTTTCCTGCCAATCATACTTGTCAATATTTACAAAAGACCCTGCAGCTCAGGAAGTTTCTCTAACCCTCTTTTTAGAAAATTATCAAGAGGATGGCCAGACTCCAATCTACCTGTCTGAAACCCAAGCCCCTGGTGTCTTATTTATTGTTTGCAACCTGATGTCTTGTGCAGACAGATGCCTCTGTTGACACATCACCTGACTGCTGATTTGTGCTTTACCCCTGGACACTGTAACTCCAATTAGCTTCAACTCTGTTCTGTAGCCTGAGGATAAGTCCTGTTTTAAGCCCCTTATTCCCCCAAGGTAAAATAGCCTTGGGGTCTGCCTGTCTTGAAGGGAAATTCTGACAAGTAGAAGATACATTTGGAAGAATACAGATTGCATTTGCATTCCAACCAAACCTGTGGTGCTTCATCTAGATTAGAAGTTCTCAGCATGCGGCTCTGAGAGCTTCTCAGGTGGTCAGCAAGATCAAGATAGTTCTTATAATAAAACTAAGATTCCATCTTTCTCCTTCACTCTCATTCTTTCACAAGTATACAGTGGAATTTTCCAGAGGCTACATGATTTCTGATATTGCAACAGATTGGAGATAAAACACATATGAGAACCCAGCCATCTTCTGTTCAATCACTAAACAGAATTACAAAATGTAAAACAATGATACTCTTCTCACTGGAATTGGCTTTTAAAAAAATGTAGTCATTCTACATTAAAATATGCTGCTAACATTAGGATTTAATTGATTTTTTTACATTTATATTTTTAAGTTTAATATCTAACATGTTAAATATAAAACCTACATGAGTGAATGAAATTAGCAGTTAGGATTTTAAAATGAAAAACAATTCTGTCACCTTTCTGCTGAAAAACCATCTATAACTACACTGCACATATAAAATCTTAGTGATCGTTAGAACTTTACACTGTGTTAGCTGACCTGTGCTTGCACGAGTAGCCTCTCCTCAACTCACTTTCTCTCTGGAAGTGTTATTTACACTGGTCTTCTTTCAGATCCTCCAAGGAGCCAGTTTCTTTCCAACTAGAGGAGCTTTACAGATGTTCCCTTTGTCAGGAACATCCCCCTAATGTCTTGCACAGCTATCTCATCTCTCCTCCTTGGAGATACCATTTCTGGATTACTGTCCAGTTTTTAACTATGCTTTCTTTCTCTCTCTCTCTCTCTCTTTTTTTTTTTTCTTTTAACACCTTTTCCATATAGACCTTGTTACTTTAATAAGCATATATCAGGGCACACAAGGACTTGAAGAAAACCAGTTCTTGGGCATGGCTGATACTCCCTGAGTAACTGTACCGCTGTACTGTTCACTGTACTCTCTGGTTTCCCATTCTTTTCCCAAATCTTAGGAAGAGAGTATTCATTCTCTTGTCAGTTTCATCAAAATTTCATATTTTAAATATTTTTTTTTTGTAATGTTATACTGTGCTTAGTCATCCAGTCATGTCCAACTGTTGCAACCCTATGGACTGTAGCCCTGGGAATTCTCCAGGCAAGAATCCTGGAGTAGGTTGTCATGCCCTCCTACAGGGGACCTTCCCAAGCCAGGGATCCAATCCAGGTCTCCCACACTGCAGGCAGATTCTTTACCATCTGAGCCACCAGGGAAGCTCCAGAAATATTGGAATTTTTGTAATGTTAGCTATGGTTAATGAGAGAGTTCTAAAATTCCCCCAGAGTTGGTGCCCTCTGTATTGTCTTTCTAAGTATATTTGTTTATTTACACTGAATTGCAAGTACCTAGAGACAGGAAGGAAAAAAAAATATATATATATATATGCCAAACACACGCATGCCCACACACAGTCATCATACACACAAATACTTAGAAATACAAGTCACACAAATACTTAGAAATACAAGTTACCCTACCTAAGATCATGGCATCCGGTCCCATCACTTCATAGCAAATAGATAGGGAAACAATGGAAATAGTAACAAACTTTATTTTCTTGGGCTCTAAAATCACTGCAGATGGTGACTGCAGCCATGAAATTAAAAGATGCTTACTCCTTGGGGGAAAAAAAAAAAAAAAAAAAAAAAAAAAAACTATGACCAACCTAGACAACATATTAAAAAGCAGAAACATTAGTTTGCCAACAAAGGTCCATCTAGTCAAAACTATGGTTTTTCCAGTTGTCATGTATGGATGTGACAGTTGGACTGTGAAGAAAGCTGAGCACCGAAGGATTGATGCTTTTGAACTGTGGTGTTGGAGAAGACTCTTGAGAGTCCCTTGGACTGCAAGGAGATCAAATGAGTTAACCCTAAAGGAAATTAATCCTGAATATTCATTGGAAGGACTAATGATGAAGCTGAAGCTCCAATATTTTGGTCACCTGATGTGAAGAGTCAACTCATTAGAAAAGAACTGATGCTGGGAAAGATTGAAAATAGGAGAAGTGGACGACAGAGAATGAGATGGTTGAATGGCTTTACCAACTCGATGGACATGAGTTTGAGCAAATTCCAAGAGATGGTGAAGGACAGGGAAGCCCGGCATGCTGCAGTCCATGGGATTGCAAAGAGTCAGACACTACCAAAGAACAATAACAAGTGATGATTTGTGATCATTTATGTATAAAATCTAAATACTGACAATATGCCATTGGTGTTTAGACCTGTTTCCATTATGACCATTATGCAGCATTTGTTAATTGACAAGTGAAGTCAATGAAAATTTGTAATGGATAAGCCTGGGATGCTATGATAAAGAAAGGGTAACCAGATGTCCCAAAATTCTTGCTGGATTTTTCACTTCTGAAATAATAGGTTATTTAAATGGACCCATAAAAGAAGACATGCTTAGAAGATTGAAAGGAGGGAGTAAAGCCACTGGAGGACACATTTTATTAAAGCCATGATTAAAGATGCAGAGAAGTCTCTGATTTGTTTGTAGATCTCTTAGGGTACTTGGAATTGACTAGGATTTCTACACTTAGAAATAATAGGGAAGTATCAGACAGGTAGGTCAACTGCCACCACAGAGAGTTACAGATCCACTTTGAAGAATAAAATGTCAATTTTCAACCCTCTTTCTTTTTGTACACTCCTCAGTTTTTCATTCAAGAAGGCATACGCAGACAGAAAGTTCAGTGCTTTTATGGTATCTGAGTCATTTTGGTCATGGAAAAAAAGAGATTTGCCAAACCTATTTCTATTAAGGTGTACTTAATTTTGGTACACATTAACTTCTCCTAGAAAAAAATTTGTTTTGAAAAGCAGACTTGATGAAGACCTAAGGGATGTATGATTGCCATCAAAGACTGTGGTGATAGCAAATAAAACTCTAGTGACAAGTTCTTACAAGCTCTCTCAAATGACATATACAGGTACTATTCTTCATCCTTTGGTTTCTACAGTACAGAACTTTAACCAAGTGGCGGGCAAACATACTACTTGTGAACTGAGCATATTGATATGTTTGTTCAAACTGCTTTCTCTACGTGATAGGTCCTATACGGTAGTAGGAAAATGTTTTTGAGTCCAGCAGAAATGAGAGTGAGTCCTGCCTCAATCCCTTCCCACCTTGAACTCCTTACATTCTCAATGATACTGTTTCCTCATCTGGAAATGAGAATAATAGATACTTGTGAAAATTAGAGATGACAAGAATACACATAGTGGGCACTTGGTATGTTAGCTAGTTTGAGGGATATTATAGTTGTACAATAGATATTACAATTACATAAATGTGACTGATCTATATGAATAGATCTTTATATACAACACCTGATTCTGCCTCTGTGCATAACATATTAGATATATTATGCATAGCATATATACTGTCCTCATTTCTTTTTCTGTATTTGTTCATCTAAGCTGTCTATGCAGCTACAACATTTCCCAATCAGAAGGGACAGTGGCCACAGACACTGGGAAGGTCATCTTTGTGCCTACCAGCTGCTATCAGCTCTATGTTTAATTCAATTCAAGGTCCATATTAAATAAAACTTCCTCCTTGATATTGTTATCAATACCATCCGTTGGTGATAACACTGGATTCCCACAGCACTTTTTCACATGTCTATTTTATTTTGATAATTGAACACTTTTTAATTAACCTATTTCCCATGTTACAATTTCCATATGCCATCCCCCAAGTAAACTCTAATCATTTTGAAAACAGGGAGTATGTCATACTTCTTTCATAACTCCTAATATCATGGGAAATACCTGCATATGAAAGATGCTTCAAAATATTTGTTGAATTTTATTGAAATGAATCTGCTAGGAATGAGAACAACACTGACATCACCCTCCAATCATAAATTGGTCCTCTTTTCACTC
Source organism: Bubalus bubalis (assembly GCF_019923935.1). NCBI lineage: Eukaryota > Metazoa > Chordata > Mammalia > Artiodactyla > Bovidae > Bubalus > Bubalus bubalis. The sequence goes on from NC_059178.1 coordinate 45,697,244, forward strand.
CTAGCTCTGATGGCTCTGTACCTAGTCAGTGACCCACGTGCATTGGCCATTGGTTTTGTGATTGTGCCACCGTGCCAGAATAGAAAGAACTTGTTTTTTATCATGTTCAGTACAATCGGCTCTCCTATTCTGAAGTGGAATAAGTTTGCTGGTATGATTGCTTTTGAAGAGGAAAATTTCTATGAGAAAAAGCTGGAAAGAGTTCACTCCTGCTCTAACTGCATTTTTTTAATCATCACTGTTTGCCCCTCCAGTGCGTCTGCCCATTTCCAAAGCCAGGCTTGTGATTTTGATGCACCATCATGGCTAAATACAGTATATCATTTCAGCAGGCTCTTCACATTGTGTTATTGTTAATGATGCTTTTTATTTACCAGAACCATAGGCAATATGATATTACTCTCATTCAGTGAGCCCGGCAGGAGACTTTTTAAAAGTGTAATGCATTTGCTCTAATGTCTCTGATCAGGTGGATCCGGCCTGGAAGAACTCCAAGTCGGATAATTACATTTTCGCTACCTATAATTTCCACCACCTTTTTGAGAGCTTGTCGCATTCTTCTCTTTTCACACTCCACATGTATGTGGTGTTTGCTGAACACTATTTTAAAAAGAAAATAAAATCAGCCAGTCTTAACATCCAGGAGGTAAGAAAAGTTATGGAGAGGTTAATGGAGAGGTCAGAATAGACGCTTGAAGGGACATCCTTGAACTTTGTCTTTATTTTTCTTCATTCCTTCAAAATCCATATCCTTTTTTACCCTTTTGTCATGACCTCATATTCTCTCACTTTTAGACAAACAGCATTTTCATGCTATTATGACTTTCCCAATAATGAGAGGAAGTGATCTAGTAGGATTATCCTTACTGAAGCATACACATTATGCTTCATAACTTGTCCAGAGGAATTTAAACTTTATACATGATAACTACTGGAAGGAGCAAGGTGTCACACAAAGGGACTGATTTCCAAAGGCTGGAAATGTGAGACTGTGTCCTATGAAAAAAGAGATCCTCCATGTGGGGAGTGCAGTGCATGCACCTAAATTCCCTCTCATGCTTACACGCTGGAACTCCACTGATTTTCAAGGTAAAAAGAAATACTAGATTCTACATTTCATTGTCTCTAATAGGTTACATTAGCATACAAGGCTCTTTGCACAGAAGGTATAACAGGGTCAGGAAGAATGTTTTTAATGTTTCTAATATAAGACTTCTCAGAGGCAACCACTTTTTAAAGAGTAAAAGCACCTGAAGTCAAATGATGAAGGTGAATGACTAAGCTGAGTAATAATATCTGAGTATAAAAAGGTACTACCTTGAGATCCATAAAGTAAGACTACTTTTCAATCCTGCCTGATAGAATTAGAAAGGACGCCATGGTAGGGTATCAATCCTTGTATCATAGTTACATGAAGGTACAGCTTAAAGGTAAACTCTTCCTTGAGTGGGTAATGCCCATTTCAATAGTGTGTCATATTTTTGTTTTTAATGGATATACATGATGTGCTGTTACTCCTTTCATATGTCTCCCTTCCCTTTGGAGGACTTGGGTGCCCACAGCATCCCTATAATCCATATCAGCCTATCCAGATGCCTCCCCCTCAGAGTCACATGCAGTTCACCATCTAGGCAATTGCTCAGCTGACAATGAGAGTGGACATCACTGTAATGCAGGAGCCCAGCATGTATTTATGGAACATCAGTTTAATCTGTAATATTATAGCTGTCAATGCCATCTGGTGTAGGCTTTATTTTATATGTTTTCCCTTTTCTCCTTTTTGCTATGCCTTGATTTTGTTAATTCTATGCAGGTTTATGAGGGAGTTTGCTGTAGATTGAATTTGGTCACCTGTCTTTGCTTTCCTGATATCACATTTAACATTTGGGCTTATATTCAAAGTTGCCATTTTTTTTTTTTGTTTGTTTGTTTTGTTTTTTGATCACCTGGTTTAACAGTCATTGTTTGTGAGTTTCATGGATTTCTTGTTGCATTGGCAGTAAATTTGACTCATATTCTCAGTCTAGCATCTTGTGCTTGTAATACTGGTGTGGGTCACTGTGACCTTTGAACACCATCGTCCCATGCCTTCTGGTATTTCCTAGTTGCTTTCAGTACCACAAAAAACAGCCCATTAATGACATATCTGAAATCTTTGCCTTGAAATGTCTTCCCATTTCACGACTCTCTTTGACAGTCAGAATTCTTCTGCATTTATTTCTACTGCCTTTCCTAATGTCACCATTTGAGTAAATGTCCCCATTTTTTTTAAAGCACGATCCACCAGCCTTCCAACTCTGGTCATCATTTTTTCCTTCCGAAGTTGTATCCACACTTATAGAGTTAGTCCTACTAGACTAACTGCCACTAAATAGTCCTACTACCACCACTGATCCTACTAGTTCTACTAGTTTACCATCCTCTAGAGCAAGGGCTGAGGAAGTTTTTAAGTAAGACCCCAGATAGTAAATGCTTTATACTTTGTGGGCTGCATGAGGTCTTTTTTGGTCAATCTTTTGCTTATTATTATTTGTATTTTTGTTGTTGTTGTTGATTCATTTTTACAACCCTTTGAAAATGTTAAAAAAAATGTGGTATAAGCCATTCAAAAAATTGTACTGATCCTTGTACTAAATTCCAAAGGAAGGAAAAATAATGGGTTCTTATTCTGTATATAGGTCAAGAAGACTGAGGAGAGATGACGAATCATTACCACCAAAAATTAAAGAGATAAAATGGTGACTTTAGAATAAGTAGTTTTACTAGGAAAATTATTTTTTGAGTAAATGCAGTCACTCCCTAACTTTTCTGTTTTGTGTGACTTTTCTTTTTATCTTCTGCTTCAAAGAGAGTCAATATACCCTTGGCCTTCTACAAAGAATTTAAATAGTCCCAAGTGCCTGTTATTTTCTTTCATATCAAGTAGAATGTGTTTGTAGTTTCTCCTTAGAGAATAAACCCATCTTGAGTTGACTTGTAATCGGACTGGACTTCATGAATAGGCTGTGTTGAATTAGGCACTTTACAAGCCATGAGATAAGATGACCTTTCAAAATGCTTTTCACACTCTTGGTGTTCCCACTCTTCTTAAGTTACTATTTTAGATCTTGAAGGGTTTTGTTTTCTCTTTGCAAATTCATATTTAATGGAAGATATTAACACCATAGCCTGTATTATCTGTCACTTGACTTAGTCATATTGGCAGACAGATCTTTTGGAGAAGTCTTTGCAGAAGAGAAAATGTAATAAAGTGAAAGAAAAGAGGGATGCAAGACGGTCCTGAGAAAGAGATGGGGAAATGACCTACAAACAATCTCTGACCAAGCATTTGCTCCTCTGAAATTTCTTCAGGAACCCCCTTTTCTTAGTAAGGATTACTGGTTACAAACTATCATAAATTTACTGCTATCCAGAACAGTGAAGCCCAGGAAGGACCATGACATTCCAGAGACACTTTTGTGTCTTTGTAGCTATTGAAAGAGGAGAAGGCAATGGCAACCCACTCCAGTAGTCTTGCCTGAAAAATCCCATGGATGGAGGAGCCTGGTAGGCTGCAGTCCATGGGGTCGCTAAGAGTCGGACATGATTGAGTGACTTCACTTTCACTCTTCACTTTCATGCGTTGGAGAAGGAAACGGTAACCCACTCCAGTGTTATTGCCTGGAGAATCCCAGGGACGGCAGAGCCTGGTAGGCTGCCGTCTATGGGGTCGCACAGAGTTGGACACGACTGAGGCAACTTAGCAGCAGCAGCAGCAGCAGCAGCTATTGAAAGAGCCAAAGACAGTCTACCACCAGTCTGCTACCTGGGAAATCTCTGCTGTCCTCCACCAAATTCAGGAAAAAGAATAACCTGGTAAAGAAAGATTTTCATTCTTAGCTTATAATAAATAAGCCAGAAAATACACCCAGACATACCCAAGCAGAGGTATACCCAAATCTTCTTGGCTCGTGAAATATCTCCACAAAAGAAAACTATGAATTTATATTACTAAACTTCAAAGGGCATGGATGTGGTAAAATAATGGAGGCATGTGACTGAAAAGGGATTCTGATTTTTACAGTATGGGGTAGGCAATTTGAAGAGCTCATTTGAAATTTCTAAGACTATATATTCAGTGTCTCTTTCAATAATTTGAGCTATTTGTTACCATTTTAAAAATCCAACTAGTGTTTCAGGCTGATTTTCAGTTTTCTGCTCTTCTTTTGGTGCCTAGCATAGGACTTGTCCATTGCATAGATTCAATGTGATATGTTGAACAATTGATTAAATTGTATTCCAGAGATATGCTTGAACTTCATAAATCTCTTCCATCTTAAATTTGTTGTTCTGAATACATGAAAAAGAAAAAAGGCGATGTACCCTACTTTGCCCTGCCTCAGTCACTCATTGTCCTTGCATCAAGTACAGAGATTTATTTTGTTTAATCAGCCCTGATCAAACAATCTCTCTAACCAATTAACCTTTCAGGTTATTTCCCTCTTATTTCTGAAAATTTGTCTTCAGCTGTCTTCTTCCAAGGTGTTCAGAAAGAGCCAAAGTGATACAGTGGGATAGTGTAATAAACAGATGGAAAAGAGAAAGGGTGATAATTTAATTAGTAGAAATATGAAGAATACCATATATCCTCTCACTCTGACACTGTAAACACACACACACGTAATCTTCCTTATAGTCATCTGTTCTGAAATTCTAACCAATAGACAGATATCCATGCATTTAGAACGCTCACATCTCAGGTCCTAATCAGGTGAATAGTACCTAGAAAATGCCTTGTCAAGCAGGTTGAAGCTAAAGGGAGAAATACTGCAGACATTTCACAAGGTATAAGAAAGAGGAATGGAGTGGGGACTTGGCAATATGATAAAGTATTCCTCTTGATACTCCCTCATTAAATGTATCTTATGACAACATGTTTTAAAATATTAAGCATTTACAATGTTTTCTGGTATCCATTTAGCACAAATGGCATTAAAGTGAAGTTGCTCAGTTGTGTCCAACTCTGTGACACTATGGAATGTAGCCTGCTAGGCTCCTCTGTCTATGAGATTTTCCAGGCAAGAATACTGGAGTGGGTTGCCATGCCCTGCTCCAGGGATTCTTCCTGACACAGGGATCAAACCTGAACCTTCCGTGACTCTGCATTGCAGGCAGATTCTTTACCACTGAGCCACCAACGAAGTCCTCAAAACATTACATATTAAAGTGTGTGTGTGTGTATGTGTGTGTATTTTTATTAGTGAAAAAAGGCAGTGTGAAAGGAACAGAAGCAACCTTCCTGGTTTCATAACTATTTTGAAGAAACAGTACAATATGCTTTTTTAAAAAGACCCAATAAAATGGCATTTCTCTGAATTTGTATGACACGAGGTCACTTTGCTCCATAATTTAAAGCTAAAAATTTTAGATTTAAATTTTTAAAGCTTTCAAATTTCTGTCTCCATTGACAGTCTCACCACTCTGAGACATTCCAACTTAGTTTATCTTTGTTTTATGGTTAAATGTTTTTGTTGGGAATTCTAAACCTTTGGGAACATAATAAAGACAGAAAATCCAGGGAGCATTCTCTTTCATGATAGCAAAACTCCAAGACGATGCTCATCAAATAATTGTGAGCCTTAAAAAACATTCAAAAGTCACAGTTTTCAATGATGTGTAGAATAATTCAATCCAACATCAGCATTACATCTGTGGTAGATAATTTTCAGCTGTAAAATGCCATCGTCTCTCTTTAACTTGGGGGTGTTGGAGGTTTTTGTCTCCATTTCACCAGACAGAGTACAAAACATTGTGACATGCTTAATATTTCTTCCGCCAAGATGTCCACTCCGATTCCTCACCCTTTACAGAGTTGTTGATTTCATCCTGCATTTAGCTGCCAAAAAAGCGATTGCGTGTGCAGCACCAGTAACAAAGTGAAAATGAATTATGCATCAGAAGAAACTGCATTTGAGTCAAAAAACTTAGACTTCAGCATCTTCAAATTACAATATGATTTAAGAAGGAATACATTTAAGGAGATAGCAATGGACTGAGGTGAAGGGGTCAGCATTGGCCCGGTTTAATATAATTTAGTTTTCAATTATTTATTTTTTAAAGAGCTACTAAGCACACTGAATCTCTTTAATGGCAATGTCAAAAGTATGGAGACTGGAGAAAAGCCATGAATAATAGTGACAGATTGTTATGCATGGTAATGTTATAGGGCTTCTGCAAAGGGAAGCATTCACTGGAGCAGGGAGAACCAACAGGGAGCAGCCTGCTGTGAAAACAGGGATGTGGCTCCTTTCCCAGGGCTGTGAGGAAAACTGAACTCCACTTCCCCTGACATCTAACAGGTTTTGTCAAAGAGGTCATTAAACCAGTCTGTCTATATGAATCCTCTACTCCTCTTTTGACAGGTGGAACATATAATTGTTTGTTTAAATTGCCCACCTTTAAGTTTAGTGACAGTAAAAAAGATTCAGTAAAATATCCTTACATGTTATAAAAAACCATGCAGTGACTAGAACAGTATAAAGTGCCTGGAAGACATGGGGCAACAATTTGCCCATCCTTCAGGAAACCAATCATCAGGGAAAGAGATTAGAACCAATAGTTCAAAATATAGACTATATAAATGTTGAAGAATCTGGTGCAAATGAAAAGCATTTATTAATATGCAGGAAGAAGGAAAGGATCATGGTAAAGTAAAAGAAGATGGTCTCAAATTAGGGATTCCCATGTTTACTAATCAATTTGCCAAGAGTTCTGCTCCCCTCAGCCCATTATTCACTTTTACTCTCTTGCAAAAACATCACTGACCGAGAAGAAACCCTCCCCACTGTGGTGTTTCTCACCTATGGGACAGCACTTCACTTCTCCAATAACCACTCTCACTTGGGTAGAGCAAATCTCTGACTCTCCTGAGTAGTCACTCTGCACACCTACAGAGTCCTTTGGACAATAGAGGTATTAGGATTTTCATTCTCTTCCATTTCCATACGTTTCTTACTCCTCTTTCTCTGTTTCAGAACAACTTGCCACACCAGCCTAGTCTTTCCTGGCTCAGTGCCAAGTAACAAAGGCAGTGTCATATGGAAAAAAAAGGAAAACAGAATTGGGAGGCAGGAAAGCAGATTTCTAGTCTTGGCTCCTACATATTTATTTAGACAACTTTAAGACTTTGTTTCTTCAACTTTTAACTGAACAGATTGGTTAAATCAGTGGTTTAAAAGCATATACATACACAATATACTCACACACACACATGCACACATATACATACACATATATATACACATATATATCCTTTTAGTAACAAAAATATTCAGCTTTTCAAAGTTTTTTTTTTTTTTTTTTTCAAAAACCCCAAGTATTGTGATAGGAGTAGAGACAAGAATGAGGAGGAGTGGTGGTCAACTTCCTTCCCATTCCTAACCATACTTCCTGAGAGTTCTGTAGGACAGAACTGTACTCTCCTGTGCCTTCCCTGAGTTTCAAAGAACAGACATAAACAGTCACAAATTAGGGAACTCTCTGTCCTAAAATCTATAGGCCGGCACAATTTCTAAAGTTCTTGCAAGCTCTAAACTTCTCGGGTTTCCTGCATACTATAAAACATTTTATTCTTAACCATTATTATCTTAAGCTCCATTCTACTACCATCTATACTTGTTCTTTAAGCAAAAAATGATGAGGAAAAAAGCTAAAAGTAAAGAAATATTAAAGAAGAATGTTTATCCAGAATGAAAATTTTCCTTTACGCTTCCAGTTCTTCTGGATGATCTGATCATTAAACTGACATAAGATAGATTCACAGGAAAAACAAATTAATGCTGCATGTATGAGGGCCCCATTAGAATACGAAGCCCACAGGCAGTCAAATAATCCAGGCTTCTGTGCCTTTTTGAGTTAAGGAGAGGAAGTTGAAGTTCAACATTTTGCAGAGGAAGAAAGACAATTCACATGAAAATGTGAAGAGCAAATAGTAAGCAATTGTTTACCATACCATTCAGGTACAAAAGGACACAGAGTTTGTTGTGAACAAACAGGCATTGTTAGTTTCTACCAGTAGACCAGACGTAGTTCTAGGTAGCTATCCATACTGACAGTTCTCTTCCTGTTCTCTTTTATAAATTGTTTTCAAGCAGTTAAGGGAAAGGTAAAAGCTCTTCCTGAATCTTTTGTTTCTTAAAAATAATCAGCCTAAAAAAATCCTGACGCCAGTGAGAAATATTTTGAGGTCGTAAAGCTCCCCCCCTTTATAAGAGAAAGGAGAAGTGGGTGAAGAGTGCATCCATTTACCACTTCACTATGGATCAAGTGGCAGGGGCAAGTGACAGACCACTGAAAGTATTTATTTCAATTTCCTTTTCACAATTATTCATGAAGAAAGCAATGCTTTTATGTCTTTAGTATATTCTGTTTGGGGGGAAGATTGCCAAGCATGTGGTACTTAAGCCAAGTCCCCCCAAAATTGAGTTCCTCCATTTTATGCTTAACCTCTCTATCTAAAACTTTTTATTCTCTTTCTTATACTGTAAGCATTCCCCTCAGAGTTGAGAAGTATAAAAAAAAAAGGGAGATTGGAAACAAGAAGGACCCTCTGGGGGCCTCCTGGGAACAAAATCTCCCCAACATACCCCATTTCTTGCTTGTAGAAAAAGGCCGTAGTCTCCTGGGTCTTTCCTGAGTTTCAAAGAGCAGGCACAACAGTTACAAGTTAGGGAGGTGAGCAAATGAAGAGAAAGGAAAAGCAATGACAATAGTTCAGTGATAACTGAGTTCTAGTTCCGTCTCAAGAGAGGTACATAACAATCTCAGGAATATCTTTGAGTTCTTCAGAAATTAAACCTCCCTGCCCTCTACCACCCAGGTGCAAGACACTGAGTCTAAGACCATAGAATCTAGAATGGCTGGAACTAGAAGGCTGATGAAGGAGATTCTTGAAATACCATCCTATTATTTCAACACCCATCCTGTAGCCGTCATGTTGTAGCCACACGTTCTGGGAAACAAACTCATTTAAAAGGACAATGCAGATAGTGGACTGCAGTTTACTACACTGGCAGGCCTAACACAGAGCTGACCAGTTTTTGTGAAAACCTTATATAATCTAATTGTACATGCCCAAACTAAGATTATGGCATCTGGTCCCATACTTCATGGCAAATAGATGGGGAAACAGTGGAAACAGTGGCTGATTTTATTTTTCTGGGCTCCAAAATCACTGCAGATGGTGACTGCAGCCATGAAATTAAAAGATGCTTGCTCCTTAGAAGGAAAGTTATGACTATCCTAGACAGCATATTAAAAAGCAGAGACATTAATTTGCCAACAAAGGTCCGTCTAGTCAAGGCTATGGTTTTTCCTGTGGTCATGTATGGATGTGAGAGTTGGACTGTGAAGAAAGCTGAGTGCCGAAGAATTGATGCTTTTGAACTGTGATGTTGGAGAAGACTCTTGGGAGTCCCTTGGACTGCAAGGAGATCCAAATAGTCCATCCTAAAGGAGATGAGTTCTGGGTGTTCATTGGAAGGACTGATGCTGAAGCTGAAACTCCAATACTTTGGCCATCTGATGTGAAGAGCTGACTCATTTGAAAATACCTTGATGCTGGGAAAGATCAAAGGCAGGAGGAGAAGGGGACGACAGAGGATGAGATGGTTGGATAGCATCACTGACTTGATGTACATGGGTTTCGGTAGACTCAAATCGGTGAGTTGGTGATGGACAGGGAGGCCTGGTGTGCTGCAGTTCGTGGGGTCACAAAGAGTTGGACATGACTGAGCGACTGAACTGAATTGATACCCTCCTCCCCAAATTCCCTGAAACTAGTCTGAACAAATTAAAAGAAAGATACAATCAAAATTAACCTGTAATTCATATGCCTTAAGCCTAGGTACTTAACAGTGGATAATTATCAATAGGCCTGTGGTCATATCACAATAAGCATAATAGAATGCATGATTCTATTCGTTTACACAGAATAATTAGGGTATTCTTTTTTTTTTTTTTTTTTTTTTTTTTTTTTAATTAGGGTATTCTTTTAGGGGTCGGGAGAATCTAGGTACGAGCCCTGGAGCTCTTCCTTCCGGGGGTCTGTTTTTCCAGTTGGTATGTCGTTTCCATAGATATTGGGCATATAGCTCAAAGTCCACAGTGCAGCCCAAGATGGAGTCCTGCTTTCAAGATGGAGCCTGTTCTGTCTGTTTCCTCCTTCACACCCAAATATTGCCTTTAAAAACACTTTCCTAAAAACCATGGGGAGGTTGATTCTTTTGAGCAATACACTCCCCCTCCCCGTACTCCTTGTGCTAAGTCTCTTCAGTCATGTCTGACTCTTTGTGACCCTATGGATCACCAGGCTCCTCTGTCCATGGAATCCCCCATACTCTGGTGCTCTGCCAATAAAGGCTTTACTTTCCTTTATCACAGCCCAATAACAAATACTTGGCTTTGTTGCATGGTGGGCAAGTGGTCCCAAAGGTTGGTTCTGTAACAATGCTGAAAAAACATCTCTACTTAATTATGAAAATATGTAACAGTAGCAAAAATGGAGCTGAAAGCAAAACTAAGTTCTTTATCTCTAAGAAAGATGGGGCTCTATTGACTTTTTCAAAACATTTTATTTTGTATTAGGGATAGCCAATTAACAATACTGTGATAATTTCAGGTGAATAGTGAAGGCACTCAGTCATACATATGCATGTATCTGTTCTCCCCCAAACTTCCTTTTCCATCCAGGCTGCCAAACAATATTGAGCAGAATTCCATGTGCTATACAGTCGGTCCTTGTTGGTTATCCACTTTAAGTATAGCAGTGTGTACATGTCCATCCCAAACTCCCTAATTGTCCCTTCCCCTCATCCTCCTCCAATTCTCCCCCAAACCATAAATGTGTTCTCTAAGTCTGAAGCTTTCTCTAGAATGCTGAGTGAGGTCTGATTTTTAATGTTTTTTGTTGTTGTTGTTGTTTTTTATCACCTGGAATTTCTTGTATGTAGTTCATTAAGAGTTAAGTAGTACAACTTTTTCATTCTTATGGGGAAAGGGAAGGAAAGAAAACATGAGAATTATCTTGTCACAAGCCAGGGGCATCACTTGATTCCCCAGGATGCTCTTTCCTACACATCTCAGGCTTCACAAAGAATAGAAGTTTTATTTTTAGTAAAGAGTTAAATAATTAGCTAACTGCTAAAGAGTTAGCTAGTTATGATATACTATCTTTAGAGAGTAAGTAAAAATGAAGAATTAATTATGACTGAGTAATAAAAAAAAAGAATCATTGTTACTAAGTAAAAAGAAATATATATGTTTATATGTATGCAGAGTATATCATGAGAAATGCTGGTCTGGAGGAAGAACAGCTGGAATCAAGATTCCTGGGAAAAATATCAATAACTTCAGATATGCAGATGACACCACCCTTATGGCAGAAAGTGAAGAAGAACTAAAGAGCCTTTTGATGAAAGTGAAAGAGGAGAGTGAAATGGTTGGCTTAAAGCTCAACATTCAGAAAACTAAGATCATGGCATCTAGTCCCATCACTTCATGGCAGATAGATGGGGAAACAGTGGAAACAGTGGCTGACTTTATTTTTCTGGGTTCCAAAATCACTGCAGATGGTGATTGCAACCATGAAATTAAAAGATGCTTACTCCTTGGAAGGAAAGTTATGACTATCCAAGATAGCATATTCAAAAGCAGAGACATTACCTTGCCAACAAAGGTCCATCTAGTCAAGGCTATGTTTTTTTCCAGTGGTCATGTATGGATGTGAGAGTTGGACTGTGAAGAAAGCTGAGCACCGAAGAACTGATGCTTTTGAACTGTGGTGTTGGAGAAGACTCTTGAGAGTCCCTGGACTGCAAGGAGATCCAACCAGTCCATCCTAAAGGAGATCAGTCCGGGGTGTTCATTTGAAGGACTGATGCTAAAGATGAAACTTCAATACTTTGGCTACCTCATGCGAAGAGCTGACTCATTTGAAAAGACCCTGATGCTAGGAGAGATTGGGGTCAGGAGGAGAAGGGGATGACAGAGGATGAGGTGGTTGGATGGCATCACTGACTTGAGGGACATGGGTTTGGGCAGACTCCAGGAGTCGGTGATGGACAGGGAAGCCTGGCGTGCTGTGGTTCATGGGGTCACAAAGAGTCAGACATGACTGAGGAACTGAACTGAACTGATGCATGTGAGGAAATGAGAGAAAATGTGCCTTCATCTTAATTAGCTAATTAATTCTCAGGATACAATGTAACCTGTCAAAGGTAACTTAGGTAAGAGTTAAGGGGGACTTTCGGATCTTGTCTGAGTTGATGATGCCTAAATTGTATTCTCCAAGATTGTCTTGAATAACACAGTTTTTTTTTTACCTCTTAAGCAGAGCAAATTATTCTACACAATCTGGAGAGTCATTGGGGGAGATACGCAGCTACTTTTACCCAATGATCACCATCTAGTATTATAATCAGAAGAAGAATGTAATGATCAGATATCACATTGCTAATCTGATTTTTCTGTTCTCTCTTAATAATTCACCGCTTTCCCTGCTCCTTGGACTAAGACCAGGGGAAAGGTTATGAAATAATTGAAATCATTCTTTTTTTTTTTTTTAAATTTAGTTTTATATAAAACTTTTCCAGAAAGTTTTGCTGCATATTGTAGTATGGGTAGAGATGCCCCTTCCCAAGTCACTTTGACATTCAACCTGACAGCTGGATAACACTGAAGTAATCCTAAGGATCTGTTTGTTAGAGAGAAATTTGTCATTTGAGAGAATCACAGTTTAAAAAGGAAATAATAAAACATAAATAAAATAGGGAAAACAAACAAATATATAAAAATAGAAAGTCACAGTGACAGAAAAACATGTTTCTTGTTACTATTATAAAATTCCTGAATGTGACCACATAATCCATGAGGAGGTTGTGGCATCACCTTTAAAATAGGTAGCCTGTATTGAAGCATAAATCTGGCCTCCGAATTTGCAGACCACTGCAAAACCAACAAAAATGTCTGATTTTGTGATGTTGGTTGTCCTTCTCTTGTGATGATATAAATGAAGGATGTTGGATCACTGAAAAACATTAAGCTTATCCAATAAAATACTTACATTTGCAGATTTTAAAGATAAAAGAAAGAAAAAGTATGGAATTTCCTAAACAAAGTCAAATGAAATATCTTCAGTTTAAGAAAATAGGAAGAAAGACAATATAGTGTGTCAACCGAAAAAAATGTTCACAACCTAAAAGTTGAGCTATGTTTTATTCAGCACAAAGTTTTTAGACTTAAGCTTGAGAGGCAGCATCTCAAGGAACCCTGAGAGAACTACTCCAAGAAGGTAAAGGATAGAGCCAGGTTATATATGTTTTGCCAGAAAGGGAAGGTAGTCTGAATATAAAGTTATTGTTAATCAAAGAAAACTAGATATCCCAAGTTAAGGAATTTAGTGTTTTTCTATGAATGGGAAGATTTAAGAGTCTGGACTCACTGAAATCATTCCTTCCATATCAATCAATCAATCAATCCTCAGGGCTCACCATAGGGAGTAACTGCAATCTGATGGCTGCTAGATTGCAGGTATTCTTCTCCTTCCTGAGTTTCCTTAGGGGTCACCAGATCACATTGGAGGGCTGCAATTGCTGATGACTATGTGGCACCCACTCCCGTACTCTTGCCTGGAGAATCCCATGGACAGAGGAGCCTGGTAGGCTGCGGTCCATGGGGTCGCAGGGAGTCAGACACGACTGAGCGATTTCACTTTGGCTTTTCACTTTCATGCATTGGAGAAGGAAATGGCAACCCACTCCAGTATTCTTGCCTGGAGAATCCCAGGGCCCGGGGAGCCTGGTGGGCTGCCGTATATGGGGTCGCACACAGTCAGACACAACTGAAGCAACTTAACAGCAGCAGCAGCATGACATACTTGTTTACTGATATGACAGGAAATAATCCACTTCTCAAATACAATACATAGGATTGTACAATACAAGTACAATAAAATTACATGGGCATTTGGGTAAAACATATAGCTCTTCCCCTGTTGAAGGTTTTTGCTCTTGTTGTTTTTATCCTGCCTTTCTCTATAAAGAGATTTATTCACATTATCACAATCTGTTAGAGTTACATCTCCACTCCATATGCTAAATCTCACCTCCTCAGATTGGGGACCAGTTTTTATTCTCCAACTACTCATTTTTCATTGAGACAAGGAGAGTATTTACATATTTGTATGGTACAAATCTAGCCAGTCAACAGTGGAATTGATACTCATCATGATGGCTTTTTAAAGTTACTGAGGCAGATGATATCCTTGTCAGTGTCCTAAGGATTTTAGAGGTGGAGTCTATGATACTATTGATATAGTGAGGTTGATCATAAGTGCTGAATTCAACTCCTGAAAATAGATTGTCATGAGATGGCAACATTAGAAAGTTTTGTTGTTTTTGTTGCTTGAGAAAGTGATGGGTGTGAGGAAGTGTGACAATTTGCCTTTTCTCCTTTGCTCTATCTTTCTAGGGCTTCTTTAATCAGCATATTTTTTAAAAAAAAATGCCTTGAATGCAGATGGCTACTTCCTGCTGAGCTAGTCAAAGTGCATTACATACATTATCTCTCATTTGTCCTCCTCTAATCATCAGTGTTTGATAGATATCAAAGTGCTTTTGAACTGTGGTGCTAGAGAAGACTCTTCAGAGTCCCTTGGACTGCAAGGAGATCCAACCAGTCCGTTCTGAAGGAGATCAGCTTTGGGATTTCTTTGGAAGGAATGATGCTAAAGCTGAAACCCCAGTACTTTGGCCACTTCATGCGAAGAGTTGACTCATTGGAAAAGACTCTGATGCTGGGAGGGATTGGGGCAGGAGGAGAAAAGGACGACAGAGGATGAGATGGCTGGATGGCATCACTGACTCGATGGACGTGAGTCTGAGTGAACTCCGGGAGTTGGTGATGGACAGGGAGGCCTGGCGTGCTGTGATTCATGGGGTTGCGAAAAGTCGGACACGACTGAGTGACTGAACTGAGCTGAACTGAACTGAATCCTCAGTGTTTGATAGATGTCAAAGGAATCAAAGGACTCTCCTTTTATTTTTAATCTAAGAGGAGATTGGGGTTACAAGAAAGAAAAGTACAGAAGAGTGATTTTTCCAAGATGGCAGTCAACTTTGGAATTCATTTATAATCCAGGAAAAGAGAAAACAAAAAACCGTATTTGATTTCCTTACTATTGTTCACCAGTAGCCTACTTACCTTTTTTCAAAACCTGAAAAGGCTGCTCTTCTTGTTTTACTTGTCTTGAAGTGGGCTGCTAGTTTGTAAACAGTAAACATGAGTGATCTCACTTTCTGGCTGAAAAGATCCTCCTTGTTTGTCAAGCTCTTTTCCATCAGTGGGTACTTAGACCAGAGCCATCGCAGCTCTGAGAGAAAACACACACACAGATGGGGTATCCATGTGAAAGAGGAACATAAAGTCACAGTGATTTGGGGATTATTTGTTATACCACATATATTTAGTCTATTTTTACTAATATATCCTATTTTAGTAATATTTAAACATAATGAAATGACAACCTTCTACTACTTAAAATGTATTTGTAATCAAAAAGTGTGCAAATGAACAAAAAGGTACATCCCCATCAGGCAAATAAGTTAATTCCAATAATGTAGATTTCTACAAATCAATGAAGTAAGTATATGTTGCTACAGGGTATTATTCGTAGTATTTTTCTATACAAAAAGCAATAAATTGTGCTGAATTTTCTTGATGTACAAACAATGCATGCAGACTGAAAATAATTATGGAATACAAAGAAAGCACAAATAAGAAAATAAAAGCAATCTATTCTTCCACATCCAGAGATAAGAGCTCTTATTATCTGGGGGCAGTTTATAGCAATTTTTAGAAAAAATGAATATTAGTGGTAGTTGTTACACTTCTTTCTGGTTCCTGCAACAAAAACTAAAAAAGTGAAAAGATACCAGAAAAGAAAGCCTTCCACATGTATTCTAGCTCTGATTTGAACATTAGTTCAGAGACTTTACAAAGCTGTTAACATCTCACTAACTTCTTTTTTGTGGTTGACATTTCTATTTCTGTTCCTCTTCTTGAGATTCCAATTTCATAACCTTGCTTATGCTTTTATTATTTGCCTCTAAGTTCAATCCACTAAAAACAGTTAACTAGAAGTCAAGTCATCAAATGATTAATTCCCCAAATTACTATTTCACCAATGTTTTAACAGATTAAAGGTGAATCTATAAGAATTTCACCAGGAATATTTGAAAAATATAGTCATAAAAGTATATTTTATTATCAATAAAAATGCTGACATTTACTTTTCTGTTTTATTTTTCTTTCACTTTTTTTTTTTTTTTTTAGCTTTCGTTTTGCTTAGTCACTCAGTCGTGTCCGACTCTGCAACCACATGGACTGTTTCCCATCAGATTCCTCTGTCCATGGGGATTCTCCAGGCAAGAATACTGGAGTGGGTTGCCATACCCTTCTCCAGGATCTTCCCAACCCAGGGATTGAACTGGGGTCTCCTGCATTGCACGTGGATTCTTTACTAGCTGAGCTACCAGGGAAGCCCAAACTTTCACTGGTGACTGCCTAATCTTTTATTCATTTTTTTGTTTGTTTTATCAACCTTTTTTTTTTTTTAGCAGAAGAATTATTGTGATTTTCAAGCAGTCTGATACTTTAAAAGTTTGCAGTTATATTTAATAAATTTAAATTTTGTGGTTGTAATCATAGTGGGGGTACTTGTTGTTATTTCTGGAAATATTTGCTTCCTCTTTTGAGTGATTAAAATCTTTGTTGGAGCTTTGTGGAAACTATTACCAAGTGAAATTAGTCCAAATGTGTTAGCTAGCACTCAAAATTTAGTAACTTCTAATGTGAGAAGATTTCTGGCTACTTCCTTCAAATATTTTTGAAATTAAAAATAATTAAATTCAACACTTAAGTAAAATATATTTTAAATTAACATAATCATATTTAGCTAAATTTTAAGTTTAGGTTTATATTTGCATAATTGAAAATTAATTTTTCAAATTCTTTAAATTTAAATAATTTTTAACTTAATTATATGTTAAAATAAATTTTGCTTTATTGTAATTCAATTTATTTAAAGATTTAATATTGATTTGAATCATTAGAAATATAACTTCTCTGCTAACAGCCTAGTTGAGGAATTCAAGAATAAAAGAATTCAAAAATAAAATTTTAAAATATTTAACTTTTAAAAACTCAAAAATCTATTCAAAAATTCTTACAAGAATAAGATGTATTTGAGACAGTCCATGTAAAATGCCAAAATCTTAATAGGAGAGACTTTTCTAGAGATAAAGCAGAAGCACTGGGAGGAAATTGTTGATTGACTCATTGACAGCTTAAAGTTTTGTTGACTGTTTATGACTGAACTTTCTAGATTTTTGATTTTGTATTATCAAGACATTTACAGACTTAGATTTTGGTTTGCTTAGGTAAGCCACCATGGCCATATCAGTCTAATGGCCTCTGCATTTAATTACTTTAACAAAATACTGATCTGTTTTATAATTTTATTATGTTTAGCTTATTTCACTATTTTTGTAAATGTTTCAAGCCAAGTATAGTTAATATTCAGAAAAAGTGGATTTAATTATCATTAATCTAAATTGAAATTCCTATTAAAACTTCTGGAAGCGGCAATTAAAACCATTAGCATATTGTATTCTTGGTTAATGGATTCTTTGTTGAATTGCTTCATTATCTCCGTTCCCAGTTCCCATCACCCTTTAAACTGAAATTTACCACCAAACGACCAACTATCAAACAAAATAGAGAACAATAGCAGCAACAATGAAACTAGATTGGATTGTTTCAGTTCCTACCTAATAAAACACAACATGGGACACAATGTTTAGACCAGTTTGATAATGCATTATTTAATTGCACAGAACTGCTTCACATCTAAAGTGACTTGCTTCATACACTTACTGTTCTCACCTGGTTTGGAAACTTTGCTCATCATATGTATTCAGCATTCTTGTAAAAGATCCTTTTGTGTCTGGTATAGATACTGGTAGTTGGGGACATAGGCTCTGTTTATCAGGAGCTTATCATAAACTGTGGAGAAAAAACAATAAACGGACATGCAAAATTCTTATATAATGTGTTTTCTGTTTTAACTGAAGTTGTTTATGAAGCATAAAGAAGCAAATATCACTTTTCAACAAACCCTTCATCCTCTCGTGTTTATTGACTCCTTTCAGGATATCATGTCTCTTATGACATCAAGGCATTTTGGACAGTTTGCTCCTCTAGCTTGGTCCTTCCTTGGCATCTCCATACTTAGTTTTGTCTTTCTCTTGTTTGAGGATGCTTTTCCTGCTATCTTCTACTCTAAGATTAGATATCACCATTGTAAAAAGGACTTACCTAATGACCCTCTCTAAATTAGCCAATATACCATTCAAATAATCTTTATTATATCACTGTTTTAAAATACAGTTTTGGTGTTTTTGTTCAGTTGCTCAGCCATGTCCAACTCTGTGTGATGCCAAGGACTGCACTACACCAGGATTCCCTGTCATTCACTATCTCCCAGAGTTTATATCTGGTATAGATACTGTTAGTTGAGGTCATGGGACAGTTGCTAAAACTCAAGTCCATTGAACTGGTGATGTCAGCCAACCTCTGTCATCCCCTTTTCCTCCTGCCTTCAATCGTTCCCAGCATCAGGGTCTTTTTCAATGAATGGGCTCATTGCATCAGCTGGGCAAAGTACTGGAGATTTAGTTTCGGCATCAGTCCTTCCAATGAATACTCAGGGCTGATATCATTTAGGACTGATTGGCTTGATCTTGCTGTCCAAGGGACTCTCAAGACTCTTCAGCACCACAGTTCAAAAGCTTCAGTTGTTTTGTGCTCAGTTTTCTTTATGGTCCAACTCTCACATCCATACGTGACTACTGGAAAAACTATAGCTTTGATTAGATGGACCTTTGTCAGCAAAGTGATGTCTCTGCTTTTTAATATGCTGTTTGGCTTTTATTTCAAGGAGCAAGTGTCTTTTAATTTCTTGCCCGAAGTCATCATCTGTAGTGATTTTGTAGCCCAAGAAAATAAAGTCTGTTACTGTTTCCATTTTTTTCCTCATCTATTTGCCATGAAGTCACTGGACCTTAGTTTTTTGAATGTTGAGTCTAATGCCAGCTTTTTCACTCTCCTCTTTCACCTTCATCAAGACAAGAAGATATTTAATTCATCTTTGATTTTTTCCATTAGTGTGGTCTGAACCATCAGCATATCTGAGGTTATTGATATGTCTCTTGGGAATCTTGATCCTAGCTTGAACTTCATCCAAACCCACATTTTTCATGATATATTCTGCATATAAGTTAAATAAGCAGGATGACAATATGCAGCTTTGATGTACTCCTTTCCAAATTTTGAACCAGTCCATTGTTCCATGTCCTATTTTAAATGCTGCTTCTTGACCTACATACAGGTTTCTCAGAAGGAGGGTAGAGTAGTCTGGTATTCTCATCTCTTTAAGAATTTCCCACAGTTTGGTGATCCACACAGTGAAAAGCTTTAGTGTAGTCAATGAAGCAGAAGTAGATGTTTTTTCTGGAATTCTCTTGTTTTTGCTAAGATCTAAAGGATGTTGGCAATTTGATCTCTTGTTCCTCTGACTTTTCTAAACCCAGCTTGTTCATCTGGAAGTTTTCATTTCACACAGTGCTGAAATCTTGCTTAAAGGATTTTGAGCATTACTTTGCTAGCATGTGAAATGACTGAAATTGTATGGTAGTTTGAACATTCTTTGGCATTGCCTTTCTTTGGGATTGGGATGAAAACTGACCTTTTCCATTCTAGTAACTACTGTTGAGTTTTCCAAATTTGTTGGCATATTGAGTGCAGCACTTTAACAGCATCATCTTTCAGGATTTGAAATAGCTCAGCTGGTCTTCTGTCACCTCCACTAGTTTTGTTCATAGTAATGCTTCCCATGACCCACTTGAATTTACACTCCAATATGTCTGGCTCTAGGTGAGTGATCACACAATTGTGGTTATCCAGATCATTAGAACCCTTTTTTACAGCTCTTCTGTGTGTTCTTGCCACCTCGTCTAAATATCTTCTGCTTCTGTTAGGTCCATACTGTTTCTATCCTTTATCATGCCCATCTTTGCATGAAATGTTCCCTTGTTATCTCTAATTTTCTTAAAGAGATCTCTCGACTTTCCCATTCTATTGTTTTCCTTTATTTCTTTGCGTTATTCACTTAGGAAGGCTTTTTTTATCTCTCTTTGTCATTCTTTGAAACTCAGAATTCAAATGAGTATGTCTTTCATTTTCTCCTTTGCCTTTCACTTCTTTTCTTTTCTCAATGATTCCTAAGGCCTTCTCAAACAACCATTTTGCCTTTTTGTATTTCTTTTTCTTGTGGATAATTTTTATCCCCAGCTCCTGTACAATGTTATGAACCTCTGTCCATAGTTCTTCAGGGACTCTATCAGATCTAATCCTTTAGATCTACTTGTCACTTCTACTGTATAATTGTAAGGGGTTTGATTTAGGTTATGCCTGAATGGTCTAGTGGTTTTCCCTACTTTCTTCAATTTAAGTCTGAGTTTTACAATAAGGAGTTTGTGATCTGAGTCACAGTCTGCTTCTGGTCTTGTTTCTGGTGATTGTATATACAACTTTTCCATCTTTGGCTACAAACAGCATAATCAATCTGATTTCAATTTTGACAATCTGGTCATGTCCATGTGTAGAGCTGTCTCTTGAATTGTTGGGAGAAGGTGTTTGCTATGACCAGTTCATTCTCTTGGCAAAACTCTGTTATCCTTTGCCCTGCTTCATTATGTACTCCAAGGCCAAACTTGCCTGTTACTCCAAGTATATCTTGACTTCCTACTTTTGCATTCCAGTCCCCTTTGGTGAAAAGGACATCTTTTTTGGTGGTAGATCTTGAAGGTCTTGTAGGTCTTCATAGAACAGTTCAACTTGGCCTTCTTAGTCATTAGTGGTTGGGGTACAGATTTGGATTGCTGTGATGTTGAATGGTTTGCCTTGGAAATGAACCTAGATGATTCTGCTGTTTTTGAGATTACATCCAAATACTGTTTTTCAGACTCTTGTTGACTATAAGGGCTAATTCATTCCTTCTAAGGGATTCTTGCCCACTGCTGCTGCTAAGTCACTTCAGTCGTGTCTGACTCTGTGCGACCCCATAGACGGCAGCCCACCAGGCTCCCCCATCCCTGGGATTCTCCAGGCAAGAACACTGAAGTGGGTTTCCATTTCCTTCTCCAATGCATGAAAGTGAAAAGTCAAAGTGAAGTCACTCAGTCGTGTCCGACCCTTAGCAACCCCATGGACTGCAGCCTACCAGGCTCCTCCATCCATGGGATTTTCCAGTCAAGAGTACTGGAGTGGAGTGCCATTGCCTTCTCTGTTCTTGCCCACAGTAGTAGATATAATGGTCATTGGAACTTAATTCACCCATTCCCGTCCATTTTAGTTCACTGATTCCTAAAATGTTGATGTTCACTCTTGCCATCTCCTGTTTGACCACATCCAATTTACCTTGACTCATGGACCTACCATTCTAGGTTCCCATGCAATATTGTTCTTTATGGCATCAGACTTTACTTTCACCACCAGACATATCCACAACTGGGCATCATTTCTTCTTTGGCTCAGCCTTTTCATTCATCCTAAATGAAAAGCTATGTCTTTTCTCTTCTCCAGGAGCATGTTGGGCACCTATCAACTTGGGGGGTTCATCTTTTAGTGTCATATCTTTTTACCTTTTCATATCGTTCATGGGATTCTCAAGGCAAGAGTGCTAAAGAGGTTTGCCATTCCCTTCACCAGTGGAGCACACATTGTCAGAACTCTCCAACATTTCCAGTCCTTCTTGAGTGGCTTTACACTGCATGGCTCATAGTTTCATTAAGTTTTACAAAAGATCCATGTGATCATTACGGTTAGTTTTCTGTGATTGTGGCTTTCATTCTGTCTGCCCTCTGATAGGTGAGGATAAGAGGCTGTGTAAACTTCCTGATGGAAGGGACTGGCTGTGGGGAAAACTGGGCCCTGCTCTGGTTGTCAGGGCCATGCTCTGTAAAGTTTTAACCCAATTTTCTGCTGGTGGATGGGGCTGTGTTCCCTCCTTGTAGTTTGCCCTGAGGATTCCTATGGATAATTTATTTTATTCACTTGCTTATTTATTGATTAATATGTTTTGTCTTACCTCATTGGAACTTTCTTGGACTTTGCCATGTGACTTGCAGGATCTTTGTTCCATGACCAGGGATCCAACCCAGGCCCACAACAGTGAAAGCACTGAATCTTAAACACTTCACCACCAGGGAATTCCTTCCCACCATACTGGAATTTAAGCTCCATCAGAAGAGTGATATTTTCTTATTTTCATCTATTGTTTCCAGAAGCATTTTAGCCCATAATTACATTTTCTAGTCTTTGGATACTTAATTTGTATTCACATTTATTGATCTACCTATATTTTCATTAATTTATTCAATAAAGACTTATTGAACAATTGAACAATTATTATATACCAGGGACTATTTTTTTTTCTTAGGTTTGGGGACAGGAGGAATGCAAAATCAAACCTCTGCCCTTAAGAATATTGGAGTTCAGAGGTGGAGACTGACATGAAACAGATAATAGACAGCATTTAAGATGGTGATTAGTGCTATGGAGAAATATAGAACATAGAAGCTAGAATGGAATTGTTATCTTTACCAAGAAAGAAAGATCTTAAGGAAAAAGTAAATTTTAAGTAGAATCCTGACAAAGCATTTACTGTGATTAAAATAAGAAGTACATTGTAGATGTTAAACAGAGAAGTGAATTAATCTGCCTCCTGTTTTAGAAAAATCATTCCAGCTCTTGGATTGAATAAACCCTGTGGGGAGGCAGGATCTGGTGGAAATGAGACTAAGGTAGGAAGTATATAATGGTCTACATAATAGGTGTCATTGCCAGGAACCAGAATATTACCAGTGTAGATAAGGATAAATGATCATATTCTATATATACTTTGAAGATACAGCATATGGAATTTGCTTATGGCATTAATGTACACTGTGGAAAAAAGAGAGTGTGGTTAGGGTAACACATATTTTTGGCCTGATCCCTTAGAATGATGGAATTAAAGTCTATGAAAAGAGCGAGTCTGGGAGAAGGGAAGAAATTGGGAATAGGTTTGGGGCTTGTTAAACTTAAAATGCCTATAAGACATCCAGGTAGAAATGTCAAACAGACAGTTTGGTTATACAAATTAAAATTCAGAGAATTCACCCATCCATCTTAATAAATATTCACTAATTATTTCTGCTGTGTCAGAAATTGCAATGCTGTAACTACTAATTTGAAAAATATACTATCCCTATGTTTTAGGAATTTTCAGTTTAAAGGGTAAAAAATGAGCAAGGGTTCCCAATAAATAGGATAAAAGTTTTCCTGATACTCCAGGAATATGTAGCAGTGGTAGGAAAGAGTTTTATTTTGTATTGGGTTAAGAAAATAGGGTTGGATAACCACACCCAGGCCAGCTAGAAGTCCAATGCGCTATCCATTGCGCCACAGAGCAGGTAACAATAACCCTGTGTACAAGACAGCAAAAGAGACACTGATGTATAGAACAGTCTTATGGACTCTGTGAGAGAGGGAGAGCGTGGGAAGATTTGGGAGAATGGCATTGAAACATGTAAAATATCATGTATGAAACGAGTTGCCAGTCCAGGTTCGATGCACGATACTGGGTGCTTGGGGCTGGTGCACTGGGAGGACTCAGAGGGATGGAATGGGGAGGGAGGAGGGAGGAGGGTTCAGGATGGGGAACACATGTATACCTGTGGCGGATTCATTTTGATATTTGGCAAAACTAATACAGTTATGTAAAGTTTAAAAATAAAATAAAATTAAAAAAAAAAGAAAAGAAAAGAAAATAGGGTTGGGAGAGCTGATGATTTGGCAGAGGCTTGAATGGTATTTAAGTTAGCCATGTTGAGAGTGGGATCTAGAATGCTCCTTGCTGATTTTCAAGTACAGCTCATATCTCATTTCCATGACACTTTCCCATAAACTCATGCCAAGCATAATGTATTTCTTGAAATTAAGCAAAACAAAGGGAATATGGATTTGACTTTGGGATTTTTATTTGAAAAATAAATTCCAGGCAGACGCTTTAACCTCTGAGCCACCAGGGAAGCCCATTCTTCAAGATAGGATATATTATACAACTTATGGAATAATTTTTTAAATATTTATAAAATGTTATCCTTATACTGCACTTTACAGTTTTTTCAAAGGTTTAATATTATTACAGTGAGGTGAATGAATGTTGTGATGTGCCCAGATCCTCTTTTAGGATTATAGCTCCAATTTTCCCAGCTCCTTGTAGCATTCTCCTCTCTGGAAGTTGCCCTATGATGAAATGAGTCCATTACCCAAGGTGAGCACTCCTCCCCAGGGTCAGCACACATCTAATGAATGTCAGAGCACAAATGCCTGTCATTGCAGCTTGAGTCAAGACACCTCTGAAGAGCCATCTCATCTCCAGAATTCTCCATATGATTGGTTGGGCATTTTGTTAACACTACCTCAAAGTTGAATTTCTCCTTCAGTCCAATTCTGCTTTCTTCACTTGATTAAATGTTTTGTTTCTAAAGATACTACCAAATAAACCTCTTGTAAGCCAATTTTTGACTTAGAGTCTACTTCCTGGTAACTGTCTGTGGCAGACAGCAATATTCACATCATCTACAATATAGATCCATTTAGTAAATCTCAGTTAAGCTCCCCAATTAGAATTAAGAATGTCCACTTGACTGAAATCACTATTATAACTTTGGAGTAAACCAATAGAAGTATTCTTCATCTCCAAATTCTGCCAAACTCACGTGTACCCTAAATTATGAGTGTGTTATTTTAATTTTGAATACCTCACCACTGGATGAATGTATAGTAATTGATGGGAAAGAATGACCTATACAGAATCTAGTTCAGAGACTCTGCCAAATCCTCCCATTGCTTTTGAGCTTCTCAGTCAGGCTTTGAAATTTTAGAAGCATCCTTTTTAGGAAGAGCAACTAGAGAGAATCCAGAAGAGGAAAAAGATGATCTAAATTATGGAAAGTCAGGCAATCAATCTCACATATATAAATGATTTAAGGAGGATGCAATTTTTTGTTTGTTTGTTTGTTTAAGCTATCTTGTCTCTTTATCCTTCTTTAATCTGAAACATTTCCAGAATCTTTTTTGGTTATCATGATGACATCGTATAGAGCTCCTATCTCCCTCTTTTCTTTTCAGTTTCTTTCTTTTTAATTGGAGGATAACTGCTTTACAATGTTGTGTTGGTTCTGCCATACAACAATTCACATAATTCACAAAGTCAAAATTCACACAATCTCCTTCTGAAAAACCTCATTGTTGAGGCTCCCTCCACTTCCCATCCCACCTCTCTAGGTAGTCACAGGCAGGGCTCCCTGTGTTATATAGCAGCTTCCCACTAGTTTTCTATTTTACACATGATAGTGTATATACATCAGTGCTACTTTTTCAATTCCTCTTACCCAAAAGAGGATGTAGTTTTAGCACTAAGAGTATGAAGCAACTTTGGACATATAAAGATACAAGAATAAAAGTGATGAAGAAGCAGGTTTTGCTCTTTGGCAACAGAGTTGTCTCACAATTACAAAAATATATTGAACTGGAGTAAAGTGACACAAAGCCAGGGAAGTTGTGGAAAGATACTTGCGTTGTGCTGAGGTTCAAACAGCTGATGGTCAAGGCCTTGTCCAGCTTTGATTTTGCACGATAGTAGGCTTGGACAAGAAAGGGTCTCAGTTTGAAATGCATATCAGAGCAACATGGTAATTTATATAGAAAGAGAAACGTGCACTAGATATATTCATACTAGATAAAGGAAGAGATAAATCTGTATATTAGTTTTAACAGTTGTCGATATGGATGAAAATATTCTATGATGAGACAGCAACATAGCCTTGGTTTATTTACTTTCACAGTTTTAGAAAAATACATTGTATACCAGAGGACAATGTATTTATCATTTTCTTTGTGGAAAAAAAAAAAAAAAAAACAAGCATTATTCTGTTGTTAGTGCATGCAATGTTGCTATGTATATTTTTGTGCATGTCACCAAGTGTATACGTGGAAGAATTTCCCTAGGACATACAACTAAGGATGGTGTATGTGGGTCACAAGATGTGAGTTATCTATTTTAATAGAAAATGCTAAATTGATTACTAAAGTGATTGTATCCATATTCATTCCCACTAGCAATATGTAAAAATCAGTTACTCCCAGACAGCATCAACACTTGCCTGTATTACTGATTTTCTATTAGTGTGTTGGGTGTGAAATACTCCCTTATAGAGATTTTACATTTCAATGTCGACTATTTACAAATTGAGGAGTTTTCCATACAATCACGTGATGTCCCTTTCTCTTTTGTGAAATGCCAACTAATTGACCATACTGTGTGTGTGTGTGTTTTAAAAATGCTGCTGCTGCTGCTAAGTCGCTTCAGTCGTGTCCGACTCTGTGCGACCCCATAGACGGCAGCCCACTAGGCCCCACCGTCCCTGGGATTCTCCAGGCTTCTTCCAGGATTCACCACTCCAAGAACACTAGAGTGGGTTTCCATTTCCTTCTCCGATGCATGAAAGTGAAAAGTGAAAGTGAAGTCGCTCAGTCGTGTCCGACTTTTAAGCAACCCCATGGACTGCAGCCTACCAGGCTCCTCCGTCCACGGGATTTTCCAGGCAAAAGTACTGGAGTGGGGTGCCATTGCCTTATATTTCTCTAAATAAACTTCTTTCATATATTTCCCTTAAGAAGCAATAGAAGTTCTTTATATATTCTATATTTAATCTTCTTTAATTTTATGTATATGAAATATCTTCTGCAGTGTTATATTTTTATTATTTATGTAATAACCTTTTGAGAAATGAAAATGTTAATTCTAATATATTTATATTTATTGATTCTTTCATGGGTTACACATATTAGGTCTTGTTTAAGAAATTATTTTCTATGCTAAGGTCTTTAGGATGTTACTCTCTATTATTTTGCAATTTTGTCTTTACTATTTAGACATTTATATTTAATTTTTTAACCTACCTGATGATTTCTGTTAGTAGTGTTAGGTAGAGATCAAATACATTTTTTTAATGAACAATTGATTGTCCTGTGCTTAGTCACTCAGTTGTATCCGACTCTTTGCGGCTGCATGGACTGTAGCCTGCCACAATCCTTTGTCCATGAGGATTCTCCAGGCAAGAATACTGGAGTGGGTTGCCATGACCTCCTCCACAGGATCTTCCCAGCTGAGGGATGGA
The DNA here is from genome assembly GCF_019923935.1 of Bubalus bubalis. NCBI lineage: Eukaryota > Metazoa > Chordata > Mammalia > Artiodactyla > Bovidae > Bubalus > Bubalus bubalis. The sequence continues at coordinate 45,724,627 of NC_059178.1, forward strand.
ATCAGATCTCCCACATCACAGGTGAGTTCTTTACCATCTGAGCCACCAGGGAAGCTCCTCTGTCCATTGAGTTTTGCAGGTAAAAATATTGGAGTGAGTAGCCATTCCCTTCTCCAGGGGATCTTCTCCACCCAGGGATCAAACTGGAGTCTCCTGCACTCCTGCACTGCAGGAGGATTCTTTACAATCTGAGCCGTATACCTGGGATTAATCAACTTCCCAGGAGATGTTGTTCGTCTAACTTAGAAGGGTTCTTTCTCTTATCTCACTTGCATTTTCCCCCTAAATTAATTTCTATAACTTCACAATACATTTTGATATTTGGTAATATGTTGACTATTCTTGATATCTGCAGTGTACTGTTTATTCTTATACTTTGCTTTCCGTACATATTTTAGAATCAACTCAATCACTTCTCAGCCTTTCAGCTAAAATCAACTGTAGAATCAAATCATTATTATTATTATTTTTTAATGCTGTCAGAATTTTTCCTGGAATTTATCTGGGGTAAAATTACATCCTTTCACTATTGTTTCCTCTTATTTATGAGCATTGTATATGACTCCATTTGTTTAACTATTATAATGTCTTCCAGTAAAGCTCTATACATTTTTTCATGAGGCTTGCAAATTCTGTGCTTTAAAAAGATTCATACTTTATACCTTTAATTTTGGTGATTTTATATTGTTTTATCTTTTTTCTTTTTCCAAAATATTTATTTTACAGAAATGCAATTTATTGCATATACTAGTTCTTAGTATTGAGCAACTTGCTAAATTATCTCATAATATTTTTCATAGCCAAATGTCCTTAGGAATGACAATCTTACCATTTAAAAGGGAAGTTTAACAGCCTATGAGAAACAGAGGCAAATAAGAAAATAAAACTTGAAGATATATAAGCGTTCTAGTCAACATCATTCTAGTGATGGAAAAATTTACAATAAAATTCTCATGAATGGATTTTTACAAATCCAGTTTTTGTATGTTTCACTGGGATGTGTCTACTGCTAAGAAATTGTGTTCTGCCTTGTTCAGATACCAGGTTCTTTTCTTGCTGGAATGATGCTTTGGGGTTTATGATAGAAAAGTAAAATCTAACACCTTTCCCCTAACCTCCATCCCTTCTTCAAAAGAAACTGCTCTGTTTGATCCTCTTCCTGAAGTTCCTATTGACAGGACATCAATCATTTTATTTGTATACCACTTTTCACAGGACTAAAAGTGCTTTACAGAACTAGTAACATCCCAGTTCCCAACGTAAACTGACAGATTATTTGTCCAAAAGGCAAGCTTATCAAGTCTGCACTGCTTACCTTTCTGTGTGCAGAGCTGTATTGGCTGTCTGTGAAATGAGGGGAGCATCAGGTGTCCCTGGCATTTGACAAGCAGAGGTGCTGTGGATGTCTCTGTCAGGCCCTTTGGAGCAGCAGGCTGTGGGCTTCTTGTGTCTGAAAGGCCATATGAACCTACAGGGAAAAGGATATGCCAGTTCTCCAGTGGCATTTCATAGGGAATTCACTGTCATGAGACTCAGCTCCTTGGGTTGAAAGTCATCAAGGAGTGCTAGTCATTCTAGGGGCTGCGCTTGGTAACCAAGTCCCAGGGGTTAGGTAACGTCAAATAAAACCAGACACAAATGTCATTTCTTTATTATCAAAAATTATAATTTTTTTTTTTTTTTTCCCTTCTTAAGTGTGGCTCTTCCAATCTGGTCAGGCTTATCTTTTCAGTTTCTCTGTGGGCATTTCATCTTCTTTGCTATGCTTCCCCAGGTGACCATTTTGTTTGATCATTATTAACACACTGTTATTGCTTTCCAAGTAATCAGATTACATGGGCATGACTTCTATTTCAATAATTCAAACTAAATTCATGTTCCTTTAGATTTTTAGTTTTTATGTATGCATATTTACATATATGTTGTAATATCTATATAACTCCTAATATTGGGCCAGAGAAATGCAATCATGTTAATTTCTGTTTGAGCCCTATAGGCGAGCTGTATAATCATAGTATAATATGTATATCACTATACATGCATACATATCATTAAATATTAAAATATCATATAAAATTGTTATATTATTCTTTATACATTGCTTGAAAAAATTTTCTTACTATTTATGCTTATGTTATTCCTGTTTAAGTGTTAAATACTTGAAGGCAGATGATATGCATCTTTCTTCCTTAATTTGTCATAGATTTATAGTAAAGAAATATATTTGTATATGCATCTATATCAGAGTATATAATAATTTTTGAGTAACGAGAGTTACTGAGAAGTATAATTTTAGCTTACAGGCTCTAATTAGTAGAATGTAGCTACATGAAGTTTATATATGCTTGTATAGTGATGCATACACATTATAGTCACTTAGCAAGTGATTATAAGTATCTATCAGTTCAGTTCAGTTCAGTCGCTCAGTCGTGTCTGACTCTTTGCGACCCCATGAATCGCAGCACACCAGGCCTCCCTGTCCATCACCAACTCCCGGAGTTCACTCAGACTCACGACCATCGAATCAGTGATGCCATCCAGCCATCTCATCCTCTGTCGTCCCCTTCTCCTCCTGCCCCAATCCCTCCCAGCATCAGAGTCTTTTCCAATGAGTCAACTCTTCGCATGAGGTGGCCAAAGGACTGGAGTTTCAGCTTTAGCATCATTCCTTCCAAAGAAATCCCAGGGCTGCTCTCCTTCAGAATGGACTGGTTGGATCTCCTTGCAGTCCAAGGGACTCTCAAGAGTCTTCTCCAACACCACAGTTCAAAAGCATTAATTCTTCACAGTCCAACTCTCACATCCATACAAATTGATACATACAATCTATATCATTATTTTATAATAATCAAGAAATTAGGTGCTTACACTATAAAGATGTTATGTAAATATAAAAGTTACACAAAGATTTTTTTTCTCATAATAATGTAAAGCTAAGACTAAGAATATGTCTCAGTAGCTCTTAAGAAAAAATATGCATAATTTATGTTTGATTTCAGTAGATTTACTCTCTAGGAAAACATAATACAATGGTTTTCACTAAAGAAATATGTTATGGCTTGGAAAAAATATATTTTTAGTATCTAACTTGTACAAATAGTTCCCTCTGAACAAATCCTTCTATTAGCACGTACATTTATAGTCATAAAACAACCTTTAAGCCACATTTTACTAAGCCCTAAAGCAGATGAAAATCAAATGCAGATGTGGAATGGGAGCCAAACAGATGCTGAAAAACCCTGTCAATATCCTAAAGGAATCTATTCCCTATCAGAGAGAAACTTAATTTCTACTATAAAGAATTTGATTATGTATTGTTATACAAAATGTGATTAATGTTTTGTGGTGATTAATCAACTGCAAAATATATAATTATGCCATCTGTATTTTTCCAGCTTCTTGTCACTTACAAATTCTGCAGGGGAGTAGGGAGGTGGGGTGTTGAGAACTTGTGGCATTTGGAGAGCTTTAAAGCCACAGGAGACTCATCTGGGGAACTGAACAACTTGCAGGCCTGATGTTAATTCTGATGAAAAAGGAATAAGATAATAAACAAAGAGACCCTGAAAGCCCACTGGATCCCTGCAGAACAGAAGACTGTGAAAAGGGAGGCCACTACCTCCTAGCCGCAGCAAAAACTAGCTCCCATGGTTAAATTGCCATTTGTTTTTCATTCCAGTAACAGGTTACAAACTTAATTTCAACTAGTGGAAGTAATGGCATCAGTGCCAGACAAAGATTCATCCTTTATTTCAGTACATCAATAAAATAAATATTTTTTGCATCTCTATTCTACTACAATCCAAAATGTAAGACTGCAATTAAGGTTTATGCTGCAACCCATATGCATTCCTTTCTAAAAACTGAAACTGTTAGAGTTGTATTTACATATGTGTCCCTGCTGGAAAAAAGTTTCAATATAGTTGAGAGCTGCTTATTAAGTTGAATTCTGCAAAAAACCTCAGGTTTTAATATATTATTTTGACCTAGATAATGCTAGAAAATGTGTTTCATTGATTTTTTTTTTTCCATTTTACTATTGCTTTGGGGGGAGCATTATGTAGAAACAGCTTAAAATGAGTTCTGCTTCAAACTCCCAATGGTTTTCAGTATTAATAAGAGTAGAATCTACTTGTGTGCTGAAGAGCAGCACAGGGAGATGTAGTGATTTTCTTAAAGAATGCTTCTTTAACTCTGGATATATGTAAGAATTGTATGGAATTTGTTTTTTAAACATAAAGTCTAGCTTACACCTGCAGAGATTAATTGTCCTGGCATGCAATCTAAACATTGATACTTTTAGAAGTTTCCAGATGATTTCCCTTGAATAGCAAGGAGATCAAACAAGTCAATCCTAAAGGAAATCAACACTAAATATTCATTGGAAGAACTGATGCTGAAGCTTCAATATGATGCAAAGAGCCAAATCACTGGGAAAGACCCTGATGCTGGAAAGATGAAGGCAGGAGGAGAAGGGGATGACAGAAGATGAGATGGTTGAATGGCATCCCTGATTTAATGGACATGAGTTTGAACAAACTCTGAGAGATAATAGAATCTGCCTGCAATGCAGTAGTATACCTGTGTTCAATCCCTAGTTTGGGAAGATCCCCTGGAGAAGGAAATGGAAGCCCATTCCAGTACTCTTGTCTGGAGAATTCCATGAACAGAGGAGTCTGGCAGACTACAGTCCATGGGATCACTAAAAGTTCGACACAACTGAGCAGCTGCCACCCACACTCTCTGGGAGATAGTTAAGGACAGGGAAACCTGGGGTCCGTGCTGCAGTCCATGGAGTGGCAAAAAGTTGGACATGACTGAGTGACCAAACAATGACAAAAACAACACAAGATGATTTCCATGTAATGTCTTCTAGAATGAATATCCAATAAGCCAGTGGCTTATCATTTTTTTTCCTTTTTTTCTCTTTTTTTAAAATTTTATTTTATTTAACTTTATAATATTGTGTTGGTTTTGCCATATATCAAAATGAATCTGCCACAGATATACATGTGTTCACCATCCTGAACCCTCCTCCCTCCTCCCTCCCCACACCATCCCTCTGGATTGTCCCAGTGCACCAGCCCCAAGCATCCAGTATCGTGCATAGAACCTGGACTGGTGTCTCGTTTCATATCAAGTGTGGTCCTCAGACCATCAGTTAAGCAGCACCTGAGAACTTGTTAAAAATGTAAATTATCAAGTTCCACTACAGACATACTAAGTCTGAAAATCTGGCATGAGATCCAGTGGACTAGAATGCAGTAAGCTCTACAAGTAACTTGAATATAAACTATTTTTGCTCAAACTTTAGCCTGCATTAAAATCAGAATTTCTGATACAGTACATTTGGTGTGAGGCTGAAGAATCTGTATTGCTAACTAGTTTCAATGTGATGCTGATTCTACTAATTGGGGGATTGCTGTTTGCGTACTACAAGGCTAAAATGTTGCAACAAATATAAGCCAAGACTAAGATCAACATATATATATATATATATATATATATATATATATATAGTTGTTGTTCAATCACCCAGTCACGCCCAACTCTTTGCAACTCCATGTTGTTTAATGTTGTATATTGCCCTTCTTAATTTAAGAATTACCCTTTTGTCAAAGATAACCTTTGTAAAACCTTTAGTTTCAAACCCCCACAGGTGATACCCCCCAGTCTCTTTCCTGATTCTAGAACAAAAGCTAAGTGTGTACAGGCATTCATTGATTTTGTTCATTACTGAATGTGGATTTAGCTCTCAATAAACACTTATGCATGAGAGAGAAAATGAGAGAATATTTTGTTTGAGATTATCAGGAAATTTAGTCAAGCAAAAGATTCACTTATTCTTTTCAGTAGTTGTTTTACTTAATTGACAGGCTGTTTTTAAATAATACTGACTAAGTGTATTTTGCTTGAAATATTGAATCTATCTAATTTAGCAACTGGCCACAAGCAGACATCTTTTGACTACGTTTTTCAATTCTGAACCAAAAAAATCATGAAACTGAACAAACATCAGCTGATGCCACCACTGCATCAGTTTCTGTTATTTTCTGTTCACATGATCTTTATATCTATAAACCTTGAATACATTCAGTCATATACTTATGAATCTGCCATCAGCAACTTACTGAACAGAGCAGTTCACTGATAAGGGAGAATTCATCTCTTTCCTTGTTCCTTTGTACACATGTTCTGATAATTACAACAATGTGAGTGAAAATTTAAAAGAATATCTATGACAGTTTGATTGGGATGGGGGAATTTTCCAATTTTTAAGACTGTGAGTATGATATTTCTATATGATTGCAGAGAGTGAGGAGTAATTATTTTTGACATATAGTTTGTAGAGGGAAAGTTCCTTCTGAAGAGAAGGAAGAAAATAATTTATGGACTTAAAGATTTAGGAAAAGAGAAGGGGAGCTATTCTCTGTGATAGGTCATTACACAGTCTCAAAAACACTGCTCTCACTACATAGGGCTCCTGTACACTATATTGCTTTTAGAGGGATCCGGATCAAAACTGTAACAAAACTGTTTCTGGGAGTTGAGAAAAATAAGTTGATTGTTCAATATGACATTTTTACCTGTGTATAATAGACAGTTTTTAGCATATTTTGCAAAATTTCAGAAGATGTCAGATTCTGTCAAATTTAGCATATTTCATCAATATCTCCAAAAGACTAGATTTATCAATTTTTGTGATCTGGATCATATGCTCAAGTCATTAGTTGTCTATCAAAAATTTACAAAACTCAATAAGAAACAATATTCTAAATGCTGGCAAATGGCTTTATCACACATCAGTTCAGTTCAATTCAGTTCAGTTCAGTTCCTCAGTCGTGTCCAACTCTTTGCAACCCCATGAACTATAGCACACCAGGCTTCCCTGTCCATCACCACTCCTGCAGCTTGCTCAAACTCATGTCCATCAAGTCAGTGATGCCACCCAATCATCTTGTCCTTTTCTGTCCCCTTCTCCTCCTGCCTTTAATCTTTCCCAGTATCTGGGTCTTTTCCAGTGAGTCAGTTCTTCCCATCAGGTGGCCAAAGTACTGGAGCTTCAGCTTCAGCATCAGTCCTTCCAATGAATATTCAGGATTGATTTCCTTTAGGATTGACTGGTTTGATTTCCTTGCAGTCCAAGAGTCTTCTCCAACACCACAGTTCAAAAGCATCAATTCTTTGGCACTCAGCTTTATTTATAGTGCAACACTCTCATCCATACATAGCTACTGGAAAAACCATAGCTTTGACTAGACAGATCTATGTCAGCAAAGCAATGTCTCTGCTTTTTAATATGCTGTTTAGGTTGATCATAGCTTTTCTTTCAAGGAGCAAGTGTCTTTTAATTTCATGGCTGCAGTCACCATCTGCAGTCACTTTGGAGCCCCCCAAAATAAAGGGTCTCACTATTTCCATTGTTTCCCCATCTATTTGCCATGAAGTCATGGAACTGGATGCCATGATCTTAGTCTTTTGAATATTGAGCTTTAGGCCAGTTTTTTCACTCTCCTCTTTCACTTTTGTCAAGAGGCTCTTTAGCTCTTCTTCACTTTCTGCCTTAAGGGTGGTGTCATCTGTGTATCTTATGCTATTGATATTTCTCCCAGCAATCTTGATTCCAGCTTGTGCTTCAGCCAACCTGGCATTTCACATGATGTACTCTGCATAGAAGTTAAGCAGGTTGACAATATACAGCCTTGATGTACTCCTTTCCCAATTTGAAACCAGTCTGTTGTTCCATGTCCAGTTCTAACTGTTGCTTCTTGACCTGCATACAGATTTCTCAGGAGCCCATCAGGAAGATTAAAAAAAAAAAAAAAAAGCAGGTTATTCTTTTGGAATTTGGAGATGACTCCCCCCACCCAAAATAAAAGTATTGTTTAGTATAATAAGAACAGAATCAGGGAAATATAGCCATTATTTTCTAATAATGTCAAATGGAGTATAATCTATAAAAATATTAAATCACTTTGCTGAAACCAATATAGTATTATAAATAAACTATACTCAATTTTTAAAAAGAATCAGAATTCAATTACATGGGAAAAATACTTAAAGAAAAAATTATAAAATAGAACAATTTCAACAAAACTTGAATGCACAATAAATTATTTCAAAGAGTTTATAAAAATAAAGTAAAACATACGGACTTCCCTAGAAGATCAATCAGTAAAGAATCCACCTGAAATGAAGTTGACCTGCAATACAGGAGGCCTGGTTTCAATTCTTGGTTCGTGAAAATTCCTTGTAGAACGAAATGGCAACCCACTTCAGTATTCTTGCCTGGGAAATTCTATGGACAGAGGAGCCTGGCAGGCTACAGTGTATGGGGGTAGTAAATAAAATTAAATATAAAATGGATTTTAATGTAGAGTAAAGGCAGATACATGATTAGAAATTTTAAAAGAAAAGAAATGAGAAAAAGATAAAAACAAGCTTTATTGTCAGAACTAGATATAGACTTGACTCTGTGAATAAATTGAGTCATTGATCTTTAGAAGCACAACTGTGCAAAGGGCTAGAAAGGATATAACAATCAGGTGTTATCACAGACTCATGGTGTAGTACTTCCAATTTCTATATCTTTTTGAAACTAAATATCTTTGAATTCCAGAAAATTTGAAATATTGATTGAGAGAAGAACTTATAACCTGAACCTATTTGAGAAAGAAATTAAGAAGTACTATTTGTATAGGTACAGATTTATTTTGAAAAGTGTTGGGTGAAAAATGAAAGCTGCAGAATGGTAAGAACAGAATGAGAATACTTATGCAGAGCTTAAAGCACATGATGCATGGCTTGTGAACGCATTAGAGTAAGACAGTTCTCAATGTGAACGTGGAGAATGTGTGGAGAAAGGAGTGCAAGGATGAGTCCTGTAAAAATTGACAAAAGTTACATAAAACCTTAATTTCTGGAGGCCCATTAGATCATTTTATTTTTTTGAATAACATGATCTTTACAAATTGGAAGAAGCAAAGAAAGTGACACTATACAGTTTTGTCTCAGAGTGGAGGAGAATAGAATATTATGCTAATTTCATCATTTATATGGATAAATGTTTACCTTTTGTGAGTGGAACACCAGGTTGGATGGACATTATAGTTAGATGGATACATTTCTGTTTTCAAAGAGTTTGCAAATTCAAAGCCCTGACTGATGTAGGAAAAGTGAAGGAGGCTGAAATTCTGGGTAAACATTCTTGTTTCTTATCATTTTGTAAATAATTCCAGTTTCAGTCAACTGTGATCTCTTTGCCATACGTTTTAATATCACAGTAAAAAGAATTCAGCTCCAGGAAAATCAAAGTATATTAATTTTCACTTATTGGTTAAATGTTATTTCTCTGTGTTCTGACCATTACAATCTTCTTTGTAAGAATAATCACTGATGCTTTGTTACAGAACTTCAACTTTCCAAAGATACCATAGCGGGGTAACCAATTAAAGGAGACCATTAAGGAAATATATTGCAATTAAGTTTACATTCAGCAGATAGGGCTTGTTGCTAGATAAGAAGAATCTTTTAAATGTGGACTATTCATTTATTTTTACATTTTATCATGTTGATTATCACAGCATGAGGCATTCTTTTAGATTAAAAACGTTGTGAAACGTTAAATTTAAAAAATGAAAAAGCCAATATGCACAATTAAACAATTATCACTTTCAACCTAGACTCACAAATGAAAATAAATAGGTAAGACAAGAGCATATAAACACTTAGGGGGTCTCAGTTATACTCACTGCCTCTGTGGCAGCTCCATTAACTTGAAACCTTGGGTTGTTATTAAGAAATTACAGTCTTGCCTCAGGCAAGGAATAAAGTTATACTTGTTCATAAGCCTGAGCTATATCTTCTTCATCATAAGGACAGGGATTCTCCCTTCAAATGTGGAGTAGATATGTGTTTTAACGTGTTATTGTTCACTTGCTAAGTTGTGTCCAACTCTATCCAAGCCCATGGATTCCAGGTTTCCCTATCCTTCACCATCTCCTGGAGTTTGCTCAAACTCTTGTCCATTGAGTTGGTGATGCCATTCAACCATCTGGTCCTTTGTCATCCCCTTCTCCTGCTTTCCATCTTTCCCAGCATCAAGGTCTTTTCCAATGAGTCAGCTCTTTGCATCAGGTGGCCAAAGTATTGGAGCTTCAGCTTCAGCATCAGTCCTTCTAGTGAATATTCAGGACTGATTTCCTTTAGGATTGACTGGTTTGATCTCCTTGCAGTCCAAGGAATTCTCAAGAGTCTTTTCCAGCACCACAGTTTGAAAGCATCAATTCTTCTGTGCTCAGTTTCTTTATGGTCCAACTCTCACCACCATACATGACTACCAGAAAAACCAGTAGTTTTAACCTGTGGCATTTAACACATACACAATCTATCTCTCTTTTTCAAAATGTATTTTCAAATTCCATTACCTTTCTAAGTTTGCAACTCAAGGCAAAGTCCATGTCTGAAATATACAGCAATGACAGAGAAAATATAAAAGAATAACCATACCAGGCCACCTTACCTGTCTCCTGACAAACCTGCATGTGGGTCAAGAAGCAATAGTCAGAAGCTTACATGGAAAAACTGACTGATTCAAAATTGGGAAAGGAGTACAACAAGGCTGTATATTATGACCTTGTTTATTTAACTTAAATGCAGAGTTATTGTTCAGTAGCTAAGTAACATGTGACTCTTTGTGAGCCCATGCACTGCAGCATGCCAGGCTTCCCTGTCCTTCACTGTCTCCTGGAGTTTGCTCAGATTCATCTACATTGAATCAGTGATATTATCTGAAAATGCTGGGCTGGATGAGTCACAATCTGGAATCAAGATTGCCAACTTGACTGAGAAATATCAACAACTTCAGTTATGCATAGGATACCACACTCATGGAAGAAAGTGAAGAGGAACTAAAGAACCTCTTGATGAGGGTGAATGAGGAGAGTGAAAAAGTTGGCTTAAAGCTCAACAATCAAAAACTAAGATCATGGCACCTAGTCCCGTCACTTCATGACAAAAGATGGGGAAAAAGTGGAAGAAGTGACAAATTACATCGTCTTGGGCTCCAAAATCACTGTGAACAGTGACTGCAGCCATGAAATTAGAAGACACTCACTCCTTGGAAGGAAAGTTATGGCAAAATTAGAGAGCATATTAAAAAGCCGACACAAGTCTGTATAGTCAAAGCTATGGCTTTTCCAGTAGTCATGTATGGATGTGAAAGTTAGACCATAAAGAAAGCTGAGCACTGAAGATTTGATGCTTTCAAATTGGTTGTCAGAGAACACTCTTGAGAGTACCTTCTACTGCAAGGAGATCCTAAAAGAAATCAACCATGACTGTTCATTGGAAGGAATGATGCTGAAGCTGAAGCTCCAATAGTTTAGCCCCCTGATGCAAAGAGTTGTCTCATTGGAAAAGACTCATGCTGAGAAAGATTGAAAGCAAAAGGACAAGGGGGAAGCAGATGATGTGATGGTTAGATAGCATCACTAATTCAATGGACATGAATTTCAACAAACTCTGGGAAATAGTGAATGACAGGGAAATCTGGTGTGCTTGAGTCCTTGGGGTTGCAAAGAGTAAGATGTGACTTAGACACTGAACACATACACAAACAACAGTAATGGCAACAAAAGCTCTTTATATAGGCTCCAAAACCAGATTATACATTTTTGTGGGCGAGAAATGGAACACTAAAGAGAACAGTGAGCACAGCTGTGATGTCAGGCTTGTTGGTCTCTGAGATGGTCAGTAGATAGTGGTGAAGATGTGCAGTAATGATGGAACATCTGCTTGAAGTCACCCAGAGGATAGTGGTAAGAACAGTCTACTGTGAAATGGGTTTGAAAAGGCAGAAACTTAAGAATCTAGGAAACCTGAAGATGAGGTCAAAACTATATGATCTGCAAATGCAACAAGCAACAGTTGGAAGGATGATGGGAAGCACAAAAAAAAAAAAAAAAAAAAAAAAAACAGCTTAACGGGAAACAGATATGAACCATTACTATAAGGACTGAGGTCAGCGAGGAGGGGGGAAGCTCAAAGTCATGAGGCAAAGATAGGTAAGAAAAGGGAGAATGAAGAGAGCAAAGGAGAGGTAAACAATACACACATACACACACACACACACACACACACAAAGTTTCTCTCTCCAAAGTAGCATTTCTCACAAAATGGCAAAACAATTGAAAGATTAAAGATATGTAGTATTGAGTTTTGGGGACAAAGAATTTATTCCACATAATATTAATTTTGTATAAAAATCTTTGAATACTTTAAATACACTAAATCACCACACAATACAATTTAAATCCCCCTATTGCAAAGACATGCTTTGTTTAGTATGCCTTTTAATTTTGTTAAATTTTGTTTGACTTTGTTAAAAGACAACAAATGGCAGAAAAAATATTTTAAATGTATCTAAGTGACAGACAGATTAAGACAGATCTTAGAGAAAAAAGTTTATGAAGAGGCGGTCCTAAAATGGCAGAGGAATAGGATGGGGAGACCACTTTCTCCCCCACAAATTCATCAAAAGAACATTTAAACGCTGAGTAAATTACAAAAAAAAAAAAAAAAAAAAAAAAAAACTTCTGAATGCTGGCAGAGGACATCAGGCACCCAGAAAAGCAGCCCATTGTCTTCGAAAGGAGGTAGGAAAAAATATAAAAGACAAAAAAGAGACAAAAGAGGTAGGGACGGAGCTCCATCCCAGGAAGGGAGTCTTAAAAAGAGAGCAGTTTCCAAACACCAGGAAACACTCTCATTGCTGAGTCTGTGGCAAGCTTTGGAACCACAGAGGGCAACATAACTGGGAGGAAAAATAAATGAATAATTACAACCCACAGATTATGTGCCCAATGGTAACTCTCCCAGCGTAGAAGCAGCACAGACACCTGCACCCGCCACTAGCAAGCGGGGGCTGGGCAGGGAGGCGCGGGCTGCATTGCTTAGAGTAAGGACCGGGCCTGAATACCCCGAGGGCAATCTAAGGGAACTAATTTGGGCTAGCAAACCAGGCTGTGGGATACCTACCATGCAAAAAGCCCTAAACTAAGACACCACCAGGCCCGTTCATAGAACAAAGCACTGAACACAGCTAGTGGGCTGCAGACCATCCCGCTCTGGTGATAGGCAGCCAGAGCCAGAAGGGGGCAATTGCAGCCTCAGAGAGACATTATCTACCAAACTGCAAGCAGGCTTCTTCGTTAAGACTTCTTGGGGTTCTGGACAGCCAACATCCGCCTGAGAAGGTGCACTAGATGTACAACCAGAAAACCGAGCGGTAGGGACTGGGGAGGCGATAAGTCACAGCAACCGTGTTTGCCAAACACCTCATCACCTGAGCTGCTCGGACCTGGGAAGGGCACAAAACGCAGGCCCAACTGAATCTCCACCTCTGAGGACTTCCTGAGTGCTTGAACCTGAGTGGCTTAGACCTGGGAGGTGCATGTAGCCCAGGGCTGGCCTCGGATAGTTTCCCGTGGAGCAACCTAGAGCCTGAGCAGTGTGGGTAGGGAAGGCACACGCACTGTGAGTGGGGGCAGGCCCAGTGTGGCTGAGACACTGTGAGCACATGCCAGTGTTATTTGTTTGCAGTGTCCCTCCCTCCCCACAACACGACTGAACAAGTGAGCCTAAAAAAGTGTCCACCACTGCCCCCTTGTGTCAGGGCATAAATCAGACACTGAAGAGACCAGCAAACAGAAGAAGCTAAAACAGAGGGAACCACCTTGGAACTGACAGGTGCAATAGATTAAAACCCTGTAGTTAGTACCGACTACATAGGAAGAGGCCCATAGATCTTGAGAAATATAAGCCAGACCAAGGAACTATCTGAAAATGAACTGACCCCACACTGCCCACAACAACACCAGAGAAATTCCTAGATATATTTTTACTATCATTCTTTTTTTTTTAATTTTAAGTCCTCTATTAGTCTTTTAATTTTCATTTTTATAACCTACTACTTCTACTTTGCAAAAAAAAAAAAAAAAAGAGAGAGACCTTATTTTTTAAATCAAACTTCATATATATATATATATTTTTTTTTAAATATAATTTTTGCGATTTCTTTTCTTTTCTTTTCTTTAATATTGTATATTTGAAAACCCAACCTCTACTCTAGATTTTTAATCTTTGGTTTTGGGTATTTGTTATCAATTTTGTACCTTTAAGAACCCAATCTTCAGTACACATTTTTACTTAGGAGTGAGATTACTGGCTTGACTGCTCTCTCCCCCTTTGGACTTTCTTTTTTCTCCACTAGGTCGCCTCTATCTCCTCTGTCCCAATTCTCTTCTCTACCCAACCCTGCGAATCTCTTTGTGTGTTCCAGATGGTGGGGAACACTTAGGGAACTGATTACTGGCTGGATCTGTCTCTCTCCTTTTGATTCCCCCCTTTATCCTCCTGGCCACCTCTGTCTCCTTCCTCCTTCTCTTCTCTGTATAACTCTGTGAACATCTCTGAGCAGTCCAGACTGTGGAGTGCACATAAGGAAGTGATTACTGGCTAGCTTGCTCTCTCTTTTGATTCTACCTCATCTCATTCAGGTCACCTCTAGCTCCCTCCTCCCTCTTCTCTTCTCCATGTAACTCTGTGAACCTCTCAGTGTCCCTCACTGTGGAGAAACTTTTCATCCTTAACCTAGATGTTTTATCAATGGTGCTGTATAGATGAGGCTTGAGAAGTCTTGAGGCTACTGTAAAAATAAGACTAAAAACCAGAAGCAGGAGGGTTAAGTCCAAATCCTGAGAACACCAGAGTACTCCTGACCCCAGGGAACATTAATTGATAGGAACTAATCAAGCATCTCCATACCTACACTGAAACCAAGCACCACCCAAGGGCCAACAAGTTCCAGAGCAAGACATATCATGCAAATTCTCCAGCAACACAGGAACACAGCCCTGATCTTCAATATACAGGCTGCCCAAAGTCACTCCAAACCCCCTGACATCTCATAACTCATTACTGGACACTTCATTGCACTCCAGAGAGAAGAAATCCAGCTCCACCCACCAGAACACGGACACAAGCTTCCCTAACCAGGAAACCTTGACAAGCCACCCATACAATCCCACCCACAGTGAAGAAACTCCACAATAAAGAGAATTCCACAAACTGCCAGAATATAGAAAGGCCACCCCAAACACAGCAATATGAACAGGATGAAGAGACACAAGAATACCCAGAAGGTAAAGGAACAGGATAAATGCCCACCAAACCAAACAAAAGAGAAAGAGATAGGGAATCTATCTGATAAAGAATTCAGAAAAATGATAGTGAAAATGATCCAAAATCTGGAAATCAAAATGAAATCACAGATAAATAGCATGGAGACAAGGATTGAGAAGATGGAAGAAAGGTTTAACAAGGAACTAGAAGAAATAAAAAATGAGTCAGTATATATTGAATAATGCAATATATGAGATCAAAAACACTCTGGAGGGAACAAATAGTAGAATAACAGAGGCAGAAGATAGGATTAGTGAAGTAGAAGATAGAAGGGTACAAATAAATGAATCAGAGAGGAAGAAAGAAAAAATGAATTAAAAAAATGAGGAAAATCTCAGAGACCTCCAGGACAATATTAAACACCCCAGTATTTGAATCATAGGAGTCCCAGAAGAAGACAAAAAGAAAGACCATGAGAAAATACTTGAAGAGATAATAGTTGAAAACTTCCCTAAAATGGGGAAGGAAATAATCACCCAAGTCCAAGAAACCCAGAGAGTCCCAAACAGGATAAACCCAAGGTGAAACACCCCAAGACACATATTAATCAAATTAACAAAGATCAAATACAAAGAACAAATATTAAAAGCAGCAAGGGAAAAACAACAAATAACACACAAGGAGATTCCCATAAGGATAACAGGTGGTCTTTCTATAGAAACCCTTCAGGCCAGGAGGGAATGGCAAGACATACTTAAAGTGATGAAAGAAAATAACCTACAGCCCAGATTACTGTACCCAGCAAGGATCTCATTCAAATATAAAGGAGAAATCAAAAGCTTTACAGACAAGCAAAAGCTGAGAGAATTCAGTGCCACCAAAGTAGCTCTCCAACAAATGCTAAAGGATCTTCTCTAGACAGGAAATACAAAAAGGGTGTATAAACTCGAACCCAAAACAATAAAGTAAATGGAAACAGGATCATACTTATCAATAATTACCTTAAATGTAAATGGGTTGAATGCCCCAACCAAAAGACAAAGACTGGCTGAATGGATACAAAAACAAGACCCCTATATATGTTGTCTACAAGAGACCCACCTCAAAACAGGGGACACATACAGACTGAAAGTGAAGTGCTGGAAAAAGTTTTTCCATGCAAATAGAGACCAAAAGAAAGCAGGAGTAGCAATACTCATATCAGATAAAATAGACTTTAAAACAAAGGCTGTGAAAAGAGACAAAGAAGGTCACTACATAATGATCAAAGGATCAATCCAAGAAGAAGATATAACAATTATATATATATATATATATATATATATATATATATATATATGCCCAACATAGGAGCACCGCAATATGTAAGACAAATGCTAACAAGTATGAAAGGGGAAGTTAACAATAACACAATAATAGTGGGAGACTTTAATACCCCACTCACACCTATGGGTAGATCAACTAAACAGAGAACTAACAAGGAAACACAAACTTTAAATGATACAATAGACCAGTTAGACCTAGTTGATATCTATAGGACATTTCATTCGAAAAAAATGAATTTCACCTTTTTCTTAAGTGCACACGGAACATTCTCCAGGGTAGATCACATCCTGCACCATAAATCTAGCCTTGGTAAATTAAAAAAAATAATAATAATAAATTAAATCATTCCAAGCATCTTTTCTAACCACAATACAATAAGATTAGATCTCAATTACAGGAGACAAACTATTAAAAATTCCAACATATTGAGGCTGAACAACACACTGCTGAATAACCAACAAATCATAAAAGAAATCAAAAAAGAAATCAAAATATGCATAGAAACGAATGAAAATGAAAACACAACAACCCAAAACCTGTGGGACACGGTAAAAGCAGTGCTAAAGGGAAGGTTCATAGCAATACAGGCATACCTCAAGAAACAAGAAAAATTCAAATAAATAACCTAACTCTACACCTAAAGCAACTAGAAAAGGAAGAAATGCAGAACCCCAGGGTTAGTAGAACGAAAGAAATCTTAAAAATTAGGGCAGAAATAAATGCAAAAGAACCATAGCAAAAATCAACAAAGCCAAAAGCTGTTTCTTTGAGAGGATAAATAAAATTGACAAACCATTAGCCAGACTCATTAAGAAACAAAGGGAGAAAAATCAAATTAATAAAATTAGAAATGAAAATGGAGATATTAAAACAAACAACACAGAAATACAAAGGATCATAAGAGACTACTATCAGCAATTATATGCCAATAAAATGGACAACTTGGAAGAAATGGACAAATTCTTAGAAAAGTAGGTCTTTTCAAAACTGAACCAGGAAGAAATAGAAAAATCCTAACAGACCCATCACAAGCGCAGAAATTGAAACTCTAATCAGAAAACTTCCAGCAAACAAAAGCCCAGGTCCAGACTGCTTCACAGCTGAATTCAACCAAAAATTAAGAGAAGAGCTAACACCTATCCTACTCAACTCTTCCAGAAAATTGCAGAGGAAGGTAAACTTCCAAACTCATTCTATGAGGCCACCATCACCCTAATACCAAAACCTGACAAAGATGCCACAAAAAAAGAAAACTACAGGCCAGTATCACTGAGGAACATAGATGCAAATATCCTTAACAAAATTCTAGCAATCAGAATCCAATAATACATTAAAAAGATCATACACCATGTCCAAGTGGGCTTTATCCCAGGGATTCAAGGATTCTTTCATATCCACAAATCAATCAATGTAATACACCACATTAATAAATTGAAAAATAAAAGCCATATGATTATCTCAATAGATGCAGAGAAAGCCTTTGACAAAATTCAACATCCATTTATGATAAAAACTCTCCAGAAAGTGGGAATAGAAGGAACATACCTCAACATAATAAAAGCTATATATGACAAACCCACAGCAAACATTATCCTCAATGGTGAAAAATTGAAAGCATTTCCCCTAAAGTCAGGAACAAGACAAGGGTGCCCAGTCTCACCACTACTATTCAACATAGTTTTGGAAGTTTTGGCCACAGCAATCAGAGTAGAAAAAGAAAAGGAATCCAAGTTGGAAAAGAAGAAGTAAAACTCTCACTGTTTGCAAATGACGTGATCCTCTACATAGAAAACCCTAAACACTCCACCAGAAAATTAATAGAGCTAATCAATGAATATAGGAAAGTTTCAGGATATAAAGTCAACACACAGAGATCCCTTGCATTCCTATACACTAATAATGAGAAATTAATGAAACAATTCCATTCATCATTGCAACGAAAACAATAAATACTTAGAAATATATCTACCTAAGGAAATTAAAGACCTATATATAGAAAACTATAAAACACTGGTGAAAGAAATCAAAGAGGACACTAGTAGATGGAGAAATATACCATTTTCATGGATCAGAAGAATCAATTTAGTGAAAATGAGTATACTACCCAAAGCAATCTATAGATTCAATGCAATCCCTATCAAGTTACCAATGGTATTTTTCACAGAGCTAGAACAAATAATTTCACAATTTGTATGGAAATACAAAAAACCTCGAATAGCCAAAGCAATCTTGAGAAGAATGGAACTGGAGGAATCAATCTGCCCAACTTCAGGCTCTACTACAAAGCCACAGTCATCAAGACTGTATGGTACTGGCACAAAGATAGAAAAATAGATCAGCAAAACAAAATAGAAAGCCCAGAGATAAACCTACACACCTATGGATACCTTATCTTTGACAAAGGAGGCAGGAATATACAGTGGAGAAAAGACAATCTCTTTAACAAGTGGTGCCAGGAAAACTGGTCAACCACTTATAAAAGAATGAAACTTAGAACACTTTCTAACACCATACAGAAAAATAAACTCAAAATAGATTAAAGATCTAAATGTAAGACCAGAAACTATAAAACTCCTAGAGGAGAACATAGGCAACACACTCTCCGACATAAATAACAGCAGGATCCTCTATGACCCACCTCCCAGAGTATTGGAAATAAAAGCAAGAATAAACAAATGGGACCTAATTAAAATTAAAAGCTTCTGCACAACAAAGGAAACTATAACCAAGGTGGAAAGACAGCCTTCAAAATGGGAGATAATAATAGCAATTGAAGCAACTGAAAAAGAATTAGTCTCAAAAGTACACAAGCAACTCCTGCAGCTCAATTCCAGAAAAATAAATGACCCAATCAAAAAATGGGCCAAAGAACTAAATAGACATTTCTCCAAAGAAGACATACAGATGGCTAACAAACACGTGAAAAGATGCTCAACATCATTCATTATCAGAGAAATGCAAATCAAAACCACAATGAGGTACCATTTCATGCCAGTCAGAATGGCTGCTATCCAAAAGTCTACAAGCTATAAATGCTGGACAGGGTGTGGAGAAAAGGGAACCCTCTTACACCATTGGTGGGAATGCAAACTAGTACAGCCACTATGGAGAAGAGTGTGGAGATTCCTTAAAAAACTGGAAATAGAACTGCCTTATGACCCAGCAATCCCACTACTGGGCATACACACTGAGAAAACCAGAATTGAAAGAGACATGTGTACCCCAATGTTCATCGCAGCACTGTTTATAATAGCTAGGACATGGATGCAACCTAGATGTCCATCAGCAGATGAATGGATAAGACAGCTGTGGTACATATACACAATGGAGTATTACTCAGCCATTAAAAAGAATACATTTGAATCAGTTCTAATGAGGTGGATGAAACTGGAGCCTATTATACAGAGTGAAGTAAGCGGGAAAGAAAAACACCAATACAGTATACTAACACATATATATAGAATTTAGAAAGATGGTAACAATAACCCTGCATGCGAGACGGCAAGAGACACAGATGTATAGAACAGTCTGTTGGACTCTGTGGGAGAGGGAAAGGGTGGGATGATTTGGGAGAATGGCATTGAAACATGTATAATATCATATATGAAATGAATCGCCAGTCCAGGTTCAATGCATGATACAGGATGCTTGAGGCTGGTGCACTGGGATGACCCAGAGGGATGGTACAGGGAGGGAGGTGGGATGGGGGTTCAGGATGGGGAACACGTGTACATCCGTGGGGGATTCATGTTGATGTATGGCAAAACCAATACAATATTGTAAAGTATAAAAAAAAAGTTTATGAGCACAGTATGTGAAAGAGAAAATAAAAAATGTTCATTAAAGACATGAAATAAGTGCAGCCTTAATATTATTGAGAAAATAAAAATAAAATACTTCACCTGCACCTAATTACCAAAAGTTAGAATGTCTTGTCAATACCATGTAATGGACATAACATTACCTTTGATAGCCAAATAAAGGACTCATAGGTAATATTACCTATTGTGTGTTTGTGTGAGTGTGCTAAATCACTTCATTCATGTGTGACTCATTGTGACTCTATGGACCATAACCCACCAGGCTCCTCTGTTAACTGAGTTTCTCCAGGCATGAATACTGGAGTGGGTTGCCATGGTCTCCTCCAGGGGATCCTCCCAACTAAGGGATCTTCTGCATTGGTAGGTGGGTACTTTACCAATAGCGCCACCTGGGAAGCTCAATATTACCTACCTATGCTTTAAAAAACCCAATAATATAATATCAAACTATTATAATATCTCACAGTTGAAACATGAAAGGAAGAATAAAAGAAAGTGATTTGTAATATGATTGCATAATTTCATATGTAAATGCTTGGACAGGCATCATCATGTCAGTCAGGTATTTGCATCTGTATCACTGTGAAATGGACAACGTTGAATCCACACCAATCCTGCTATATTTGCCTAATAATTTAATTACCACGGGTATTTTTGTCATTAGTGATATGTTTCTTTAAAGTAGTGACTTTTGTGCATATCTATACCTTCCCACACATACACAAAAAAATAGTTATCTCTACTGTTTACACAATGATCCTAGTCACTGAAAATTCAGCATAAGTTAAACTAAGTAAAATTTTCTCTGGATTCACATGGAAGCTAAGACATGTGATAGCCCTTATAAGTACACACAAATTTGAGTTGTTTTCCCTTATTTCTATGAATGTTCATTTATGCTTTCAAAATTTGTTTGAGGAGCAAAATGATTTTTCTCATGGGGGACTGTCATATCCAGGGTTGTTGTCAGACTCTTTGTGACCTCATAGACTCTAGCCTAGCAGGCTCCTCTGTCCATGGGATTTTCCAGGCAATAATACTGGAGTGGATTGCCATTTCCTTCTCCAGGGGATCTTCCCAACCCAGGGCTTGAACCCAGGTCTCCTGCCTTGTAGATAGACACTTTACCATCTGAGCCACCAGGGAAGTCTAAGACATGTGATAGCCCTGATAATTAAACACAAATTTGAGTTGTTTTCCCTTATTTCTATCAATCTTCAGTTATGCTTTCAAAATTTGTTTGAGGAGCAAAATTAATTTTCTCATGGGGGACTGTCATATCCAGGGTTGTTGTTCAGCCTCTCAGTCATGTCTCACCCTTTGCAACCCCAGGGACTACAGCACTCCAGGCTTCCCTGTCCTTCACCATCTCCCGGAGCTTGCTCAACCTCATGTCCATTGAGTTGGTGATGCCATCCAAACTTCTCGTCCTCTGTCATCCCCTTCTCCTCCCTTCCATCTTTCCCAGCATCAAGGTCTTTTTCAATGAGTCAGCTCTTTGCATCAGGTGGCCAAATTACTGGAGCTTCAGCTTTGGCATCAGTCATCTCATATTCCTGAACCCCACCACCTTAACACCAGTAGCACTATCCAATAATTAGGACAAACAAAAATTTCACAAATTTCAAATGTCCCTCACAATATAGTACAAAAGTCTATGAGAAGCTCTGACTACAGCAAAAGGGACTCTTTTAGTGATATAAATTGGTGCAACTCACAGGGTAGGCAGTTAATTTATAATAAATTTAAAGGTTCATTCTCTAAGACCAAACAAGTCCTCTCACCAGTGTACACTCCAGAGAAAGCCTATCCCAGTACATGGGGAAGAATGTATGTGAGTGATTACTGAAGCACAGAGAAAAACTGAAACTATCTAAATGTCCATAAACTGGAGAAGGATTAAATAAATTGTGACATGTTCTTGCAATGGACTATCTGATATACATATAAATGATAGAACTATAGATATGAATTGATTATTTTCAAAAACATACTATTAATAAAAAAGTTGTAGAATGTGTTGTACAGAATGAAGTTAATTACATACATTAAAAATATGAAAGCAATACATTACATTGTTAACTACATGTATATACTTAACAAACAAACAATAATTCATACCAGTATTTAGAGAGGCTTCTCTACCAGAAATGAATGGAGCAAAGTTTACAAAGTTACATTCTTTTTTTTTTTTTAATTTTATTTTATTTTAGACTTTACATAACTGTATTAGTTTTGCCAAATATCAAAATGAATCCGCACATTCTTTAGGAAAAAATTCAAAGTGGATGTTTGTTTTTAACCTACTATTTATCAGAGTGTGTCTTATATTATTCTCCATATTTATGTACATTTTAAAAAATCACTTTCTTTTAACTAAACAGCCAATGTTTCTTTCAAGGCAAGGGGTTTTATTGGTAACAGAAAAGGTTATTTTTTTCATAAATTTTTACAGTATACTTTACATGTTTTCTTACAAAGAAATTTTCCCACAGGTCTCTTTGGATGGCCTCAGTTCCTTCCTGTTTTATTTGAAATACATGCTCTTTGATGGGATTAAAAATATGTTTCATTCATACATTTCTCTCTCTCTCTTTTTTTTAGCTTCTAGCATAATTTCTAGGCTTTCCAGGTGCTCAGTGGGTAAAGAATCCATCTGCAATGCAGGAGATGTGGATTTGATACCTAGGTCAAGAAGATCCCCTGGAGGAGAGCATGGCAACCCACAGTAGTATTCTAGCCTGGAGAATCCCATGGACAGATGAATCTGGTGGGCTACAGTCCATAGGGTCCCAAACAGTCAGTCAGAGCTGTGCTGAGCACAGCACACACATAATTTCTACCTTCCATGCCATATATGAGAAAAAAAAATTGAAATTAAGGGATAGATTTTGTATAAAAATAAAGAAATGCTATAGAAGAAATGACTTCACCTGTGCCAGGGACTGTATTTAAGAAAATATTGATCCTGCAAAAACAAAATTCTGCTAGAATAGATGTGTTTTCTATAATCTCACAAGATTTAAAAAACAAAAAGTATTTCCTAGGTTATTTCTAAATGCTGTAGACATTCTGCAGTATACATTAAAAGAGAGAAAACTTACTCATTTCTTCTTTTTTTTATCACAAAGATTTCTTGCAAGGAATTAAAAATAAGGGTAGTATTTAAAGCTCTGCACAGCTACCGAAAATTTTTATTTCTTTTTTGAGTTTTGCATAATGGCATGCTAGCAGAGATCTCACAATAACAGGAAAACCATGAGGCAGTTACTTTTCAAACACAAACCTTTGTGTAGAGAGGGGCAACTGGAGTAAGAAATAGCATATGAGAATAACTCAGCATCAAGAGGAGGAAAAAAATTCCATTCATGTTATCTTACTTATGATTGTGGGTTGGTTAAGTCAATTTCAATTTCAATTATTTGCATTGACTTTCTTTCCACAAACAATGAAGCTGTAACAAGTTCGACATTTACAATACTTTGAGGGGGACAAAACTAGGTACTAAATTGAAATTCTGGAACTCAGAATATGCAAGTCTCTTCAGAACCAGCTCATGCAAAAGAATGCCAAAATAATTCCCATTGTTGCTTAGGTATGCTATTTATTTAAAAATATTCAATAAATTTTGTTGAATAAATAGATTAATTGGATTTGTCATAGTAGGCATCATGCTTCATTTAGCCCAAGAATCGGCTACCATCAGTAGCATCAGATGTTGCTTTATAGTTACAGGACTATCTATCATAGTGACAATTCAGAGATTAGCTTTATCTATGAAAAATACCCATTTCTATTAAATCTCATTATGCATTGTCCTCACTGATTTATCTAAAATTTCATTAAGGTATTTTCACATGGATCCTGTTCAGTGTATAATAAAATCTCTTTATTAACCCTAAATTTATTACTTTAAAAATATTAGAGAAAGATTCTCTGACTAGAGTAGTCCATGAAACTGTCATTGATATTTTCTTTCCGTGTACCAGTTTTAAACTTCAAGCCTTATCCATAATGTTCAATCTTAAGTCAATCACTAATTCCCTCATTTGGTTGATCAATCAGGCAGCGAATGTTTATTTATCACCATTGTATGTCATGCACCATCATAGGTGTTGGGAATAAATCAGTGACAAAACACACATCAGTCTCTGCCCTCATGAGGCTATTCTGAACAGGAGAATAAACTGCAGAAAAAAAATATTGACCTGCTATCTATCTATCTAAAAATCTATCTATGTCTACCTAATTATGCTGGACCATGTGAAGTGATGAGGAGAAACTAAAGCAGGAATGCCCAGCAGGAAGTGTTGCATGGGGGGAGTAGGATGAGGGTGATCACAGGTAAGTTGCAGCTTTACACAAAATGACCAGGGAAGGCATTATGGAGTATGTGAATATTGGAGGGAAGGTGGGAAAAAAGGAGAAGGTAAACCTATGAGAAGAGCTTTCCAGGTAGCAGGGTTAGCAAGTGCAAAGATGTGCTGTGCCCGGTAAGTTCAAAGACCAGAAACAATGCCAGACTGGAGACCTCAGGGGTTTGCCTGAACCTCTGAAGTCACTATCACTTTCTATGATCTTCATTTTAGCTCCCTTCACCATGACTTTCCTTAAGTTATAAAAACCAGCACTGCATGGATTCATTCTGCTTTTTTATATAAACAGTAGAGGAATTTTAGGACAATTCATTTTCATCCTTGAAGTTTAATCTTCTTTTACCATCCACCTTTCCCACTTCCTTGATCTCCATGCTGTCCAAGGGACTTTCAGGAGTCTTCTTCAGCACTTCCTTCCTCCCAAAATTTTATAGCATACATTTTTCTTAAAGTTTGCATGATTTGAAATACTTCTGACCTCTTCAAGGTTTATATACTACTGTCAATGTTAAAGCAGATTATATCCACATACAAAAAGGCAAACGAACCTTCCTAAAGGAAAATTAGGGTATATGAATTCCATTTGTTGAATCTTACAAATAATACTGTCTAGGTGGGAGTTCTGAATTAGATTTTGAGTTTCAAATTTGCTCTACCTTTAACAAACTAAGGAAACTCAAAATCTAATTCAGAACTCCCACCTAGACAGTATTATTTGTAAGATTTCGTGCTCATTCAATTAATTATAAAAACACTGGTGAAAGCACTATGTCTCTATTTTAACCCATTCATTGTTGTTGTTCAGTCGCCCAGTCCTGTCCAATTCTTTGTGACCCCATGGACTACAGCACACCAGGCTTTCCTGTCTTTCACCATCTCCCAAAGTTTTCCCAAGTTCATGTTCATTCCATCAGTGATGCCATCCAGCCATCTCCCCTCTTCTGCCTTCAATCTTTCCAGCAACAGGGACTTTTCCAATTAGTCAGCTATTCACATCAGATGACTGAAATACTGGAGCTTCAGCATCAGTCCTTCCAACATGTATTCAAGGTTTATTTCCCTGAAGACTGACTAGTTTGATCTCCATGCTGTCCAAGGGACTTTCAGGAGTCTTCTCCAGCACTCCAGTTTGAAGGAATCAATTCTTTGGTGCTCTACCTTCTGTACAGTCCAGCTCTCACAATCATATGTGACCACAGGGAAGACCATAGCCTTGATTATATAGAACTTTGTCAGCAGAGTAATGTCTCTGCTTTCAGCACATTGTCTAGTTTTGTCATAGCTTTCCTACCAAGAAGCAATTGTCTTCTGATTTCATGGCTGCAGTCATCACCCACAGTGATTTTAGAGCCCAAGAAGAGGAAATCTGTCACTACTTCCACCTTTCCCCCTTCTATTTGCCATGAAGTAAAGGGGCCAGATATCATGATCTTAGCTTTTTTTTTTTTTTAATATTTAGATTTAAGCTAGTTCTTTCACTCTCCTCCTTCGCCCTCATCAAGAGACTCTTTAGTTCCTCTTCACTTTCTGCCATTAGAGTGCTTTCATCCACATGTCTGAGGTTGTTGATGTTTCTCCCACCTATCTTGATTCCATTTTAACTCATCCAGCCCAGCATTTCTCATGATGTGCTCAGCATATATGTTAAATAAACAGGGTGATAGCAGACAGCCCTTTGTACTCCTTTCTCAGTCATGAACCAACAGTTGTTCCATACAGGGTTCCAACTATGGCTTCTTGACCCACATACAGGTTTCTCAGGAGACAGGTAAAATGGTCTGGCATTCCCATTTCTTTAAGAGCTTTCCACAGTTTGTTATGATCCACACATTCAAAGACTTTAGTGTAGTCAACAAAACAGAGGTAGATGTTTTTCTGAAATTCCCTTGTGATCCAGCGTATGTTGGTAGTTTGATCTCTGGTTCCTCTTCCTTTTCTAAATCCAGCTTGGAAATCTGGAATTTCTTGGTTCATATAATGCTAAAGCCTAGCATGTAAGATTTTAAGCATGCCCTTCCTAGCCTAAGAGATGAGTTCAATTGTTTAATGGTTAGCGCATTCTTTACTACTACCCTTCTTAGGAATTGGGATGAGGATTGACCTTTTCCAGTCCTGTGGCCACTGCTGGATCTTCCAGATTTGCTGCCATATTGAATGCATCACTTTGATGGCAACATGCTTTAGGGTTCTGAATATACTCCTACTGGAATTCCATCACATCCACTAGCTTTATTAACAGCTGTGCTTCCTAAGGCCCACTTGACTTCACACTACAGAATGTCTGTCTCTAGGTGACTGACCACACCATGGTAGAAATATGGTTCATTAAGACCTTTTTTGTACAGTTCTTCTGTGTATTCTTTCCATCTCTTCATCTCTTCAGCATCTACTAGGTCCATTCATATATTGTTTCAAAGCTGTTTTAAATAACTGCATATATGAAATATGTTCTATCTCATACTATTAGCTACTTCTCATTTTTTCAGTTTTTCACTTTCAGTTGCTTTTCTAGCTACATTAACATTATATTCATACCTGCATAAAATCCTTCTGATTAGTTCCTGAAAAAAGCCCTGTTATTTTTTTTTTACTTTATTGGATTATGGTTTACATAAAATATAATAATATGTTTAATTGTACAGTTCAATACGTTTCACCAAATGTGGTGGTAATCCCTGCCACATGATGAAATATTTCATCACCCAAAATGATCTTTAAGTCCCTTCCCAGTCAATCACCATCCAATACTAGCCCCAGGCAATTGCTGCTTTGCTTTCTGTCCCTAGAGATTAAATTTGTCTTTTCTAGAGCTCCACATAAATGAAATGATACATTTTGTGCTCTTTGTGTCTGGATTCTTGAACATGTTTTTAGGTGGATCCTGTGCCCTGGGATTTCTTTGGAAGGAATGATGCTAAAGCTGAAACTCCAGTACTTTGGCCACATCATGTGAAGAGTTGACTCATTGGAAAAGACTCTGATGCTGGGAGGGATTGGGGGCAGGAGGAAAAGGGGATGAAAGATGATGAGATGGCTGGATGGCATCACTGACTCGATGGACTGAGTTTGAGTGAACTCCTGGAGTTGGTGATGGACAGGGAGGCCTGGCGTGCTGCAATTCATGAGGTTGCAAAGAGTCGAATACGACTAAGTGACTGAACTGAACTGAACTGTGCTTGTCTGCTAGTAGTTTCTTTTTATTTCAAAGTGGTGTGTCATTGTATATCACAATTTATTTATTCATTCATCCATTGATGGGCATTGTTAGGATTGTTTTCAATTTGGAGCTATCATGAATAAAACTTCTTTAAATAATCACATGCAAACGTTTATGTGAACATATTTTCATTTCTCTTCCACTTAACAGTATAATTGCTTTATTTTGTGAAATCAAATGCTCAAAATAAAAAAAAAAATAACTTTTTCAAAAAAGCTGAAACATTTTAAATTTTAACCAGCAATTCATAAGTTTTAGTTGCTGTATATTCTCACTAACATTATATGTCATTTGTGTTTGTGTTGTGTATTAATTTTGTCATTCTAATGAGTATGTAGGAATTTATATTTCCTTCTATGGATTTATATTTCCTTCAAGCTAATGTTTTTGGGTTTCTTTTCATGTGCTTTTGGCATTTGTACATTTTTATATCTGATATGGCTTTTTAATTGTTTTACTCATTTAAAAATTGAGCTTGTGTAATTATTTGGGAGTTAAAAAATTTAAATATGGTTTCTGGACATTAGTTATGTGCCATATATATGTGACACATATTTTTTCCCAGTCTGTGATTTGCCTTTTTATTTCATAATAGTTTGTTTCAAAGAGCAAAGTTTTCAACTTTAATAAAGATCAGTTTATTATATTTGTCTTTTATGATTAGTTCTATCTGGGCTCTATAGAAGATATATCTGCTTTCCACAGGGACATAAACATTTTCTTCTCCTTTAAAAAAAATGTATTGAAATATGGATGCTTTACAATGTTGTGTTAGTTTGTGCTGTCCAGTAAACATTTTATTTTTTTCTTTTCCCCTGAAAGATTTATTTAGTTTTTACATTTAGATTCATTATTTGAGTTAATTTTTCTTTTATGCTGCCAGATAAAGTTTGAGATTATTTTTCACACACACACGTAAAGATATAGATGTAGATAAATACATAGATACAGCAAGAAAATTCCAGAAAAAATCTACTTCTGCTACATGGATTATGCTAAAGCCTTTGACTCTGTAGATCATGACAAACTGTGAAAAATTCTTAAAGAAATGAGAATACTAAACCACCTTACCTGCCTCCTGAGAACCCTGTATGCATGTCAAGAAGCAACAGTTAGAACCAGATATGGAAAAATGGATCATTCCAAATTGTGAAAGGAGTACGTCAAGGCTGTATACTGTCATTATGCTTATTTAACTTATATGCAGAATACATCATGTAAAACGCGAAGTGGGAGGAAGCACAGCTGAAATCACGATTGCTGGGAGAAATATCAATAACCTCAGATATGCAGATGACACCACCATTATGGCAGAAAGCAAAGAGCATTAAAGAGCTTCTTGATGATGCTAAAAGAGGAGAGTGAAAAAGCTGTTTTAAAATTCAACATTTAAAACACTAAGACCATGGCATCTGGTTCCATCATTTCATAGCAAATAAATGGAGAAACAATGGAAACGGACTTTATTTTCTTAGGTTCCAAAACCACTGCAGATGGTGACTGCAGCCATGAAATTAAAAGATATTTGCTCTTTGGAAGAAAAGCTATGACCAACCTAGACAGCATATTAAAAAGCAAAGACATTACTTTGCCAACAAAGGTCCATCTAGCTAGAGCTATGGTTTTTCCAGTCATCATGTATGGATGTGAGATTTGGGTTATAACAAAGGCTGATACTTGTGAACTGTGCTGTTGAAGACTCTTGACAGTCCCTTGGACTGCAAGGAGATCAAACCAGTCAATCCGAAAGGAAATCAGTCCTAAATATTCACTGGAGGAAGTGATGCTGAGGTTGAAGCTCCAATACTTTGGCCACTTCAAAGAGCTGACTCAATGGAAGACCATGATGCTGAGAAAGATTGAAGGCAGGAGGTGAAGGGAATGACAGAGGGCTAGAAGGTTGGATGGCATCACCAATTCAATGGACACGAGTTTGAGGAAGCCCTGGGAGATTATGAAGGACAGGGAAGCCTGACATTCTGCAGTCCATGGGGTCTCAAAAATTGTACATGATTGAGCGACTGAACAACAACAGTAGTCAATAGTCAAAGCTATGGCTTTTCCAGTAGTCATGTATGAACATGACAGTTGAACGATACAGAGGTTCTGAAGTGCTGAGGAATTGATGCTTTCAAATTCTGGTGCTGGAGAAGACTCTTAAGAATCCTTTGGACTACAAGGAGATAGAACAAGTCAGTCCTAAAGGAAATTAGTCCTGAATATTCATTGGAAGGACTGATGTTGAAGCTGAAGCTACAATACTTTGGCCACCTGATGCAAAAAGCTAACTTATTGGGAAAAAACTTGATGCTGGAAAAGATGGAAGGCAAGAGGAGAAGGGGTTGACAGAGGTTATGATGGTTTGATGGCATCACTGACTCAGTGGACATGAAACTGAGCATAGTCCAGGAGATAGTGAAGGATAGGGAAGCTTGACATAATGCAGTCCATGGAGTTGCAAAGAGTCAGGCATGATTTAGTTACTGAATAACAAAAATGTGTGTGTGTGTGTGTGTGTGTGTGTGTGTATGTATGTGTATGTGTGTATATATATATATATATATATATATATATATATTCCTGCACTATTGTTGTAAAGATGCTTTTCCTTAGTGAATCACCTTGGCACTTTAATTGAAAATCAATTGACCATGCATATCATGCATATATGGATCTGAATTCATATGTACAAGGTAAATTGATAGCTTAACTCTATATTCTGTTCCACTGATAATGTATGTATTCTTACTTTAGGAATACTTTGTCCTATTTACTATTATAGTAAGTCTTCAAATAAGAAAAAATCTCCAACATTGTTCTTTTTGGTATTGTTTTGACTATTCTAAACATTTTCTTTTCCATATAAATTCTAAAATCAGCTCATCAAATTCTAAAAACTCCTGTAGGGTTTTATTAGGGATTAAGTCCACGAGATCACAAAGATTTATCCAAGACTGGGCAACTGAGCACTCACTCACTGATTTTGACACATGAGTGACTTTGGGAAAGATGCATAAAGATGCCCAATAGTCCATGAAAATGGTATGTCTCTCCCTTTGTGTATGTTTTTAAAGTTTTCTCAGATTTTATAATTATCAGTTTATATGGCTTGCAAATCTTTTGTTGCAGTTATCTTTTTTTAATTTCTTTTTAATATTTTAGGGGCTTCCCTGGTAGCTCAGCTGGTAAAGAATCTGTCTGCAATGCAGGAGACCCTGGTTTGATTCCTGGGTCATGAAGATATGCTGGAGAAGGGATAGGCTATCCACTCCAGTATTCTTGGGCTTCCCTGGTGGTGTATCAGGGAACATGGCTTGAAAAATTTTGTAACATTTATCCTTAAAGTTTTTCATTTTTATTTTAATATTTTAAGTTCCACTAATTCATTGATATTGCAATGCAGTTGATTTTTATATGCTGAGATTGTAAAGTTTCTTCTGCTACTATATAGCAGGCAATTCCATATTCTGTTGTTACTTCATAGAATAATTGGAATCCCATAGTCATCTGTTATTTTTTTTCCTTTTAATTGTTAATATTAAATGTATACAATATAATCTAAGATTGTGTTACCTAAAATAATGGGCTTTTAATCCAAGAATAAGAGATAATTTTTTCAAGCTTTTTAAAATATTTTCAGTAGAATTTTAAAATATGGTTAATAATTTCATTATTAATTTGATATTCATTACACTGATATGTAATTAACTATTTGGATGACATGTGGTACTATTTTTAGTATTCTTTATTTAAAGCTTACACTTTTTGAGTTTTATGTTAACAATAAGGAATGAATGTATATCAAGATCAGTTTTGCTTTGTTTTGGAAGAGAAGTGGCTCCTTTATTGGCTAACTCTGTCCTTCTTTACTTCGTATTGATTTAAGGAATTTTTAAATTACACATACCAATAGATTATTGAGCATCCATATCTTGTGTGCTAATTGAAACAATTATATTTCATTTTAAAATCATGAAATTTTCCTGAGAATTTTAAAATTTTGTATAGAATTGATTAAAATATTTTCCATATTGAACATATATTTTCTAATACTGTTGTTGTTTGGTTGCTAAGTCATGTCTGAATCTTTGCAACCCCATGAACTGCAGTACTTCAGACTTCCCTGTCCTTCACTATTTCCTGAATATTGCTCAGATTCATGTCCATTGAGTCAGTGATGCTATCTAATCATATCATCCTCTGCTACCTCCTTCTCCTATTGCCTTCCATCTTTCCCAGCATCAGGGTCTTTTCCAATGAGTTGAATCATCGAATCAGGGGCCTAAGTATCGGAACTTCAGCATCAGATCTTCCAATGAATATGCAAGGTTGATTTCCTTTAGGATTGACTGGTTGGATCTAATGGCAGTTCAAGGGACTCTCAAGAGTCTTCTCCAGCACCACAATTTGCAAGCCTCAATTCTTCAGTGCTCAGCCTTCTTTATGGCCCAACTTTCACATTCATGCATGACTACTGGAAAAACCATACCTTTGACTAAACGGACCTTTGTTGGTAAAGTGATGTCTCTGTTAAAGGGCTATGCTGTTTAGGTTTGTCATAGCTTTCCCCCCCAAGGAGCCACCATCTTTTAATTTCATGGCTACAGTCATCTTCCACAGTGATTTTTGAGCCCAAGAAAAGAAACTGCCACTGTTTCCACTTTTCCCCCTTCTATTTGCCATGAAGTGATAGAAGCAGTTGCCATGATCTTAGTTTTCCAAATATTGACTTTTAAGCCAGCTTTTTCACTCTCCTCTTTCACCCTCATCAGGAGACAATTTAGTCCCTCTTCACTCTCTGCCATTAGAGTGATATCATCAGAATTTCTGAGATTGTTGATATTTCCTCAGCAATCTGGATTCCAGCTTGTGATTCATCCAGCCTGGCATTTCACATGATGTATTCTACATGTTAGTTAAATAACCAGGGTGACAATATACAGTCTTGTTATACTTCTTTCCTAATTTGGAACCAGTCAGTTGTTCCATGACTGGTTCTCACCATTGCTTCCTGACCTGCATAGGTTTCTCAGGAGACAAGTAAGATGGTCTGGTATTTTCATCTCTTGAAGAATTTTGTTGCCATCCACACAGTCAGATGTTTTAGTGGTCAATGAAGCAAAGGTAAAAAAAAAAAAAAAAAATCTGGAATTCTCTTGCTTTCTCTATGATCCAGTGAATGTTGGCAATTTGATTTTTGGTTCCTCTGCCTTTTGTAAATCCAGCTTGTCTGGAAGTTCTTGGTTCACATACTACTGAAGCCTCGCTTGAAGGATTTTGAGCGTTACCTTCCTAACATGAAAAATGATTTTTCTTTGGATGGTTTTAGTCAGCTTCTCCTGTACAATGGTGTGAACCTCTGTCCAAAGTTCTTCGGGCACTCTACCTACCAGATCTAACTCCTTAAAGCTGTTTGTCACCTCCATTGTATACTCTTAAGGGATTTGATTTAGATCACACCACAATGACCTAGGTTTTTTTTTTTTTTTTTTTTTTTTTCACTTTCTACATTTTAAGCTTGTGTTTTGCAATAAGGAGCTCAAAATCTGAACCACAGTAAGCCCCAGCCCTAGGTCTTGTTTTTTGTTTGTTTTTTCTTACATATCTGTGGTTATTTTTCTATTAACATATCTGATAATGTGCATTCTTTTTTCCCCTTTTCTTATTTGGATTTACCCATTTCATATCTTATGATTTAATTTTTATAACTTTAAAATTTCTTTACTAGTAATTCATGTCTATTTCATTAATTTCTAATTTTGTTTCTTTTCTTCTTATGTTCATTCTTTTATTCTCCTTGTTATCCTTCTGAGTTTACAGCCCAATCAATTTTTTTTTCATTAATTATTTTATTGATAACTTCATTTAAGGTTATTTATGTTTTCTGAGAAAATATTTAAGTTTCTAATTATATCCCATCTTTAGTACCAGTCCTTTGTGCCTGCAATTAATTATTCCCCTCTCCCCTTCACACCCACCTCTAGTTCAGTACACTTGCTGATCAAGAAGTTTGGCAATAGCAATACCACCTATCAAGAAACATCAGAATCACTAAACTGGTTGCACTGGGAACTTATATGCACTAGTTTTGAATACAGTTAATGCATAAGTCATTTCACAAATTGGATGATGTGATGAGATAGTGGCGAGAATGCATAGAACTCACCTTCTCTAGTGTTTTATAAGTTAAAAATAAAATGATTAAAAATAATTTAGAGCGTTCTCTGGTAGCCTAGTGGTTAGGAATTTTGGCTTTCACTGCCAAGGCCCAGGGTTTAATCTATGGTCAAGGAACTTGGATCCTACAAGCCATGCAGTGTGGCCAAAAAGAAAGAAAGAAGTTAATTTCTCATGTTTGATAAATTCAAAATGACAAAGCTGAGAGAGTTTAGATATATTTTGATGGGCATTAACCTTTAGAATTCAACCTCAGTATTTACCAATTTTATGTAAATGATGCTTTTATTGCCCATCTTGGAAATTTACAGCCCAGTATGACTCTTTATATTCTTATGTTGATGAATGCTTCAGGTATGAGCCATCTCTTCTACTGAACCATGAATAGTTGGAATACTTTAATTTGAAAAATCACACAATAATATTGTAACACGTTGAAAACTAGTATGGAAATAATGATAGAATATATTTCTGAAAGAGGAAGAATGGCTTAGGGTACGGAAACAGAATTCTAGAGACTTAAGAGAGCTGCTAGTGAAAGCAGGAAAACAACAACAACAAAATCCCCAAATAAGTGTAAAAAAAAAAAAAAAAAAAAGAAAAGAAAGATGCCATTATTCATGTTAGCAACAAACAAAACATGAATTCATGTCTATTTGATTTTTAAACTCTCCTGGAGATAATTAACAAATATATCTCTCCACAGCAACATTCTTTTTATTCCCAGACCAGCAGGTAACTCCATTTCCCAAGATATAGGTCTAATTCCTTCTGCATGGCAAAAGAGCTCATGGGGAAAAAATGCACCTCAATCTCTCTTTTTCAATTACATCTACCTACTCCCAGCAGGCTTCACCCAAACAAGTCCAAGGATTCTAAACAAGATGTTTTCCTCTTGAACATGTCCAACTTGGCTCAGCCTCCCTGTAGTGCAGTTCCAATATGATTCAATATGATTCTGGAATCAAATCAACTGATTTGTGTTTCTGTATTCTCATCTATTATAAGTAAGTTTTCAACCTCACAAGGCAAATTTCTGATGTACCTATGTACATTAAAAAGCACAATAGATGAGAGATTCCTGTACACATTAAATTCATCCACTAAACTGAAATAACAGAAAATTGAGACAGTGTAAGGTAGAATCATCTATAATTTGTATATATTAGTAAAATAAAATTGTACCTCATTATCCCAGACTAAGTAGGCTGAAAGTTTATACTGATAATCTGTAAGTACAGAATTATTTAAAAATGATATAAAATAGTGGCCTACTAATAACTGTATTTTAAATAATTCATAACAGTAAATTAAAATTCTTTCCTCTTTATGCCTTTAGTAGCTCATAGGATTACTCATGGGGGTTTGCCTGATGGTTCAGTGGTAAAGAATTGGCCTGAAATTCAGGAGACCCTGGGGATGCAAATTCCATCCCTGGTTTGGGAAGATCCCCTAAAGGAGGGCAAGGCAACCTATTCCAGTATTCTTGCCTGGAGAATCCCATGGACAGAGGAGCCTAGCAGGCTACAGTCCATTGGGTTGCAAACTGCCAAACATGACTGAAGTGACTGAACATACACACAGGATTATTCATAGACACAGCAAAAAGGTCTAACTTAGGTCACATGGTCCCACTATATGGTCCCAAGTACCAAACTATGCTAGATCACTGATTCATACCTCACACACTGTGAGTCAATTGCTAATGACTTTATTATTATAACCAATAAGCCAATAGATGTACCAGATTGCAGGGTTACCAGTACAGTCAAATCAAATGAAAAGAGTATCTTTGGGATTCAACAGGCCATATCAGTGTTTCCCATTTTCTCCTTGACTGCTGCGGCTGCTGCTGCTGCTAAGTCGCTTCAGTCGTGTCTGACTGTGTGACCCCATAGATGGCAGCCCACCAGGCTCCCCCTTCCCTGGGATTCTCCAGGCAAGAACAATGGAGTGGGTTGCCATTTCCTTCTCCAATGCATGAAAGTGGAAAGTGAAAAGTGAAAGTGAAGTTGCTCAGTCGTGTCCAACTCTTCGCGACCCCACGGACTGCAGCCTACCAGGCTCCTCCGTCCACAGGATTTTCCAGGCAAGAGTACTGGAGTGGGGTGCCATTGCCTTCTCTGTTTCCTTGACTAAAATACTATAAAAATATATGCAGCAAAATACAATGACACAAATGTAATATTTTATTAAATTATTGGCAACATATCAAGGATGCATTTTCCTTTTGCAATGTGTATGTTACCACTGTAATTATAATTAAATATATATTTCATTTATAGCTATACATATAACATGTTGGTTATTCATCTGTCAATGAATCTTTAGGTTATTTCTGTGTCTTGGCTACTGTGAATAATTCTGCAGTGAACATGAGGGTGCAGATGTCTTACTGATGTAATCAGTTTATTTCCTTCAGATATATACCCATAAGTAGAACCATGAGCCATACATTAATTTCACTTTTAACTCATAGGAATCCGCATACTATTTTCCATAGTAACCAGAACAATTTACATTCCCATCAATGGTGTAAAATGATTCACTTTCCTTTACATCCTCACCAGCAATTTTTTTTTCTTCTTCTTTTAACACTATAAGCATTGCAATAGGTGTGAAGTTATATTTCATTGTGGTTGTGATTTGCATCTCATTGATGATTAGTAATGTTGAATATCTTTTCATGTATTTGTTAGCCATTTGCATATGTCTTTTAGAAAAATGTTTATTCAGGTTCTCTTCCTATTTTTACATCAGATTATAGATTAATTATTGCTATTGATTTCTGGCTTCCCTGGTGGCTCAGTGGTAAAATATATGCCTGCAATGCAAGAGACAAGGGTTCAATCCCTGAGTTGGTAGGGTCCCCTGGAGGAGGGCATCACAACCCATTCCAGTGTTCTTGCTGGGAGAATTTCATAGGCCTTAGCTTTTTTTCTATTAATGTAATATATTACATTGATTATTATTCCTTTTTTTTTTTTTGGCCTATGTTGAACCATCCTTGCATTCCAGGGATAAATTTCACTTGATCATGGTATATAATTCTTTTAAAGTGTTGTTGAATTCAGTTTCATCAGTATAGAATTTTTACAACTATATTTATCAGGATTATTGTCTGATAGTTTTCTTTTCTTGTATTGTCTTATTCTGTCTTGTTATGTTCAGAGTAATTCCTTGCAAAATGAGTATGGGAGTGCCCCATCTTCTTCAAGCTTCTGGAAGTATTTGAAAAGGATTGATATTAGTTCTTTTTACAATGCTTAGTAGAATTTACCAATGAAACCAATCTGGTTCTGGACATTTTTTTTTTTTTTTTTTGCTACATTCTTGATTCTTTATTTAGTCCCTTTACTCATTATTGATCTGTACAGATTTTCCATTTCTTCATGATTCAGATTAGGTAATTACTGTTTCTAGAAATCTATTCATTTCTTCTAGGTTATGCAATGATGATAGTTTCAACAATCTTTTATATTTCTTTGGTGTCAGATTTAATGTCTCCTCTTTCATTTCTGATTTTTTATTTTTTTTTGAATCATGTCTTTATTTCTTATTATAATTAAAGGCTTGTCAATTTCATTTGTCTTTTCCAGCTTAATTTTATTGGTCTTTTCTATTATTTTTCTGGTCTCTTTCTCTTTTTTTAATTTAAAATTCTGATCTAATCTATCTTATTTCATTCTTTCTGCTTTCTTTGGTCATAATTTATTCTCTCTCTTTTTTTTTTTCCAGTTCCTTGATATATAAAGCTAGTTTGGCTATTTGAACTCTTTCTTTTTTCTTAATGTAAGTATTTATAACTACAAAATTCCCCTTTAGAATTACTTTTACTCCTTCCCATAAGTTTTGGACATTTTGTCTACATTTTTGTTTATCTCAGATAATTTTTTTTAAATTCCCCTTTGATTTCTTCTTTGACCCATTGGCTGTTCAGGAATATGATATTTAATTTTCACATATTAGTAATTTTTAAAAATTCACCCTTTTATTGATTTCTAGTTAATGAGATCTCTATCTCTTTGATATGGCTACTGTTAACCTTGTCATTCAAATCACAACTAAATATTCTGGTTGGGACAGGAAAGAAATGGGTCTCCTTGTATCCTACATAGCTGGGGAAACTCTTTCAGACACCTTCATCTTTCCTGGTGGAAGAAATTGCAGGGGTTTGTAAAACAAGGTATCTTGGTACCGAACTGGACCTCCTTAAGTGGAAATTATGAAGGAAAGTGAAAATATTCTTCTTATTCTAATCAATGCATCTAATCTCAATTTTTTTTTAAATCTTTTATTTTCTTTCTCTCTCTTTCTTTCTCCTCATCTATGTGCTAAATGTCTCTTAGAAATCCTGAAATTCAACAAAAACACCCTTGTAAAGAGATTATTATCAAAATCAGTGTTCTTTACAGAAAAGATGTCATTACTCTCTCACATGTAATGTTTATTCATGGAAAGTAGAAATATAGGGGTAAGAAAACATATAGTTTACTACTGTGCTACTTTAATACTGATGGGGCTTCCCCTGTCACTAAGTTGGCAAAGAATCTGCCAGCAATGCAGGAGACCTGGGTTCGATCCTAGGGTCGGGAAGATCATTTGGAAAAGGAAATGGCAACCCACTCCAGTATTCTTGCCTGGAGAATCCCATGGGCTGAGGAGCCTAGCAGGCTACATTCCATGAGGTCTCAAGAGTCGGACCCAACTTAGTGACTAAATTACCACCACCACCAATACTGGTAGGACTGTGTGTAGTATTTTGCTGAAAGATCTTTCTTACATAAACTATCATTGACATGACTTTATATTATAAACTTCTCTTTGGAACTTGGAGTAAGTTTGCTATCAAAATATACCTACCACAGTGGTGCAAGGGTAAAGAACTTCCTACCAATGCAGGAGACAAAAGAGAAGCAGGTTTGATTTCTGTGTCCAGAGGATTCCCTGGAGGAGGAAATGGAAACCCAGTCTAGTATTATTGTCTGGAAAATTCCATGGACAAAGGAGTTTGATGGATTACAGTCTATGGGACTGCAAAGAGTTGGAGATGACTGAGCACAGTTCTGGCAAATTTGATGTCAAAGTAACACACAGAAATGATGAGCAAAGATTCAAGTCACTCTATCTTTACCAAAATTTGGTTGTTGATGTTCAGTTCCTCAGTCGTGTCTGACTCTTTGCGATCACATGGACTGCACATGGCCAGGCTTCACTATAATTCACTATCTCCAAGACTTTGCTCAAATTCATGTCCAGTGAGTCGGTGATGTCATCTAAACAACTCGTCCTCTGTTGTCCTCTTTTCCTTCTGTCTTCAATTTTTCCCAGCATCAGCGTCTTTTCCAATGAGTCATCTCTTCCATTCAGGTGGCCAAAGTATTGGACCTTCAGCTTGAACATCAGTATTTCCAATGAATATTCAGAACTGACTTCCTTCAGGAATGACTGGTTTGATCTCCCAGCATTACAAGGGATTTTAAAGAGTTTTCTCCAACACCACAGGTTAAAAGCATCAGTTCTACAGCACTCAACTTTCTTTCTAGTCCAACTCTCACATCGATACATGAGTACTGGAAAAACCATAGCTTTGACTAGATGGACTTTTGTTGGAAAAGTAAAGTCTCTGCTTTTTAATATGCTGTCTCAGTCTGTCATAGCTTTTCTTCCAAGGAGCAAGGGTCTTTTAGTTGCATGGCTGCAGTCACCATCTGCAGTGATTTTGGAGCCCAAGAAAATAAAGACTGTCACTGTTTCCATTGTTTCCCAATCTATTTGCCATGAAGTCATGGGACCAGATACCATGATCTTTGTTTTCTTGCCTGTTGAGTTTTAAGCCAGCTTTTCACTCTCCTCTTTCACTTCATCAAGAGGCTCTTTAGTTCCTCTTCACTTGGTGCCATTAGGTGGTGTCATCTGCATATCTGAGGTTATTGATATTTCTCCCAGCAATCTTGATTCCTGCTTGTGCTTCATCCAGTCCAGCATTTCGCATGATGTACTCTTCTTATAAGTTAAATAAACAGAGTGACATTATACAGACTTATTGTACTCATTTCCCAATTTTGAATTAGTCCATTGATCCATGTCCATTTCTAATTGTTGCTTCTTGATATGCATACATATTTCTCAGGACACAGATAAAATGGTCTGGTATTCTCATCCCTTGAAGAATTTTCCAGTTGTTGTGATCCACACATTCAAAGGCTTTAGTGTACTGAATGAAGGAGATGTAGAGGTTTTGCTGGCATGCTCTTGCTTTACAATGGATGTTGGCAATTTGACCTGTGATTCCTCTGTCTTTTCTAAATCTAATTGAATATCTGGAAATTCTTGATTTTGCAGTAATCTTGAAGCCTAGCTTGGAGAATTTTGAACATTAATTTGCTAGCATGTGAAATTAGTGTAACTGGGTGGGAGCTTGAACATTCTTTGGCATTGCCTTTCTTTGGGATTGGAATGAAAACTGATCTTTTCCAGTCCTGTGGCCACTGCTGAGTTTTCCAAATTTGCTGGCATATTGAGTGTGCCATGTTCATAGCATCATCTTTTAGGATTTGAAATAGCTCAGCTAGAATTTCATCACCTTGACTGGTTTTGTTCCTAGTGATGCTTCATAGGGCCCACTTAACTTTGCATTCCAGGATGTCTGGCTCTAGTTGAGTGATCACACCATCTAGGTTATCTGGGTCATGAAGACCTTTTTTGGATAGTTCTTCTGTGTATTCTAGCCACCTTTTCTTAATATCTTCTGCTTCTGTTAGGTCCATACCATTCCTGTCTTTTATTGTGTCCATCTTGGTATGAAATATTCCCTTGTTATCTCTAATTTTCTTGAAGATATCTCTAGTCTTTCCCATTCTATTGTTTTTCTCTAGTTCTTTGTATTGTTCACTTAGGAAAGCTTTCTAATCTCTCTTTGCTCTTCTTTGGAACTGTGTATTCAGATGAATATATCTTTCATTTTCTCCTTTGCCTTTAGCTCCTCTTCTTTTCTAAGCTATTTGTAAGACCTCCTCAGTCAATCACTTTGCCTTTTGGCATTTCTTTTTCCTGGTGATGGTTTTAGTCATTGCCTCCTGTACAATGTTATGGACCTCCATCCACAATTCTCCAGGCACTCTATCTATCCGATATAATCCCTTGAATATATTTGTCACTTCTTCTGTATAATCATAAGTTATATTATTGAGGTCATACCTGAATGACATAGTGGTTTTCCTTATTTTATTCAATTTATGTCTGAATTTTGCAATAAGGAGTAAGTGATCTGAGGATTAGTCAGTTCTCAGCCTTGTTTTTGCTGACTGTATAGAGTTTATCCATCTTCAGCTCAAAGAATATAATCAATCTGATTTCAGTATTGACCATCTGGTGATGTCCATGTGTAGAGTTGTTTCTTGTTTTGTTGGAAGAGGGTGTTTACTATGACCAGTGCGTTCTCTTGGTAAAACTCTGTTAACCTTTACTCTGCTTCATTTTGTACCTCAAAGCCAAACTTGTCTGTTACTCCCTGTATCTCTTGACTTCCTACATTTGCATTCCATTTCCTACGGGAAGGGAGGTGGGGGGGGGGGGGTTTCAGGATGGTGAACAGGTGTACGCCGGTGGTGGATTCATGTTGATGTGTGGCAGAACCAATACAATGTTGTAAAGTAATTAGCCCCCATTTAAAATAAATAAATTTAAAGTAAAAAATAAAATAAAATAAAGAAAAGGACACCTTTTTTTGTTCTTAGCTCTAAAAGATCTAAATCAAATCCCTTGCCATTATACAGTGGAAGTGACAAATAGATTCAAGGGATTAGATCTGATAGACAGACTGCCTGAAGAACTATGGATGGAGGTTGTGACATTATATGGGAGGCAGTGACAAAGACCATCCCCAAGAAAAAGAAATGCAAAAAGGCAAAATGGTTATCTGAAGAGGCCTTACAAAGAGCTGTGAAAAGAAGAAAAGTGAAAAGCAAAGGAGAAAAGGAAAGATATACCCATTGGAATGCAGAGTCCCAAAGAATAGCAAGGAGAGATAAGAAAGCATTCCTCAGTGATCAATGCAAAGAAATAGAGGAAAACAATAGAATGGGAAAACTAGAGATCCCTTCAAGAAAATTTGAGATACCAAGAGATTATTTCATGCAAAGATGGGCACAATCAAAGATAGGAACGGTATGGACCTAACAGAAGCAGAAGATATTAACAAGAGGTGGCAAGAATACACAGAAGAACTATCAAAAAAAAATAATAATAATCTTCATGATCCAGATAATCACGACGGTGTGATCACTCACCTAGAGCCACACATCCAGGAATGTGAAGTCAAGTGGGCCTTAGGAAGCACCACTACTAACAAAACTAGTGGAGGTGATCGAATTCCAGTTGAGCTATTTCAAATACTAAAAGATGATGCTGTGAAAGTGTTGCACTCAATATGGCAGTAAATTTGGAAAATTCAGCAATGGCCACAGAATTGGAAAAGGTCAGTTTTCATTCCAATCCAAAGAAAGGCAATCCCAAAGAATGCTCATCTCACATGCCAGCAAAATAATGCTCAAAATTCTCCAAGCTAGGTTTCAACAGTGTCTAAACTGTGAACCTCCAGATGTTCAAGCTGGATTTAGAAAAGTCAGTGGAACCAGTCATCAAATTGCCAACATCTGTTGGATCATCGAAAAAGCAAGACATTTCCAGAAAAACATCTCCTTCTGATTTATTGACTATGCCAAAGGGTTTGTGTGGATCACAACAAACTGTGGAAAATTCTTAAAGAGATGGGAATACCAGACCATCTGACCTGCCTCCTGAGAATTCTGTATGCAGGTCAAGAAACAACAGTTAGAACTGGACATGGAACAACAGACTGACGGCAAATTGGGAAACGAGTATGTTAAGCCTGTATGCTGTCACTCTGATTATTTAACTTATATTCAGAGTGCACCATGAGAACTTCTGGACTAGGTGAAGCACAAGCTGGAATCAAGATTGCTGGGAAAAATATCAATAACTTCAGATATGTAGGTGACACCATGCTTATTGCAGAAAGTGAAGAACTGAAGAGCCTCTTGATGAAAATGAAAGAGGAGAGTGAAAAAATTGGCTTAAAACTCAACATTCTGAAAAGTTATGGCATCTGGTCTCCTCACTTCATGGCAAATAGGTGTGAAAACAATGGAAACAGTGACAGTCTTTATTTTCTTGGGCTCTAAAATCACTGCAGATTGGGACTGCAGCCATGCAACTAAAAGACCCCTGTTCCTTGGAAGAAAAGCTATGAGCAACCTAGACAGTATGTTTAAAAGCAGAGACATTACTTTGGTAACAAATGTCTGTGTCTTCAAAGCTATGGCTATCTAGTCATGTATGGATGTGAGAGTTGGGCATTAAAGATAGCTGAGCACTGAAGAATTGATGCTTTTGAACTGTGGTGTTGGAGAACACTCTTGAGACTCCCTTGGACAGCAAGATAAAACCAGTCCATCCTGAAGGAAATCAGTCTTGAATATTCATTGGACAGACTTATGCTGAAGCTGAAACTCTAATACTTTGGCCAACTGGTGCTAAGAAATGATTCATTTGAAAAGACCCTGATTCTGGGAAAGATTGAAGGCAGTAGGAGAAGGGGATAACAGAGAAGGAGATGGTTGGATGGCATCACCAAGTCAAATGGACATAAGTTTGAGTAAACTCCAGGAGTTGGTGATGGACAGGGAAACCTTGAGTGCTGTGGTCCATGGGTTCACAAAGAGTCAGACTTGACTGAGAAACTGAACAGAACTGAACTGGAGAATCTTGTAGGTCTTCATAAAACTGTTCAACTTCAGCATCTTTGGCATTAGTGGTTGGGGCACAGACTTGGATTACTATAATGTTGAATGGTTTGACTTGCAAACGAATAGAGATCATTTTGCTGTTTTTGAGATCATATCCAAGTACTGCGTTTTGGACTCTTTTGTTGACTATAAGGGCTACTCCATTTATT
Organism: Bubalus bubalis; assembly: GCF_019923935.1. Classification (NCBI taxonomy): domain Eukaryota; kingdom Metazoa; phylum Chordata; class Mammalia; order Artiodactyla; family Bovidae; genus Bubalus; species Bubalus bubalis. Next base: position 45,768,706 of record NC_059178.1, read on the forward strand.
CTATCGGATTCTTGTCCTCAGTAGTTGATATAATGGTCATGTGAATTAAGTTCACTGATTTCAGCCCATTCTAGTTCACTGATTCCTAAAATGTCGATATTCACTCTTATCATCTTCTGTTTGACCACTTCCAATTTACCTTGATTCTTGGACCTAACATTCCAAGTTCTTATGCAATATTGTTCTTTACAGCATTGGACTTTGTTTCCACCTCCAGACATATCCACAACTGGGCTTGCTTCCACTGTGGCTCAGCCTCTTTATTCCTTCTGGAGCTATTTCTCAGCTCTTCTCCATTAGCATATTGGTCATGTACCAACCTGGGGAGTTCATCTTTCAATGCCATATATTTTTGTCATTTCATACAGCTCATGGGGTTCTCAAGGCAAGAGTACTGAAGAGGTCTGCCATTCCCTTCACTTGTGGACCACATATTGTCAGAACTTTCCACCATGCCCAGTTCTTCTTGAGTGGCCTGCCACAGCATGACTGATATTTTCATTGAGTTTGAAATGACTGTGATCCATGTGATCAGTTTGGTTAATTTTCTATGATTGTAGTTTGCATTCTGTCTGCCCTCTGATGGATACCAATAAGAGGTTTGTGGAAACTTTCTGATGGTAGGGACTGGCTGTGAGGAAAACTGCATCTTGCTTTGGTGGGTGAGGCCATGCTTAGTAAGTCTTTAATCCAATTTTCTACAGATGTGTGGGGCTGTGCTCCCTCCTATAGTTTGGCCTGAGGCCAAACTATGGTAGTGATAATAGCTGTAATGTCAACCTTCTTTAGAAGGACTTATGCTAGTACACCGAGGCTCTCAGAACTGTTGTAGTCAGACCCCACAGCAGGCCACTGTCAACTCATGCCTGCACCATAGACTCTAGGACACTCACAGGCAAGCCTAGCTCAGTCTCTTGTAGAGTCAATGCTTCTTTCTCCTGGGTCCTGGTGCACACAGGTTTTGTTTTGCCCTCCAAGAAAATGTGGGTTTTATTTTTCTAGAAAAGTGAAATCTAATTATGATCTTTTACTATAAATCAATAACTGAAAAAAATTACTCTCTAAAGGCAGACATTTAGTCTTTATTATGAGAAGACTGTGGAAAGATGCCTTTCCAACCTTCTCAATAGTTCTCTGATTATCTGTTATTGGAGGCATTTTATATTTGTGGATGCTGTTGGCATGTAATTGATTTAAATAATTTTTTTTAATTTGAAAATTGAAGGATATTTCTTAAGCTCATTTTTTTCTTTAGTTTCTTGCTATCTATATTGATAGAGCATCTGTTAGATAGTTCTGGAGATATGAGTAACCCCTGATTATTTTAAATATAATTTACAAATGACTTTACCTCATATATGTACAAAGTCCACTGTTATCAGAACGTCTATTATTTCCTTTCAGTTGCATAAGAGTATATATATTTAAAGCTGGTTCACATTTTTATTTTAATTAGTTAAAATTGTTGAGAAAACTTTGAATCTTCCTGTCCACTGAAACTCTTTCAGATGGCTTATTAAATGACACATTAATTATTTTTAAGTTAGTCAACAGATTTCTTTCACTGGTCTCTGTTTTCAACAGAGACATGTAATACTGTGGGGAAAAGGAAATTCGATTGTATACACATTCTGTTTGCCATTTTCATCCAATTGTGGCTATTTATTTTAAAGAAGCTAGATCAACTTCATATACTTGGATCAAGTATATGAACTTATATGAAATACTCATTTTTTAAATAACTGGTGAGATTTTATAAAGCCTGTTCTTTCAAGTCAGCAACTAAGTTGTGCCATTATAGTTTTGAATCATATATATAAGCAGCTTGGTGCTAATTTGGACACAGCTGTTTATAGATCTATACTATTCCAATAATAATTTTAATTTAAAGTGTGAAAAACAAAGTATTGTAGTTTAGAAAGACCTTTTTTAACAATTTTGTTTTACCATTCTAAAATATACTTTTTTTTTAGTTGAGAAAATTAAGATAAAGCAATGAGTCAAAGATAGTAAAAATAATAGCTCATCTGTAACAAGAATTTATGTTTACCTTGTTCAGTCTTTATATCCTCTTCTGTCAATTATATTCAATTCAACATGACATAATATATTTTCTTCCAATATTTTCTACTTTCCATTACTAACTCATAAATAATACATATAGATTTATAATTGTAAACTGTTTTTGCATTCCTCATGGTGCCTAGCATAGAGCTTACTAAGCTGTATGCTATTATGTATTTGTCACATGAAAATTCTCTTTAAAACCTTATTAGTGTTGGAGAACTGTGTGCAATCTCATAAGAATTCATGCTTCATATTTGTTCTGCTTGTTTTCAAGACACAATGATTGAGATTATACTCACTGTTTACGTCTAAGGAGTCAGCCATTGTCTCCTTACCATTTAACTTTACTTTTTCCTCTTAATGATAATTCATAATTTTATGAATTCTATGTAACTAGCAGCCTACATGGATATCTGAAAAATTTTATACAGCTGTATTGTAATGTCCCAGAGACTTTATCTTGACATTTGATTTTCTTCTAGAACAACCAGTGTTACTTTCATTACAAATCTTTTGAGTTTTATAGCTTTCATTACAATGTGAATTCACAGAAATTTGAGGATGAGGAAGTAAAATCATTAGTTATATCTTCAGGGGATAACTATGGTCATACCCAGGAAACTATGATAACCTACAAAAACCTTGTAAAGTTGTCATAAAATGATATCTAGGACACTTTAAATGACTTATGAAAAAGAAATTCTGCCAAGCAGCAATACCTTTGGTAACTTAGGGTATAAAACACACTGTGTTTAGGGAAGAAACACCTAAATGACAGCACAGACATAAAGTGTAGTGTTTCCTGCTGAACTGGAGTAGCACCATTAAAAACTACCATAAAAAGGGCAGACTAAGCATGATGGTAGAGGATACTTCCTCAGCCCCTTGGAAAAAAAAAGTTCATTTTCTGTGCTTTTTATAAATAGTGTGATATTGAAACAAAAAAGTCTCCATTTTATCTTTTTAGTCTCTACAACACAATCTGTAATTCACGTCCTGATAATTTTTCTATGATATTTAATTATTGTCTTTCTAAACCTTTAGCTGTCCCCTTGCCAAAATTCTCCTTCTTCCATCACCTACACATAAAAAAGCGCCTCAAAGTTGGGTGAGTGTGGTTATCTCGTTGTTTTTAGAGCTCTGCCACTGTCCACAAGGAAAGTAACCCTCAGCCACGTGGTCTCTTCCTCAGCAGAAACCACAGCTTCCCATCCTTCCATTCTACAGCTCACCCTGAATAATTTAGGTCTTCTCTCTATTCATCTGATATACCTCATTTTCCCTGTTGCATTGAGGACTTCTTGTTTTTCTATTCTGTTCCTGTCATACACACTCTTTTCCCCCAAGATTATCTGGATCATCTTTTTTCTGTCTTAAAAACCTACTGAAAATGGTGAGTCATATTGATTGAAGCATCAAAATACATATACAGTGTAAACTTTGTGTGATATGGCATAATGCTAAAAATTTGGCGAATGTAAGTGTGTACAAAATATAAGACTTTGAGTAATTGATATCTTCTTTAAATCTTCATTTTGTCATCTTTGAAAAGAGAAATATTCCAGGGACCTAGTATGAACACCAATTGAAATAATATTAAGGATGAGTGGCCTATGTGTTAGGGGTCACAGACAGTCTCAGGATGCAATAGATCATGGAGTGGGGAATTGAATATTGAGAATAATATGAAGAACACCTGATCAAACTCTTTTAAAAGACTTTTGTTAGATGAGAGTGTCTTTTTCAATTGAGATATTATTTTCCACCTCCAAAAAGTGAGGAATTTTACAGCCTGTTTTAATATTAAGTAATGTCTCCTAGACCATAGGTGAGGAAGAGTGGGAAGAAAAAGACAAATAGAAAGGAGGAAGTTTACTTGTTTAAATCTCTCTCTCTCTTTATTATTTATATATTCATCAATAGACTGCTAGAGAGAGAGGAAGAGAACCCCAGAGAGAACAGAACAGGTTCCAGGATTACAGAGGCAGCTCTCAGAATTTCTTGCCTGCATGTATGCAGAAGAGAGACCTGTTCCTCCCCCCAAAATAAATTGCATTCTTTGCAATTGACGTATTAATGAAGGCCTGTTCTAAACTATAGGATTTAATAAATTTGTATTGTTGGAAAAGCTAGAGAATTAGACGGTAGCAATGCACTAAATAAGGAAAGAACTCAGAGAATTGCAAACAGAATTGATTGAAAACTCTCTATAATTGTTATATTAAATTATTTTTTGAACCCAGGTCAGCACAGAATTACTAGGAAGCATCAACTATTGATACCCAAGAGGATAATTAAAAGAGAAAATCTACTGTACCAGGTCTACTTGACTTGTTTTTCCTAAATTTTTGATGAATAATGATAAATGTTAGTACTTGTAAATCTTACTGTGTCTGATATGGTTTATTATATGTTTACTTAAGCCAAATTTTTATCAATTTGCATGGACATTTCACTCTAGTTAAAAGACACATGAATACCACTGTTATCATGATAACGTGCTGAAAGAAATAATGCCCATAGATTCAGTTTCATAAAAATATGTGAACTCAGAGGATCTGGTTAAAGATGGTGGAGTAGAATGATGTGCACTCATCTCCTCCTGCAAGAACAATAAAATCGCAACTAGCTGTTGAACAGTCTTCGATAGGAGGATCTGGAATCAACCGAGAAAATATATCCCATGTCCAAGGACAAAGAATAAGCCACAGAGAGATGGTAAGAGGGGCACGATCACAATAAAATCAAATGCCATACCTGCCACAAACTCGTGACCCACAAACTGGAGAACAATGGTACCAAAGAAGTTCTCCCACTGTTGTGAAGATTCAGAACCTCATGTGACACTTCCTAGCCTTGGGACCCAACAAAGGGACTGGGAATCTCCAGGGAATCTGACCTTGAAGCATAGTGGGATGTGATTACAAGACTTCCACAGGACTGGGGGAAGCAGAGACTCCAGACTTGGAGGGCACAAATAAAACCCTGTGAGCACCAAGACTCAGAGGAAAGGAGCAGTAAATCCACAGGAAATGGAACCAAACCTACCTGTTACCTCCTGTGAAGGTGTGGGTCAGCAGGGCTTCACAGGAATCAACTTTCTGGGAAAGCAAACTTTCTCTTTGGTTTAAATACATACCGAGACACATAGTAATCAAACTGACAGAAAATAAAGACAGAGATAAAATATTAAAACAACAAATAACATACAAGGGAACTCCTCTCAGGCTATCAGCTGATTTCTCAACAGGAACTCTACAAGCCAGTGGGAATGGCATCATACATTTAAAGTGATGAAAGGGAAGAACCTACGACCAAGAATACTATACCCAGCAAGACTCTCCTTCAAGTTTGATGGAACAGTCACAAGTTTTCAAGACAAACAAAAGTTAAGAGAATTCAGAATATGATCATACATATTCATAATTGCCTTAAATGTAAATGGATCAAATGACATAGACTGGCTGAACAGATGAAAACATTTGCATGTATACACTTCCACTTACCACATCATTCTGCTTAACTCCCCAAATTGTATGTAATTATTTTATATTGTCAGGTTAATCATTTTCCCATTATGGCTTGCAGTTTTAATTCTCTTTTACTTTTTGTCTGGTTACTCATTGTGAAAACTGATAAACATCTTTTATTATTGTGATTATGTAACTGTTACTCATGTATTACCATTGTATTATGATTGGCCCACAGAAAATTATAGAATTCTATGTCGCCTAAACTACCATTTAATAGAAAAGCCTGTAATCACTTTTTAAAATACAGATGCATATCAGAATTATGTTGGCATTTTTTGAAAAATACAAATGCCCAGATATTATTATTATTTTTTGCCCCAAGCTTTAGATATGTTTCTAATGAATAGTCATGTTTAAAAACAACTGGACTGTATGAGGATATTTTACTTTTACAGTTTGCTTCACTTTTTCTACTTCATATTCAGTTCTCCCATTTCATTTAGTTTAAGTATTCCAATTTCTCTCTTTTTTTATTTGATGTTTTTTCTCAAGCTTTTCTCAAGTTTACTATAAAAGCTTTTGTATACATATGTAAATAATATGTATAATGTATATATATATATATAACTTAGAAAATTTATGAATTTTGCCTAAGTAAAAAATTAATGATATTTTTATTCCACTTGCTTGACAATATGAATAGAATGCTAGATTTCTAATTTAAAAAAATAGATATGAAACAAGCAACAAATGTTTATTATATAGCATAGGGAACTATATTCAATGTCTTGTAATAGTTTATAATAGAAAATAATTTGAAAAATAGCATATATGAATATATAACTGAATCACACACACAAAATAGAATTCTACCTTTTGAAATTTAGTAATGTTTATTTTTTTGCCAGTTTTTTTAAATGTCCTAAAAACATCTAATAACAATATATGAGATACAAAACTTTAAATATATTTGTGTGGGATATGATTAATACAAATTCATTAAATATAAACCTACTATATTTAAATTATTGATGACATCATTAAAGATGCTCCTTTTTTAATTTTTTTTCACTTCATAAAGAGTATTCTCAGAAAAGTGTTAATATGTCTCACTATCATTACATATTTTTTTTTCTTTTCTCTTATATTTCTTCTGATTTTTGGTTTATATATCTTGTTTCTTTGTTGTTAAGGTGTATAATGGTTGATGATGTCTATCTTGTTTGTGCTTTTTATCATTAAAATATTCATTTTTGTTTTATTAAAAAATGTGAACTTAGTGCATCTTATTTAACAATATAAGTAAGGCAAACCCACTAAAGGCTGTCCAAATGAGGACAAAGGTTCTTCCAAAAACAAACAAACAACAAATAAGGCTCTTCCAGGATGGCAGCAGAGAGTAGATAATAACCATCTTAGTATACTACACATGACCAACATGTAATTTTGACAGTTGATAAATTTGTATTAAGCATGTTGGTTAACCTATATATAACACTAGGAAAGGAAATGAGGGAAATACACCTAAAAGAAGGGGCTATTCTATAGTATGTAGATATACTAATATTCAGCCCTTCCATGGAGGACTCAAATCAGAACTCCATTGAAATTATTATTTTTTTTAATTTTATTTTTAAACTTTACATAATTGTATTAGTTTTGCCAAATATCAAAATGAATCCACCACAGGTAAACATGTGTTCCCCATCCTGAACCCTCCTCCCTCCTCCCTCCCCATACCATCCCTCTGGGTTGTCCCGGTGCACCAGCCCCAAGCATCCAGTATCATGCATCGAACCTGGACTGGCAACTCGTTTCATACATGATATTTTACATGTTTCAATGCCATTCTCCCAAATCTCCCCACCCTCTCCCTCTCCCACAGAGTCCGTAAAACTGATCTATACATCAGTGTCTCTTTTGCTGTCTCATACACAGGGTTATTGTTACCATCTTTCTAAATTCCATATATATTCGTTAGTATACTGTATTGGTGTTTCTCTTTCTGGCTTACTTCACTCTGTATAATAGGCTCCAGTTTCATCTACCTCATTAGAACTGATTCAAATGTATTCTTTTTAATGGCTGAGTAATACTCCATTGTGTATATGTACCACAGCTTTCTTATCCATTCATCTGCTGATGGACATCTAGGTTGCTTCCATGTCCTGGCTATTAAAAACAGTGCTGTGATGAACATTGGGGTACACGTGTCTCTTTCCCTTCTGGTTTCCTCAGTGTGTATGCCCAGCAGTGGGATTGCTGGATCATAAGGCAGTTCTATTTCCAGTGTTTTAAGGAATCTCCACACTCTTCTCCATAGTGGCTGTACTAGTTTGCATTTCCACCAACAGTGTAAGAGGGTTCCCTTTTCTCCACACCCTCTCCAGCATTTATTACTTGTAAACTTTTGGATCACAGCCATTCTGACTGGTGTGGAATGGTACCTCATAGTGGTTTTGATTTGAATTTCTCTGATAATGAGTGATGTTGAGCATCTTTTCATGTTTGTTAGCCATCCGTATGTCTTCTTTGGAGAAATGTCCATTGAAATTATTAATTTCCTTGGGACCTGGGGTTATAGAGTCTTCTAGGAAAAGGCACGAACCTCAAAGCAACAAGTTAAATACATGGGATACATCATAAATCCTGGAAGTAGACAACTATCTCCAGATAGAAAACAAGCTATATTATGCCTAGGTTCTTCAAAACCTTATATCTTGGGCTTCTGTAGGGAAAGAGAAAATTAGCCAAGATGGCATGTTCAGGCTCTCGCCCCACATTTTGTAAATAATGACTACGTAATGACTGTGTAACAGTTGAAATCATTTATAGCACTGCATATGTGCATCATGAAGAACTCAGTCATGAACTACTTTGTGCTATAGGGATACAATGAACTCCACTTAGAAAGTGGCAGCATTTATGGCTGCATCACAGCTCTGTCCCTTGGGTTAGCCATGAGAGGAGAGAATATAGCATGTCTACTGCCATGGCCGCTGCATCAGCCAGGAGAGAATACTGTTATGGCTGCTGGGTCAGCCCAGAGAGAGGCTGTGTTGTGTTAGGTTATGCTATGGCTGCTACATCAGCCAGGAAAGAATAAATGTGTCTGCAATTCCTACAGCTCCTCCTCTTCTTATCCTCTTAGCTTGTGCTTTGCCTGCCCTGGGTTCAGTGAATAGTGCTCACAGTGAGATAAAACGACAATTGCAGGTGCAGCAATACAGCTTCCCAGGTGGCATTAGAGGTGAAGAAATCACCTGCCAGTGAAGGAGACATGGGAGATGCAGGTTCAGTCTCTGGTTTGGGAAGATCCCCTGGAGGAGGGCATGGCAACTCACTTTAGTCTTGCCTGGAGAATCCCATGGACAGAGCAGTCTGGCAGGCTGCACTCCACAGGGTCACACAAAATTGGACATGAGTGAACACACACAACACCTACTTTACCCATCGCCTTTATAAACACCAAGGATGATTAAATATAAGTAGAAAATGTACAGCTGGAGTAAGTTCAAGCTGTAATCAACATTGCCAGGAGAAATACCGTAACCTCAGATATGCAGGTGACACCACCCTAATGGCAGGAAGCTAAGAGGAACTAGAGTCGCTTGATGAAGGTGAAAGAGGAGAGTGAAAAAGCTAGCTTAACAACAATCAAAGACACTAAGATCATGGCATCTGGTCCTATCACTTCGTGCAAATAGATGGGAAAACAATGGAAACAGTGACAGAGTTTACTTTCTGGACTCCAAAATCACTGCTGACAGTGACTGCAGCCATGAAATTAAAAGCTATGACAAACCTAAACAGTATATTAAAAAGCAAAGTCATTACTTTGCTGCCAGAGGTCCGTATAGTTAAAGCTATGGTTTTTCCATTAGTACTGTATACATGTGAGAGTTGAACTGTAAATGAGGGTGAGCGCCGAAGAATTGATGCATTTGAACAGTGGTTCTGGAGAAGAATGTTGAGAATCCCTTGTACAGCAAGGAGATCAAACAAGTTAATCCTAAGGAAAATCAACCCTGAATATTCATTGGAAGGACTGATGCTGAAGCTCCAATACTTTGGCCACCTGTTTTGAAGACCTGGCTAATTGGAAAAGACCCTGATGCTGGGAAAGATAGAAGGCAGGAGGAGAAGGGGATGACAGAGGATGAGATGGTTGAATGGCATCACTGACTCAGTTGAGATAAGTTTGAGCAGACTCCGGGAGATGGTGAGGAACAGGGAAGCCTGGAATGGTGAAGGACAGGGAAGCCTGGTATGACCCCATATGTCCATGGGGATCACAAACAGTTGAACATGACTGAGTGACTGAATGAAAAGAAACTTGATTCTATATCTTTCTAGTTATCATAGACCATAGTGCTAGTAGCTCAGTCATGCTTGACTCTGTGTGTGTGCCACCAGAGAAGCCCCACCATAGATCATAGGGCTCATTATAATTAATCTGAGGTTTGTGTAAGGTCTTGGTTACCAAGAAATAAATAAGGAAGATAGGTTGGACTGATAAAACAAAGCTGAGGTAGTGTTGGGGTCAACACTAATTAAAACTGATAGTCTAGACAATGCCTAGAAACTTTCTAACTACAAATTTTCTTCCTCTACCATGCCCTCCTGGAGCTTTCCAATGACCAAATATCATTAACACCAAGACATTAGAATCATGACGATCATGAAATTTAGATTTGATTAAGATATTGGAGATCTAGTTTAGTGATTTACAACTTATATTTCTCAGAGATTGTCTTTCACCCCAATCTGTTTCTTGGAAAAGTTCTTCCCCAAAAACAGCCAAAGAAGGTAGGGGTAGCCAGCTAGGTTTTTCTTCTGTTTTCAGGAATAAATTAGAAAAATTTAGTTTTATGTATTTTTATAATAAATTACTAAGATACTTATAAAACATTTTCTAAAAATCTTTGGAAAATCACTGATTGAATGCCATATTCCAACCTGAATATCCTTCTGATTAACTCTGGCTATTAGTTAGTGAGACAGCAGATTAAAGTTTTAATTGGCATTACAAAAGGGACTGATTATTTTAAGTGAACATTATATTGACACTATCTGACTTGAAGGACTATTATCACTTACAACCTTTCTATTTTTCTTCAATCAAAATATTGCTATACAAATTTATAAGAAACATGTATGTATAAAAATATATATATAATTTCATCAAATATTGTCTTAATCTTTGTTTGCCCTTTTTGAAACTCAGATTCCATCCCTGGGTGGGAAGATCCCTTGGAGAAGGAAGTGGCAACCCACTCCAGTATTCTTGCCTGGGAAATCCAATGGCTACAGGAGCCTGGCAAGCTACAGTCCATGGGGCCACAGAGTCATACATGACTGAGCATGCAAGCATGCCCTTTATATATTCCTTATATTTAAGGCTTTCAGTGTGTACAGTCACAGCTAAGAGACATTTTTTCTTTAATTTTATTTTATTTTTAAACTTTACAATATTGTATTAGTTTTGCCAAATATCAAAATGAATCCGCCACAGGTATACCTGTGTTCCCCATCCTGAACCCTCCTCCCTCCTCCCTTCCCATACCCTCCCTCTGGGTCGTCCCAGTGCACCAGCCCCAAGCATCCAGTATTGTACATTGAACCTGGACTGGCAACTCATTTCATACATGATATTATACATGTTTCAATGCCATTCTCCCTAATCTCCCCACCCTCTCCCTCTCCCACAGAGTCCATAAGGCTGATCTATACATCAGTGTCTCTTTTGCTGTCTCGTACACAGGGTTATTGTTACCATCTTTCTAAATTCCATATATATGCGTCTGTATACTGTATTGGTGTTTTTCTTTCTGGCTTACTTCACTCTGTATAATAGGCTCCAGTTTCATCTACCTCATTAGAACTGATTCAAATGTATTCTTTTTAATGGCTGAGTAATACTCCATTGTGTATATGTACCATAGCTGTCTTATCCATTCATCTGCTGATGGACATCTAGGTTGCTTCCATGTCCTGGCTATTATAAACAGTGCTGTGATGAACATTGGGGTACACGTGTCTCTTTCCCTTCTGGTTTCCTCAGTGTGTATGCCCAGCAGTGGGATTGCTGGATCATAAGGCGGTTCTATTTCCAGTGTTTTAAGGAATCTCCACACTCTTCTCCATAGTGGCTGTACTAGTTTGCATTCCCACTAACAGTGTAAGAGGGTTCCCTTTTCTCCACACCCTCTCCAGCATTTATTGCTTGTAGACTTTTGGATCACAGCCATTCTGACTGGCATGAAATGGTACCTCATAGTGGTTTTGATTTGCATTTCTCTGATAATGAGGGATGTTGAGCATCTTTTCATGTGTTTGTTAGCCATCTGTATGTCTTCTTTGGAGAAATGTCTATTTAGTTCTTTGGCCCATTTTTTTTTTTTTTTTTTTTTTTTTTTTTATTTTTTTTTTTTTAAATTTTATTTTATTTTTAAACTTTACATAACTGTATTAGTTTTGCCAGCTTGGGGCTGGTGCACTGGGACGACCCAGAGGGATGGAATGGGGAGGGAGGAGGGAGGAGGGTTCAGGATGGGGAACACATGTATACCTGTGGCGGATTCATTTTGATATTTGGCCCATTTTTTGATTGGGTCATTTATTTTTCTGCAGTTGAGCTGTAGGAGTTGCTTGTATATTCTCGAGATTAGTTGTTTGTCAGTTGCTTCATTTGCTATTATTTTCTCCCATTCTGAAGGCTGTCTTTTCACCTTGCTAATAGTTTCCTTTGTTGTGCAGAAGCTTTTAAGTTTAATTAGGTCCCATTTGTTTATTTTTGCTTTTATTTCCAATATTCTGGGAGGTGGGTCATAGAGGATCCTGCTGTGATGTATGTCGGAGTGTGTTTTGCCTATGTTCTCCTCTAGGAGTTTTATAGTTTCTGGTCTTACATTGAGATCTTTAATCCATTTTGAGTTTATTTTTGTGTATGGTGTTAGAAAGTGTTCTAGTTTCATTCTTTTACAAGTGGTTGACCAGATTTCCCAGCACCACTTGTTAAAGAGATTGTCTTTAATCCATTGTATATTCTTGCCTCCTTTGTCAAAGATAAAGTGTCCATATGTGCGTGGATTTATCTCTGGGCTTTCTATTTTTTTCCATTGATCAATATTTCTGTCTTTGTGCCAGTACCATACTGTCTTGGTAACTGTGGCTTTGTAGTAGAGCCTGAAGTCAGGTAGGTTGATTCCTCCAGTTCCATTCTTCTTTCTCAAGATAGCTTTGGCTATTCGAGGTTTTTTGTATTTCCATACAAATTGTGAAATTATTTGTTCTAGCTCTGTGAAGAATACCGTTGGTAGCTTGATAGGGATTGCATTGAATCTATAAATTGCTTTGGGTAGTATACACAGTACTTGCCACAGATTAAATTTTCAATAAATATGAGTTGCTATTATAAATATAACAAATATGATACATTACAATATTGAAAATGAATGAAAGTCACTCAGGTGTGATTGACTCTCTGTAACCCCCTGGTCCATGTAATTCTCCAGGCCAGAATACTGGAGTGGGTAGCCTTTTCCTTCTCCACCAGATCTTCCTAACCCAGGGATCAAACCCAGGTCCCCTGTATTGCAGGTGGATTCTTTATCATCTGAGCCACAAGGGAAGCCCAAGAATACTGGGGTGGGTAGCCTATCCCTTCTCCAGTGGATCGTCCTGACCCAGGAATTGAACTGGGGTCCCCAGCATTGCAGGCAGATTCTTTACCAAATGAGCTATCAGGGAAGACCGTTATAACATTAAAGTCTCTCAATTTCTAAAATAATTTTGTATAACACAATTTGTGCTAATGAGCTGTAAATTCTCATGTTCCATGTCTATATTCTGCACAATTAACTATTATTTTTTAGCCAGCAAATATTTCATTCATTAAAAAGGATAACATATTACCCATTATTGGTGATATTAGCATCACTGTCTTCTGACTTGTTAGTGAATAACTAGGAAAGTAAGTGCTTAACTAATTCAAGGCATTCACTCACAGTTTTTTTTTTTTTTTTTTTTTTTTTTTTTTGGTCTGTTTGTTTTGATTTTCCCCTTTATTTCGTGAAGACTGACATTCAGGAATGAAAGTTTCCATTTTCTGATCACAATTTGCGCATTTTTTACACAAAACCAACCCAGAGTTCACCTAAGAGCTCAGCAGGATTGTGTCCTCTTAACTAATGTACTGAAAATGAAGGCCTGAGCTAACCTAAGCTCCCTCTTATAAGTATTCATTAATGCTTCCACAGATTGAAAGTAGAAAAAAAAATGTGGCTGCAAGAGAAGCAAAAAAGATCAAAGAAGAGCACAAAATAGGCAGAGAACAAGTTCTCTCTCTTTTTTAAATGCACTGTAGATTTTCTTCCATTAAAGAGTTCCTGTTACAGCCCTCATATAAAGTAGGTATAGGGTAATATGTGTGGCTTGTAGATGAATTTTCTCTGAATACTCTGTCCACAATATTCTTCCTTGAAGTTGCCTTTTTTTATCTACAAAATAGAAGAATTGATGCTTTTGAACTGTGGTGTTGGAGAAGACTCTTGAGAGTCCCTTGGATTGCAAGGAGATCCAACCAGGCCACCCTAAAGGAGATCAGTCCTGGATGTATATTGGAAGGACTAATGTTGAAGCTGAAGCTCCAATACTTTGGCCACCTGATGCAAAGAGCTGACTCATTGGGAAAGACCTGGATGCTGGGAAAGATTGAGGGTGGAAGGAGAAGGGGACGACAGAGGATGAGATAGTTGGATGGCATCACCGACTCAATGGACAAGAGTTTGGGTAAACTCTGGGAGTTGGTGATGGACAGGGAGGCCTGGCGTGCTGGGGTTTATGGGATTGCCAAGAGTCAGACATGATTGAGCAACTGAACTGAACTGAATTATTATAGTGACAAGAATATACAGAACTATACAAAAAAGATCTTCATGAGCCAGACGACCATGATGGTGTGATCACTCACATAGTGTCAGACATCCTGGAATGTGAAGTCTAGCGGGCCTTAGGAAGCATTGCTATGAGCAAAGATAATGGAGGTGATGGAATTTCAGTTGAGCTATTTTAAATCTTAAAAGATGATGGCGTGAAAGTACTGCACTGAATATGCCAACAAATTTGGAATACTCAGCAGTGGCCACAGGACTGGAAAAGGTCAGTCATTCCAGTTCCAAAGAAAGCCAATGCCAAAGAATGTTCAAACTACCGCACAATTGCACTCAACACACATGTTAGCAAAGTAATGCTCAAAATTCTCCAAGCTAGGCTTCAACAGAACATGAGCAGAGAACTTTGATATGCTAGAGCTGTATTTAGAACAAGTAGAGGAACCAGAAATAAAATTGCCAACATCCATTGAATCATAGAAAAGCAAGAGAGTTCCAAAAAGACTTTTACCTTTGCTTTGACTACGATAAAGCCTTTGATTGTGTGGGTAACAACAAACAGGCAAATTCTTAAAGAGATGGGACCACCTCACCTGATTCCTGAGAAATCTGAATACAGGTCAAGCAGCAACAGTTAGAACCAGACATGGAACAATGGACTGGTTCCAAATTGGGAAAGGAGTACCTCAAGGCTGTGCATTGTTACCCTGCTTATTTAACTTATATGCAGAGTACATCATGAGAAATGCCAGGCTGGATGAAGCACAAGCTGGAATCAAGGTTGCCTGGAGAAATACCAATAAACTCTTACATGCAGGTGACACCACCATTATGGTCAAAAGAGAAGAGAAACTAAAGAGCCACTTGATGAAAGTGAAAGAGGAGAGTGAAAAAGCTTGCTTAAAACAGTTCCCTTGTATGTCATTTGTTGTTTTTACCTTACTGCTTTTAATGTTTTATCTCTGTCTTTAATTTTTGTCAGCTTGATTATTATGTGTCTTGGTATGATCCTCCTTGGATTTATCTTGCCTGGGACTCTCTGTGCTTCCTGGACTTGACTGATTATTTCCTTTCCCATGTTAGGGACATTTTCAGTTATTATTTCTTCAAATATCTTCTCAGGTCCTTTTTCTCTATCTTCTTCTGTGACCCCTAATATGAATGTTGGTGTATTTAATGTTTCCTTAGAGGTCTCTTAGACTGTCTTCATTTCTTCTCTTTTTCTTTCTATATTCTGTTCAGTGGCAGAGATTTCCACCATTGTGTCCTCCAGGTTATTTATCTGTTCTTCTGCCTTAGTTATTCTGCTATTGATTCCTTCTATTATATTACTCATCTCTGGCTTTTTGGTTTTAATTCTTCTAGGTCTTTGGTAAACATTTCTTGTCACATTTTATATCTTTTTATCTTATGTATTTCTTTCGCCTGTCTGGAAAACTCATCCATACTCTCGGGCAGCAGCTTTTTTAAGAATGCAAATATATACTGCCCTGTAAACACCACTGGTCACAAAAATCAGGAAGCCTGAAGATGTTCATTGGGGAGCAGTTGAAAAATTGAGGCTCTAGATGACTCTCTAAGCTCCTTTCTGGAAGTCCAGATCAGTCCGACTGAGGTTTTTTTTTTTGTTTTTTGTTTTTTGTTTTTTTTTTTCTGGCAGAGTTTTCTACTCTATAAAGTTATTCTATGCAATAATATTTTGCATTCAGATATCTTAAGATTCTTGTATAAATATATGCCTCTGCAAATGCTTTCATTTGTGTAATCTTAATAACTACTGATGTCTTTTTCATGATTTAATTATTCCTCTAGTGTTGGCAACCCATTCCAGTGTTCTTGCCTGGAGAATCCCAGGGACGGGGGAGCCTGGTGGACTGTCGTCTCTGGGGTCGCACAGAGTCGGACACGACTGAAACGACTTAGCAGCAGCTAGTGTTTACAGAAGAGTGATTTTCCATTTACTTCACTTTTTCTACATTCATTAGTTGTCATTCTATTAAAAGGTGAGTTTCATCTGCCTGTCTTTTTCTTTCTTTCCTTCTTTCTTCCTAGTGGGTTCTGTGGATTTCCATTTTCTCCAATGATTTGGGATACAAATTTAAAAGATTCTCAAATTGCTTTAGTTTGGGGTTACTAAAAATCTTTTCAGTCTAGCTTCTTTTCCCCTTTCATTTCCCTTTATTATTTGAACATTTTTTAAAAACTTTTTGGCCCAGAAAAATGGTACAAGCTTATTCTATACTTTCCTTCTACTTCTCTCTGCTTATTTTACTGGAAATGTTATATGGAAACCAAGATTTGGATATTCAGTGTTATTACTGATACTGGAGTGTCATTGCTCCAAGTCATTTCAGAGAAGAGAGTTAAAAAACAAGTGTGAGTGCACACACACACACACACACACATATATATATATATATATAACACTTGCTAAGTTGTGTCCAACTCTGTGATTCCATGGACTGCAGAATACCAAGCTTCCCTGTCCTTCACCATCTCCTAGAGTTTGCTCAAACTCATGTCCATTGAGTTGGTGATTTAGAAAAGCATATATAAATATGAATATATACATGAATATAAATGTTTTATGTATATATATATATATATATAATAGTTGTATATGTGTAAAAGTATGACCTTGTAGCAATATCTTCAATTCTGATGCTATATTTCAGGTTCATTCTAATTTTATTTTTCTTTTCCTATATTTTGGCTCTCCAGTTCAATACTGTGAAGCCCCCAGTCTACCAACTCTTACCCGCATGGGCTTCAAACACACCAGACCATGTCTTCAGCTTGCTGGGTCCAGTCATCCTTCTGTATATAGGTCCTTCTGTTGCTAGTTTCACTGAAAGGAAGGGGGAGAGATTGCTCCAAACATTTTTTTTTTTTTTAATTTCTTGTTTCTACTTATACCTTTCTTTTTCATTGCTATGGAAATATTTTGAGAGCAACAATTACATCTTAAAACTTCAGTGTCTCACTAAAAAATGTCCAGAACAATGTCTTACCCAAAATTTTGCAACTGGAAACCTGTGAGCTGAGTTCTACCAAAACACATTTTATTTAGCTTGTTTATAAAACAAAATATTGATTTAAAACAAAAATAATACATTTTAAAGTAAATATAATGTATTTCAAAGTAAACAAAATAATGGGTTTCTATAAAACAAAAAAATTAGTTTGTTTCAAAATTTATTTTACGGAAATTTTACACATAGGTATCAATTTCTGACTTCTTTCAAAATCAGAAGTTATGATATCAGTGAATTTATCCTCATGCATGAGAGGAAGAAAAACAAATGAGTAGTTGCATCTATATGTAGAAGGACATTTACAAAATGTTCAGCTTAGATCTCCTACCTGTTTGTCTCATTGACTACCTGGCACTTGAAGGAATTTGAGTTTATATCCTGACACACAGGAGGCATTGGTTGACGTTATGAATATTGTTTAGTTAACTGATTACGCAAGGTAAAATTTGGAGTTCCAAGTCAACTGAATCAACCTTTTCTAATAAAGCCGTGACAATTTTTCTTTGCTCTTTATTTCATTACATCCTTCACTTTTACCTAAATTCAGAAATCTGGTCCCTGTCATTTATGAATTATAGTAATTTTATCAGAGACTATTACTTACAGTTCTCTAAAAGTGGAGAAGAGTGTGCCAGAACCATTAGTTTCAGGGGAATAAAAATTGCTCATTCATAGTTTTGTGTGTGTGGTCTATGAGCTGTAAAGACCACTTAAGGTCACTGCTTCATATAATATTAGGTAAACATTTAAGAGGTAAATACTTTTATCCATCTTTGCTTCCAGCAAAGAAATAGACCATGAAAACTCCAGAGAACTGGCTTGATATATGTTTTCACTTTATTATTTTCCCTGAGCTGAGTTCTCAGTAACACTCTCATGTAGATGCAGGTAAGTGAACCATGCTCTGTGTGATGGGAAAAAGGCAGATGTATATGGGAAACTATGTCATATATATATATATATATATATATATATATATGACAGAGAGAGAGAGAGAGAGAAATTTATTTCTCTGTTCATGAGAAAGGCATTAATCTCCAGGAAAATGATCATCTATTCATTTGTGAATTTATAGGTAAGTTGGAAAGAGCGAGTAAATAAAGTCAATAAAATTTATGTATTAAAATAATTATCAGTTAATTAAAAGCAAAGGCATTACTTTACTGACAAAGGTTCATATAGTCAAAGCTATGGTTTTTACAGTACTCAGGTATGGATGGGAGAGTTGGAGCATTAAGAATGTTGCACATTAAAAAACGGATGCTTTCTAATTGTGCTGGAGAAGACTCTAGAGAGTCCCTTGGACTGCAAAGAGATCAAACCAGTCCATCCTAAAGGAAATAAATCCTGAATAATCACTGAAAGGACTGATACTGAAGCTCTAATATTTTGGTTACCTGATGCCAAGAGCTGATTCATTGGAAAAGACCCTGCTCCTGGGAAAGATGGGAGGCAAAGGAGAAGAGGGCAGCAGAGAATGAGATGGTTAGCATCACTGCCCCAGTGGACATGAATTTGAGCACACTCTGGGAGATGGTGAAGGACAAGGAAGCCTGGAATGCTGCAGTTCATGCAAGGAGTTAGACATGACTTAGGGACTGAAACAGCAATATATGTAATACTATATATTAAAGACTCAATGATTGTATAACATTTCCATTACTTATAGGTATTTCTCTGCTAACTGTAGGTAAATGTCACATTAAAAAAAGAAAAAAAAAACCCTATATTTTCCAATATATTAGTTGGTGGTAGATCAGTTAATGGTAAGTTAACTTGATATATCCCAGTTAATAGTGATTCTACCTCAAAAAATCAGAATGACACTTTATTGATGGTAAGGTTGACTGTTTTTTGTTTATTTTTATCTCCTCTTTCAATTATTCACTCATATGCCTGAAATGTCACTGAATTGTATATTACATATTAAGATGGTCACACTTCTCTCCTATTTAATGGAATTATTTTTCCTAAGTGACTCTTTCTCTTTTAATTATAGTTCTCATACACAAAAATTCAAAAATTTAAGTTGTTAGTTTTTTGTTATTTTTTTCCACCTTTGATTTATTCCCTACGATTCACATACTAATTCTGAATTTATATTCATGGGGAACCTTTTACTACTAATTTAATAAAGAATCAATGTACACCTCAGAGGAGCAAACTCTTCAACTTCTTACACAGACAGACACACAGACATCAACATAGTTCTCATATTGTGTCTTAGAACTGCCAGGGCAGTATTGAAGGTGAAAAAGAGGAAACCCAGGACATGTCTCTGCCCATTAACAAAATTAAAGGCTTTACTTTTTCCTGGGAGAGTGTGATTTAAGAGCTAATCAGCACCATGGCCCTTGCACATTATCTAAGAAAGTAGAAATTACTGGCTACTGAATCTGGTCTTGGAAGCTCCAGAGGGAATCTCTGCAGGCCCTCTGATAACTTTTTAATGCCAGCTTGAATATTTCTCCTTATGTAACTGGATTTGTTTGCTATACATAAAAAGGGGCAGCTAGCTGATCATCTGCCTTTTTTTGTATGTGTTTGAGTAGAACAGTTTACTTGTGCAGACAAAGTTTCTTGCATTCAGTGTTTCTCAACTCTGTTGGCAAGGACTGCTCTATTTGCTTTGCACAGTCCCATTAAATTATTCAATGGCATTCACATTCATATGTCTTTAGAACATTGGTTCCAAAATGAATCTTCATATTCAAAAGAAAGACATTATTTTTAGGCCATTGAAATCAGAAACAGTATCATAAAGAAAATGATTCTAAAAGTAAATTTTAATTTATTCATTAGGGCACAAAAAAATCTCTTCTCCAAGTTCTATAAATTTATTGCTCTTTAATATCAAGGCAAACCTTGCTGTGGAATAAAAAAATATATATTTTTCTCAATTTCATTGAGGTCTAAGATGAGGGCAAGAAAAAGAACGTGAAGGACAAAGATATCTGAATGCTCTAAATGTTTCTTTCCTTTGGGAAAATCTATATGAAGTTGCCACTGTAACTTCTGTCCTTTTAAGGCCAACACTTAGGGCTCTGAATGAGAATCTTGTAAATATCCCATTTGTTTATATATATATATATATATATATATATATATATAATACTGAAGAATTTCCATCATATTAATTCATGTGGAGAATATAAGTATTATACAAATCCAATGGATAGTATGGGTAAATAATTTAATTTAAAAATGTAAGCAAACACACACAGACACACAACAGGTGACTGGCATGAATAAAACAACTGCTGCAGAAACCTGCAAATATATATTTTGGTACTTGCTGTACTACACTGGAATGTGATCCTGCCTTTATATGTGCTCTATCTTAGTGTTAAAGGACTGATCAAGTAAGAAGTACTCTCATTTAGAATATTCCAGTATGGTAGTCACATTTTTAAGTCAAAAGTAGTTAGGTTAGTCTGTATAACTGTGGAAATCCTTGGTCAACATGGTCAAATGACTACCTGGGCAAATACCTTCTCTGTTTCAAAACGAAATTTAAAAAGATCATCAACGATAAATTCAAAACATCACCCAATTACAGGAAAGTGAAAATGAAAATCTTAGGATTTTTCCCCCTTAATCATGATTCCCTCTCTGACATTTATTTGTGCCCAGCCACTTTATTTCAGGACACATTCACAAGGCACTGCTTTTCTCTTTTCCAATCAATTTTGTGATTCACGTTTTCTTTTCAGTTCATTTCAGTTCAGTCGCTCAGTCATGTCTGAATCTTTGCAACCCCATGGATTGCAGCATGCCATGCCTCTCTGTCCATCACCAACTCTTGGAGTTTACTCAAACTCATGTCCATTGAATCAGTGATGCCATCCAACTATCTCATCCTCTCTCATCACCTTCACCTCCCACCTTCAATTTTCCCCAGCATCAGGGTCTTTTCAAATGAGTCAGTTCTTCGCATCAGGTGGCCAAATTACTGGAGTTACAGCATCAAAATCAGTCCTTTCAATGAATATTCAGGACTGATTTCCTTTAGGATGGACTGGTTGAATCTCTTTGCAGACCAAGGGACTCTCAAGAGTCTTCCCCAACACCACAGTTCAAAGCATCAATTGTTCCCCACTCAGCTTTCTTTATAGTCGAACACTCACATCCATACATGACTACTGGAAAAACAATAGCTTTGACTAGATGGACCTTTGTTGGCAAAATAATGTCTCTATTTTTTAATGTTGTCTAGGTTGGTCATAACTTACCTTCCATGAAGCAAGGGTCTTTTAATTTCATGGCTGCAGTCACCATCTGCAGTGATTTTGGAGCCCCCCAAAATAAAGTCTGCCACTGTTTCCACTGTTTCCCAATCTATTTCCCATGAGGTAATGGGACCAGATGCCATGATCTTAGTTTCCTGAATGTTGAGTTTTAAGGCAGCTTTTTCACTATCCTCTTTCACTTTCATCAAGAGGCTCTTTAGTTCTTCTTCATTTTCTGCCATAAGGGTGATGTCATCTGCATAGCTGAGGTTACTGATATTTCTCCTGGCAATCTTGATTCCAGCTTGTGATTTATGCAGCCCAGCATTTCTCATGATGTACTCTGCATATAAATTGAATAAGCAGGGTGACAATATACAGCCTTGACGTACTCCTTTTCCTATTTGGAACCAGTCTGTTGTGCCATGTCCAATTCTAACTGTTGCTTCCTGACCTGCATACAGATTTCTCAGGAAGCAGGTAAAGTGGTCTGGTATTCCCATTTCTTTCAGAATTTTCCAGTTTATTGTGATCCACACAGTCAAAGGCTTTGGCATAGTCAATAGAGCAGAGATAGATGATTTTCTGGAGCTCTCTTGCTTTTTCTATGATCCAGCTGATGTTGGCAATTTGATCTCTGGTTCCTCAGCTTTTTCAAAATCCAGCTTGAACATATGGAAGTTCACATACTGTTGAAGCCTGGCTTGAAGATTTTTGAGCATTACTTTACGAGTGTGTGAGATGAGTGCAATCATGTGGTAATTTGGCATTCTTTGGCATTGTCTTTCTTTGGGATTGGAATGAAAACTAGCCTTTTCCAATCCTGTGGCCACTGCTGAGTTTTCCAAATTTGCTAGCATATTGAATACAACACTTTCACAGCATCATCTTTTAGGATTTGAAATAGCTCAGCTGGAATTCCATCACCTCCACTAGCTTTGTTCGTAGTGGTGCTTCCTAAGGCCCACTTGACTTCACATTCCAGGATGTTGGCTCTAGGTGAGTGATCACACCATCATGATTATCTGGATCATGAAGATCTTTTATGTACAGTTCTGTGTATTCTTGCCACCTCTTCTTAATATCTTCTGCTTCTGTTAGGTCCATACCATTTCTGTCCTTTATTGAGCCCATCTTTGCATGAAATGTTCCCTTGTTATCTTTAATTTTCTTGAAACTATCTCTAGTCTTTCCCATTCTGTTTTTTTCCCTCTCTTTCTTTGCACTGATCACTGAGAAAGGCTTTCTTATCTTTCCTTGCTATTTTTGGATCTCTGCATTCAAAAGGGTATATCTTAACTTTTCTCCTTTGCCTTTTGCTTCTCTTCTTTCCACAGCTATTGCTAAAGCCTCCTCTGACAGCTATTTTGCTTTTTTGCACTTCTTTTTCTTGGGGATGGTCTTGATCCCTGTCTCCTGTACAATGTCATGAAGCTCCGTCCATAGTTCATCAGGCACTCTGTCTATCAGATCTAGTTCCTTAAATCTATTTCTCACTTCTACTGTATAATCATAAGTGATTTGATTTAGGTCATACCTGAATGGCTGAGTAGTTTTCCCTACTTTCTTCAATTTAAGTCTGAATTTGGCAATAAGTTCATGATCTGAGCCACAGTCAGCTCCTGGTCTTGTTTTTGCTGACTGTATAGAGTGTCTCCATTTTTGTCCACAAAGAATATAATCAATCTGATATTGTTGTTGACCATCTGGTGATGTACATATGTACAGTCTTCTCTTGTGTTGTTGGAAGATGTTTGCTATGACCAGTGTGTTTTTTTGGCAAAACTCTATTAGCCTTTGCCCTGCTTTATTCTGTACTCCAAGGCCAAATTTGCCTGTTACTCCAGGTATTTCTTGTGTTCCTGTTCACTATAATGAAAATGACATCTTCTGTGGGTGTTAGTTCTAAAAGGTCTTCTAGATCTTCATAGAACTTTCTTAAGTTTAGATTCTTCAGCATTACTGGTTGGGGCATAGACTTAGATTATCATAATATTGAATTTTTTGCCTTGGAAATGAACAGAAATCATTCTGACATTTTTGAGATTACATCCAAGTACTGCATTTTGAACTCTTTTTTGACTATTATGGCTACTCCATTTCTTCTAAGGGATTCTTGCCCACAGTATTAGATAATGATCATCTGAGTTAAATTCATCCATTCCAGTTCATTTTAGTTTGCTGATTCCTAAAATGTTGACGTTCACTCTTGCCATCAAAAGGAAAATTTGACTGCTTCCAATTTGCCTTAATTCATGAACCTAACATTCAAACTTTCTATGCAATATTGCTGTTTACAGCATCAGACCTTGCTTCCATCACCAGTCATGTCCACAACTGGGTGTTGCTTTTGCTTTGGCTCCATCTCTTCATTCTTTCTGGAATTATTTATCCACTGATCTCCAGTAGCATATTGGGCACCTAACCGACCTGGGAAGTTCATCTTTCAATGTCCTATCTTTTTGCTTTTTCATACTGTTCTTAGGGTTCTACTGGTTCCATTCTCTTCTCCAGTAGGCCACATTTTGTCAAAACTCTCCACCATGAGCCATCTGTCTTGGGTGGCCCTATACAGCATGGCTCATAGATTCATTGAATTAGACAATGCTGTTGTCTATGTATAACACATTTTCTTTCACTAATTTACAATTCTTTTGCACAGTATAAAGGAAGAGAATATCAGGAAACTTTGCTTTTCTATACTTAGATACTGGAAATCAGTTATTTTTTCCTTCGACCTCCTGAAGACATGATTCACTTATCAGTATAAGTACATTAGCAGTGTACAATGCAATCAGCTGGGTTTAGAACACTATAATATAATGAAAAATAAATAAAATTGGGCTCAAATGTACTAAATCCCAAGTCCCAGACCCAGTGTCATTAGTGCAAGGCAGCTTAATGTGATTAATCACTTGATCTACCTGAATTTGAATTTCATTTTGAAAAAATTCCTAGCAACATTTTAGGATGAATGACATGATGTAAAAATACCCTTTAAATTGCAAAAAGTTGGTTCAAATCCAAAAACTAAATTATTATATGTAGCTGACTATTGAGGTTAGAGGTTAGAGGTTGAGAATTAGAAGGTAGCCTACATTGAACTAATCGTGAGAGAGCCAGAAACATTACAGAAAATGACTTGACATAGCCAAAGAATGTTGAAACTACCCTACAATAGTGCTCATTTCACATGCTAGCAAGGTAAGGCTTGATATTTTTCAATGTAGGCTCCAACAGTATGTGAATAGAGAATTCCAGATGCTGGATTTAGAAAGGGCAAAAGAACCAGAGATCAAATTGTGAGTATCCACTGGATCATAGAAAATGCAAGAAAATTCCAGGAAAACATCTACTTATGCTTTGACTGTGTGGACCTCAACAAACTGTGGGAAAGTCTTCAAGAGATGGGAATAACAGACCACCTTACCTGTCTCCTACGAAACCTATGTGTGAAACAGGAAGTGACAGTTAATACAGTTAATACAGACATGGAACAATTAACTGGTTCAAACTTGAAAAAGGAGTACATCAAGACTGCATATCGTTACCCTTCTAGTTTAACTTATATGCAGAGAACAGCATGTGAAATCCCAGGCTGCAAGAATCACAAACTGGAATCCAGATTCCCAAGAGAATATCAATACCCACTCTAATGGCAGAAAGTGAAGAGGAATTAAAAGCCTGTTGGTGATGGTGAAAGAGGAGAGTGAAAAAGATGTCTTAACTCAACATTCAAAAAACTGAGATCATGACATCTGGTCCCATCACTTCATGGCAAATAGATGAGAAAAACTTGGAAACAGTGGCAGATTTTATCTTCTTGGACTCCAAAATCACTGCAGACGGTGATTGAAACCAGAAAATTAAAAGACATGTTCCTTGGAGAAAAGCTATGGCAAACCATTTTGTTGTTCATTTGCTTAGCTGGGTCCACTCTTTATGACTCCATGGACTGCAGCATGTCGGGCTTTCCTGTCTTTCACTGTCTCAGGGTTTGCTCAGACTCATGTCCACAGAGTCCATGATGCCATCCAAACAACTTGTCCTCTGTTGTCCCCTTCTGCTCTTGCCCTCAATCTTTCCCAACATCAGGGTCTTTTCCAATGAGTCACCTCTTTTCACATCTGGTGGCTAAAGTATTGGAGCTTCAGCTTCAGCATCAGTCCTTTCAGGAACATTATGGGTGATTTCCTCAGGACTGAGTGGTGTGATCTCTTTGCCGACTCTTGTCTTCTTCAACACCACAGTTTGAAATCATCATGTCTTTGGGGCTCAGCCTTTTTTATGGTCTAACTCTTTCATTGGTACATGACTACTGGAAAAACCATAGCTTTGACTATAGGCACGTTACAGAATTTTGTTGACAAAATGATGCCAATGTTTAATCTTAATACACTGCCTAGGTTTGTCATAGCTCTTCTTCCAAGGACCAGTGTCTTTAAAGTTCATGGTTACAGTCACTGTCCGCAGTGATTTTGGAGCCCAGGAGAATAAAGTTTATCACTGTTTCCATAGTTTCCCCACCTATTTGCCATAAAGTGATGGGGCTGGATGCCATGATCTTAGTTTTCTTGAAAGTTGAGTTTTAAACAAGCTTTTTCACTCACTCTTCTTTTTCATATTTATAAAGAGGTTGTTTAGTTCTTCTTCACTTTCTGTTTTTAGGATGGTGTCATCTGTATATTTAAAGTTATTGATATTCACCCAACAATCTTGATTCCAGCTTGAACTTCATCCACCCAATATTTTGCATGATGTACTCTGCATGTAGGGGCTTCCCTGGTAGCTCAGCTGGTAGAGAATCTGCCTGAAATTCTTTGTAGAAGGAGAGTAGGAGAGTCTCCTACTCTCCTACTCCTACCTCCTACTGAAGTAGGAGACCTTGGTTCAATTCCTGTGTCAGGAACATCCCCTGAAGAAGAGATAGGCTACTCACTCCAGTATTCTTGGATTTCTAACAGTGGCTCTGAGGGTAAAGAATTCACTAGCATTGAGGCAGACCTGGGTTCGATCCCTGGGTTGAGAAGATCCCCTGGAGGAGGACATGGCAAACCACTCCAGTATTCTTGCCTGGAGTGTCCCCTTGGACAGAGGATCCTGGGGGGAAACAGTCCCTAGGGCCACAAAGAGTCAGACATGACTGAGCAACTAAGCACACAGCACAGTGACTAAGCACACAACACAGCACTCTGCATCTAAGTTAAATACAGGGTGACAATATTCAGACTTGACATGCTTCTTTCTCAGTTTGGAACCTGTCCATTGTTCCACCTCTGGCTCTAACTATTGTTTCTTGATATGCATACAGGTTCCTCAGGAGAGAGGTAAGGTGTTCTGGTATTCCCACCTCTTGAAGAATTTTCCACAGTTTGTTTTGATCCACACAGTCAAAGCCTTTAGCATAGTCAGTGAAGCAGAAATAAATGTGTTTTCTGGAATTCTCTTGTTTTTTCTTTGATCCAACAGATGTTGTTATTTTTAACCTCTGTTCCCTTGCCTTTTCTAAATCTACCCGGTACATCTGGAAGTTTGTGGTTTCTGTATTGTTGAAGCTTAGCTTGAGGATTTTGAGCATTACCTTCCTAGCCTGTAAAATGAGCACAATTGTGCTGTAGCTTGAATGTTATTTGGCATTGCCCTTCTTTGAGATTGGAATGAAAACTGAACTTTCCAAGTTCTGTGGCCACTGCTGATTTTTCTAAATTTTTTGGCGTGGTGAGTGTCTTTTATTGTGTTCATCTTTGCATGAAATCTTCCCTCAGTATCTCTAATTTTCTTGAAGTGATCTCTAGTCTTTATCATTCTATTGTTTCCTTCCCTGCATTGTTCACTTAAGAAGGCTTTCTTATCTCTCCTTGATATTCTTTGGAACTCTGCATTCAATTGGGTATACCTTTCCCATTCTCCTTTGCCTTTCACTTCCCTTCTTTTATCATCTATTTGTAAGGGCCCATCAGACCACCATATTGCCTTCTTGCATTTCTTTTTCTTGGGGGTGGTTTTAGTCATCACCTCCTGTAGTGTTACAAACCTCTGTCCATAGATTTTTTTTAGGCACTCTGCCTATCAGATCTAATGCCTTGAGTCTATTTGTCACTTCCACTGTATAATCATAAGGGATTTGATTTCGGTCATACCTGAATGGTCTAGTGTTTTTCCCTATTTTCTTCAATTAAAGCCTGAATTTAGCAATAAGAAGCTCATGATCTGAGCCACAGTCAGCTCCTGGTCTTGTTTTTGCTGAATATATAGAGCTTCTCCATCTTTGGGTACAAAGAATATAATCAATCTGGTATCAATATTGACTATCTGGTGATGTCCATGCGTAGTCATTTCTTGTGTTGTTGGAAGAGGGTGTTTGGTATGACTATTGCATTCTCTAAGCAAAACTCTGTTAGCCTTTGACCTACTTCAATTTATATTCCAAGACCAAACATGCCTGTTACTCCAGGTATGTCTTGACTTCCTATGTTTGCATTCCAGTCCCCTATGATGAGAAGGACATCTTTTTTTTTTTTTTTTTGGTGTTAGTTCTAGAAGGTCTTGTAGGTCTTCATAGAACCATTAACTTAATTTTCTTTGGCATTAGGGCTTGGGACATAACTTCGGTTTCTGTGACATTGAATGTCTTGCCTTGAAAAGGAACCGAGATCATTCTGTCACTTTTAAGGTTGCACCCAAATACTGTGTTTTGTTTATTTGTTTGGTTGGTTTTCGCTTTGAGGGCTATTCCATTTCTTCTAAGGGATTTTTTGCCCATTTTAGTAGATATAATGGTTACCTGAATTAAAGGCACCCATTTCTGTTCATTTTAGCTCACTGATTCCTAAAATATCAATGGTCCCTCTTGTCGTCTCCTGTTTGACCACTTTCAATTTATCTTGATTCATGGACCTAACATTCCAGGTTCCTACGCAATATTGTTCTTTATCACATCAGACTTTACTTTCACCACCAGACATCTACCCTATTGGGTATCATTTTCACTTTGGTTCAGCCTCTTCATTTCTTCTGGACTTATTTCCCCACTCTTCTCCTGTGGCACTCTCTGATCTGGGGGTTTCATCTTTCAGTGTCATATCTTTCTGTCTTTTCATACTGTTCATGAGGTTCTCAAAGCAAGAATCCTGAAGTTGCTTGCCATTCCCTTCTCCAGTGCCCCATGTTTGTCGTAACTCTCCACCATGACCTGTCAGTCTTGGGTGGCCTTACATGGCATGGTTCATATTTTCATTGAGTTACATAAGGATGTGACACATGTAATCATGTTGGTTTGTTTTCTGCCATTGTGATTTTTATTCTGTCTACCCTCTGACAAACCTAAACAGTGCATTAAAAAGCAGAGACATCTCTTTGCTGACAAATGTCTGTATAGTCAAAGCTATGTTTTTTTTTTGTTTGTTTGTTTGTTTTTTCCTGAAATCATGCATGGATGTGAGAGTTGGATCGTAAAAAACCTGAATGCTGAAAATTTGATGCTTTTGAATCGTGGTGCTGGAAAAGATTCTTGATAGTCCTTTGGACAGCAAGGTAATCAAAGCAGTCAATCTGAAAGGAAATCAACTCTGAATATTCATTTGAGGACTGATGCTGAAGCTGAAGCTCCAATAATTTGTCCCCCAGATGCAAAGAGCCAACTCAATGGAAAAGATCCTGATGCTTGGAATTATTGAAGGCAGAAGGAGAGCTGAACAACAGAAGATAATATGGTTAGATGGCATCACTGATTCAATGGACATGAGTTTGAGCAAACTCTGGAAGATACTGAAGGACAAGGAAGCCTGGTGTGTTGCAGTCCATGGGATCATAAACAGGTGGACATTAGTGACTGAACAACAACAATTAGAGAAAATATATGTTGAAAAATTAGTTTTATTATTATTATATTGAGAAGAAGTTATATTCTAATGAATTTAAATTAGCAATTTGTCTTATGCCAGTACACATTGCATAGTGCAGGGGATAAAATATGAGTATTATAATGCTTTGCTTGTAATTTTAATTAACACACCTCTGAGAACTGAAACCTCAAGGAGATAGAGACAATGCCAAGACAACAGAATCCTCAATCTTTCAAAGGAAAAATAATACAATAAAATTCATTCAACTCAAGCCATAAGATTTCTGCTTGGATTATCTAAATAATTGTTCTGATTATAAGTTTAAGAGAAAAACTAGAAATGAGATATATTTCCTCTTTCTCCTACTGGTAAATTTCATTTGAAATGTATGATTTTGCATCTAGTAACTTTTATTCAAATCACCTGGCTTTCAAACAGGTAAAATAGTTAATAATTAGTTAATGTCATGGAAAGTGGTCAAAATTTAAAAGACAGCAAGGAAACTGAATAAATATGCCCAATCTTCAGGAAAAAATCAGGTGAAGAAATAACCACCTGGTTATTGTCAACAGTGACCTAATCTATCTTTGGCTCCCAGTGGCTCAGGGGTAACGTGTCTCCCTGCCAATGTAGGAGATGTAGGAGATGTGGGTTCAATTCTTGAGCCAGGAAGATCCCCTGGAGGAGGAAATGGTGACCCACTCCAGTATTCTTGCCTGGAGAATCCCATGGACAGAGGATCCTTGAAGACTATAGTCCATGGAGTCACAAAAACTCAGACATGATTTAGTGACTGAGCAATCTATCTTTGCTCATATGTATAGAACATTGAACACTTAATGGATGTGTTAACCAGAATTATTATATATTACAAAGCTGAAGTAATTCACTGTATATCCGGAGAACGGTTATTCTAAGAGAGGGAATCATATAGAAAGAGAGAGGGTTTGGGGATAAATATGTAATACTCTTTCATTCTAGTGTCAAACCATTAAAGTAAGAATATAATATGTTAACTCCATTTATTTGCAGAATAGGTTTTGCCGGAGACAATATTGAGAAGGATATACTCATTATATTGTGGTGGCAAAAATCATTCAGTAGGAAAATGTAGAAGGTACGGTTGGTGAACAAACTACAGAGAGCAATTCTTTTAATTCTTTCTTTTTCTTCTATGTGGTTTTTACTTCAATTTTACTTTTATCATCAACACTGATATTAAAGAATGTGGAAGAACACTAAAACTTACTAACATTTGAAGCTATAATGCTTTTGGACGTAGTTTTAAAACTGATTAGTGATGAGGACAGTAATTTCTAATACCAATTGACACTTCCTCCTCCACCTTTCATGCATTCAAAGGGTTCTGGGCTCCAAACTGCTCTTAGGTATTGTTGAAGGCTGTCTTTAAAAATAGCTGATAGTCATATCACCCTCAGCAGGGTTAGGCCTTCAATGGGTAGCAAGTGGAAACAGACCTATAAGTACTAAGCAAGAAGAAACAGTTTGGCTTTAGAAAACATCTGTAAGTAGCTCAGGTAAAGTCAAAGAATGTTCATCCTCTTAAAAAAGAGCTATATCATTTAATAGAAAAATCTGTAATCACTTTTTAAAATCCAGATGCATATCAGAATTCTCTTGGAATATTTTGAAAAATACAAATGCCCAGGAAATGCTTTTTTTTTTTTCTTTTTGCCAGAGCTCCAGATATGTTTCTAATGAGCAATCATGTTTAAAAAAACTGGACTATATGATAAACTTTTACTCTTATCTAGTTTGTTTTTCTAGTTTGTTTTTCTATATCTTATTCAGTGCTCCCATTTCATTTAGCTTATGTTCTCAAACTTCTCCATATCTTTGTTGTTGTTGTTGTTGCTGTTCTTTCTCAAGCCATCAAGTGTGGTAGAAAAGCTAGTAGAAAAATGTATATATATACATATAGTATATATATAATATATATACATACATAGTTTATGTATACATATATAATACATATATATACAAATATATATGTATACATAAACTATGTATGTATATGTTTTAATATATACATATAGTTATATGTGTATATATAAACATTATACATAGACATATATAATGTATATATAAACATTATATATACATTATATATATGTATATATAAACTTTATGTATATATAAATATATATATGTATACTAGTAGAAAAATGTATATATACACATTATATATTTATGTATATATAAACATATAAAATATATATATTTTAAAACATATGAATTTTTGCCTAACTAAAAAAATTATGACATTTTGATTCTACTTGTTTGACTCAATATGAATAGAATGCTAGATTTCTAATTAAAAAATAGATATGCTACAAACAACAAAGGTTCACTGTATAGCATCAGGAATTATAGTCAGTATCTTGTAATAGCTTATTATGAAAAACAGTTTCAAAAATAATATATGTTTCTGTATAACCAAATCACCTTGCTCTGCACCTGAAACATTGTAAGTCAACTATACCTCAATAAATATACATGTATTTTTAAAAAGGACTATATGGGGATATTTTAGTTAGTTTGTTTCACTTTTTCTGTTTCATATTCAGTGCTCCCACTTCATTTAGTTTATGTTTTCCAACTTATCCATCTCTTTTTCTGATGCTTTTCTCAAGTCTTTATCAAACATAGTAGTAGAAAAACTTTTGTGTACATATAATATACACATATATATATTTTAGAACACTTCTGAATTTTTACCTAATTAAAAAATGTATGACATTTTGATTCCATTTGTTTGACTTAATATAAATAGAATGCTAGATTCCTAATTTAAAAATATATAGATATACACACCAAGCAACAATGATTTACTGTATAGGACAGGGAACTATAGTCAATCTTGTTATCAAGTATAATGGAAAACAATTTCAAAAATACCATATATGCATATGTATAATTGAATCATATAAACAAAAAAGAGTTACACTCTGAAATTTAGTAATGTATGCTTCCCTGGTGGCTCAGAGGTTAAAGCGCCTGCCTGCAATGCAGGAGACCTGGGTTCGATCCCTGGGTTGGGAAGATCCCCTGGAGAAGGAAATGGCAACCCACTCCAGTATTTTTGCCTGAAGAATCCCATGGACGGAGGAGCCTGGTGGTCTACAGTCCACAGGGTCGCAAAGAGTCGGACACGACTGACCAACTTTACTTTACTTTACTTTACTTTGCTTTTATTTTATGGTTTTTGCCAGTTTTTCAAAATATCTTATAACATCTAATAAAAACGTATGATACAAAATTTTAAATATATTTAAATGTAAGATGTGATTAATATAAATTAATTAACTATAAATCTATTATATTAAAAAGAAACTAACCTCAATGACTTATTTCCTACTGTTGACAAATTTAGAAATCAGTGCACTAAAATGGACAAGAATGGGTTAATTTAATTCAAATGACCATTATATCATTATATCTGAAGCAGAAGATATTAAGAAGACGTGACAAGAATACACAGAAGAACAATAAAAAGGAGATCATAATGATCCAGATAATCATGATGGTGTGATCTCTCATCAAGAGCCAGACATCCTGGAGTGTTAAGTCAAGTGAGACTTAGGAAACATCACTTTGAGCAAAGCTAGTGGAGGTGATGGAATTCCAGCTGAGTTATTACAAGTCCCAAAAGATGATTCTGTGAAAGTGAGGCACTCAATATGCCAGCAAATTTGGAAAACACAGCAGTGGCCCCGGGACTGGAAAAGGTCAGTTTTCTTTCCAATCCCAAAGAAAGACCACGCCAAAGAATACTCAAACTTCTGCACAATTGCACTCATCTCACACGCTAGCAAAGTAATGAACAAAATTCTCCAACCCAGGTTTCAGCAATACCTGAACCGTGAACTTAAAAAT
Organism: Bubalus bubalis; assembly: GCF_019923935.1. Lineage (NCBI taxonomy): Eukaryota > Metazoa > Chordata > Mammalia > Artiodactyla > Bovidae > Bubalus > Bubalus bubalis. The sequence continues at coordinate 45,802,145 of NC_059178.1, forward strand.
ATTCAAGTTGGATTTAGAAAAGGCAGAGGAACCAGAGATCAAATGACCAACATCCATTGAGTCATAGGAAAGGCAAGAGAATTCTAAAAAACATCTACTTCTGCTTCATTGACTATACTAAAGCCTTTGACTGTGTGGATCACAGCAAACTGTGGAAAATTGTTCAAGAGATGGGAATACCAGACCACCTAAACTGCCTCCTGATAAATCTGTATGAATGTCAAGAAGCAACAATTAAAACTGGACATGGAACAATAGACTGGTTCAAAATCGGGAAACAGTACATCAAGGATGTATATTGTCACCCTGCTTATTTAACTTATATGCAGAGTATATCATGCAAAATGCTGGGCTGGATGAAGCACAAGCTGGAACCAAGAATGCCAGGAAAGATATCAATAACCATGGATATGCAGATGGCACCATCCTACGGCAGAAAGTGAAGAACTAAGAACCTCTTAATGAAAGTGAAAAAGGAGAGTGAAAAAGCTGGCTTAAAACTCAGCTTTCAAAAAACTAAGATCATGGCATCTGGTCCCATCACTTCATGGCAATTAGATGGGGAGACAACAGAAACAGTGAGAGAGTTTATTTTCTAGGATTCCAAAATCACTACAGATAGTGACCGCAGCCATGAAATTAATAGGCCCTTGCTCCTTAGAAGAAAAGCTGTGATAAACTTCAACAGCATATTAAAAAGCAGAGATATTTCTTTGCCATCAAAGAAATATCTAATTTCTAATCAAAGCGATGGTTTTTCCAGTAGTCATGTATGGATTCGAGAGTTGGAACATAAAGAAAGCTGAACACCAAAGAATTGTTGCTTTTGAACTCTGGTGTTGGAAAAGACTCTTGAGAATCCCTTAGACTGTAAGAAGATCAAACCAGTCCACCTAAAGGAAATCAGTCCTGAGTATTCATGGGAAGGACTGATGCTGAAGCTGAAGCTCCAGTGCTTTGGCCACCTCATGTGAAGAACTGACTCATTGGAAAAGACCCTGATGTTGAAAAAGATTGAGGGCAGGAAGAAAGGGGAATGACAGAGGATGAGATGGTTGGATGGCATCACCAACTCAGTTGACATGGGTTTAAGCAAACTTCGCAAGTTGGTGATGGACAGGGAAGCCTGGCATGCTGCAGTCCATGGGGTCATAAAGAGTTGGACATGACTGAGCAATTGAGCTGAATTTTACTGAACTGAACTGTGATGGTATTTGCTGTGGAGAAGATCAGATTATTACACATTAATTTAGCTGAGAACTACAGAAGGTCTGTGCAGAAGATCCCCAGGAGATCTTCCCTTGGTAAATAAGACTGACCTCCTATGACAGAAATGAACACTGATGATTCATAAATATTCATTTTATGGGTTGGATTTTCTCTTCAAAATATATATTCTCACCCCAGTACCCCTGTATATGACTGTACTTGGCAATAGAATTGTGGAAGATGTAATTAGTTAAGTTGAAGTAGTGTTGAAGTATCATTGACCCTCAACTGAATATGACTTGTGTTTTTATGAGAAGTAAGAAATTTGGACCCAGAGAAGCACAAAGGCAAGACAATATGGACAATGTGAAGAGACAGAGAAGAGGTCCATTTGAGGTTGATAGGAGAGATTGGGATTATGCTGCTGAAAGCCATGAACACTTACTATTACCAGAAGCTGGAAGAAGGAAGGAAAGACCCTCCTGTGGAGGTTTTAAAAGGAACATGATCCTATCAACACCTTGAATTGGGAATTGTAGATTTCAAACTGCAAAGAAGATACATTTCTCTAACTAAGCACTCAGTTTATAGTGCTCTATTATGGTGATCTTACAAAATAAAGCCACTTTATGGTACTGCATTATCTTTGTGATATTCAAGTTCCTGTGCTGGTTTCATGAGTTCATATAAGAGAGAGCAAAAGCATATTTCAGGGAAAAGATATTTCATTTTTTTTTTACTTGTATCTGAGGTGTAGAAAGTGGCACTGCCATTGATAAATACAAAATCAATTTACATTGGTATAATGCATATTACACAAAATGTAGAATTATCAGTAATCCTTATATTCTGAAATCTTCTACTATTGACTTAATGTTTATTTCTAAGTGGTCTAGTAGAACACCTGTAACACAAAGCTTAAGATAATTTTCATATTATCATTCTGGTGATTTTTATTTTTAAATCAACACATGGATAACTATAAACTAGACTTCTGTTTTCTAGTTTTAACATTTGAAGTTTGGGTTAGAAAACATAATTTTTTTTACAAATGAAAAGATTACAATAGCCATGTCTCATGCCTTTCAATATATATAGCATTCTTTAAGTATTAAATCATTGTAAAAAAAGTATTAAATCATTGCCGATCTTTGGTTTTCAAAAAATATAGCTTACAGAATCAAAATTGCTGTTTTATACTAGATTTTAGGAGCAATTATCTATTGCATAACTATGTACTCTATTCATCACACAATAATGATATTGTAAAAATATGGAGAAAATATTGTATGTGTTTAACTGAAATATTTTATTTTGCAATTACTTGACATTGTTCAGTAAAATTGTCATGTCCACAAAAAGAAATGAGAGTTTTAAATGAAATATACATTTAGCTGTAATCTGGATGATGGGATACAAGTATTGACCCAATTATTTTTTCTACAAGTGTTTGGCTATAGATTTCCTAGATTTAGATAATATATGTTATGTCTTAATGTACTTAATGTATTTATTATAAAATGAACATATAAGTGTTATAACAAACTTGAAAGTTAAAGTAAACATAGGGATTAGTTATGGATTTAGAGGGAGGAGAGATCATTATTATTATTATATTCAGATTATTGTAATCTAGTAAATGTTTATAAAAAGGATTGCAAATGCCTTAGATACAGATAAACTGGAGGAGTTTTGACATCTTTGAGTAAATCTTCCAGTTTTTAGATTAATTTTGAGACAGTAAATATAGAGAGTAGTGAAGGAGTAATGATGGAGACTAGCCCTGTCACAGAACACCAAAAAGCAGGTGTTCCTGGGAACATTAAAATCTGTGAGGAAAACATGAGCTCAGAGAGAATCCTAGGCAGTCTCTTACTTACATTAAGACCTAGGCAATGGCAGTCTGTTGCTGAGAAGATGCAGCAGATTTTAGAGAGAATAGCTTGAGGGTACCCAGGATGAACTGAATATGAAGGTAGAACAGGAGAAAAAAGATAAAACTTCCAGGCACTCAGATCCCAAGCTCTGCTAAAGGGAGGGTTGAAATTCCATCCTCAAATTAATTAAATTACTTGCAAATTTGAATTTAATGTAAGTAAGAACAGAGACTAGACCATGCTCAACTGTAGAATAGATCAAACAAAAACCAGACTAAGCACAACAAACTAGATTGACTCAGCAACCTCTTTTTCATGATGCCAGTCTGAACAAAAAAGAGGCATGCACTTGCATAGACAAAAATTATGTACTTTATTATTTCCAGTTCTTTTCCACATAATGCCTGTGTTCAACCAGAATTATGAGGGGAAAAAAAAGTGTGACGAGTCATTAAAAGGCAAAATGATCAGTAGAAACAGAAGCACTCATGTTGAAATTATCAAAGATGAACTTTAAAACAATAAGTACAATAAAGGATATAACAAAGAATGTATATAGAAAAATAAGATAAAATTAGCAATTTTGGTTAAAAATTCTAGAATGAAAAAATTGGCATCAGAGATCAAGAATAATTTTGATGAGTTTATTAGCAGCATGGATACAGCACAAGAAAGAATTAGTGAATGTGAGGACAGAACAGTTGAAATTATCTAAAAAGGAAAAAACAAAACAAAACAAAAATGGAAAACATAGTATCTGTGAAAAACAAATAAGTCAGCCTAAAATTTGTTTATACGGAGACCCAAAAGCAGCAAAAAAAGAGGAAATGGGGTGAAAAATATATATATAGGAAGAAATATTGGCTGAATTTGATGAAACATCAAATTACAAATTAAAGAAATTCAGATTCAGTGCACCCCACACATGACTAAAACAAATTAAACACACAACATAAAGATAAAGAGAAAATCTTAAAAGTTTCCTGAGAAAAAGACTTATTTACAGAAAATAAGGAAAATGGATGAGATGTCATGAGAGAGAATAGAGTGAAGGCAGAAAGCAAATGTAAATGTGTTTTGAAAGTGCTGAGTAAAATGAAGAAAAAGAATAAAAGGGAAGGGAGAGAAGAAAAAGCAACTTACATACTTGATTTCAAATATGCAAGTTGTTAAAATAAAGTGATTTGAAAATCCCCCAAGTAACCAAACCAGTTGAGTCCCAAAGCAAAATTGCTGCTGCTGCTGCTTAGTTACTTCAGTTGTGTCCGATTCTGTGTGACCTTAAAAACTGTAGCCCGCCTGGCTCCTATGTCCATGGAATTTTCTAGGCAAGTATACTGGAATGGGTTGCCATGCCCTCTTCCAGGGGACTTACCAACCCAGGTATCGAACCCAGGTCCACCGCATTGCAGGTGGATTCTTTACCAGCTGAGCTACCAGGGAAGTCCCTTGAGGAAAACTAAACCTACCTTGTTTTATGAACATTAGGGAAACTTTAGTTATTCCTTGTTCCTCTGATGGCCAAAAAATGTTATCTTCCTAAAATGGTATAAGATAATCATTTAAACCCCCAACTCCACAAATGGAAACCCTCATTGTAATCCAATTTTTGTAAAAGATAAATAACTTTCTCATTTTCACTTTATAGACTATCCTGTAACATTTTGGCCCTCACCTTCACATCAGTTTTGAATTTGAAGACTCGCAGTTTGCAAACTGTATTTTTGTGCACAATTAACTCTTTCTTACTAAACACTACTTTACTGGCCTAGTTTTAACTTTATTGTTTCTGAAGTTTTGACATTGTAAAGGCAGTGTGGTACTGGCTTAAGAAAATGTTCAGGGACTTGGATTTCATAGAATTCTTAGGTGCAATGTCAAAAACAATTCATAAAAAATAACTAACAAAAAAAGAAAAACAAGCCATCAAAAAAGAAAGACAAGCCACAAATTAGGAGAAATTATTTGCAGATTATATATCTAATAAATGACTTGCATACAGAAAACATAAAAGTTTTTTTAAATTAAATAATCAGAGGAAAAAAATCAAATAAAAAATCTTCATAGAGATTTGCAGTCAATAAAGCAGTTTTTAGGAATGGCTATTAAGCACAACAGAAGAGTCATAAGATTTTTAGCAATTATGAAAATAAAAAAGTAAAACAGGATTCCACTTCACACCCAACTACTATAACCATACTCATAAAATACAGACTATAAGTATGTATACAAGTTACAACTTCTTTATATGTGTGCACTAAGTTGCTTCAGTCATGTCTGACACTTTGGGACCCTATGGATTTTAGTTCCCCAGGCTCTTCTGTCCATGGAATTCGCCAGGCAAGAATACTGGAGTAGGTTGCCATGCCTTCCTCTAGTGGAACTTCTCAACACAAGGATCGAACGCATGTCTCTTATGTCTCCTACACTGACAGATGGGTTCTTTACCACTAGTGCCTATAATGATGGTTAAATGGGAATGTTAAATTGGATAGCCAGTTTGGAATTTGATAGCTTTTTGAAAATTAAGCAGAAATTTACCATTATGACCCAACAACTCCACACCTGGGAATCAACCAAGAGCAGTTAGGTATGCAAAGGTTTTCGTGGGAGCATTATTCACAATAGCCCCAGATTAGAACCAATCCCAGTGTGCATCACATGATGAAAGTATAAGCAAAATGTTTTATATAAATTGAGCACAATTGATCAATATATAAAGAACAAAATACTAACATATACAACAAGGATAAACCTCAAGATCATTACATAAGTGAAGAAAACAGAGTAGAAGACTACATATTATTTCATTATTTCATTTTTATGAAACTACTGGAAAAAAAAAGAAAACATATGAAAACATATGCATAGAGAAAGCATGTAAATGACTGTTTATAACTAGAGATAGAGACAGAGATTAAGAAATTTTTGATGTTATATCTGTCCTGTCTACAGGAGTGGAGAGTGGCAGCTCATGTGTTGGTTTTCGTCATTTTTTATTATATGCAATATGAAGCTCTTGCATTAAGTGGTTTTACTTCTGGAAATGGCACTCTACTTCTGAAGCATGATTCCCACACTGTTCAGGCTAATGATTATTAGAATTGTGTTTGTGTGATTCCTTGGCTTTCTACTACTCTCCTGATCTTTCTTTCCATACTGAAATTCTTTTAAAAATCATCCAAATATATACACACTGCAACATATATCAGTATGAGGTCATTTGCATTAAAAAAAATCTCATCTTATTTGTGAAGCAGGTTTCTTTCAACATGTCAAAGCATACGCTCTTGCTGAATCCATCTGAGCTCTTTTCAAAGACTCCTTCTAAGCAAAGTACTTTCGTTTAAAAAATGAATATTTCCTATACCCAAGTTAACTTTTTGTGTTGAGCTGAAGTAATAAAAAATATCAGCTCAATGGGAAATTTGGGGAGATATTATATAGCAAATCCAGGAAGATTAAGTAGGAAATGACTCTCTAAGTTTGATGTATGACATTAATGATGTAGCTCATGGGCTGAGAGGGGCAGTTATTTCTTAGCATTTTGTTATGAGGAAACCAGTGATGACTTCAATGCTTTAACTGTGAAATATTTAAACAGACTTTGAATTTTTCTGTAATAATTACCTTTTAATTACTTAAAAAATGTACAACTTTGCTGCCAAGAAGAAAATTCACCCTCGTGGTAGCCAATACTTTACCATCACTTCCAATTATAATGTTCATGACTTTGATGAGGTTAATATGAGACATTTGGTCCATCTCCATTGTTACCTTATGACTTAATGGTAGATAATGACAATAGATTTAAGTCTTGCATGTCCAATGGAAAAATAAACTCAGGCCGATTTCAAAGGATTGGCAATGTATATACATCAATTTTATATACACATATATATACACACACACACACACATATATATATATATAATTGGCCATTATCAAATGCTAAGTGATATGTCAAGACTGTATAGATCTTAAACATAGTTCAAGGTTTTAAAGAAATAAAACTTCCTTTGGGTTGCAATAGTAAGAAAAGATGTAATAGAATATCTAAGCAAGCAGAAACCTAGGAAATTGAGAGGGACTTTGGTGGGGATGGAGGAGAAACTGGCAAACCTCCCCAGTATACTTGCTATGAGAATCCCATGAACTGTATAAAAAGGCAAAAAGATATGACACCCAAAGAGGAACCCTGGGTCTGAAGGTGTCCAATATGCTACTGGGGAAGAGTGGAGGACAACTACTAATAGCTCCAAGAGAATGAAGCAGTTGGGCCAAAGCAGAAATGATGCCTGGTTGTGGATGTGTTTGGTGGTAAAACTAAAGTCCAATGCTGTGAAGAACAGTATTGCATAGGAATCTGGGATAATGGGTCCATGAATCAAGGTAAGTTGGACATGGTCAAGCAGGAGATACCAAGATTAAACATCAACATCTTAGGAATCAGTGAACTAAAATGGATGAGAATGGGTGAATTTAATTCAGATGACCATTACATATACTATTGTGGGAAAGAATCCCTAGATGAAATGGAATAACCCTTATGATTAACAAAAGACTCTGAAATGCAGTACTTCAGTGTAACCTCAAAAATGACAGAATGATCTCAGTTTGTTTCCAAGGCAAACCATTCAGCATGACAGTAATTCAAGTCTATGCCCCAATCACCTATGCTGAAGAAGTTGAAGTTGATCAGTTCTATGAAGACCTCCTAGAACTAACTCTAAAAAAATATATCCTATTCATCATAGGGGATTGAAATGTAAAAGCAGAAAGTCAAGAAATACCTGGAGTAACAGGCAAGTTTGGCTTTGGAGTACAAAATGAAGCAGGGCAAAGGTTAACAAAATTCTGCCAAGAGAGCTCACTGGTCATAGCAAACATGCTTTTTAAACAATGCAAGGGACGACTTTACATGTAGACATCATCAAATGGTCAATGCCGAAATCAGATTGATTGCATTCTTTTAGACAAAAATGGAGAAACTCTATACAGTCAAACAAGACCTGGAGCTGACTGTGGTTCAAATAATCAGCTCCTTATCACAAAATTCAGGCTTAAACTGAAGAAAGTGGGGAAAACCACTAGGGAAGTCAGGTACGAATTAAATCAAATCCCCTATGAATATACAGTGGAGGTGATGAATAGATTCAAGTGATTATATCTAGTAAACAGGGTGCCTGAAGACCTATGTTCATAGGTCTATATTATTGCACAGGAGGCAGGAAAGAATGAAAACAAAAACTATCCCAAAGAAAAAGGAAAAGGAAGAAGGCAAAGTGGTTTTCTGAGGGGGCTTTACAAATATCTGAGGAAAGAAAAGAAGTGAAAAGCAAGGGGAAAAGAGAAAGGAACACCAAACTAAATGCAGAGTTCCAGAGAATAGCAAGGAGAGACAAGAAGGCCTTCTTCAATGAATATTGCAAAGAAATAGAGGAAAACAACAGAAGGGGAAAGACCAGAGATTTCTTCAAGAAAATTGGAAATGTCAAAGAAATATTTCATCCAAAGATGGGTACAACAAAACAGAAAATGTAAAGACCTAACAGGAGCAGAAATGATCAAGAGGAGATGGCAAGAATACACAGAAGAACTGTACAAAACAAAAATAGCTTAATGACTCAGATAACCACAATGGTGTGGTCACTCACCCAGAGCTAGATATTTGGGAGTGTGAATTCAAGAGGCCCTTAGGAGGCACCGTTGCCAATAAAGCTAGTGGAGATGATGGGATTTCAGCAAAGCTATTTAAAATACTAAAAGATGATGTTATCAAAGTGTTGCATTCAATATGTGAGCAAATTTGGAAAATCCAGCAGTGGCCATAGGACTGGAAAGAAACAATCCTCATCCCAGTTCCCAAGAAGCACAGTGCTAAAGAATGTTCAAGCCACCAGACAGTTACACTCACCCTCAATGCCAGTAGGTTATGTTCACAATCCTGCATGTTATGTTTCAGCATTACATGAAATAAGAAATTACAGATGTCCAAGCAGGATTTAGAAAAAGCAGAGGAACCAGATATCAAATTGTCAACTTTGGCTGGATCATAGAGAAAGTAAGGGAATTCCAGAAAAAGATCTACCAGTTTCATTGACTACACTAAAGCCTTTGGCTGTGTGGATCATAACAAACTGTGGAAAACTCTTAAAGAGATGAGAATACAAGACCATTCTACCTATTTTCTGAGAAACCTGTACACGGGTCAAGAAGAAACAGAATCAGACGTGGAACAACTGACTGGTGCAAAATTGGTAAAGGGGTATGTTAAGGAGTATTGTCACCATGTTTATTTAATGCAGAGCATATCATGAGCAATGCAGGGCTGGATGAGTTACATGTTGGAAACAAGATTGCTGGGAGAAATATCAACTACTTCAGATATGTGAAGGACACCACTCTAATGCAGAAAGCAAAGAGAACCTAAAAAACCTCTTGATGAGCATGAATGTGGAAAATGAAAAAGACTGCTTAAAACTAAATGCTAAAAAGCAAACAAAACAAAACAAACAAATAAAAACTAAGATCATAGCATCAGGCCCCATCATTTCATGGCAAATAGAAGGAAAAATGTGGAAGCAGTAACAGATTTCCTCTTCTTGGGCTCTAAAATCACTGCAGATGGTGACTGCATCATGAAATTAGGAGATGCTTGCTCCTTGGCAGGAAAGCTATGAAAACCTAGACAAGTGTGTTAAAAAGCAAAGACATCATTTTACTAACAAAGATCTGTATAGTTAAATCTATGGTCTTTCCAGATGTAACGTACAGTTGTGAGAGCTAGACCATAAAGAAGACAGAGTACCAAAGTATTGCTACTTTTGAACTGTGGTGCTAGAGAAGACTCTTGGGAGTCCCTTGGACAGCAAAGAGATCAAGTCAGTCAATCTTAAAGGAAATAAACCCTGAATATTCATTGGAAGGACTGATACTGAAGCTGAAACTCCAATACTTCGGTCACCTGATGTGATGAGCCAACTCGTTGGAAAAGAGCCTGATGCTGGGAAAGATTGAAAATAGAAAGAAAAGAGGGCAACAGAAGATGAGATGGTTGGATGGCATCAACAATGAAATGGACATGAAGTTGGACAAACTGTGGGAGATGGTTGGGGACAGGGAAGCCTGGTGTGCTGCAGTCCGTGGTGTCATGACTTGGTGTCTGAACAGAACAAAACAGAGTTCAGTTCAGTTCAGTCATTTAGTCATGTCTGACTCTCTGCAACCCCATGAGCTGTAGCACGCCAGGCTTCCCTGTCCATCACCAACTCCGAGTCTATTCAAAATCATTCCCATCGCGTTGGTGATGCAATCAAACCATGTCATCCTCAGTCATCCCCTTCTCCTCCTGCCTTCAATCTTTCCCAGCATCAGGATCTAAAAATATTTCATGCAGTAAACAAACAGCACACTTCAATGATAATATTCTACACTACTACTCCTAATCTATCAGACTCTGAAAGTAGTGAGGGGAGAAATTTGATGTTGAAATAATTAGAACAACAACAACAACAACAAATGGCCCTGGGGGAAATGGGGAGATGCTAGTCAAAGCATAAATAAGTTATATAAACCTAATGTACTGGTGACTATAGTTAATAATAATGTATTATATATTTAAAATTTTGCTAAGAGAGTAAATTCCAAGGGTTCTCACCACACCAAAAATAGGTGATGGGTATGGGTATGTTAACTAGCTGGATTGTGGTAATCATCTCACAATGGTAAAACATCACATTGCATATTTGTCAAATTCTAGCAATAAAGGTGCTAATTATTACAGAAAATAGATGCAAATCTTATGTTAACAAGTTTTATTTCTTTAAGTCTAGGAATTCGTCTGTGTCTAAGTTCTGCATTTTTCAAATGAAAATCATGATCTAAGTTACCTGTGGAATGTTGTTTTTGTAGAGGAAGAATAATAAATCTTTTTCCTTTATCCAATTTAAGTTCTTTCCCTACAGCCCTATAAATTACACTGGGGAAAGGTAGATTAACAAGAGAAAAATAGACTTTGACACAGGCAGCCTGCATTTATACATGGGAGCACCCAGTTATGAGTAATACAGAGTTGGTTAGAACTTTTTAAATATTATTTCAAGGTAAAAGAAGGAAAGAGGCATTGGACTTCTGTGCTGGGGAAGCAAGTTATAGGGAGAAGATGAGAAAAAGTTCGGTAAACTAGGCTTGTTTAGTAATATTCATGTTGCAAATTTAAGCCATTATGTTTTTCATTGATAAATTATTAATTTCTCCTTATTCAAGTCAGGGAGAAGTAGACATCTTTACAAATGGAAATCTCTTTAGAAACATGTAAATTTTCTTTACAAAAGGAAAACTTGTGACCTGGTTTTAGAGCTTTTCCTGCCTCTGTTGGTTCTCAAAGTCTTTTAGTTCAAAATAATCTGTATACCAAACAGGCATATTTGAGATGGCATATTCTGGTTCCTTTCATTATATTAGAGCTCTGTATGAAGGCATAGTGAATAATATCTGGGGATTTTAATTCGTCTTTCATTATCTCATCCTCTTTGGGGAGTAAAGATTTGTGGCTTAAAAGTATATCTTTCTCTCTAGTTTGCAAACTTCTGAATTTTGAATGAAGAAGAGAATAAGAAAGTAGCTAATATATATGTACATATAACAGGCATAGTGGTGCCTAAAGAAAGCAGTCTATCTCCTATCTATACTTCTTTTCTTCCATCCTTTCTGCTGCTTCTTTAATTTTTTTCTTTCTCCCTCTTTTCTTTCTTTTTCTTCTTTTTTTCTGTCTTTCTCCCTCTCTTTCTTTTCTTATCAAAAATTAGAAAAAGGTCAGATATCCTTTATTAAGTGTGCTCATCTAGGCATGTGCTGACTTGGACTTTATCTTAAATATAGGCATTTTGCAAACATGTTTGTAAGGTGGAATATTTGTCTTCTTAAAAGAACAAACAGTTTTGAAAAGTAGAAATAGCTATTTCCATGCCAAAAATACTTTGTTATGCTCATTAATAATCACTTTTTACCATTGCTTTAATGAAAAAGCTAGGCTAACATGACATAATATGAACTCAATTGTGAAACCAAGATGAGAGAACTTGCTCCATAATTTGCTTATTGTGAGATCTAAAGAAGTCATAACTGGCAATTTTTATCCCTCATAATTGAGCTGCTGAGACGTAACTATATTCTATCTCTTTACAACATAAAATGTGGAAACATCCATAACATAGATGAGGCACAGCCACCTTCATGATTATATCAAACAAGAATTCTACAGGATTTGCTTTTGCTTTTCAGCAAATATTAAATTAATAACTTCCTTTAATTAAGTCTTTTTATTTGCTTCTATTCTGCTTGGCTCACTCTATCTCCTATTTTTGAAAAAAAAAAAAAAAGGTATTTTAAGCAAATTATAGGTAATGTTTAAGAATCCATATGCGCATATAATTGGTTAGTACATCCAGTGACTGTTTGCCTGACAGAGACATATCTGCAATCAGCAAAGTTTTGTCTTTTCAGTCACAGTAACTTCAACTGCAGATCCCTTTGCTCTCTGGGCCACGCCAAGCTTGCAACCTCCTTGAAGTCAGAGAAATTGGCCTAGGACTCTCTCACATAAAGATGGGATTGAGGTAGTTTACCAATCTAGGTTGTAAGGAAGAAATCTGCCATACCTCTTTGGAACACCCTTCACATGGATCAACTTAACTACCTTTTCTATATTCTTTAGCACTCTGGTTTGGTAATACTTTGACCAGTTGGGAGATAGCCATGACTTTCACTGTTCTTTTGCCAATATTTAAATCTTGTCCTTTTCAGCTGCTGGCCAAGGTGTTATGTCTGTGAAACTGTAAATATCCCATTCAATATGAAGTCCACCATATATCTTAGGGATTTCACACCCTGGTTATAGCAGTCACTTGCTCCAAAGATGTCCAGTCAGAAGTGATGGAGTTTGGTCCAGCTCCTTGCAGTTGAGATATTAGTGATAGTCCTGAGCTTTTGTCTCATTCACAGTGTGTGATGTAAGAGATGATGCTTTTGTTTGTTTTGTTTAAATTTTGTTTTTTATTTGGAATTTATAGACCTGCTGCTGCTAAGTCGCTTCAGTCGTGTCTGACCCTGTGCGACCCCATAGATGGCAGCTCACCAGGCTCCCCCATCCCTGGGATTCTCCAGGCAAGAACACTGGAGTGGGTTGCCATTTCTTTCTCCAATGCATGAAAGTGGAAAGTGAAAGTGAAGCCGCTCAGTTGTGTCCGACTCTCAACGACCCCATGGACTGCAGCCTACCAGGCTTCTCCATCCATGGGATTTTCCAGGCAAGAGTACTGGAGTGAGGTGCCATTGCCTTCTCCATATAGACCTGCAGAAGAGGTATAAAAAAATAGTACAGAGCTTCACCATATACCTTTCACCCAGTCTGTCCTAATGTTAACATGACCATGATATTGGCAGAGGACTATTCATCTACTCTAGGCTTTATTTTAATTTCATCAGATTTTATATTATTTTTTTTTCTATTCCAGATTGAAATCAGGATCCTGATTTACATTTCGTTACTATGACTCTATAGTCTCCTTCCATCTGTGACAGTTTTTCCATCTTTCCTTGTTTTACATCACTTTGACACTTTTGAAAATTATCAGTCAATAATTTTGTAGAATATTTCTTCATTTTGGTTTGTCTGATGCTTATTATGATTAGACTGGGGTTATGGATTTTAGGAAAGGATAGCAAAGAGATGAAGTGTCCTTCCATCACACCATGTCAATAGGTAAACTCTATCATGACTTAGAACTGGTTATGCTAACTTTGCAATTTGGCTGAAGTGACATCTGTTAGGTTTCACCACTGTAAAGTATTTTTTTTTCTTTATTGACTTGATTTCTTTATAAATCAATCACTAAGTCCAGCCCACATTTAAAAGAAAAGAAATTAAGGTGTATTAAATTTGCTTTCTGAAATGAATAATATTGAAAAAACTGGAGTATATATGTTAAGATCATGACAGTAATTAATGTTTGGGGGAATCATTTGAGGCTATGGCAAATATACTATTACCCTATTTTTCTACTTTCACTGAAGTCAAGTTGAGGGATGGACAACACTCTTAAGCCAGAAGGACATAAACCAGTAGAACTTTTCTCTTCCATTTTCAGTTTTTTGAAAATTAACTATTCTCTTGTTTTTCTCTGCTTTGAAATGCTTTCCAGTGTCTTAACTAATTTTTATAATATATTCTATTTATATTTTTATAATTATTTTCTGTGGCAATGTTCATATATCCACTTCACTTTGTTGTCATTACTAGCGGTTTCAAGGCTCAATTGATTTGATTGGTTTGTTTGATCTATTCGTAATGATGATGCTCAATCCACCCAACATAAATATAAAATTTCACATAATATGTTAACTAAAGAATGAACTAAAAAAAAAAAAAAAAAAAAAAAAAAAGAATGAACTTAATCATTTAATGACCTTAAATGATTAAAAAATATTTCAGTGATGACAAATGTGGTCATTCCCAACACACCATTTCTTAGCTAATTCAGATACATAAGATGATATTTTATTTTCCACAATTTATTAATATAATACTGTAAGTGCTAGCCAGTGAAAACTTAATCAGGTTTGTAAATATAAAAAAACATACTGATTTTCTTAGCTTTTGTTTCACTTTGAATTTTTGACTAGCTCTTTTAGTATAAATACATTCAGTTACATTAACATGAATGCTCGGGCTCTTTCATTTCCTAACATGTTGTGATTATGGACATTTTCAGTTTTTCTGTTGGTGTGGATTTCAAAATTAACCACTGTAGGCAGATAACCTGAGAATGTGTTTCCAGAGGTTGATGTAATTCTTTAGCTTGAAATGATCAGATTTACCAGATTGCAAAACAATGCACTTAAGTACTTTTGGCGCCCTTTAGAAACAACTAGACTGCGTCACAGGTATAGTGATCCAGCTGACTGTTGTTGAAAGCTTATGATGAATTCCTATGCATTCATGTATATGTGGATCTGTGTTAGCACACATGTGTGTACATGTGTACATGTGTGTGTATGTATGTGTTTGATGAGGAATAATAAAAGGAACAGTTCAAGGAATAAAAGAGGAGAAAAAAAGGGTTGGGAAGGAAATGGTAAAGAAACAGTTAAATCAAGCCAGTCAAAAAACCACTGAGTAGCTACTCTGTACAAGAAAATAAACCAGCAAGTTAGGTGAATATAAAGTCCAGGCCAGAAGTCTTGTCATTTCAGTGGGCAATGTTCAGGTAACTAATTTGAGCAGTCCTTTCTAGACACAGAGCAGCAATTTTCAAATTGTGGTAATATTATATTCACAGGTCTTAGAGGAGGCTGGGGAGCCAAATGGGGCTCTTGGGTCTAACTCCTTCTTCAAGCAGAAGAGCTTTATTTTCATCTGTTTTGCACAGCTGACATCTGAGTAAAATGCTTTGAATAAAGAGTTCCTTTAAGAAAAAATGGAAAATGATTCCATTATTTTGACCTCCTAGAAGGCAGAGATAGCAGATAGCAACACTTTGAAAAGGATGTTGCAAAAATAATTCAACTACACTGGTAATTATAACTTATGAGGGAAATATGTAGAAAGAGAAATTATGATATTAATAACAATAAAGCATCCTCACAGTTTACAACTTTTAAAAAATATTATTTATTTTTGGTTGCATTAGATCTTCATGGCTGTGCACAGGATTTCTCTAATTGAGGTGCATGGGACCTACACTTCACTGTGGTGCATGGGCTTCTGATTGGAGTAGCTTCTCTTGTTGTAGAGCACAGGCTCTTTGCCACACAGGGTCAGTAGTTGTGGTGCAGGGATTTAGTTGCCCCACAGCGTGTGCGATCTTCTGGGAGCAGATTTTGAAGCTGTGTCCTCTGCACTGTAAGGCAGATTCTTATCCACTCAACTACCAGGAAAGACCCACATGGTTTTATTAACAAGACATTGTTACAATATGATATTTATCAATATTAACAATATTACAATATGGTATTTATAAATATTATTATTTATAAATATTTATAAACTGACTGTAACAGTTATTTCACTCACCTAGAGCCAGACATCATAGAGTGTGAAGTTAAGTGGGCTTTAGGAAACATCACTATGAACAAAACTAGTGGAGGTGATAGAATTCCAGCTGAGTTATTTTAAATCCTAAAAGATGATACTGTTAAAGTGCTGCACTCAATATGCCAGCAAATTTGGAAAACTCAGCAGTGCCCACAGGACTGGAAATATTAGTTTTCATTCCAATCCCAAAGAAAGGGAATGCCAAAGAACGTTCAAAGTACTGTACAATTGCACTCATTTCATACACTACCAAAGTAATGCTCAAATTTCTCCAAGCTAGGCTTCAACAGTATGTGAACCTAGAACATCCAGATGTTCAAGCTGGATTTAGACAAAGTAGAAGAACCAGAGATCAAATTGCCAACACCCACTGGATCACAGAAAAAAACAAGAGAATTTCAGAAGAATATCTACTTCTGCTTCATTAATTATGCTAAAGCCTTTGACTGTGTGGATCACAACAATCTGTGGAAAATTCTTCAAGAGATGGGAATACCAGACCCCCTTATCTGCCTCTCTGAGAAATCTGTATACAGGTCAGGAAGCAACAGTTAGGACTGGACATGGAACAATGGACTGGTTCCAAATTCAGAAAGGAGTATGTCAAGGCTGTATATTGTCACCATTCCTATTTAATTTATATGCAGAGTACATCATGTGAAATGGCAGGCTAGATGAAGCACAAGCTGGAATCAAGATTGCTGGGATAAACATCAATAACCTCAGATATGCAGATGACACCACCCTTATGGCAGAAAGTGAAGAAGAATTAAAGAGCCTCTTGATGAAAGTGAAAGAGGAGAGTGAAGAAGCTGGCTGAGGCTGAAAAAGAAAGAGGAGAGTGGAGAAAAAAGTTGAAAGAACTCAACTTTCAAAAAACTAAGATCATGGCATCTCGTCCCATCAGTTCAGTTCAGTTCAGTTGCTCAGTTATATCTGCCTCTTTGTGACCCCACGGACTGCAGCAAGCCAGGCTTCCTTGTCCATCACCAACTCCTGGAACTTGCTCAAACTCATGTCCATGGAGTTGGTGATGCCAAACAACCATCTCAGCCTCTGCTGTCCTCTTCGCCTCCTGCCTTTCATCTTTCCAAGCATCAGGGTATTTTCAAATGAGTCAGTTCTTCACATCAGGTGGCTAAATTATTGAAGTTTCAGCTTCAGCATCAGTCTTTCCAATGAATATTCAGGACTGATTTCCTTTAGGACTGATTGGTTTGTTCTCCTTTTAGTCCAAGGGACTCTCAAGAGACTTCTCCAACACCACAGTTAAAAAGCATCCATTCTTTGGCACTCAGCTTTCTTTATGGTCCACCTCTCAGATCCATACATGACTACTGGAAAAACCATAGCTTTGACTAGACAGACCTTTGTCAGCAAAGTAATGTCTCAGCTTTTTAATATGCTGTCTATGTTGGTCATAGCTTCTTCCAAGGAGCAAGCATCTTTTAATTTCATGGCTGCAGCCTCCATCTGCAGTGATTTTGGAGCCCAAGAAAATAAAAATCTGTCACTGTTTTCATTGTTTCTCCACCTATTTTCCATGAAGTAGAAAGAACGAGATGTCATGATCTTAGTTTTTTGAATATTGAATTTTCACCTTCATCAAGAGGTTCTTTAGTCCCTCTTCACTTTCTGGTCCCATCACTTATAACTAAATAGTTAAGTCAGGGATTGGTTATGCAAATTTAAATATCCCAATTATTTTGAAATATTGTAAAATTTTATGGCAAAGGAGATATTTGAATTATTCCTGGATCATGGGTTCGAAAGTAATGAGAAGATACAGGTCGATGTTGTTGTTGTTTAGTCTCTGAGTCATGTCCAACTCTTTTGTGACCCCATGGCCTGTAGCCTGATACTCTTCTCTGTCCATGAGATTTCCCAGCCAAGAATACTGGAATTGGTTGCCATTTCTTTCTCTGAGGGATCTTCTCAACCTAAAGATTGAGGTCCTGTTTCCTGCTTTAAGAGATGATTTTTTTTTTTTTTTTTTAACCACTGAGCCTGCAGGGAAGCCTTACAGGTTGATTACTGATTTTCATTGCCTCATAATGGCAACCCATTCCAGTACTCTTGCCTGGAAAATCCCATGGATGGAGGAGCCTGGTAGGCTGCAGTCCATAGGGTCGCTAAGAGTCGGACATGACTGAGCGGCTTTACTTTCATATTACACTTTCATGCATTGGAGAAGGAAATGGCAACCCACTCCACTGTTCTTGCCTGGAGAATCCCAGGGATGGGGGAGCCTGGTGAGCTGCCATCTATGGGGTAGCACAGAGTTGGACACAACTGAAGCAACTTAGCAGCAGCAGCAGCATAATTACGAACTTTTTTCTTGTATATACATATATAGTGTAAAGCTTCCTAAATAAAGGCCATATTTCCAAAAGAATTTTTCATCATACCTGCATTAGATCTTGTTAATATACTTTGACTGTTGAAAAAGAACTCAGAATAATGACAACCTTACATATCTGTCCCTTACATCATGCATAATACTGTGTGTTGCTAGAGAGCAGGATAGAATTGTATGAAGATCATAGGAGTTACACCTTTGTTTCAGAAATCAAATTTAGGAAGGGAAGCCTGACAATCGAGTAGCCCTATTGCATGAATTTATATGCCAAGGCTTCATTTATTCCTAATGGGGCCATCAACGCCTTTTGTGATCTCAGTAATTAAGAAGCCATTTTGATTCCTCTGATTATGGACTTCCTAAAAGCTGGCTGCTAAGTCATAAAAGAAATAGAAAGATGCTTTGGAGAACTAATGGCTGCCCGTGTGTGCTGAGTCAGTCATGAATTTTATGGGAAGCTATGCTGACTTATGCAGGACTGCTTTATGCCTCTGAGATGATCTATTTTAACATGTTGATTGCTTTATTCTGGGCATCATTTCCCTAAAGAGATATGGGCCATTTGTATAGTTTTACAAAATTAATTCTAAATGGGAAAAGAGAGAAATCTTAGATGGAGCAACAATGGGAATTCTAAAACGAAACAACGTATGTGGCGATCTATATTTAAAAAAAAAGTAGAAAAGGGAGGGTTTCTGTGATATTTTAGTTGAGGAATATAGACTGGTGACTCCATGATGGACAGCATCAGTATAATCACATTTACTGGAAAAGAGTAGAATGATTTAAGGATTCTCCTTGGAAATACTATTTTATACCACTTATTATCCTCCCACCCATTTCCAATTTTATTTATGTCTTTTTTAATGACTGCCATAGAGCACTGAAAACAAGAAAAAAAGGTAAGATAGGCCAAAACCATAAAGCAACATGAATCGCCATGATGGATTTCATTAATTAGAAATTAAATTAAAGACACCAACCTGTGAAAAACTGTACCTCTGGAGGTTGTTCCAGGACAGTGTCTGTTCTAATTTCAGAAGTTAATTTGACAGAAATGTTTAAGGTATTGTGTGTAAGAGAAATACGGTGACCTAGAATAAAAATCACAGTGGGAAAAAAAGAAGCTTTGTATCAATTTCCTTTCCAGTACATGCTTTGATTAGACAAGCACCAAAAAGCCATATTTGGCACACTGCTGAAGTTCCTTGTATATAAAAAGCTAAAAAGGTTTTCTGTTCATTGTTCAGCCTAGGAGCTAGGTTTGTATATTCAACTGATTTTTTTTTTTTTTTTTTAATTTTGAGAGTTCCCCTTCTGAATAAGCTTTTCTGAATTACAAGATTCTCTGATGAGCAAATAATAAGAGGGAAGAAGGTGGGAACAAAGGGGCAGAAGATGAGGAACAAAGAGGAGAATCTTAATAGTTTTTAAGAAAAAATGAAAGTGTTAGTGGCTCAGCCATGTCCAACTTTTTGCAACCCTGTGGACTGTAGCCCACCAGGCTCCTCTTTCCATGGAATTCTCCAGGCAAGAACACTGGAGTGGGTGCCATCCCCTTCTCCAGGGGATCATCCTTACCCAGGGATTGAACCTGAACCTCTCACATTGCAGACAGATTCTTTACCATCTGAGCCACAGGGAAACAATTATTCTCTAAGTCCATGTTAATTACTATGTGCTCAGTTAAAGCAAATGCAACCTCAATTAACCAGAGTTCAGTTATCTAGAAATTCATATATAGTGAATCAATTTTGGGGGAACATTTTTCCTTGTTAAAAATCTTATTTATTTTTGGCCGTGCTAAGTTTTCCTTGCTGCATGTGGGCTTTCTCTAGTTGCAGTGAGCGGGGGCTTTTCTCTAGCTGTGGTGCATGGGCTTCTCACTGAGGTGGCTTCTCTTGTTACAGAGCATGGGGCTTCTGTATTTGTGGCCCACAGCCTTAGTTGCTTCATAACATGTGGAATCTTCCTGGACCAGGAATCAATTGAACCTGTGCCTCTTTCTTTAAAATGTGAATTCTTAACCACTGGACCATCAGGGAAGTCTGAAATATATATATATATATATATATAATTTTTTTTTAATTCACTCTAGTTCCTCGGATAAGCTGAGAATTTTTCTTTCTTTCTTTCTCTTCATTTTACTTTCATTTTTTAATTTTGTTGTTGTTGTTGTTGTTGGAGGATAATTGCTTTACATGAAATAACAACAATAATGACATCAGCAAAACAGCAGCACCATCAACAAGATTCTGGTTTTCCTTTACTGCCATCTTCCTTGACACCTCCATTTTCTACACTGTTATTTGTCCTGGGAAATTGACCCAGGTGACTGTATCACTCAGATGTCCTTGTTCTCATGACATAAGTAGGTTTCCACCAATAGAAGTTTCTTGTTGTTCATTGTTCAGTCACTAACTCATGTCCAACTCTTTGCAACCCCATGAACTGCAGCATGCCAGGCTTCCCTGTCCTTTTCTATCTCCTGGAGTTTGCTCAAACTCATGTCCATTGAGTCACCAATGCCATCCAAACAACTCATCCTCTGTCAATGAAATGCTGCTAGCAGGTAATTACATGGCAGGAAGAGAGTCACGTTAGGATACTTTCCCTCCTAGTTCTTTCCCTACGTCACAGTGATTGTTGCATTTGTTGCCTCTTCTATGCCACAATTTCTGTTGGGCAGCTTCTCTTCTTTGGTCCAACTCTACAAACATTAGTCTTATTTAGTCTTATTGCTTTCTTCTGCACTGTTTTAACATTCTTGTAAGAAATACAAGTATGGTTTTCATCAGGTTCTTAGTAAATAAGATATTTTTCATATCTATTAAATATCTTTATAAAAAACCAAATCAGACTAGGAGGAAGGAAATGTTAATTCTATGTTCAGTTACTTCAAGTATACCAATTCCATTAAAATCATGTTTTCTCAATCTTCCTGCTGTAAATGGAGAAGAATCAATGAGTCCTGGCTCCTATCATGGGATAAAGAGCCTCTAAAGATGATCAAACTCTCCACCCTGCTCTGTATGTACTTGCAGCTCTTCTCATGTTGAAATCTAAATTGTGTCTGTAACTCCTTTGACTAACAGTATAGAAAAAGTGATCTTCTTGGACTTCTAAGCAAGGTAAAAAAAAGTTCTACTCTTCAACTATGTATAAATTGCAGACTATCCTGGTGGAGAGAGAGACCAAGTAAAGAGGACCTAGAAAGTGAAATATGTCATAAAAAAAGAAGTCAACGAAAGGAACTCTGAGGTGCCAGGTGTCTAGCCCTCTGAAGCTGTCTGCCATTTTGCTCTAACTGTATGAGAGACCTTGAAAAAGACTAACAGAGAAACCTCCAAGCTGGCTTCAGCCAACACACAAATTTGTGAGACATAATGAAATGTCTGTGGTTTAAGCTACTACACTTTGGGGTAATTCATAATGCAGCATTAAATAACCATAGCATTATATATTCCACTTACTAGCAGTGTGACTGTGAAAGGTATTTCTGCCTCGTGAGGCTCAAATTTCCCATTTTCAAAATGTAAATGACAATAGTTAAATATATTACATTACTTTGAGATCTAAGCTAAAGATGAAGTAAAAATTTTAAAGTAATCATTCAGCATAGAGCTCAAGACACAGGAAAAACAATTTTTTTTTCTTGCTGTTATCATTATCACTACATTTTTTTTTCCACTTTTTACCTTTTCTACCTAGAAAAGGAGTTCTTGGAATTCCTATGTGGCTTAGTGGTAAAGAATCTGCCTACCAACGCAAGAGACAAAGGACACTTGGTCTGGATCCCTCAGTCAGGAAGATCTGCTGGAGAAGGAAATTGCAACCTACTCTAATATTCTTGCTGGGAAATCCCATGGACAGAGGAGCCTGGTGAGCTACAGCCCATGGGGTTGCAAAGAGTCACGTAGGACTGAGCAACTGAGCATTAGCATGAGCAAGAAGGTCTTAGGGTTAATAACAAAGTACAAAATGGATTAAGATAGTCATAGTCTCAACAAAGGACTGCAGGGATAGGCAAAAGGGAGTGATTAAATCTAAGGCAGAAGTAAAACAGAGGAAAAAAAAAAACATATAAAATGATTTTCTTGTTTTGTTATTTAGTCGTTCAGTATTCGAATTTTTTCTACTCCAAGGACTGTAGTCCTCCAGATTCCTCTGTCCATGGGATTGATTTCCCATACAAGGATACGGGAGTGGGTTACCATTTCCTACTCCAGGAGATCTTCCCTGGGATAGAACCTAGGTCTCCTGTAAGTTTCCTGCATTGCAGGTAGATTCTTTACCACTCAGCCACCTTGAATCTACTTAAATGAGCCTTGAATGATGACAGTTTGATTGGGAAAGACAGGTCTAGGAGGGAAAAAAACATTGTTGACAAATGTAGAAACCAGGACTTATGGATAGCAATGCATGAGATATTTTGAATGTTAAAGGAAATGGATGAAGTTGTAGGTAGATGGAGAAAAGACATGAGGGATGGGGGTATGAATGTTGGTGTGAGACCAAGTCATAAGAAGGCTGCAATGATTTTGAGACTTATATATTTTACTCTAGATAGTGGTACATATCCTGGAAGCACAGAGATGTTGCAAAGTAGGTAAAAGCTCTTAGCTGTGTGAACAGTGGATAGAATAGAAAGAGATTGTTCTTTGGAACGAATGATGCTGAAACTCCAGTACTTTGGCCACTTCATGCAAGAGTTGACTCATTGGAAAAGACTCTGATGCTGGGAGGGATTGGGGGCAGGAGGAGAAGGGGACAACAGAGCATGAGATGGCTGGATGACATCATGGACTCGATGGACGTGAGTTTGAGTGAACTCTGGGAGTTGGTGATGGACAGGGAGGCCTGGTGTGCTGCAATTCATGGGGTCGCAAAGAGTCGGACAGGACTGAGTGACTGAACTGAACTGAACTGAACGATGTAGAGGTAAGGGTAAGAAGTAGAGAGGGTCTGGAATTAAAGCAGCAGAAAAGCAAGCTGACAATGATTCTTGATATTCAGACATATTTTGAGGTAACATTAGTAAAATTTGGTATTCACTGCATGAAGATAAACAAAAAGGGGAAGGAAAAGTGGCTCTCAGTTTTCCATACTGCAGCATTTGCTAAGACAGGAAATACAAAGGGAGAGGTAAGAATATTTTCTAATATTTTCTTATTTTCTAAGAAGGGTATGGGTAAGAAGGATAAAATAGTCATCATTCTTTACTGAATACTTAATATGGGCTAGATACTTTTACAAAAACCTTTAAATATAAAAGTTTTTCTAATTATCTAAAATAATTATATGGATAATGCCACTGTTTCAATTTTATTGTTACTTGAACAAGATATTTATGGCTTGCATGACAAAGTTTTATAATTTTTAAATCCATATTAATTTCTTATTTAGAAGTTGGATATAAAACTCAGAATAAGAATGGAAAGGCAGATAGATATAGATAATGTTGCAGCAATCTTGGGAATAGGATCTCAAAGAAATGAGGATCTCAAAAACAGAATTCTTTCAAATATCAGCAGTTAAAAACTCAGAAGCAGCTGAGTTATTGTGTATGTGAAGGCAATACTGACACAGAAGCAGAGATCAGAAAAGGAAGCCTAGTGTGATGGGAGGGGAATAGAAGAGGGCAAACCAGAAGAAGGGAATTGATGCACAAATGATACACTGAAGAGGTCAAGGAATGAAAAGTGACCATTAGGTTGATAGCTAGGAGATATAAAAAGTTGGAACCATCTGGAAAATCTTAGTGACGCAGCTAGGATCCCCTACCTCCATAATTAGCTAGACTTTACATAGCAGGGAGGAAGGAAGAGGACACTCCAGTTTTGGGTTCTGGCATTAATAAAGTTACAATAGTAGAAAAGCAGGAAGAAGATAAGGAGTTGTGCTATTACAAACTCATCTTCTAGGCAGGCAAGTTTTCACCATTCTGGTTTCTGTTTGCTTTAAATCAGGTGACTTTTTCCTGCATGAAGAAAGACCACATTGTCCACCAAAATTATTTGATTGTAGTTATACAGGGTTAAGGCAGGTCAAGAAATGTGAAGGGCCTGAGACTTTACCCTAATGGTAAACTTATAGTTTTGACTGCCACTCTCACGTGGATGTTGGCAGAAGACATTAGACTCTTGGGTCAAAGGCAAAGGATCTTCTTAGATATGTCAATAGCAATAGTTAGAATATCAGCATTTTCTTATGCTAGTTCCCTGAGCCCCAGTTTCCATACGACATTGCAAAGAGGGCCAGGTGACTCCTATGTATACTGTGGGCCACATTTCAGTAAAGATGCTCTGAGTTTAGGGAATTCAGATGTTTTATAACAGGTGGTGTGTACCTAACTTTTGTTTCCAAAGGGAAACCTAACTCATTGTACTGAGCAATTTGCCTCCAGAAGGAGATACTATATCTCCCAAGGCAAAAAGCAAATCTGCTCTGAAGTAAAACACCTAATCTTCTAAGGCTGTTGAACAGATAGTCTGGAAAAAAAAGGTACTCAGCCCCTCTCCTTGTAAAATGTACAGAAATATGAGAGACCCATGGAGAACTGTCTCACAACAAGCTTCCAATCCCGAGTTCTTGGTTGTCCCAAGTAAAGAAGATGACTATCAGTACAATTTTTATATATAAAATTCATATGGATCCAGACACTCAATATCATTCATATACCAATACATCTACTTTTAGCCTACAAATTAATTTGTATAATTTGTTTATAAACCCTGTACTTCTGTGTTTTAAAATCTTTTGCATTCATAAGTGTTTAATATTTCATTTGACATTCCAAACAATTTTTGAGGTCTATATGGGGAAGTAGGCCTTCCAGGTGACACGGTGGTAAAGAATCTGCCTGCCAAAACAAGAGATGTGGGTTCAGTTCTTGGGTGAGATTCCCCTGGAGGAGGGAATGGCAATCCACTCCAGCATTCTTGCCTAAAATATTTCCATGGACAGAGGAGCCTGGCAGGCTACAATCCATGCGGTCACAAAGAGTCAGACAGGACTGAAGAGACAGCATGCACGCACACATGTAACTGCACAATAAAAATGATGTTATGAATTAAAATTTTATTCTTATTTTATTTATTTGGTTTTGGCTGTGCTAGATCTTGGTTGCTGGGTAGGCTTTTCTCTAGTTGCGGAGAGTGGGGGTCTGGTCTCTAGTGGTGGTGCAGGGGCTTCTTATTGTGGTGGCTTCTCTTATTGCAGAGCACAGGCTCTAGAGCACACAGGGTTCCGTGGTTGCTGCCTGTGGGCTCGTAGTTGCAGTTCCTAGGCTCTAGAGCACAGGCTCGATAGTTGTGGTGAATGGACTTATTTGCTACACAGCATGTGGGGTCTTCCCAGACCAGATATTGAACCTGTGACTCCTGCATTGGCAGGCAGATATGTTACCACTCAACTCCTATTGTTATTTTAAATTTTAACACTTGACTTTAGGCTCATCATGGAGAAATTGCATTCCAGAAAATTCTGTTTGTTTTCACTTGTTTCCATCTCCAAATACTTCTTTATGCTCCTATTTCTAGAGCAATGACTTATTGAAATATTTTTAAATGCTGACTTTAAAGAATTTCCATTTTTAATATTTCACATAAGACCAAGTCAAATTATATGACTCAAAAGTTAAGGAGATTTTGCTGCTTCATTGCTTCAGTCGTGTCCGACTCTGTGCGACCCCATAGACGGCAGCCAACCAGACTTCCCGTCCCTGAGATTCTCCAGGCCAGAACACTGGAGTGAGTTGCCATTTCCTTCTCCAATGCATGAAAGTGAAAAGTGAAAGTGAAGTCGCTCAGTTGTGTCTGACTGTAGCGACCCCATGGACTGCAGCCTACCAGGCTCCTCCGTCCATGGGATTTTCCAGGCAAAAATACTGGAGTGGGGTGCCATTGCCTTCTCCAAGGAGATTTTGAGGTCTCTATAAAATCCAAATACTTAAAAATCTAACTGAAATGCCTTTGTTCTTTCAGTAATATCATATACAAATAAAGTAATGGTAGCTGTCCTCCACATTATGAGGTATGGCTATTGTCCAAATCCTTAGACAGGCATATATGCAGCTAACAATATAGAATCTATATTTGGAGACCACTGATTTGTGTAAAGGACTTTTTCTAAAATGAGTATTCTAGTGTTCTACGGAGACAGTTACATCATTTCAAGCCTCCTTCCTCCCTGCTTTATTTCCTATGACATCCTGCTTCTTGTCTGATTGTCCTAAAATGCCAGTTGCCTCATGTCATCACCCTACTTTCCAATTGTTTCTAGTTCACCATTGCTTACCTAATAAAGCTCAAGCTTCAAAGTCATTCCCATCACAATTTAGCATACAACACAAGCTTATCCTGTTTGACTTTCTAACCCTGCGTCCTCTTTTTCATGATGTGGCTTCACTACAACACATAAATTCACATTCATGCAATGTTCAATCAAACATCCATCTTTATTTTCATGCATAGGAATACTATCACCCATAGTCCATAGTTATGGGTATTTCAACATTGTGATAAATCATTTTCTCCTCAAGAGAGACATCTCTTCTCTTTTACCTGTGTTTACTAGCTGTCTACTATAATCTTAAAAATAATAATTAATCAGTTTATGTATGCTTTTGGTTTTAAAACTATTTCCTGTATTAACTGATTTTCTCAGCTGAAGTCATTATCACCCATTAAACAGCTCAAAATAGCTTTCTAGTTTAATTAACACAGACTTCTGAAAAGTTATTTTACTTATTTTTTGTTTTTCAATCTATATTTAAAGTTAACTGCTTCTGCTACTGCTAAGTTGCTTCAGTCATGTCCGACTCTGTGAGACCCCATAGATGGCAGCCCACTAGGCTCCTCTGTCCCTGGGATTCTCCAGGCAAGAATACTGGAGTGGGTTGCCATTTCCTTCTCCAATGCATGAAAGTGAAAAGTGAAAGTGAAGTCGCTCAGTCGTGTCCGACTCCTAGGGACCTCATGGACTGCCTCCTACCAGGCTCCTCCGTCCATGGGATTTTCCAGGCAAGAGTACTGGAGTGGGGTGCCATTGCCTTCTCTGAAAGTTAACTAAATATATATAAAAGTACACATATTACAAATCTTATCTTAAAGTTTTTTTCTCACAAATGAACACACCCAGATAACCAATTCCTAAGATACAGACCATCAACACTTTAGAAGTCCTCTTCACATTCTCTTCCAACATTTCAAACATAAATTACGATTTTTGTTGTTCAGTCACTAGGTTGTGTCAAGATCTTTCCGATCCCATGAACTGTAGCACACCAGGCTTCCGTGGATCTCATCATCTCCTGAAAGACTGTGATTCCTTTCAGATTGAATAATAATAGCCAATGCTTGGGGCTGGTGCACTGGGATGACCCAGAGGGATGGAATGGGGAGGGAGGAGGGAGGAGGGTTCAGGATGGGGAACACATGTATACCTGTGGCAGATTCATTTTGATATTTGGCAAAACTAATACAATTATGTAAAGTTTAAAAATAAAATAAAATTAAAAAAAAAAAGAAAAAAAAAGGAAAAGAGAAAGGAAAATTGCCCCCCCCAAAAAACAAAATAATAATAATAGCCAATGCTGAGATATCTTCTTCCATTTTCCCTTCAAAACTTTCTTCAGTTTTCTGTGTTTTATTTCTTTCTGTAATTCATATAGAAGTGCAGACTGTTTTGTCTCATCTTTTAATTTATACTTATGAACTTCTTATCTTTTATTTTAAACTTTGGAGAATAATTTTTTTTGACACTTACATTTTATTACACTTTTCTTTAAAACTAGTAATTGTATTTTTATTTCAAAATATTTTATTGTTCTTTCATTCTTTTTCTTTTGCATTATATTCTTTTTTTATGGGATGCCCATATATTCTGAAGTCTACATGAGAATATTAAAAGAAATATGTTTTTAGTATTTTCAGTTATTTTTTTAACACTCACAGATTTACTTTTTTTAAAAGGGTCCCTTTTCTATTGTTTTACTCATTGTTTTTCCCACAAACATTTTCTAAGTTTTTCTTAATTATATTTAAGGAAACAAGTAAACAACAGATTAAAATCTACCTGTGATTTAGACCAAAATTTGTTGAATAACTGATTTTCTTTCAGAATGCATAGACCAGGAGCTAATATTTATCATTTCAGATTCTTAATTGCCAGAAATTTATAAATATGTTTTACATCTAAGCCATCACCAGAGAATTATTTTATGATCTGATATACAAAATTCTCTCTACTTATGAATAAGATAAACATCCTTAGGCTTTGTTATTGTAGCAGTGATGAGTTTTTTGAGTGTTTATTTGTCTTGTTTTCTTGTTCATGAGCAGCAACCCCTGACTGAAGTTTCTAATTTCCTCAGCTGCTGAAACTGCAATAATTTCAGTTCAGGGTTTTGGTGTTTTAGTGCCACCAGGTACGTGGCAGAAGCAAACTAAATTTTCTGTAAATAATAATAACAATGATGATAATAATAGTCCTAGACCCGATTAATAGTTTCTATAATTTTACATTGAATGTCTGACTCAATCAAGAATAATCAGATACGTAAGAAAAAAAGTGTTAAATTGTATGGATCTAATAATATAGCCTCAAAAAATAAGAAATAAATATGGAGTTAGAATTGGAAATAATTTCACACAATTACTCATAGAGTAACCAAAGAAAAAATATTATTAAAAGATATAAGTTTTAAAGAACACAGTATATTCAACTTTTATAACACTGCACTGGACAACTACAGAATAGACACTTTTATCAGGGACATAAAGTAGGTTTTAAAATTCTCAAATAATTTAAATCAAAATCTTAGTAGCGTTTTCTCCATATATGTTTCTGTTATACGCAGTTTGCCATATAGTTATTTGCTATATACAGTTCTAAAACTTATATGGGTATGCAAAGTAGCAAGAATTGTGGAGACACTTGAAGAAGAATAAGGAAAATAAAGAAACTTGCTCTACCAAATATCAGTAATTATTATAAGATTAAGGTGATTGACTGTTAATGTCATGATCCCAACATGGGTTATTAATGTTTAATCCTATTTTCAGTCTCTATGTGTAAGCAATATTCTTAATAGAGAATTACAGGAGGAGAAAAAAAGAGATGGATATAATAATAGAAGAAGAGAGAAATAGAATAAAATAGAGATCTCACAATGAGTTATTTAACACCTGATTTAAGAAAAAAGTGGAACTTTTGGACAACAGAAAAATACAGTAGTTCCATCAAATGGTGCTGGAATTATTAGACATTCACATAAAAAAAAATCATGATATTTACTTCATACCATATAGAAAAATCAATTTCATATTAATATATTTAAGTGAGAACACAAAACAATACACCCTTTGCAATCAAACAAGAGAAAATCTCCAAATCTTCAAGGCTTTGATATAGAAAAACACTTTTTTCAACAGGATGCACAAAATACTAACCATTCCTCAGCCCCAAAAGGAGACTGACATATGGAACTAAATCAAAAGTGAATGTATCCATCAAAAGACACAATCAGAGGACAAAAAGACAAAACACAAAATGGAAAAAGACCATCAGGAACACAATAACCATAAAGGACTCACGTCTGAGTAAATAATACACTCCTACATGTTAATAAAATAAATCCATCAAAACAAAAACAAGCATGATAATTAAACACACATTTCATAAAATATATTAAAAGTTTCCAAAAAAGGCCCAAGCTGCTCAATTATATTAGTCATCAGACTTATTCAAACTACACTCCCAACAAGGAAATTCTTTGATAAAAATGATATTTAGAGCACTTTTCTGCAAGTATTATATTCCTGAATATGAAAACTTTTCATTGAAAAAGGAAAATACAGAACTAAATATAATTGCCTGGAGTTAAAATGTTTTCAACCTGAGGGTGAGAATCATACAGAAAGTCAATAGAAAATATGAAGACACATGGTAATGGGTAGTTCAAAAAATAGATGGCCTGAAATTATAAGCCCTGGGTTCTACAATGATACAAAATTTCCCCCTGCTATTCATGAGTATATAACAATGTATACATTGTGCACTCATTGTACACTATATTTTACATTGTCTTTTAAATAAAAAATATTTTATATTGGAATTTAGTTGATTAACAATGTTGTGCTAGCAGGTGTATAGCTAAATGATTCAGTTTTACATATACATGTATCTATTCTTTTTCAAATTCTTTCTATTCCTTTATTTTAGATTTGAGCTCAGCATAAACACTTCTGTGCTTGTTGTAAATGTTAAACAGGATTATTTGCAGTAAGTGTTAGATAAACATGTGGATTGAAATGGGAAAATAGAACGATGCATCAAACATTTATCCCTTTTCCAATTTTATTTTGTGTTAGTTTCGGTATTTTATTCTGTTTGCAAAGAGAAGGGAGGAAGATAGGATGTTTAGAAAAAGAATAGGTGCAATTCTTTCATGGATCACAATACTGATAATTCAGGGTTCAGGTTACATTCTTTAAAGCCAAATATTTTAAAAAAATCTTCTAAGTTGAGGGTAAAATAATTATTGTCAAAAGTGGCTCTTCAAGTTCATGGACACTGATATTAAAAGAGTATATCAATAGGAAATCGATATTTAGCTGATGTCTGTTCCCTTTAAATATATATACACATACATAGGCAATGGTGCCCCACTCCAGTACTCTCACCTGGAAAATCCATGGACAGAGGAGCCTGGTAGGCTGCAGTCCATGGGGTCGCTAAGAGTCGGGAACGACTGAGTGACTTCACTTTCACTTTTCACTTTCATGCATTGGAGAAGGAAAGGGCAACCCACTCCAGTGTTCTTGCCTGGAGAATCCCAGGGACAGGGGAACCTGGTGGGCTGCCGTCTCTGGGGTCGCACAGAGTCGGACACGACTGAAGCGACTTAGCAGCAGCAGCAGTAATGCATCAATATATATATATATATCAAATATATATATATATATCTCATATATATATATATACACATCAATAGAAGCCAAAGTATTACAAAACAAGAAATTATTTTGTTTGCAAGCTGCTTGCATCTATATATATATATATATCAAATATATATATATATCATATATATATATTTACATCAATAGAAGCCAAAGTATTACAAAACAAGAAATTATTTTGTTTGCAAGCTGCTACTGCTGCTGCTAAGTAGCTTCAGTCGTGTCCGACTCTGTGCGACCCCAGAGACAGCAGCCCACCAGGCTTCCC
Source organism: Bubalus bubalis (assembly GCF_019923935.1). Taxonomy (NCBI): domain Eukaryota; kingdom Metazoa; phylum Chordata; class Mammalia; order Artiodactyla; family Bovidae; genus Bubalus; species Bubalus bubalis. The sequence goes on from NC_059178.1 coordinate 45,833,916, forward strand.
CGTCCCTGGGATTCTCCAGGCAAGAACACTGGAGTGGGTTGCCATTTCCTTCTCCAATGCATGAAAGTGAAAAGTGAAAGTGAAGTCGCTCAGTCATGAGAGTCGCTCCTTCTGAGAAGGAGGATTTAAGGGGTCTTTATTTGGGTTCCTGAGTCTGGCTTTCCTGCAGCTCTATTCTCTGAAGCAGTTCACTCCCACACTCTCTGTGAACGCTCTTTATGATCTCCTGATACACCAATTAAGTCCTACACCTGCCATGGCCAAACTTCCATCCCACCAATTGCCACCTTTAACACTCTCAAAAGCTCAGGGGAACATCTGTGCCCAGAAAATCAACACAACATGGCGGCTGTCCGCAGGCATCTGAATTGCTGAGACAAAAGCACCATTTTGCAAAAACACGTTTATCTTCCTCTTCTTGGGGTTAGCAGGGCATCCGTTGTCAGCCTGGGTAAACATATTCACCTTTGTGGCACTGGGTAGAAGAGCTTCTTTCCTCTAGATAATGATCAATGACTGAAAAGGGTTAGAATAAGAAACACAGCCTGTGATTATTTTGTTTGTTTCTTTTGAAACGGGACATGAATAGGGGAGGGCAGAAGTGGGGCTGGGAGGTGGATTCTGCTCTGTATCTTACAGGACCAGGACGGAGTGTTAGAGAGCTGTTGCTGGACCATGCCTCTTTTAAAGTTTAGAACTGAAGGTCATGAGAGCCAGATCATTGCAACCATTTCAGATCACAACCCGTGCATGTGCATTTTCATTATCAGAAGACTACCACTGTCAAGATGACAGACCTCTTAGTGAAAGCACCATAATCATGTCTAAGTCAGATGAAAAATGGGACTATTTCATTCAATTTTTTAAAAGTGAATTCATAATAGTCATTAGTTATGGTCCACAGACTATGGAGATCTTGTGTAAGTTATCACCTCTAATCAGGGAATATATCCTGAGAAATTAAATCCTAAATTGTCAGAATTTCCAAAATTTGATCTGTCACACCAAATTTGCACTGGTGTGCACCAAGATCATTCCTGTATTATGATAACTCTAGGCCCTCTAACTTTTTCACTTCTTATACTTTTTCCTAGTTCATTGAGTTGAGACAAAACAGAATGCAATAATCAGCAAAAATACTTGAGTCATGTTATAAACAGTATTCATTTCTGAAAGAAATAAAGCCTGTATTGTTTTTATTGCTGTATTGTTTTTATTGCTGTGATTTTGAACACATTTGCTTAAGTCTTTCAATTCAATTTTCTTTCTTTTGTTTTTCTTTCAACTATAATATGTTTTTGGAAATACTATCTAACATAGAAGATCTTTGTGAGGATCAATGTGGATCATTCAGCATGGGGGCTGACACTTGTACCTGTAAGTCATTGCTGTTGTTTTTATTATTACCACATAATTCCATACTCATTATTAACTCATATCTCCATTCTATATGTCCTACATTTCTTAGCTCACTTTCTTTTTTTTTTTTTTTATGTTCTCAAAGGGGAATCACATAGTCAAATCTTTGGATCATAACTGTGTTGAGCATGCTTACTAGGGCCAATTACAAGGAATGATGACTAAAGCAGTATCAAATTAAAATGGTTAAACAATAGATTAAGCAAAAAAAAATGTGGCAAAATGTTGATTAGCAATTTCTTGGTTAGTAGGATTCTGATTGCTTTTAATTTCTTTCACTGTATTTTCCTGCATCTCATATTATTATTATTCACCACCCCCCCAGGAGTTGTATTTTTTTTTTAAGGAAAATAAGGAAAAAAAAAAGAACACTTTTTATAAAAGAAAATACATGTAGCAAATGACATGTAATTTATAACATTACTCAACTTATCCTTTGGAAAGAGTAATAAATTTTCCTAGAAGTCAAATTCAAGGATAAAATAAAATGCACAGTATTCTAGGTAGAACTAATATCCATTTGCAAAAGCATGTGAATTAAACCACAGTTTTTATTTAGAAGGTGAATATTTATTAAGTCAAAGTTAGAGAAATAAACTAAATGGGAATTTTCACTCTTCAATATTATTTCAGGTTGTTATTGGATAGAATGTCATCATGTCCCCTGGCTTCTCTTGGAAAATATAAAAAAATATTTGTACTCAATTGATGGTTTACTTTGTGATGACTACAGGTCAGAAAATTTTATATCCTCATAAATAAAGTTGATAAGTTTCCTATTCTTGCATCCCACATTTTATTTTATGATTTTATTTTATTGTTTTGATGCCTGCTTCCAAAAGTATTTATGGAAACAATACTGACTTGTGGATTCATTTGCGTACTGGCTACAAAATTATGTATTAAATATCTCTCAAATTCCAGCTACCATACCCAGATGTTGAAGAAAATAATGATATTCAAAATACATACCATTCAATCAAAATTTTAATATCAAATGAGTTATAACAACAAATATTTAAGTCACTGAGATGAATCACAATAAGATGATTCAGTTCAGTTCAGTCGCTCAGTCGTGTCTGACTCTTTGCGACCCCATGAATCGCAGCACACCAGCCCTCCCTGTCCATCACCAACTCCCGGAGTTCACTCAGACTCACGTCCATAGAGTCAATGATACCATCAAGCTATCTCATCCTCTGTCATCTCCTTCTCCTCCTGCCCCCAATCCCTCCCAGCATCAGATTCTTTTCCAATGAGTCAACTCTGCGCATGAGGTGGCCAAAGAACTGGAGTTTCAGCTTTAGCATCATTCCTTCCAAAGAAATCCCAGGGCTGATCTCCTTCAGGATGGACTGCTTGGATCTCCTTGCAGTCCAAGGGACTCTCAAGAGTCTTCTCCGACACCACAGTTCAAAAGCATCAATTCTTCAGTGCTCAGCCTTCTTCACAGTCCAACTGTCACATCCATACATGACCACAGGAAAAACCATAGCCTTGACTAGATTGACCTTTGTTGGCAAAGTAATGTCTCTGCTTTTGAATATGCGCTCTAGGTTGGTCATAACTTTCCTTCCAAGGAGTAAGTGTCTTTTAATTTCATGATTAATACCTTGTAAAAACACAATGGTCTCTAGAAATTCATTTGCAATATTTGCTATAACATTTAAAAGCAAGAACAGACCTTTGAGATTTAAAACCACAACAAAAAAATCTTTTGATTTGCATTTAACTTCACCTTGAAGTTTAGACAATTTACCCAAGGGATATAGAGACATAATTTATAAATAACTCAATAATTTCTCAAATAGATTGTTTTGTATGAAATATTTATATGAAGCAATTTTTTTCTGAAAGTAAATAAAATAGGAAAAAAATTTACACAAAAATGAAGTTTGATGAGTCATACATAGGCGTTTCTTGGTTTCCACAAGATAATTCATCTTAATTCAAATATTTCAGTGTACCCCCATCACCTATATTCCCAAATATCTGCGATGTCCTGAGTAAAAAATAGTAAAAAAGCATTAAAATTTAAATGAGTTAGAAACATTAAATATTGGCTGCTTTGAAACAACTGAAGACATTATAAAATACTGTACAGTAGAATATCTCCAAGTGTCAACAATATTAGATTAATTACTGGGTTTAAGGAAAATTACTGGGGTAAATTGAGATGAGTCTTGGTAAATTAATTCTATTTCTATATAAGTTAAAAAGGAATCATGTCTCTATTGTCATATCCCTCTCTTTAACAAAAGGATATTTACTTTCCAACATAATCTTGATTTCTGAAACACTCTGCTTATATCCAGGAAAGATTGGTCATCTGGTCTATGCACTATTATAATTCTTTCAAAATATTTCAAAACTGTGTATATCACAGGGCTGAGTCAGAAGGTTAGCCAGACTCAGAGGAGAGCTTAAATTTCCATTATCATGTTTCTCTTTACATGAACTTGCCGACAAGCTCTCATTATGAGAAAGGAGAGATGTTTGCTGCCATAGAATGATAAAATTTTGTAACCTGCACTCTTTATATTGTGTTTCTTCCCTTCCTCTCCCTTTACTTATTTGGGAGGATTTCATCTAAATCATTGCTAGTTGGACAGTTCTTTGTGAATCATAATATGCTCTGATACCACTATCAGTGAAAATGGTGCTGTCAACATTTATGTCAACGCTGAGGTTGTAATTTTTGACAGTAATGTTTCTGGGCTTGATCTAAAACTCTCTGTTCAGGTTGACAGAGCTGCCTGTCAGAATTCCTTCTGCCTGACACTTCTAAGTGACTAAGGACTTGGTGGGACTCACTGTAAGAAAAACATCTAGGTCCATGGCTCATCTGAAAACACTGTCCCTGTTACCAACTGAGAAATGAATAAATAAGAGCAAGGACTTGGTCAGCCAAAAGTTTTTGTATAATGTTCATAAATATCTGTGGAAATAAAATACACCAATGGTGATTTTTTCCTGAAGGTTGGATTGTGTCACAACCCAATGCACAAATCTGAAATCCCTGTGAAGAACATTGGTCTTGCTTCTCTTTCAAACAGTACTTTTCAAACAGTAGTTTATTTCTTGCTTCACATTACAAAATTATATGCTAAAATTTTATGATTTTTATGATTAATGTGCTTCATTTGGAAACATGCTATTCATACTCATCACTATACCCTAAATGTGTTGTGTTCCTTCCTTCACTCATGTCTTTGGTCAAATATTTTATCCTCCAAAAGTACTTCTACTTCTCTGTAACTATTAGCAAAATTTGAGGAACTATAAGATTACCAAAAAGCTAGAAATTGGTACATTCATATATTACTTTTGACACTGTAAATTGGTATAAGCCTTTTCAAAAGCAATCCAGGATTATAAACAGCTGGGAGGTTGGAATGTGTACACACACTGTATACACACCCGTATATTTGCCAATAATTCTATGCCTGGGAATACATTCTAACAGGATAATTCAAAAAAAGATAAAAGCTGTATGTACCAAATCATTCATTTCAACATTATTTATAAAGCTAAAATTGGTTATAAGTAAATATCCAATAAAAAAGGGCTAAGCATGTTATATTACTTCAAACTGATGAAATCATACAAAATATTATAAGGCATTAACCTCACTTTATTATTTTCTACCTCTGTGTCCACACCTTCTCGATCTTTCTTTGGAACTGCTTCTCCTGGTAAAGTCCAAATATAAATTATCATCTAACTATTTATGCACTATTCTGGGTTATGCAGTACCACTGAGAATCATTCCATGATAGTACACTTCCAACTATATTATGAGAATGACTTGAGTAGAAATATAAGCCCTTTGTGGATAACAGCTGTGTCTTTTATCATTGTATTCCAGAGCCTAGAATATTATAGACTATCAGTAAAACTGAATTACTCCACATTGAACACAAATGGCTCTTGTCTTTTGGTAAGTAACAAAAGCAAAATATCAAAGAATATTTACATTTTTATAAAAGATTTAAATGTATTAATTATAAGAGCAAGGATTCAAGATGTACAAATAATTAAAATTATACCAAAATTAGATTGTTGTGATTATCAGTAATTTATATTTATCATTTCTTTCACTGTTGTTATAAATAAAAATTAAAAAGTGATACTATGTTCAATACTTGTGTATAACAGATTTATGAATTATGAGTCAAATTGTCTAAAAAAAAGTGCTATTTAACAATTTTTTTTTAAATTTTCATTTTCTATAAGTCTATGACATCTAAGAAATGGGCCGCTTGAATAAATAAATAAATTCATTTGAGATCTAGCTTCTTAATCTACATAATGAAGATAAGACCAGTGGGACACTATTTATTATAGTAGTAAAAGTATTTACTAAATGTGCATTCAAATAGCATGAAGGAGCTCTTTAGTAATACAAACTAACCCAAAGAAACAAGAAAAAAAAAAAATCAAGTAAACAGCCTAATCTTACACCTAATATAACTGAAAAAAAAAAAAAAAAAAGAACAGTAACAACAACAGCAAAACCAAGGTTAGTAGAAGGAAAGTAGTAGTAAAAGAAACAAGTAACAAAGTTGAGCACAGAAATAAATAAAATAAAGATTAAAAATGGAGGGAGGAGGGAGGAGGGTTCAGGATGGTGAACACATGTATACCTGTGGCAGATTCATTTTGATATATGGCAAAATGAATACAATATTATAAAGTTAAAAAATTAAATTAAATTACAAAAATATATAACAGAAAAGATCAAAGAAACTAAGAGCTGATTTCTTGAAAAGATTAAAAAAAAAAAAAAACCTTGAGCTACACTCATTAAAAAAAAAAAAAAAAGACAAAAGAATCAAACTATCAGTTCAGTTGCTCAGTCTTGTCCAACTCTTTGTGAGCCCATGAATTGCAGCATGCCAGGCCTCCCTGTCCATCATCAACTCCCGGAGTTCACTCAGACTCATGTCCATAGACTCAGTGATGCTGTCCAACCATCTCATCCTCTGTCATCCCCTTCTCCTCCTGCCCCTAGTCCTTCCCAGCATCAGAGTCTTTTCCAATAAGTCAACTCTTCACATGAGGTGGCCAAAGTACTGGAGTTTCAGCTTTAGCATCATTCCTTCCAAAGAAATCCCAGGGCTGATCTCCTTCAGAATGGACTGCTTGGATCTCCTTGCAGTCCAAGGACTCTCAAGAGTCTTCTCCAACACCACAGTTCAAAAGCATCAATTCTTTGGTGCTCAGCCTTCTTCACAGTCCAACTCTCACATGCATACATGACCACAGGAAAAACCATAGCCTTGACTAGACAAACCTTTTTGGCAAAGTAATGTCTCTGCTTTTCAATATGCTATCTAGGTTGGTCATAACTTTCCTTCCAAGGAGTAAGTGTCTTTTAATTTCATGGCTGCAGTCACCATCTGCAATGATTTTGGAGCCAAGAAAAATAAAGTCTGATACTGTTTCCACTGTTTCCCCATCTATTTCCCATGAAGTGGTGGGACCGGATGCCATGATCTTCGTTTTCTGAATGTTGAGCTTTAAGCCAACTATTTCACTCTCCACCTTCACTTTCATCAAGAGGCTTTTTAGTTCCTCTTCACTTTCTGCCATAAGGGTAGTGTCATCTGCATATCTGAGGTTATTGATATTTCTCCCAGCAATCTTGATGCCAGCTTGTGTTTCTTCCAGTCCAGCGTTTCTCATGATGTACTCTGCATATAAGTTAAATAAACAGGGTGACAATATACAGCCTTGACGAACTCCTTTTCCTATTTGGAACCAGTCTGTTGTTCCATGTCCAGTTCTAACTGTTGCTTCCTGACCTGCATATAGGTTTCTCAAGAGGCAGGTCAGGTGGTCTGGTATTCCCATCTCTTTCAGAATTGTCCACAGTTTCTTGTGATCCACACAGTCAAAGGCTTTGGCATAGTCAATAAAGCAGAAATAGATGTTTTTCTGGAACTCTCTTGTTTTTTCCATGATCCAGTGGATGTTGGCAATTTGATCTCTGGTTCCTCTGCCTTTCCTAAAACCAGCTTGAACATCAGGAAGTTCACTGTTCATGTATTGCTGAAGCCTGGCTTGGAGAATTTTGAGCATTACTTTACTAGCGTGTGAGATGAGTGCAATTGTGTGGTAGTTTGAGCATTCTTTGGCATTGCCTTTCTTTGGGATTGGAATGAAAACCGACCTTTTCCAGTCCTGTGGCCACTGCTGAGTTTTCCAAATTTGCTGACTTATTGAGTGCAGCCGTTTCACAGCATCATCTTTCAGGATTTGAAATAGCTCAACTGGAATTCTGTCACCTCCACTAGCTTTGTTCATAGTGATGCTTTCTAAGGCCCACTTGACTTCACATTCCAGGATGTCTGGCTCTAGGTGAGTGATCACACCATCATGTTTATCTGGGTCGTGATGATCTTTTTTGTACAGTTCTTCTGTGTATTCTTTCCCCCTCTTCTTAATATCTTCTGCTTTTGTTAGGTCCATACCATTTCTGTGCTTTTTCAAGCCCATCTTTACATGAAATATTCCCTTGGTATCTCTAATTTTCTTGACGAGATCTCTAATCTTTCCCATTCTGTTGTTTTCCTCTATTTCTTTGCATTGATCACTGAGGAAGGCTTTCTTATCTGTTCTTGCTACTCTTTGGAACTCTGCATTCAGATGCTTATATCTTTCCTTTCTCCTTTGCTTTTCACTTCTCTTCTTTTCACAGCTATTTGTAAGGCCTCCCCAGACAGCCATTTTGCTTTTCTGCATTTCTTTTCCATGGGGATGGTCTTGTACAATGTGTCCTGTACAATGTCACGAACTTCATTCCATAGTTCATCAGGCACTCTCTCTATCAGATCTAGTCCCTTAAATCTATTTCTCACTTCCACTGTAAGGGATTTAATTTAGGTCATACCTGAATGGTCTAGTGGTTTTCCCTACTTTCTTCAATTTAAGTCTGAATTTGGTAATAAGGAGTTCATGATCTGAGCCACAGTCAGCTCCTGGTCTTGTTTTTGCTGACTGTATAGAGCTTCTCCATATTTGTCCAAGAACAATTACAATGGACATCACAGAAATACAAAAGATCACAAGAGATTACTATGAGCAATTGCATGACAGAAAAATGGATAACAGAAGAAACGGATAAATTCCTAGAGTACCAAGGATGATCAGGACAAAACACAAAATGAGAACAATTTCATTACCTGTAATGATATTGAATTAGTAATAAAAATAAGAAAAAAAAAAACAACAAAAAAAAACAAGCCAAAAGAAAGCAACAACAAAAACAAAAAACAGAAGTTCAGGACCAGATGTTTCCACTAGATAATTCTATCAACCATTTGAAGAAGAGTTAACTACTATTTTTCTTAAACTATTCAAAAAATGGAAAAAAGGAAAAAATGTTTCTGAATTCATTCTAAGAGACCAACATTATCTTGATACCAAAATTAGATAAAGACATTTCCAAAAGAAAAAAACAAAATTATAGACTGATATATTTGATGAATGTGTTACCATATGAAATATCCTTAAGAAAACAAAAATCCTTAACAAAGCAAAAAATCCTTAACAAAACAAATGAAAAAAAATCCTTAGCAAATCTAATTAAACAATATATCAAAAGGATCGTACATGTTGATCAAATGTGATTTGTTCCAAGGATGCAAAAATGGGTGGATGAAGCATAAGCTGGAATCAAGATTGCTGGGAGAAATGTCAGTAACCTCAGATAGGCAGATGATGCCACTCTAGTGGCAGAAAATGAAGAGGAACTTAAGACCCTCTAGATGAAGGTGAAAGAAGAAAGTGAAAAGCTGGCTTAAAGCTCAACATTCAAAAATAAAGATCATAGCATCTGGTCCTGTAACTTCATGGCAAATAGATGGGGAAACAATGGAAACAATGACAAACTTAATTTCCTTGGGCTCCAAAATCATTGTGGATGGTGATTGCAGCCATGAAATTAAAAGATGCTTGAGAGTCCCTTAGACAGAAAGGAGACCAAACCAGTCAATCTGGAAGGAAATCAGTCCTGAATATTCATTGTAAGGACTGATGCTAAAACTGAAACTCCACTACTTTGGCCACCTGAGGTTAAGAGCAGACTCACTGTTAAAGACCGTGATGCTAGGAAAGATTGAAGGAAGGAGAAGGGACCAACAGAAGATAAGATGGTTGAAAGGCATCACCAACTCAATGGACATGAGTTTGAGCAAATTCCAGGAGATAGTGAAAGGCAGAGGAGTCTGGTGTGCTGCCATTCATGAGGATGCAAAAAGTCAAACACGACTGAGCAACTGGACAACAACAGCAGACTGTAAATCAATTAATGCGTTACACAATATTACCAGGTTGAAAAATAAAAATCTTATGTTCATCTTCAATAGATTCAAAAAAATCTTTTGATAAAATTCAGCATTCATTTATTAAAAAAACTCAACAAGATGAGTATAGAAGCAACATGCCTCAGCATAATAAAGATCATGACAAATGTACATTTATCATCATGTTCAATGGTAAGAAGCTGAAATCATTTCCTCTAAAATCAGGAACTAAACAAGGATACTCACTCTCACCACATTTATTCAACATAGTAGTAGGAATCCTAGCCACAACAATCAGACAAGAAAAAGAATTAAAAGGAACCCAAATTGGAAAGGAACAATAAAACTCTCACTGTTTACAGATGACATATATAGAAAATCATAAAGATGCTAAAAGAAATTAGGATTAATAAATGAATTCATTAAAGTTACAGAATATAAAATTATATACATATATCTCTTTCATTTCCATATACTAACAATAAGGTATCAGAAACAGTTTAAGAAAAAAATGTCATTTACAATCACACACACACACAAAAAATAGTAAAATACTTAGGAATAAACCTAACCAAAGACATAAAAGACTTGTATTTATAAAACTATAAGACATTAAGGAAATCAAAGAGGACACACATACACACACAAAGGAAAGATATACCATACTCATGAATTGGAAGGATTAATGTTATCAAAATGATCATACTATCCTGCAAAAGCAATCTGCAGAATAAAATAAATTTCTGTCAAAATAGAATGGTATTTTTCATACTACAACAAATATTTCTAAAATTTGTATGGAAACACAAAGGACCCCGAATAGCCAAACTATTTTTGAGAAAGAAGAACAAAAATGGAGATGCCAGGCTCCCTGATTTCAAACTATACCTCAAAGCTACAGTCAACAAATGGTATGGTATATTCACTAAAACAGGCAAACAGATCAATGAAATGGAATAGAAAACCCTGAAATGTAACCATATTTAAATGGTCAGCTAATCCATGAAAAGTAGGCAAAAATATACAATTGGAAAAACAGTCTCTTCAATAAATGTTGGGAAAAATGGATAGCTATATGGCAAAATAGTAAAACTGGATGAATTTCTCACACCATATACAAAAATAAAGTCAAAATGGGTTAAAGACTTTAAATGTATGACCTGAAAACCTAAAACTCCTAGAAGGAAACAAAGGCAGTATTCTAATCAATAATTTTTTCACTATGTCTTCTCAGGCAGGAGAAAAAAAGCAAAAAATAAACAATGGTACTACATCAAACTAAAAAGCTTTTCCACAGCAAAGGAAACTATCAATCAAATGAAAAGACTGCCTATTGAGAGGGTGAAGATATTTGGAAATGGCAACCCAATAAGGAATTAATATTCTAAATATATAAATAACTCATACAACTCAACATCAAAAACAAACAAACCAAAAGCAACCCAACTGAAAAGTGATCAGAGAACATGAATAGACATTCTTTTTTCAAAAAAGACATAGAGATGGTCAGCAGGCAATGAAAAGATGCTCAACAACGCTAATCATCATGGAAATGCACATCAAAATTACAATGAGACATCACCTCAAACCTGTAAGAATAACTATTATAAAAGAAAAAAAAAAGACAATCAATAAATAACAAGCTTTGGATAGGATGTGGGGAAAAAAAGGACCTTCGTACAATGTTGGTAGGAATGTAAGTTGGTGCAGTTTTTATGGAAAAAACAAAACTATGGAGGTTCCTCAAAAAACTAAAAAAGAGAACTACCATATAATCCAGAAATTCCACTTTCTGAGGAAAATAAAACTAAATCCAAGAGATATATGAATGCCTATGTTCATTGCAGCATTTCTTTTTCACAAAAATAAAGATATGAAAGCAACCAAAGTGTCCATCATTGATGAATGGATAAAGAAGGTGTGGTAAATCTATATACAATGGAATTGAACAGTATCTTGCTAAGTAAAATAAGTAAGACAGAGATAGACAATTTTCCTGTAGTTTCACATATAAATGCAATCAGTGAAACAAATCAAGAAAATAAACAGAACAACAGAAGCATAGAAATAGATAGCAGGTGATTGCCAGAGGAGAAGGTAGTGGGTGCGGAGGGTGGGCATAAACAGCTGAGGGAGAGTAAGAGGAGTAAACTTCTAGGTAGAAAATAAATGAGTCAAGGGGATGAAATGCACAGCATGTGGAATGTAGTAAATAATACTGTGATATCTTTGCATGGTGATGGATAGGAACTAGACTAATCAAGGTGATCTAATTTTACAATGTATCAAAACATGGAATCACTATATTCTGTACCTGGAACTAAAATAGAATTTTAGGTTAATTTTACTTAAAATAGGGCTTCCCTGGTATTTCAGGTGGTGAAGGGTCTTCCCGCAATGTGGGAGACCCAGATTTGATCCCTGGGCCAGGAAGATTCCCTGGAGAAGGAAATGGCAACCCACTCCAGTATTCTCCTCTGGAAAATCCCATGGATGGAGGAGTCTAGCAGGCTCCTTAGGGTTGCTCCATGGGGTTCCAAAGAGTCAGACATGACTGGACAATTAACACTTCCTTACTTATTTAAAGTAACCCAAACAAACAAATTCATAGAAAAAGAGATCAGACCTGTTGTTTACCAGAGACAGAGAGTAGAGGGAATTAAGTGAAGGTAGTCAAAAGCCACACTTCTTGATGTAAGATATATAAGTACTAGGAATGTAATGTACAACATGATTAATACTATTAAGAACACAACTTATTATATATGAAGGTTGTTGGAAGAATAAATACTAAGAGTTCTCGTAAAAATCAATTATTTATTTCCTCTTCTTCTGCAAAGGCTCCATTCACTTTGCAGACAAGTCACTAGTATTAGGGATATTACTCTATGCCTAAAAATGTATTTAAGATTTACTACATAAAGACACTGTGTCAGTTGCTCAATAAATATTTGTTGAGTGAGCTAAGGACAAATATACAGAATTATGTATTCTAAATGAAATCTACAACTTGCATTAAATAATTTAAATATTTCATATCTAAAAGCTATACTGGGACTTTTTACCAAGTACTAATGTCATGCTGGATAGTGAATGATTAAAAAAGTGAAAAGCATAGCCTTGGCCTTCAAGGGTTTGAGATTTTCTTTGGAAGAAATACATACGTGAACCAAAGGACAAATTATGTTGTAAAACATGTTACATTACATATTGAGGCTTGCACAAATGCAGTGAGTGACTATAACCCTGGGAAATGGCTTCACAGCAGAGATGAACTATAATAGGGGCATGGTTGATTGAGATATTAAAAAATAATTTCTTTTTTGAGCCCAAAGGACAATGGGACAGAAAAATCAGCATGAGAAAGACATTGAGGGAAAGAAGTGTTAATCAGGTCCTGGAGAGTGGGGGCAGGGGAGAAATTCCTGTCACATAGGAGAGGAAAGTAATGGAGTATGGCAGTCATGTCATTCTTTAGGTGGCATACAAATATAAGTGGCAGGGAAGTTTTCTCAGGTGACTAGAGCACAGAGGCAGGGAGCTAGTGCCAGTGATATTTAAAACAGCAAGCTGAAGACAGGTTATGTTGGGAAACGCTTCCCAGGAAAAAAAGAGTGCGAACAGGACTGAGATAAATATCAGTTCAGCAGGGAAAAACAAAAAAAAGGTGCATGCAAAAATCTCATCTTTGACTTTGCTGCTGCTGCTGCTAAGTCACTTCAGTCGTGTCCGACTCTGTGCGACCCCATAGACGGAAGCCCACCAGACTCCCCCATCCCTGGAATTCTCCAGGCAAGAACACTGGAATGGGTTGCCGTTTCCTTCTCCAATGCATGAAAGTGAAAAGTGAAAGGGAAGTCGCTCAGTTGTGTACAAAGCTGAAAATATAGGTATAGCATTACTGGGCTATGAGACTGCAGCTCTGGGAAGACAGCTAATTTTATTTTACTTGGCCATTGAATGAGGATGAGCCTTGAATGGAGCTACAGTTGGGCTTAGCTGAGGGGAGCTGTTTCCCCATCTATTTGCCATGAAGTGATGAGAGAAGATGACATGATCTTAGTTTTCTGAATGTTGAGTTTTAAAACAACTTTTTCACTCTCCTCTTTCACTTTCATCAAGAGGCTCTTTAGTTCCTCTTCACTTTCTGCCATAAGGGTGGTGTCATCTACACATCTGAGATTATTGATATTTCTCCTGGCAATCTGATTCCAGCTTGTGCTTCATCCAGCCTAGTGTTTCTCACGATGTACTCTGCATATAAGTTAAATAAACAGGGTGACAATATACAGCCTTGACGTACTCCTTTTCCTATTTGGAACCAGTCTGTTGTTGCATGTCCAGTTCTAACTGTTGCTTCCTGACCTTCACACAGGTTTCTCAAGAGGCAGATCAGGTGGTCTGGTATTCCCATTTCTTTCAGAATTTTCCACAGTTTATTGTGATCCACACAGTCAAAGGCTTTGGCATAATCAATAAAGCAGAAATAGATGCTTTTCTGGAACTCTTTTTTTCGATGATCCAGCCGATGTTGGTAATTTGATCTCTGGTTCCTCTGCCTTTTCTAAAGCCAGCTTGAACATCTGGTAGTTCATGGTTCACATACTGTTGAAGCCTGGCTTGGAGAATTTTGATCATTATTTTACTAGTGTATGAGATGAGTACAAACATGGGGTAGTTTGAGCACTCTTTGGCATTGCTTTTCTTTGGGATTGGAATGAAAACTGACCTTTCCCAGTCCTGTGGCCACAGCTGAGTTTTCTAAATTTGCTGGCATATTGAGTGCAGCACTTTCACAGCATCATCTTTTAGTATTTTAAATAGCTCAATTGGAATTCCATCACCTCCACTCACTTTGTTCATAGTGATACTTCCTAAGGCCCACTTGACTTCACATTCCAGGATGTCTGGCTGTAGGTGCATGATCATACTGTCATGATTATCTGACATGAAGATCTTTTTTGCATAGTTCTTATGTGTATTATTGCCACCTCTTCTTAATATCTTCTGCTTCTGTTAGGTCCATATGATTTCTGTCCTTTATTGTATCCATCTTTGCATGAAATGTTCCTTTGGTATCTCTAATTTTCTTGAAGAGATCTCTAGTCACTTCATGGCAAATACATGGGGAAACTGGAAACAGTGACAGACTTCATTTTTTTGGGCTCCAAAATCACTGTAAATGGTGACTGCAGCCATGAAATTAAAAGATGCTTGCTCCTTGAAAGAAAAGTTATGACTAACCTAGACAGTATATTAAAAAGCAGAGACATTACTTTGCCAACAAAGGTCCATCTAGTCAAAGCTATGGTTTTTCCAGGAGTCGTGTATGGATGTGAGAGCTGCACTATAATGAAAGATGAGCACTGTAGAACTGATAGTTTTGAACTAGAGTGTTGGAGAAGACTCTTGAGAGTCCCTTGGACTGCAAGGAAACCAACCAGTCCATCCTAGAGCAAATCAATCCTGAATATTCATTGGAGGGACTGATGCTGAAGCTGAAACTCCAATACTTTGGCCACTTGATGCAAAGAACTGACTCATTTGAAAAGACCCTGATGCTGGGAAAGACTGAATGCAGGAGGAGGAGAAGGGGATAACAGGATAAGATGGCTGGATGGCATCACCAATTCAATGGACATGAGTTTGAGTAAGCTCCAGGAGTTGGTGATGGACAGGGAGGCCTGGCGTGCTGCAGTCCATGAGGTCACAAAGAGTCGGACATGACTGAGCAACTGAACTGAACTGTAATGAGGGAAGCTAGAAAAGTCTGAATTGAAAGAATCTAGTCAAAATTGACATTAATGAGCATGGTTGAGGAATAAAAATTTAGAGTTAGTTATGACATCTAATACTTAGGATATTGGCAAAAATAAGTTGATGGTAACACTTTTTAGTGTATATCTTTATCTCCACTTATAATACAAGATCATATTCTGCTTTACTAGTATCAGTCAGTCAGTTCAGTCTCTCAGTTGTGTCTGACTCTTTGTGAACCCATGAATTGCAGCACGCCAGGCCTCCCTGTCCATCATGAACTCCCAGAGTTCATGCAAACCCATGTCCATTGAGTCGGTGATGCCATCCAGCCATCTCATCCTCTGTCGTCCCCTTCTCTTCCTGCTCCCAGTCCCTCCCAGCATCAGAGTCTTTTCCAATGAGTCATAGTCCTAGTCATGTTCAACTGGTAATTACAAAACTCCTTCCTCTTCCCCAAGGAGAGAGAATCCATTTTGCAAATATACAAATAAATAAAGGCACCAGTGGAGCTAAACCTAAGAGCTTTTAGAGAACTGATAAAATTTGATTAAATTCTTCTTTTGCTGTTATTATGTTTTCATCACCTTTGTCATTGTGTCTACACTTCTGAACTCCACTTGGGAGCAGCAGTAACAAGCTATCACAAAACTGGCTTTTCTCACTCTAATTCCAACATGCCAGAAGCAGCAAACATAGGAAATCTCAGGAGAAAACTCCTTGTCATACAATTTACTGCCCAATTTTATAAACCCAAGAGGTTTAGCTACTAGTGTTTTCCGGTGTTTCAAAAAGCTTACTAGTTTGGGGCTATTTATCCGTAATAAACTTCTAAATATGCAAGATCAAAACCATGGGTTTTCAGCTTAGAGTAGACTGATGAATATTCTTTGATGGTTTCAGGGAAAGAGAGGAGTTCAATATTTAGAAGATGCCATATGATTCTACTTCTCTGTTACTACCTAATATTTATAGTGAAAACTACCATAGCAGAGCTAAAAGAGACCTTGGAGGTAATCTGATTTAATGAGCTCCTTTTGCAAAACGGCCTGAAAATGAGTTACCCAAGATCACACAGTTATTTAGGACAAGAATAGAAATGAGACTCTGGGTTTATAGCTCTGCACAGGTATACACTCCATTCAAAAATCGAAATGACTTCACTTTAAAAGGAGCCCAAAGCTGTTCTACAAAAGAAGTAAAAGACATAATATTTTTCCTCAATAGCCTTACTCTGTCTGCAAAATACACGGGAATAAAGCAGATGATTCTTTTTAACTACATTTGATTCTAACCTGAACTGAATCCACTGAAATAGTAAATGTGTACTCTGGAAAAGTTGTTAAAAGTGGCCTTTAAGTTGATCCCTGAAGGATGGCAAAGAGATGTATGGGTAGATATGTGGATCTTTCTCTACTATAATATGTGAATGAAAGTGTGCAAACTATGGAGTTTTAAAAAATGGGAATGAATATTGTTGTTGTTCAGTCACTAAGTCATGTCCAACACTTTGCAACCCTATAGATATGAATAGTATATATAAATGTAATAAAGACAGGAGAAAATGTATATAGTCATATTTATAGATGAATAGGATTTAAACAGTTTAGTAATAAAAAAAGGATTTTAATTTACTTTTAGAATCTTCTTCTGGAGTTATCAAAGTAGCCTGCAGTAAGGTAAATTTATACCTGTAAGCATTAAGAACTAGTACAGATCCACTTTAAACACGTGAAGTTTTAATGAAATCACATGTGAGAAGATAACTGTGAGAAGATATAGTTATTACTTTTTTACATTAATAATTTTGGTTTTGAGGTAGTCAATACTCACAAGACACTAAAAAAAAAAAAAAAAGTACAGCTCCTAATTAACTTCCCCTCACTTTCTCCAGTGATACATCTTATGTAAGTATAGCATTAGAACCAGGATTTTTACATTGGTAAAATACTCTTATTTAAACTATAATTCCATTATTTAATTATCCATTACGAAATATGTCTTACTGATTGACCCAAGAACTAGCAAAAACAAGAAAATTCATTTAATACCTGTTCTGGTGGTGGTTGTTCAGTCGCTAATTCCGTGTCCAACTCTTTTTAACCACATGGACTGCAGCACACCAGGCTCCTCCGTCCTTCACTATCTCTAAGACTTTGCTCAAATTCAGGTCCAGTGAGTTGGTGATGCTATCTCACCATCTCCTCTTCTGCATTCTCTTTCTTCTTTTGCCTTCAATCTTTCCCAGCATCAAGGTCTTTTCCAAGGAGTCAGCCTTTTGCATCAGGGAGTCAAAATATTGGAGCTTCAGCTTCAACATTAGTATCAGTATTTCCAATGAGTAATGAGGGTTGATTTCCTTTAGAATTGACTGGTTTGATCTCTTTGCAGTCCAAGGGACTCTCAGAAGTCTTCTCTAGAACCATAATTCAAAAGTAGCAGTTCTTTGGCACTCAGACTTCTTCATGGTCTAACTCTCACATCCATATGACTACTCAAAAAATCATAGCTTTACTAGACGGACCTTTGTCAGCAAAGTAATGTCTCTGCTTTTTAATATGCTGTCTAGGTTTGTCATAGCTTTCCTTCCAAGAAGCAAATGTATTTTAATTTCATGGCTTTGGTCACCATCTGCAGTTATTTTGGAGTCCAAGAAAATAAAATTTGTCACTGTTTCCACTTTTCCCCCTTCAATTTTCTTTGAAGTGATGGAACTGGATGCTATTATCTTAGTTTTTTGATTGTTGAATTTCAAACCAACTTTTTCACTCTCCTCTTTCACCTTCATCAAAAGGCTTTTTAGTTTTTCTTTACTTTCTGCCGCTAAAATGGTATAATCTACATATATGAGGTTTTTTATATTTCTCCAGGCAATCTTGATTCCAGATTGTGATTTTTCCAGTCCAGCATTTTGCATAATTCACTCTGCATATAAGTTAAATAAACAGGGTGACAATATACAGCTTTGTCATACTCCTTTCTCAACTTGGAACCAGTCAGTAGTTCCATGTCTGGTTCTGTTATTTCTTGACTCAAATGCAGGTTTCTCAGTAGACAGGTAAGGTGGTCTGTTACTCCCATGTCTTTCAGAATTTTCCACAGTTTGTTGTGATCCACAAGTCAAAGGCTTTTTCTTAGTCAGTGAAGCAGAAGTGGATGTTTATTCTGGAACTCCCTTGCTTTCTCCTTGCTTTGATCCAAAAATGTTGTCAATTTAATCTCTTGTTCCTCTGCTTTTTCTAAACGCAGCCTGTACATCTGGAAGTTCTCAGTTCATGTACTGCTGAAGCCTAGCTTTAAGGTTTATGAGCATAACCTTACTATCATGTGTGTGCATGCATACTAAGTCCCTTCAGTCATTTTGGCTCTTTGTGACCCTATGGACTGCAGCCAGTCAGGCTCCTCTGTCCGTGGGATTATTCAAGCAAGAATAGTTTTACTATGTCTTCCTCCAGGGGATCTTCCTGACTCAGGGCTGGAACCTATGTCTCCTGCATTGGCAGGTGGGTTCTTTACCAGTAGTGCCACCTGGAAAGCTCTACTAGCATGTGAAATGAGTGCAATTGTATGGTAGTTTGAATATTTGGGGACATCGCCCTTCTTTGAAGTTGGAATGCAAACTGATCTTTTCTAGTTCTGTGGTCACTGCTGAGTTTTCTAAAACTGATCTTTTCTAGTTCTGTGGTCACTGCTGAGTTTTCTAAATTTGCTGACATATTGAGTGCAGCCCTTATTAGCATCATCTTAAGATTTTTGTCAATATCTCAGCTGAAATTCTGTCACTTCAACTAGCTTTGTTTGTTTGCTTTAGTTAGGTTGCCTTCAACACACAAAATGGTTATTGAAAAGATTTTTAAAGATAATTTTTAAAGTTGTGATAAGGATTAGGAGAAAAATGGCATGAGATAGGGCAACTTCCTGTAGGTAGCAATGGTAGCCATTAATAACTCTAAGCTTAAGGTGTAAGTGAGGAAGAAGTTATGAGACCCAAGAGAGCTATACTGATGCAGTGGTACTTCACACAGGAACTGGTCACTTTTGGACAAGAAATGCAGCTACTATATGCCTGTGGCCCTCCATAAATCAAGCTGGAAAATATACCCCCTACTCATCTCTGCTTAATCATTCTAGTCTTCTTTTAATTCCTCCAATTGTACAAAACAACCAGAATATAGAGGATAGAGAGATAAGAGATAGAGGATAAGATAGAGCAGTTGACCAATTCAGTACAGGTTATCTTCCCTAAACACTGCAGAGTGAGAAGAAGAGATAGTAAGTCCAGGAGGGAAAATAGAGGATGTCCAGTAAAGTACTTCAAATCCAAAATAAACAACCCTAAGTACTGTATAAAGTAACTATATATTAATTGCCAATTCAACAATGTTTGGATTTGTGGGCCAACTTGATAGAAGATG
Source organism: Bubalus bubalis (assembly GCF_019923935.1). NCBI lineage: Eukaryota > Metazoa > Chordata > Mammalia > Artiodactyla > Bovidae > Bubalus > Bubalus bubalis. The sequence goes on from NC_059178.1 coordinate 45,853,816, forward strand.
TATACTATTAATTTACCTGTATCACTGCAGCTTTACTATCCATGTTCTAACTCTTCAATGTAATATCAGGGTATAAAATGAGATTCATGTGAGATGAAGTTTAGATCTTATGTGGCTAGCAGTAGGTCATGACATAAATAATAGTAATTGCATCAGAACACTCTCATCTTATATCTTCTAATCTTTATGAATGCAAGAAATTCATAAACAATTGGCCTAGTTTTTCCTTCTGAAGTTTAAATAATCTTTCCTCTTACTCTAAATTTATTTTTGCTGAAGTTACTAAGTTAATTTAATGGAGGAAGGGTTGTTTTCTTAGCAAACGACACTGTAACAGCTTTATATTCATGCATACACAGAGACACACACTCACAAAAAGAAAGCTAAGAAACAAAACAAAACAAAAATTTTGATCCATACATTAAAAGTAATTCAAAATGGATTACAAATTTATCATCAAGAAACTTGATGAAGAAAATAGGAGGAATCTTTGTAACCTTGAATTGGGCAAAGTGTTCTTAGTTAAAAACATGATTGATTAAAAATTAAAAACTGTACTTCAATACAGTATACTAGCGCATATATATGGAATTTAGAAAGATGGTAACAATAACCCTGTGTACAAGACAGCAAAAGAGACACTGATGTATAGAACAGTCTTATGGACTCTGTGGGAGAGGGAGAGGGTGGGAATATTTGGGAGAATGGCATTGAAACATGTAAAATATCATGTATGAAACGAGTTGCCAGTCCAGGTTCGATGCACGATACTGGATGCTTGGGGCTGGTGCACTGGGACGACCAAGAGGGATGGTATGGGGAGGGAGGAGGGAGGAGGGTTCAGGATGGGGAACAGATGTATACCTGTGGCGGATTTATTTTGATATTTGGCAAAACTAATACAATTATGTAAAGTTTAAAAATAAAATAAAATTAAAAAAAAACTGTACTTCATCAATATTAAAAATTATTTTCATCAAAAGACACTGACAGAATGAAAGGAAAAGCCATCACTAGAGAAAAATAAATTTGTAAAACAAATATCTAATAACAAATTTGTATCCTAAGTATAGAAAGAATACTCAAAGCTCATAAAGGAGAATTTTTAACATGCAAAGTATTTGAACAGATATTTGAAAGGCAAATAAGTATGTGAAAATATGTTAAATATAGTTAGTCACCAGGAAAATCTAAATTAAAATTACAACCAGATACCACTACACATTATTAAAATGTCAAAAACTAAAAATGCCAATAATGCCAAATATTGGCAATGATATAGAAGAATTGGAATGACTGCTTTGGAAACAGACTTTTTAAAAAAAATTTTGAAAAGCTAAACTCATACCTACCATATTAACAAATATTCTACTCATTACTAAACATTTATACCTCCAGACTGGGATAGTTCATATTAAGACTTGTACAGGTATATTCACTGTGGCTCTATTTATAATAGACAAAATCTGGGAATAATTCAAATAAGTAAATGGATAAACAAATTATATAGATGTAATGTAAAGTATTCAGCAGTAAAATATCAGGTACTATTGATTTATAACATGTGGGTAAATATAATAATAGATATTTGAATATATACTATATAATTCCACTCAAAAATAAAGATCTAGTAAATGCAATCCAGTCTATAGTGACAGAAAGCAGATCCATGATTTCCTGGAGACAATTAGGAGGCAGTAGCAAAGGGGGAAAATTAATCTTTGGGAGATTATGGGTGTGTTCACAATATTAATCATGGTTGTTCCACTAGTGTGTCCATATCTCAAACCTAAATAAATTATGCTCTTTTAATATGTACAGGTCATGTGTATTGATATCTCACTTATGCACAAATAATTCTTCCTTCTTTTACTTGCTTCCATTTTTACCACAAAGTCCACTTTATCTTATATTTCAACTTTTTAACCCTTCTATTGATATAAAAAGACTTGCATCTCATAAAATAACAAGTTAAGAGATTTAAATTAAGTACTAATACATAAAGTCTGATATAATTAAACCATAAAAAAAATTATCAAATGTACCTGACTATTATGTTAAAAACATCAGTCTTTGTTCCCCTCTCCTCTAAGAGATTGTAAAATCTCTCAGTGCTCTATGAACTTAATTTTAGTACAATTTTAATTTTAGTACTTAATTTTAGTACAATTTTGACAAGATAACCTTTTGAGATGCAATTTTAAATGACTGAATGACACCTAATCTTAAAAAAAAAAAAAAAATAGGAGTTTGGTACTGAAGACAATACATAAATTTGTATAAAGTTTTGTAAGAGCTGTAGAAACTTATTATCACAACCATAGGACCAAATAGGCAAGGAACTGCCTGCATCTATAATCTGGGGCAGTAAGAGTGACGACAGTATAGATTACAATTAGGACAGCTACAAAACCCCAGAGAGATGAAGGAGCAAGGCATATTTGAGGTGGATGGAAATCATTTGATTATTTCATCCTATAGCCATGTATCCCCTTGCCCTTTCTACTCACCTGACATTCCTCTTTCTTTTAGCCAGTCAACTGAGTGTTTTATTCTGTATTTAAAGGGTTTCCTGTTGCTCCTTTGTGCTCTGCCTGGCTTCTGCTATCCCTCTTTCTCCTTCGCATGGCTACCTCAGAAAGGTAGCTTTCATGCCTAAACGATGGGGTAAACACCAGTGTGAGAGACCACCGATTCCTATTCAGAAAAATGCTATTGAAATTCTAGCTGGTTTCCTCAAGATCTCACTGAAGTGTAGCTACTTCTTCATTTTTTTTTGCTCCAGAGGAGATTTTTTTTTTCTTAAGACGTTAGCTTGTCTGTTAAAACCTTTTCCTCTTAAGTTGTACGACTGCATGGCTTCCATTATAAACATGGTTAGATAATTCTTAATGAATCCTCCTTTATCACAAAGACTCAGCTCTTGTGAGGAGGATTTGCTAGTTTTAATTCTATATGGAAACATATGTGTCACCAAATTGTTCTGTGCTCTTAATGTCATCATTTAATTACATTAAATTCTCATTTTTTTGAAAGTCTTCTTTAAGGTATGTGACTAAACATACTGGCTATAAGGGAAATGGGGGGGGAAATTATATATATATATATATATATATATATATATATATATATATATAATATGTCCAGGGTTCTGAATTGGACTTGAAGAGGCAATTATTTAAAGGGCTGAGCTCTGGCTGAGTTTGTGCCAGGTAACATGAGACTTCAGAGTTAAATTCTTCATAGAAACCAAGTGCTTCTCAGAATTGGAGGATACGGTTCAGTTCAGTTGCTCAGTCGTGTCCGACTCTTTGTGAGCATGTATTAAAGTGGCCAGAAGGTCATAATTATCCAGCATTTAGGGATGTTTCCATTTGAAGGCAGATCATTTAGAATTCTACTTGAGGAAAGGCCCTGAAGAGCTACAGTGTGCATCAGTGATCTTCCTCTGAAAGCGACTCCACTTCTGGCCTGTATGAATCAATTGTTAACTAACCACACAGTGTGTTCTGCAGTGGTCTTAAATTTTAACTAAAGTATTTCTTCTGTATGCTTATCTTGTGTTTCCCCAAGCAAATTATAAGATTCTCAGGGGTAAAGCCCATATATGCTTGGCTTAAAAAAGGAGGTTGAACATTCCCTTCTTATGGTTTGTGGCCAGTAAATATGTTAATTGTTTATAAGTTATTGAAACTTGTAATTAATAGTGCCTGTATGACAAATAAGCATGATATAATTAAAGGGGTATTATAAAATCTTAAAAGATTAGGGCACATTAAAAAGAAGTCTTGCTTAAAGAACAAGTGTAGAAGAGGCATAAAGCATCCTATGTTATGGACACTGAATTAGTTCAAAAGAGGGAAGAATAATATACTGGATGAAAAGGAAACCCATGTATTTAGGAGGCTTTCCTAACTTTTGAAGTTAAAAGAATGGAACAATAAGTAGAGTATCAAAAATTCGTGGATTTTATTAACTTTCCTAGATCTTATGAGAATTTGCATCTTGGGTTTTAGACTTGGTATATTCCTATGATCCTGTTCAATTGAAAAAAAGGGGGGGGGCACATAATAGATGACATATATATTTCCTGTGGCTGCTATAACAAATAACCAAAAACTTGGTGGCTTATAACAGCATAAAATGTTTCCCCTATTACTACTGTGGAGACCAGAAGCCTGTCTCACTGGTACAACATCAAGGTGTTAGCAGAGCACACTTCCTCTGGCATTTCTAGGAGAGAAAGTTTTCCTTGCCTCTTCCAGCTTGTGGCAGTCCTTAGGTTTCCATGCTTGTGCCTGGATACTAGGAACAGTGGTTCCATTGCCTCTCCCCTTCTGTCTATGTGTCAAACCTCTATGTGCCTTTCTCTTATAAGGACTCTTGTGGTTGCATTTAGGGTACACCCAAATAAATCAGTACAATTCATTGATCTCAAGACCTTTTGCTTAATAACGTATGCAAAGATCTTTTTTTTTTTTTTTTTTCAAATGAGGTAACATGTACAAGTTGCAAAAATTATGTTTTGATATCTTTGGAAGTAATTATCAACCTATCATAATAGGTGTCTTTGCTGTTGCTTCTATTGAAAGTAACATATTTATAACTTGGCTTTGTGATTAGACAGAACTAAGTTCACATCCTTGCATGATCAAAGTCATATTGAAGATTATATATCTTCATGCTTCAATGTCCCCATCCATTAAATGGGATATGCATGAGTCATATCTCACAATATTGTCGTAATTATTAAATAGAACAGGCTATATAAAGCTTCTGCACAGTTTGGATTAGGTAATTCCTCAATAAATTATACTTTGAATTAGTTTTATAAAGTTAATAAACCCTCTGACTTATTCAAAACAAAATGCCAGCTAGTCTAAGGGTTTGCTTTTGTTCAGTCACTCAGTTGTGTCCAACTCTTTGCAACCCTGTGGACTGCAGCACTCCGGGCTTCCCTGTCCTTCAACATCTCTCGGAGTTTGCCCAAATTCATGTCCCCTGAGTTGGTGATGCCATCCAACCATTTCATGCTCTGTTCCCTTCTCCTCCTGACTTCAATCCTTCCCAGCATCAAGATCTTTTCCAGTGAGTCAGCTCTTCACATTAGGTGGACAAAGTATTGAAGCTTCAGCTTCAGCTTCAGTCTTTCCAATGAATATTCAGAGCTTATTTCCTTTAGGATTGACTAGTTTGATCTCCTTGCTGTCCAAGGGACTCTCAAGAGTCCAAGGGTTACAAAAGTCATTAATCATGGTGACCATTTGCAAAATCTTACAATTTAATTGGTACTAACTCACTTCAGTCATGTCCAACTCTTTGTAACCCCATGGACTGTAGCCTGCCATGTTCCTCTGTCCATGAAGTTTTCCAGGAAAGAACATTGGAGTGGCTTGACATTTCCTCCTCCAGGGGATCTTTTCAACTCAAGGATTGACCATGCATTCTCTGTGTCTCCTGCATTGGCAGGCAGATTCTTTACCTAGGAAGCCCACAGTCTAATTGGTGAGATAAAATTTACATGCATAAAAGAATACCAGAAAAGTAAGAAATTCATATGGGAAAACATAATTGTTCAAAATAAACATTAATAAAGGGTAAGGCTGGTTTGTATATGAAAGATTTGGATTGGTGCGGCTGACAGGCAGGCAATGCAAAGTCCCCTGGGAACAGTGCTTGTATGGTAGTAGGGCAGAGTAGTAAGGTTAGTAGACACATATGGACTAGAACACAGCGAGTACTTAAAAGGTTGGAATAAAGTATTAGAACGGTAGACTGGTAGGCTAACGACACATACTGTGGTTAGTACACTAGCCCAGAAGATCCATGAAGTCAACGGCCATTCCACCCTACCTCTTCTTCTCTCTCTTACACACACATCAAATGTTTTATCTCCTAGTTTAGTGCCTGGCTCCTGAGACTTATTCAAATAACATTTGCTTTATGATTGAAAGTAAAGATGAATGAAACATAGAACAGAGATTAAAAAAAAAAAGTCTTCCTGAAATTTGGATTATTTGAGCAAATAGGATAACCTAGTGCTTCTAAATCATGGCCCTATTGACATTTTGGGTTGCATTAGTCTTTGTTGGGGTGGGGAGATGCTGTCCTGTACATGATGCAATATAGGAATTTAACTATCCCTGGGCTTTACCCACTAGGTGCCAGTTTCATGCTTCCCTACCTTGTAATATCCAAAAATGTCCCTAGACATTGCCAGGTGCCCTGAAGGGGATGAGGGCAATATCACCCAGGTTAAGAGGTATTGGATTAAATCAAGTTTTAAGGGGATTAAGTTGAAAAGATTTTCAAATAAGAGAAGTTGCAGTAAATCAACCAAATATACTAATTCCAGAAGACATATTGACTTTACCTAGTGAAATCTAGAACTCAATTCCCCTAGTAATTATAATATTATACATTTCAAATATTTTTAAAAGTGCAAAGACCACAGACTGAAATGTTTCTTCAGGTAGTGTCATTCCTAATACATTTGGCAGGGAGGATTGCCATGAAAAAGGAGGACCCTGTCGGCAGGGTTGCTTTGAGGGCTGTGTCCTGCAGTTCTGCACTTCACAATTACTCTACAGAGGAGGACAAGCTCATACACCCAGGGGCATCAGCACCCGTCCTGTAATCATAACTAGGCTTGATTTAAAAGGAACAAAGAAAACACACATATTGATTTCTATTGCATTAAATACATTTACACATCAAAAGGAAAGAACACAGGAAAGTTTCAGTTTGAGTTACATACTTAAAATTCCATCATTTAAAAAAAATTACATATTCACCAGCAAATTTGGTTATACTATATCTTTATGCTGTTATAGCCAAATGGTTTCTTTTTGTGTGCTGAGTATTCTGGAATACAATTAACTGGCCATGGCTGTTGGAAAACAAAATACACAATTGCCTATTTAGCATAACACTACAAAGACATGCATTTTGAAACATTCTATACTATAAAAAAATGATATTAGAAACTCCAGATAAAGTTACTTTTTATTAACCCTTAGTACTAGAACAAAATGTGAACCTGAATAAATTGTTTGCAGATATACAAGAATCCCTGCATTTAAACATTATTTGAAATAAATTCTTGCTCCAGATAAAATTATGAAGCTACTAAAATTTATTCCATTTCTTCTTCAATACCTTCTTTTCCTTGTTGAGTGTAACAATTCCTGCTGCTGCTGCTAAGTCACTTCAGTCGTGTCTGACCCTGTGCGACCCCATAGACGGCAGCCCACCAGGCTCCCCCATCCCTGGGATTCTCCAGGCAAGAACTCTGGAGTGGGTTGCCATTTCCTTCTCCAATGCATGAAAGTGAAAAGTGAAAGTGAAGTCACTCAGTCATGTCCGACTCTTTGCGACCCCATGGACTGCAGCCTACCAGGCTCTTCCGTCCATGGGATTTTCCAGGCAAGAGTACTGGAGTGGGGTGCCATTGCCTTCTCCTAGACACCTAATATTTCATGCTTTATGCAATAATTTATTTACTTATTGAATAATAATTTACTTAATACTTGCAGTACACTAGACAAAATATTCAACAATGATATTATCAAAATGGATAACCTACATATTCTCTGTTCTCCCTAACTTTGTTTTTCTCCTTAACTAAGGTTTTCTTGTTCAGTTTGATTTCTTCCAAGAGTAGTTTTCCCTTTACTCATAGATAGTGAAAGTTTTGGTAGTTCAGTTGTGTCTGACTGTTTGCAACCCCGTGGATTGTAGCTCACCAGGATCTTGTGTTCATGGGATTCTTCAGGCAAGAATTCTAGAGTGAGTTGCCATTCCCTTCTCCAGGGGATCTTCCCAACCCAAGGACTGAACCTGAGTCTCTTGCATTGCAGGTAGTTTCTTTACCATCTGAGCCACCAGTAAAGCCCCATTACCCACAAAGTTTTATTCTATTTAAATATGATATGATGAATGAATGGTTACTAATGTATTTTTTTAATGATATATGGCTCTTCTCTGTTAACAAAAACATAATAACAGGATATTTCCAAATTACAAATAATAAAAAGTAGAAGGTATATATCATCATGACTTGAGTGAGGGTGTCATTTCATTATTTGGGAGTGAGACTTATTATGCATCACTCTAGTCACCTGTTCTTGGGATCCTATATTTCCGATTACTTGGACTATGTGTGCTGTGTGCTCAGTTGCTCAGTAGTGTCCGACTCGTTGAGACCCCATGGACTGTAGCCTGGCCAGGCTCCACTGTCCATGGGGATTCCTTAGGCAAGAATACTGGAGTGGGTTGCAATGCCCTCCTTCAGGGGATACTCCCAATCCTCCAGGGGGAACTTCCAAACTAGGGATCTAACCCATGTTTCCAGCATTGCTGGCAGATTCTTTACTGTCTAAGCCACCAGGGAAGTATATGCTTCCCCAATTCACCTCGTTTAGGACAATTTTTCTTATTTCTTGAGAGAAAAAAGACATCAAAACATTTGAAAGTGAAAGTCGCTAAGTTGTGTTCAACTTTTTTTTTTTTACAGCTCTTAAACTTAATTTTTAATTGTATTGTGACCAGTGTTGAACTTTTTGTGTCCCCATGGACTATACAGTCCATGGAATTCTTCAGCCAGCATACTGGAGTGGGCAGTCTTTCCTTTCTCCAGGGGGCCTTCCTAATCCAGGGATCAAATCCAGGTCTCCCACATTGCAGGCAAATTCTTTACCAGCTGAGCCACAAGGGAAGCCAAAGAATACTGGAGTGGGTAGCCTATCCCTTCTCCAGTGGATCTTCCCAACACAGGAATCAAACTGAGGTCTCCTGCATTGCAGGCAGATTCTTTACCAACTGGGCTATGAGAGAAGCCCCTGAAGTACTTGAATGCTTGGACAAAACGAATTAACAAGTGATGGGAAAAAAAAAAAAAAACAACAAAGAGAAAGCAGATATACGAACTGATTAATCAGCTCTGTTTCTGATATACACTCAATTTATTTTTGGTCAAAACATTAACTTCTTAGTGACCCAATCTCCCTGAGCTTTTGATAACCCCAAGAAGTGCTTGTGTCTGGGGACTTAGATGTAAGTGTCAGGGGACTTAGATGTGTCAGGGCACTTAGATGTAAGTGAAGAACAGTGACTATTTCCAGAACTCTTCTAGGCCCTGTGAAAGTACAGAAATTATTTAATAATTCATTTCTCTTAATGATGCAAGCATGAAATCCTCCAGAGTGTCAAAGAGGTTGGGGATCAACATGAGTTGCTTTGCTCAGAGATAGCTCCACGGTGAGCTTTGATATATCTTTTAGCTGTCTATATGTCATAAAGAAAAGAATTAAGTGAAAATAAGCTTTAAATGATTAAATCACTCCAATTTGCTTTTATTAACAGTTGTATAGCTCCTGAGGACACTGTTTGAACTGAATGCATTCTGAAAGCACAGCGGTACAATTCCCATATTCAGTTTGAAATTACACACTATATGGATCTGTTACCTGCATTGTGACCATTTCCTCTATCTGGTTATCTACCATTCACCATTCAGTAGATAATTGCCATCTTATTATATTTTTATCTTAAGATGGAACAAGCTAAATAAAACTGAAGGAGTATGAAGAGAATCCAGACAATTCCATTTCATTGCAACACAATGAAATGTAATTTGTGGTTTTCAAGGTTGTGAACCACTGTGTGTATTCAAGAACACTTGGATCTCAGTCCTAGTCAAAGGTAAGTGAAAAGAATAAAAAATTATTTTACTGAACTTCAAAAAATTGATTCATATTTCCCCCCAATTTTTTTCCTCCAAGCATTCTTAAAGTCCTTAGGACTTTTTCCCTTTTATTTTTATTTTTTTAATTTATTTACTTTAATTGGAAGCTAATTACTTTACAATATTGTAGTGGTTTTTGCCATACTTTGACATGAATCAGCCATGGGTGTAATTTTTTTTTTCCTTTTAAAAAATGAATTTATTTATTTTAGTTGGAGGATAATTGCTTTATAATATATGATGGTTATCATGATACATCAACATGAATTGGCCACAGGTATTTTTTAATAAAAAAAAATGCTCTAAGAACTCAGACTGCCCACAACAAGGCTGCAGGAATATGAATCACAAATTTGTAGTTTTTTCAAACTTGATTTCCAAATATCTGAATCTTTGTGTTTTGAGATGGTGAGAAGGCCATACTTCATTAGCTAGTATGTACTTGTGGCCTGAAAGATACACCAAATAAAAAGTTTTCCCTTATTAAGCAAGTATTGCATAGAGTCAGAAGTCTCTAAGAGATTCTGGCACTTTTTTTTTTCCCCTACAACTCTGTAACACATGCTTAGTCAGGTAGGGTCATAATTTGAGAGTAGTCAGATGATTCTCTATTTGAAATCATTCTGCTGGTATTCCAAAATTACATAATGCCTATCATTAGATATCTCTGTTAATTAAAATATTAATGTCTCCTATAAAAAGCAAATATATTATTAGACATTAATACCATTTACTGATTAGTTAATCAATTTAATCCTGACTTAAAAGACCATAAGACAATGGGGGATAGGACCAGGGCAAGAACATTTATGAGATTAAAGATCAGTGAAGGCCTGAACCATCGCTGGGAGGAAGATTCAGATAAGGCAGCACAGAGGAGGGGTTCTAGGAAGCCTCATGATATTCTGGGAGCATTAAGCCTTTCAGATCTGTCTCATATTTGATACTGGGTAAGCCAGTGACTTAACTTGAAATGTATGTGTGTAACGAGGGGTAGAGAGAGTCAATATCTACATGACTCATATGGATTTGTGTTCTAATAATTTAGATTTACTTTGGAGGGAAGATATGAGACAGAATTCATGATGTTCTACGGACATATAGAGTACCTAAGCTTCTTCAAATAACATGGCCACAATTTGGGGAACATGTGTTTTTGAGAGATACTGAGAAAATAAAGTAAACAAAAATGAAAGAATCATAAGAGTGATGGTGATGATAATGTTGATGCAGTAGCCAATGCACAGAATGAGACCCTTTGAAGATCAATGATAGTGAAATGTGAAAAAGCATAGAGGAAGGACAGCTGTTGGCCATGAAAGGTGTCCCTGAACATCTCACTCTTGTCTTTTGCACATACATCCCTTGAGAACAGTGATGGAATTTCAGCTGAGCTACTTCAAATGCTGAAAGATGATGCTGTTAAAGTGCTACACTCAATATGCCAGCAAATTTGGAAAACTCAGCAGTGGCCACAGGACTGGAAAAGGTCAGTTTTCATTCCAGTCCCAAATAAAGGCAATGCCAAAGAATGTACAAATTACTGTACAATTGCACTCATTGCATTTTCTAACAAGATTATCCTCAAAATCCTTCAAGCTAGACCTCAGCAGTATGTGAATTGAGAATTGCCAGATGTAGAAATTGGATTTAGAAAAGGCAGAGGAGTCAGAGATCAAATTTCAACATTCTCAGGATCATAGAAAAACAAAGGAATTCCAAAAATATCTGCGCCATTGATTAAGCAAAAGCCTTTGACTCTGTGGATCACAACAAACTGTGGAATATTCTTTTCTTTAATTAATTAATTTATTTTAATTGGAGGCTAATTACTTTACAGTATTGTGGTGGTTTTTGCCATATATTGACATGAATCAGCCATGAGTGTACATGTGCTCCCCATCCTGAGCCCCCCTCCCACTCCCCTCCCCATCCCATCCCTCTGGGTTGCTCCAGTGCACTGGTTTTGAGTGCCCAGTTTCAAGCATAATACTTGGAGTGGTGATCTATTTCACATATGGTAATATACATGTTTCAATGCTATTTTCTCAAATCATTCCACCCTCACCTTCTCCCACAGAGTCCAAAATCTGTTCTTTATATCTTTGTCTCTTTTGCTGTCTTGCATATAGGGTCATCATGACCGTCTTTCTAAATTCCATATATATGTGCTGCTGCTACTGCTGCTAAGTCACTTCAGTCGTGTCCGACTCTGTGCGACCCCATAGACAGCTGCCCACCAGGCTCCTCTGTCCCTGGGATTCTCCAGGCAAGAATGCTGAAGTGGGTTGCCATTTCCTTCTCCAATGCATGAAAGTGAAAAGTGAAAGTGAAGTCACTCAGTTGTGCCCACCTCTTAGCGACCCCATGGACTACAGCCTACCAGGCTCCTCCATCCATGGGATTTTCCAGGCAAGACTACTGGTGTGGGGTGCCATTGCCTTCTTCGATATATGTGCTAATATACTGTATTGGTATTTTTCTTTCTGAGTTATTCACTCTGTATAATAAGCTCTAGTTTCATCCACCTTATTAGAATTGATTCAGATGTGTTCTTTTTAATAGCTGGTTAGTATTCCATTGTGTATATATACCACAGCTTTCTTATCCATTCATCTGCCAAAGGACATCTAGGTTGCTTCCATTTCCTAGCTATTGTAAACAGTGCTGAGATGATCATTGGGGTACATGTGTCTCTAACTGTGGAATATTCTTAAAGAGATGGGAATACCAGATCACCTTACCTGCCTACTGAAAAATCTGTATGCAGGACAAGAAGCAAGAGTTATAATTGGACATGGAACAACAGGCTGGTTTAAAATTGAGAAAGAAATATGTCAAGGCTGTATATTGTCACCCTGTTTATTTAACTTGTATATAGAGTACATCATACAGAATGCTGGACTGGATGACTCACAAGCTGGAATCAAGATTGCCTGAAGTAATATCAACAACATCAGATATGCAGATGATACCCCTTTAATGGCATAATATGAAGAACTAAAGAGCCTCTTGATGAAGGTGAAAGAGGAGAGTGACAAAACAGGCTTGAAAGTCAACATTCAAAAATCAAAGAGCATGGCATCTGGTTGCATCACTACATGGCAAATAGATGGTAAAAAAGTGGAAACAGTGTCATATTTCATTTGCTTGAGCTCCAAAATCACTATGGCTGGTGGTTGTAGCCATGAAATGAAAAGACACTTGTTCTTTAGAAGAAAAGCCATGACAATATAGACAGTGCATTAAAAAGCAGAGACATCACTTTGCCAACAAAGGTCCATATAGTCAAAGCTATGGTCTTTCCAGTAGTCATCTATGGATGTGAGAGTTGGACCATAAAGAAGACTGAGCAGAAGAATTAAGACTTTTGAACTGTGGTGCTAGGGAAGGCTCTCAAGGGTCTCTTGCACAGCAAGTAGATTGAACCAGTCAATTCTAAAGGAAATCAACTCTGAATATTCATTAGAAGGATTTAAGCTGAAGCTCCAATACTTTGGCCACCTGATGTGAAGAGCTGACTCTTTGGGAAAGATCCTGATGTTGGGAAAAATTGAGGGTGAGAAGAAGGGGGCAACAGAAGATGAGATGGTTGGATGGCATCACTGACTGAATGGACAGGAGTTTGAGCAAACTCTGGAACATAGTGAAGGACAGGGAAGCATGGTGTACTAAAGTTCATAGGGTTGCAAAGAATTGGATATGACTTAGGGACTGAACAACAAGTAAAACATTAAATAGAACATTAGTTGGTGTGAGGGAGGTCAACATCAATATTAACAACAGCTGACTACGTTATATAACATCAGAGACTCTTCTAAGTACTTTTTATGGAAGGGCCGTTTCAGACTGCTTTAAAAGGCCAGGGAAGAAAATAAATTACAGTCATCTAGAGAGACCATTTCCAAAGATGTTAGATGTTATCATTAATCACACAGTCATATCTGACTCTTTGCTACCCCATGGACATTAGCCCACCAGGCTCCTCTGTCCATGGAGTTCTCCAGGCAAGAATACTGGAGTGGGTTGTCATTTCTTTCTCCAGAGGATCTTCCCAATCCAGGGACAGAACCCAAGTAGCCTGCTTTGGCCACCTGGTGTGAGGAACTGACTCACTAGAAAAGACCCTGATGCTGGAAAAGATTGAAGGTGAGAAGAGAAGGGGCTGGCAGAGGATGAGATGGTTGGATGGCATCACTGACTCAGTGGACATAAGTTTGAGTAAGCTCTAGGAGTTGGTCCGTGCTGCAATTCATGGGGTCGTGAAGAGTTGGCCATGACTGAGTAACTGGACTGAACTGAGCCTGCATTGCAGGCAGATTCTTTACCATCTGAGCTATCAGGGAAATGTTTTAAAAGATGAAAGGGTAATTAAAAATGAAGAGTCTAGTACTTTAGCCTGACTTTCCGGACATAATGATGGAAAGACACATCTGTTTCATGTTCTAAATAATAACAAATACTTTTTTGTCATGTCATATTACCAATTCATACCAACTTTGCTTCCTAGAACATTTTCATGCTTAAAACTTTAATTTTTTTTATCAGTTCTCAAAATAACTTCAGAATTAATGATAAGAAAATTTATACATAAATGATGCAATATCTCACTGGAGGGTTGAAACATAGATTGCCTTTTAGCATACATACCTTGTATTATTTCACTTTTAGGAACTCAATCCAAGATAATATAAAGAAAAAAAAGACAAGTTATGATAGATGAAAATGCCTTTCCGAGATTTATATATACTAGCACAAAATTTTGAAACAGTGTCAATATCTAATAGAAAGGGATAGATTATTTACATTTTGATACAAGGTCATGCTCTTCTTTATATCATATTTTCAAAGAATTATCAATGATATTCAAAAATCTCACAATATAATAATAGGCAAATAAAAATTGAGAGAAATTTATGACTGTTTGTTCTTGACTTATGTACTCATGTGTATGGGCTTCCCTAGTGCTCAGTGTTAAAGAATTCACCTGCCAATGCAGGAGACATGGGTTTGATCCTGGGTCAGAAAGATCCCTTGGAGATTTAAATGGCAGCTCACTCTGGTATTCTTACCTAGCAAATTCCACAGACAGATGGGCCTGAGGGACTACAGTTCATGGGGTCACAAAAGGTCAGACACAACTTAATAACTAAACAAGTCACGTGTATATATGTTTATATTTGTAAAGGTAAATGAATGAAAGTTATTAGGGGTTTTTGGTAACATAGTTATGCATGATTTCTATTTTCCAAATTTTGACCACAAACATCATTTCTATGACTAGAAAAAGTCTTTTGAAACAACATTGATCAAGTTCCATGAACAATTTTCTTCTTCTCTCTTTTCCACATCTGATCATCTTAGATAATCAATGAAGATCTAATACTGACTTTCCTTGGATTCCCTAGGAATCTGTGACATTCTCATTGCAATCACTTGGGTAAATCCTTGGAATGATCATATACACTTGGGATGATCATACAGATTTCTTGAGAGCATCTCAACGGCAGCAAGTTATTCACAGCCTCAGACTCTATTCATGAAATCATGTATACTACTGTTAAACCCACGCTCATCTGATTCTGTGTCTAATAGCATGTAACATACTGTTTAGTAAAATTTAAGTCACAGTAATCAATAAGAATGATGAGGGGAAAAAAATAACTGAACTCAATTGCACTGATACAGTAGGTCTTTATGAGTTGCTGATAGGGAAAGCAAGTTGCGAGCAAAACTAGGAAGGCCAGAGTGTTCAGCATGGTAAAGCTTTCAGAACAACCTGCAGAGCCAAAGCAATTTCAAGTGTGCAGCCATGTGGGTATATCGTAGTTTCTGTTTGCAATTCTCAGAATTAGAGCTGCTTAATAGTACTATGTGAAGTATAAAAATTTCCCTGACCCCAATTATTTCTGAATTCTATCTGTGCTATTATGATAACAGGATTTAAAAAAAAAATCTGAAAATGTCATGGACTTGCTTATGTTATACAAGCAGATTCAGTATGGCCTTGTTCCACTGCAATTCATGTCTATCTCAAAGCATCTGTCCCAACCAACCTGATCTTAGTGTTCTTTCTTTCCTCTTTCTTACCAGTGTTATTACCTTATTAGTGTATTCAGATATTTGAATATCTTATTTTGTATCTTGGAGATACTTATGCATTTTTTGTCTATATATCCTCTTTATGAATTTTCTAAATTATAGGTTTGTTTGTTTTTTTACCTCTCTCATCAAGAAGAGATGTTAGAAAGTTAAGGCTCTTATGAGCAATGCCCTGGTCAGCTCCCAGGAAGTAACAATAAGTAGAAAGAATGGCCGAAGGACTTGATATGTCATTATTTGTCTCTTCTGTTATTTTCTTTCTCTCTTCACTACAATTTAAGTTGCAGGAGGGCAGAGTTTGATTTTATTCATAATGTAACCCTACAAATGAAAAGGTATCTGGAATTTAGAGAGCATTCAACAAATATTTTTGAGTGAACAAAAGAATATTTAGAAAAAGTTGCCCAGAAAACATACATCACAATGAGAGTTTACCTCATCAGTTTGCAAAAATGCCATTCAAATCCACGGTTTTGACCAGGCTGGCTGGGTGGAACAGGCTGATTGTGAACATTCAGCCTAAAGGTTAGAAGTTCCCCTTGTATTTATCAGAGAGCTGTGCTAAATTAATTCATTTTCCCAGCCCCTGACACTGACCTGATTACTTTCTGACACTCAATAGTGACAGATGAAGTGTTTTTCCTATTCCACTTTTCATCATGTTTTGTGATCCAAGACATCAACTTTAAGCTTGTTTAATTCTAAAACAATCACCAATGACCAGACCTTCTAAAATATATATATATATATATATATATATATATATATATATATATATATATATCATGGGATTGGCCACAAAGGGGATATTCACTAAATACCTATTGTGTAAAATGGTATACTTTACTTAGACACCAGTCATAATGACAAAGAAATTCCTAAGTGTATTAGACACAAAGTAAAAGACTTTTAATAAAGATAATTATTATTACTTGATAATCTGTCTTTGGTTTCAGTTAATGCACAGAAGAAGTGGATTGTGCATTTTCAGTGAGCTTTCAATTATGTAGCTGTAGATAGTAAATATGAGATATGTACATGTTGAAGAATTAAGATGATTTTGACTTCCCCTGATACCTATTATTTGGTTTTACTGAAAGCCTCTGTTGGACCAGGGAATTGAAAAATAAAATACATGATCAAACAAAACTTAAGGAGGCTGTTTTCTGTTGCTGAAATCATACTCCATAAAGAGCATGCTCACACTCTCTCAGATAAAGTTTTGCTTATATATTCCAATGTCATGAGTGTGTGCTAGTTTATCACTGAAGATGGCATGTCTCTCAGAGTGAAAGTTTTTCAAGTTGAAATGCCTCAAAGTCTTACCCAGAGCTAGTTATAGGAGCAGGCACCAGAAGCATCTCCAGATTGCTAGGCTACTGTCTGAAGACATTTTTTTTTTTGTCTTTGTGATCCTTATTTTCAACAAGGAGAGTTATTGCTCATCTACTCCAAAAGATTTACTTTTGTCATCCTCAAAATTAATCACAGACTTCTTCATTTGAAAATGTCCTTAGGGATCACTTTTGGCAATCCCTGGCCTTGAAACATGATATTCATTTACTCCATGAATAGATGACCATCTAACAAATTCTGGAATGAGGATATTTAAAAAGTAGGAATTCAAGGCTTGCATGTTAAATGTAAAATAGCAGCAAAAGCAAAGAGGAACCTGAATCCAGGACGAATAAAGGACCATTGACTTTTAGAAAATTTGAAAAAGAGAAATGATATCGAGTCTGATACCGAGTTGATCAGTGTCAGAAAACATCACCTTTTACATGAAAGTAAATCGACAAAACCCCCTCCTTTCCACCTGTGTCTCTTTCACAGTCCAATTAAAATCACGTTTTCTTTGAACACAGAAAAAAGAAGGAAGCGTCTGGGCACGTAAGGAACATCAGTCGTCTGGCTCTGCCGACAGGTGCATTTGTCAAGCCCTGGGGAGCAATGACGGTGCTTTCACTTTATTAATTGAGAAGATTATATACCTACGATATCCACATTTTCTCTTTCCCATTCTTGGATAGAAGAAAGGAGGAGAAAAATGGACACTTTACGGTTAAGCAGAAAAAAGAAAACCTTCTTTTAGGTTTTATTGCATTCTAATTAAGCATGAGAGGAGTGAGAGGTCCTACAGCAATGCAGCAGGCTTGAAACACTGACAAGGTCAATTATCTCCTGATAAGCCCTGCATCAGCAAGGATTAATAATATGACTAATATTAATTGAATGTGAGTTCATTGAGTTTTATTTATTTTAAAGTTCTCTTGGCTGGTGTGCACACCATAGTGTGTGGAGAATGATGGATGGAAGTTATGGAGTCACTAATAGGCCCTTAGACCCCCACAGCCTGCTGGGCACATAGAGGATGAAAATTTGATTTTCTTTTTCAGTTTCTGGCCACCACCATCCTGGCAGAAACTGAAAAGAGTCTGGTTTTATAATGTAATTGGTTCCATGAATGAAGAAAGTGCAAGAGACTTCAGACCTATGAATTCAGAATTTCCCAAAAGAAACCAAAGTGCAACTAACTTATGATGTCATTTGAGGTGAAGTAGGGCTAGTTGATTTGTATAGAAAGAAAATGATAGTAGGTTCTACTTTTGTTAATTGACTCCATCATCACAGATGAATTGGTTATTATGAATAAATACACATAACACTCGCTTTAATTTTGCACACTTTTGTTATGCAGTTGGGAAAGTATGTCCATGGACGAGACTTGCTTTGAATGAATTGAAAAATGGAAGCTAAACTTTATTGAGTACTGTGATCTTTTAAGTGATTTTCCTGACATGAGGATTGAGATGCTGCTATTTTCATCCAGTTTCTCCCCCACATATGACATTGCTTTTATATCTAGAGATAGTTGACCTCCACTCACTGATCCCATGGATTCACATTTCTCCTTTGTAGTGTTGAGAAGGGGTGAAAGAGGTTGCCATATTGTAAAGCATTGAAAATATAGTAATTTTTTGTTTTTGAAACTTTGGGTTTATAAAATGATATAACACTTAGTTTTTACTAACCCTTTGTGTTTGAAATGAATTTTTAAAGCATACAGTTAAAAATGAATGCTACTCATGAAAATGAAAGTGAGAGAGCCAATGAAAATTATTCTAAGTGCAAAAAAAATCACAAAGAACCAAGAAGTGATTTGACTTCAGCTTGTTGAAGCCTCAGAGGCATTAATTGTATAAAGGATTTTAAACAATGTCAACCTCCAATTTAACTCATCTTTAAATTATTCCTGTCTCAGCTAAATGTGAAACCTCTCTCTGTCAGTCCAATTGATAGTCTTTAACTTTAATTTGGCCACCAGAAACTAGCTTTACTCTTCATATCTTTGTCATATTGCAGTTCAACCCATATGTAAGTGCGTGTTTTATCCTTTATGTGTGTGATCTTATCTCCTCAAAAGACAAATTCCATTTCCTTAACAGTTTTATATCCTCCAGAGTATCAGGCAAAGCAGAAGATGCACTTGGTGCTAAATACTGAATTGAGTAAATAATGCTCCCACATTTTCAGCATTAGGACTTGGTGGGGAATCAGTGGCAGGCACAGGCAAGGTGCAAGGTGCATGTTGAGGTGTTTTTCCCCAGGTGATCCTGAATATCTCTAAAGAATCATCTGGATTTAACAAATAATGATCATGCTAGGCTAAGGAATAGGAATCACAGGATATGGTAACTACTATTCAAAATTAACACACCATAGCACAGAGAAAGAATAAAGGGGTGAGGGAAGAAATGACTTTTACTGCAAAGAAGAAAGGAGAGGAGACTCATTAGTGGCAAAACAAAGCCATAAGCCAGACTCCTCCAGAGGCACCAGAAGTTCAGAGCAATGAAAAAGGCGCTGGAGAGGTTAGTGCCATCTGTAAGTTTACATGTTGATAGCTTAGGGGAAAACAATTACAATTATTCAGAAATACTGATGAGAAAGTTCATAATTAAGAAAAGCAAGAATTAAATAGAATATAAATAGCTGGATGTATTGTTCTCTGGTTTGTTTATTTCCTGATTTTTCTTTTGATCTACCATTTAGCTTCATCCAGGAAGATTATGAGATCCAGGACCTGATGATTTAGTTTTTGATACACAACCTTCCCTGTGATTTTGTCCACATATTTTCCCTCCTCTGTGAATGGGGTTGCCAACTACACTCGCCAAGAAGTGACAGCCGTTGACTGCTAGAATATTAAAGTCTGATGCCTGTGACTGGGGTTCAATGAAAATACATCAGGGAAGATGAAACCCTTCCAATTCAGTTGCACATATTGCTCTGCAATTTTCAAAACCAAAGTACCTGGAGTCTTTATTGAAACACATTGCAATGTCCCATCACCCGTGTCTTTCAGAATGTGATCTGACATTGCCTTCTCCATTTCCCATTTTCTCAGTTAAATGCAAAGTATATTTGTAAATGATACTTATTTTGCTGTGAATCAGGTTTGTTGCTTTACCTCTGCCCTTTCTTAATCCTTTTCTGTGAAATAGATATAAAGGAACAATTGATGTAAGAAGCAGAAAGTTCTACATTTTTGTCTAATGGTTGAAGAAATATGACCAATTTCTCTTGCTCATGGGTAAATATTGGAATATATATTTTCTCCTGCTACCTGAAAGCTATCCTACTCATTTTGAAGTCTGTCTCCTCAGAAAGGGAAAGAGGCAAAGTTTTTCTGCCACTTGTGCAAAGTTCTAGCAAATTCTGTCTGTATCTCTCCCTTCTAGAGTTCTGAAAATGAGATGCTTGGGCGGCATGATGTGAAAGACTCTTGTGGTGATAGGTGAAGCATAGTCAGTTTTGAATGGTGCATAAAGCATTGATTTTGAATAATAAATTTGCAACTAACGATCTTTGTGTTTTGGCATAAATTACACACACTTTCTGAGCCTTAATTACTATTCTTAAGATAAGAATATTATTATGCTTTCTAGAATGTGAGAATTAAAAGGAATTTAAGGAAATAATCCATGTACAGAACCCATTTATAAGAAAAGTAAGAAACAGATAGGGGCCACTTAATGTATCTGGAATCCAAATCCCTTCATTATAAAATGAAAGTGTTCTCATAATACTGCACACTTTACTGGGCCTGGCGCTAACCTTGTGCTTCATCAACAGTAGCTCATGGAGCATTCATTTCAATTCTGTGATGTTATATCATGAATGTTTCTGAGAGACTAGGAAACTAAGGCTCAGAGAAAGAAATTAAGTGCCCTAAGTTACACAGCTGGCTGTTAGGACTGAACTTCTGTGACTCCAGAGGGTCACTCTCACTCACTGCACACATTTTATAAGTGTTACTACCACAGTTAATAGTTAAATAATACATGTGTTTTGGTGAAACATTGTTTAGGATGAAGGAGATAGATTCATGCCATATAAACACTGAAATACTTAAAAACATTACTGGAAAATTTATCTCAAATTTTAGATGTCGGAAATTATCTTAGGCAAAGGTGAAAGTTTAGTTTCCAAGAAAATCTGAATATTCAGAATGTCTACTTAATTGATGCTGTTATAAGTTGAAACTTTTTTTCAGCATGCATTTTTTTCTTCATCTGGTTTGTTTCAGTATGACATGATAACATATACAAAAGTCCTTTGAAAAGTACAAAGGCTTATGTTTGTGTCAGTTAAATCAATGGCTCACTTGCCAGCAGGTAATTTTAAACCATTTCAGTTCTTTCTTTTCATTCCTAAAGAAAAAAGGATAAGGGAAGGGAGGCTTTTTTTTTTTTTTAAGCAAAGGTTCTTGGCAGGAAGGAAAACAGTTTCCATGCTTTTAATTCTGCAGAAGGGAAACAACTTATAGCCTCCTCAGGCCCTTACTTGTACAGTTGTGTATAAAGTAAAATAGCGGATTAGAAACACAGAAGGTATGCTGATAAATGTGAAGAGTTACTGGTGATAACAATCAGCAGAGGGAGGTGGTAGAGCTACTAGCATGGAATAGAAGTTCTATGGAATTCAGAATACAGGACCATCACCAGAGGATAGGTGGAATCACCAGAGGATAGGTATACAGACTTGGACCACCTAGAACCATGATTTGTGTTCCTGAAGGACTTAGACAGTGAAAAAGCAAGAAACTATACTTATAGTCACTATTTAGAAGGCATATTCTTACTAAAAATAAGTTCCCTCCCAAATTTTGACATGTTTTCTTTTATGCTTTGTATAAAGAAGTAATCTTAATTGTTTGAAAAAATATCATGAATGAAACCTGTGTTATTACAGCTTGATAATCATATGACTGAGTCTGTATGACAGATGATTGACTTACTGCCTGAGATAAAATGTTGCAGCATGTAGGCACCTTTCAACAGAGTGACTGAATGTGTCTACAAATAGCAATCCCTATTGGAGATCAGGAATAAAAGTTGTTGATTAGCAAGTACTCTCTTCAACAAGGAAGTGGTGACCAACACTGTCATCACAACAGATGGGTTCATATAACTCAGTTGCCTACTACTTCAGTCGTAATATTGATCAACTTCATTAGAGGAAAAATCAAATTATTTGGCATCATTTAAACCAAGCAACTAGTATATAGTGTGATTGTGTATCCTTCAAAATTGTAGCAAGTCTAAAAAGATTGAGAACCTAGAATGTAGAGAAACATAGAGAAATCATAAGTATGATGTGATTTGATTAAAAGCTTATTTCAGTCTAGTGATCTTATCTGGTCTCACTATTTCAAATATGACCCACATGCTGACAACTTGTTTTTCTAGCCCGTCTTTTCTCCCGTCTTGCCTCCAACCACCTAATCAACAGTTCTTCTTTGGGTATACTCTGCTGCTACTGCTAAGTCGCTTCAGTCGTGTCCAACTCTGTGTGACCACATAGACGGCAGCCCACCAGGCTCCCCCGCCCCTGGGATTCTTCAGGCAAGAACACTGGAGTGGGTTGCCATTTCCTTCTCCAGTGCATGAAAGTGAAAAGTGAAAGTGAAGTCGCTCAGTCCTGTCCGACTCTTAGCGACCCCACGGACGGCAGCCCACCAGGCTCCTCCATTCATGGGATTTTCCAGGCAAGAGTACTGAAGTGGGTTGCCATTGCCTTCTCTGTGGGTATACTCTAGACATGTATAAAATGGGGATGGATGGGGCTGAGTTGCTCTTTAAGGATGGTTAAAATTCAGCAAAGGAGAGAGGAAATGCACACACATAAATCAGCACACAGTTATACAAGAGCATAGCATAGACCAACCAAGAGAAAAAGGAAAGTCACAGCACAATTATAATAAATGGGGATCTTATTTCTCAGTGGGCAAAATAGTATATTTTATCTCCAAATATGATAGAAGAAAATGAATGAGAAAGTCTTCACCATCTCTCTGAAGAGTCCTAATTAGACACAAAAACAGAGGAGCTAAACATTTCAGCTTAATGGCTTTAGGAATTTTCAGATTTCAAGTGTCCCAAGGTTCTGATTGATAAATAACCTTCTGGGATTACTACATTTTTGTAAGTAATTTCCCAGTCTTCAGTAGGAGACAAGGAATTGAAATGCACCTTCAGAATTTGGGGGCATTTTGTACAATTTATATGCTAAGTCAAGGTCCAGTTCAAGAATTAGCCAGGGTCTTCTATCACCATCCCCTACCCCCACCTTGGCATGTTCCTCATTATATTCAAGTGGCTGCAGTTTTTATTATTGCAGTCCACATTATCTTCATCTAAATCTTTCCCAGCGACAATAAGCTTAGAGGCGATAGGATAGCAGGAATTTTCCTTTATGTCTCCACTTTACCCCCAATCTTTGCATTGCAAGAACAAGCATGAAAAAATAAGAAAATTTCCAAAAATAGCCTAAAAATCTCAAAAGGTAAGATATAACCATCTGGAGTACAACAAGCACGTCATATTTTCTTTCTTTAGCAAGACAGTTCCAATTTTCATGGAAGGCATCCCAGTAGGCAGAGACCTACTAGCTGTTTGTAACTCCTTAAAAAAAAAAAAATTAAATAAAAAAATAAAGCCTTAATGTTTCTTTAATGTCACAGTCTGCATTATAAGCAGAGAGTTGGCACATCTCTCATTTTATTCATTCTAATTACAATTGCCTTGTCACTGAGATGCCAACCTGACGAAGAGCAAATCAGGTAGCAAATCCCCAGGGGCCTCTTAGTAACAGGAAGGCTGTCTCCAGTGGAATCAATGTGACAATTTCTTCTCCCCTTCTTCAAAGTTGAGAGTCCCCCTGGACATATTCACATTTGATTATTTTCACTAGGCTCTCTGTCTTCAACTGCTTGATTAGCATCTCACTCACCTAAGAAATTAGACTAAAGTGTGTGACCAGACTAAAGTGTGTGACCATTAAAAGAAAAGAAAAGTGTGTGCATGGGTGTCTGCTCATGTGTGAGGCACATCTATAAAAACCGTTTTCTTAACTGGGCACTGAGTTGACACCAATGCCACTGTACAAGGGCCACTCTGTGTTATTTGTGTGTGTGTATTGTTATTTTTATAAGGTGATCTTTTTACACATCTCAACCTAGAAATATGAAGTCAGAAGTTTGAAAATTAAGCGAAGGTGTGCAAGTTAGTGCCATAGGCATCTGATTTCCCTCTTTTCTGACTTTGTAGCAGCTGTGCTTAAAGATAAGACAATTATGCCTACTGCTACTAAAAATATTTCATATCAAAAATTTTCTCTGATAAAACACATTTCTATAGACTGGAACAATTAACATTAGAGGGGAATTAATATATCAAATTAAAGCTATTCTGTGAATATTGCCAGGATAGTCTTCTCTTAGTCCATCACCAGCCCTTGTCTGTGGTTGATCAATAGCACAGGGAATAAGATAGAAAAGAGACATAAGAAGCAGAATTCTGCCTTCAGAATCATTCCTCCTACATCTTCCCGATGTTTTCCTTAAATACTACTTTGGTCAATAGGATAATGATTCTTAAAATTTGGTGTATATAATGAGCAGGTATCTGGGCACTGGTCCAGATATTCCACTCTACTATAGGTGAGATATAGCCCCCAAATCTGGATTTTAATAAGAAACAGGGGTGATTATATTAGAAACACTACCAAAGTTATTGTCACAGTTCCAAAATTTCATAATGATGTCTGTGTCATAAAATTGTTCCATGGCTCAAGTAGGGTACACTCTTAATTATGATGTATGTCAGCTCTTCCCAAGTAATTTTTTAAAAAAGGATTGGTTACTAACATTTTCTATTTGCCACGCAGTTTCCCATACATAAGTGCTCAGTAAATACTTTCTAGTATGAACTGATTTAATGCAGAAACCATAGCCATTTGCATGTGTCTTCTTTCTAGAAGCTAGTTTCCTTCACCTACACATAGACCGTATTGCTTTAGAATTCTAAATTATTTCAGAAAAGTATTTGTCTCTTCAAGGAGATTGGTCATGGATGACTAGCTCTCACATGAGACTGGATTTCTCAGCTACATCTCTAGTTTAGAGTAGGTGAAATAATTCAGTGTTTCTGTCCAATGCATGGTTGATAGTCCGGCTCCTTCACTCATGACCACCTGAACTGCCCAAGCTGAAAAAAAATACACCTTTTCCTAGAACTAGAAGGTCAGCCAACAAGAACAGAGTTATATCAGCCAGGATATAGACAGAATACTGAAGCTCTGGACCTTCATGTCAAAAAATAGGTTCATATTCCCCTTCATGCTAAGAGATCAGCAAATTGAATTATCAGTCTTTAATGTGACAATTCTGTGCCTGGTGCCCTAGTGCTTCAGGGAATGAAGAGAAGTGAGTTATTGTCTTTGCCCTCAAGTAGCTTTCAGTTTAATTTGGGAGACAGATGATACATATGTATAAAATAAAGTTAGAATAAATATTTAAACAACACAATGATAGAAGGGCACTAATCATGTTATTATTTACCAAGGAGCAAAAATGTTCTTCTAAAAACATTTAAGAAAGAAAGAAACAGTTTTCAAATGGGGTGATCTGAAAAAACCTTCAAGATTGAGGTCAGTCTGACTGATTGGAAAAAGTAGATAGGTTTGAATATAAAAGATCTTTGTCAGCCAGAGTAGAAGTGAGCCTAGTCAGAAAGGTAAGGAAGGCAAAGCTAGCCTTCTTTCCTCCTTTGTCCCTACGATAAATTGACACTCATTTAAAGAGCTACCAGCTAACCCATCACATTAGAGCTGCCTTCTCTGACCCCACCAACTGATAGATTTCAACTCATACATTCACGTTTCCTAACTCTTACAGAAAATTGTATTTGTATACCATTTTGTACTTGACTATTCCATTGCATATTGAGCACTTTTTATGTTTGTACTTCCCCCTATTCTCACTGAAACTTCTCTACAGTATTTCATTTCATGGTGTCAACTACCATATCAATTAATTAATCTTTACATAAATAACAAATCAGAAACTTAAGGGAAGTCTAGACAACTGATCAGACACACAATAAGTTTAGGACAAAAAGACAAAAAAGAGAGTACACTTTACAGAGAAAATGGGGGAGAAGTTTCAAGTTACATGGGGTAGGGACTATGACTCAGGTAAAGTAAATTCTTATCAGCTTGAGATGTACACTCAAAGCTAAGCAGGGTTGAAGTTCTATTGTTCCTTTCACCAGATTTCTAGATTTTTCCATATTCTACAAACAGGCACATTTTGAGTAGAGGGACCAAGATGCATTGTACCCAAAATGACTATCAGATCAGATCAGTCGCACAGTCGTGTCCGACTCTTTGTGACCCCATGAATCGCAGCACGCCAGGCCTCCCTGTTCATCACCAACTCCCGGAGTTCACTCAGACTCATGTCCATTGAGTCAGTGATGCCATCCAGCCATCTTATCCTCTGTCATCCCCTTCTCCTCTTGCCTCCAATCCTTCCCAGTATCATAGTCTTTTCCAATGAGTCAACACTTCACATGAGATGGCCAAAGTACTGGAGTTTCAGCTTTAGCATCAGTCCTTCCAAAGAAATCCCAGGGCTGATCTCATTCAGAATGGACTGCTTGGAACTTCTTGCAGTCTAAGGGATTCTCAAGAATTTTCTCCAACACCACAGTTCAAGCATCAATTCTTCAGCACTCAGCCTTCTTCACAGTTCAACTCTCACATCCATATATGACCACAGGAAAAACCATAGCCTTGACTAGACGAACCTTTGTTGGCAAAGTAATGTCTCTGCCTTTAAGTATGCTATCTAGGTTGGTCATAACTTTCCTTCCAAGGACTAAGCGTCTTTTAATTTCATGGCTGCAGTCACCATCTGTAGTGATTTTGAAGCCCAGAAAAATAAAGTCTGACACTGTTTCCACTGTTTCCCCATCTATTTCCCATGAAGTGATGGGACCAGATGCCATGATCTTCATTTTCTGAATGTTGAGCTTTAAGCCAACTTTTTCACTCTCCTCTTTCACTTTCATCAAGAGACTTTTGAGTTCCTCTTCACTTTCTGCCATAAGGATGGTGTCATCTGCATATCTGATGTTATTGACGTTTCTCCCGGCAATCTTGATTCCAGCTTGTGTTTCTTCCAGTCCAGCGTTTCTCATGATGTACTCTGCATAGAAGTAAAATAAGCAGAGTGACAATATACAGCCTTGACGAACTCATTTTCCTATTTGGAACCAGTCTGTCGTTCCATGTCCAGTTCTAACTGTTGCTTCCTGACCTGCATACAAATTTCTCAAGATGCAGGTCAGGTGGTCTGGTATTCCCATCTCTTTCAGAATTTTCCACAGTTTATTGTGATCCACACAGCCAAAGTCTTTGGCATAGTCAATAAGGCAGAAATATATGCCTTTCTGGAATTCTCTTGCTTTTTCCATGATCCAGCAGATGTTGGCAATTTGATCTCTGGTTCCTAAGCCTTTTCTAAAACCAGCTTGAACATCAGGAAGTTCACGGTTCACATACTGCAGAAGCCTGGCTTGGAGAAATTTGAGCATTATTTTACTAGCATGTGAGATGAGTGCAATTGTGCAGTAGTTTGAGCATTCTTTGGCATTGCCTTTCTTTGGGATTGGAATGAAAAATGACCTTTTCCAGTCCTGTGGCCACTGCTGAGTTTCCCAAATTTGCTGGCATATTGAGTGCAGCCCTTTCACAGCATCATCTTTCAGGATTTGGAATACCTCAACTGGAATTCCATCACCTCCACTAGCTTTGTTCATAGTGATGCTTTCTAAGGCCCACTTGACTTCACATTCCAGGATGTCTGGCTCTAGGTGAGTGATCACACCATCGTGATTATCTGGGTCGTGAAGATCTTTTTTGTACAGTTCTTCTGTGTATTCTTGCCACCTCTTCTTAATATCTTCTGCTTCTGTTATGTCCATACCGTTTCTGTCCTTTATCAAGCCCATCTTTCCATGAAATGTTCCTTTGGTACCTCTGATTTTCTTGAAGAGATCCCTAGTCTTTCCTATTCTGTTGTTTTCCTCTATTTCTTTGCACTGATCGCTGAAGAAGACTTTCTTATCTCTTCTTGCTATTCTTTGGAACTCTGAGTTCAAATGCTTATATCTTTCCTTGCTTCTCTTCTTTTCACAGCTATTTGTAAGGCCTCCCCAGACAGCCATTTTGCTTTTTTGCATTTATTTTCCATGGGGATGGTCTTGATCCCTGTGTCCTGTACAATGTCACTAACCTCATTCCACAGTTCATCAGGCACTCTATCTATCAGATCTAGGCCCTTAAATCTATTTCTCATTTCCACTGTATAATCATAAGGGATTTGATTTAGGTCATACCTGAATGGTCTAGTGGTTTTCCCTACTTTCTTCAATTTAAGTCTGAATTTGGCAATAAGGAGTTCATGGTCTGAGCCAAAGTCAGCTTCTGGTCTTGTTTTTGCTGACTGTATAGAGTTTCTTCATCTTTGGCTGCAAAAAATATAATCAATCTGATTTCAGTGTTGACCATCTGGTGATGTCCATGAATAGAGTCTTCTCTTGTGTTGTTGGAAGAGGGTGTTTGTTATGACCAGTGCATTTTCTTCGAAAAACTCTATTAGTCTTTGCTCTGCTTCCTTCCGTATTCCAAGGCCAAATTTGCCTGTTACTCCAGGCGTTTCTTGACTTTCTACTTTTGCATTCCAGTATCCTATAATGAAAAGGACATCTTTTTTGGGTGTTAGTTCTAAAAGGTCTTGGAGGTCTTTATAGAACCGTTCAACTTCAGCTTCTTCAGCATTACTGGTTGGGATATAGACTTGGATTACTGTGATATTGAATGGTTTGCCTTGAAAACAAACAGAGATCATTCTGTCGTTTTTGAGATTGCATCCAAGTACTGCATTTCGGACTCTTTTGTTGACCATGATGGCTACTCCATTTCTTCTGAGGTATTTCTGCCCGCAGTCATAGATATAATGATCATCTGAGTTAAATTCACCCATTCCAGTCCATTTCAGTTTGCTGATTCTTAGAATGTCGACATTCACTCTTGCCATCTCTTGTTTGACCACTTCCAAATTGTCTTGATTCATGGACCTGACATTCCATGTTCCTATGCAATATTGCTCTTTACAGCATCGGACCTTGCTTCTATCACCAGTCACATCCACAGCTGGGTATTCTTTTTGCTTTGGCTCCATCCCTTCATTCTTTCTGGAATTATTTCTCCACTGATCTCCAGTAGCATATTGGGCACCTACCGACCTGGGGAGTTCCTCTTTCAGTATCCTATCATTTTGCCTTTTCATACTGTTCATGGGGTTCTCTAAACAAGAATACTGAAGTGGATTGCCATTCCCTTCTCCAGTGGACCACATTCTGTCAGATCTCTCCAACATGCCCCACCCATCTTGGGTTGCCTCATGGGCATGGCTTAGTTTCATTGAGTTAGACAAGGCTGCAAAGCCTTTGACTGTGTGGATCACAGTAAACTGGAAAATTCTGAAAGAGATGGGAATACCAGACCACCTGACCTGCCTCTAGAGAAATTTGTATGCAGGTCAGGAAGCAACAGTTAGAACTGGACATGGAACAACAGACTGGTTCCAAATAGGAAAAGGAGTACGTCAAGGCTGTATATTGTCACCCTGTTTATTTAACTTCTATGCAGAGTACATCATGAGAAACGCTGGACTGGAAGAAACACAAGCTGGCATCAAGATTGCTGGGAGAAATGTCAATAGCCTCAGATATGCAGATGACACCATCCTTATGGCAGAAAGTGAAGAGGAACTCAAAAGCCTCTTGATGAAAGTGAAAGAGGAGAGTGAAAAAGTTGGCTTAAAGCTCAACATTCAGAAAACAAAGATCATGGCACCTGGTCCCATCACTTCATGGGAAATAAATGGGGAAACAGTGGAAACAGTGTCAGACTTTATTTTTCTGGGCTCCAAAATCACTGCAGATGGTGACTGCAGCCATGAAATTAAGAGACGCTTACTCCTTGGAAGGAAAGTCATGACCAACGTAGATAGCATATTCAAAAGCAGAGACATTACTTTGCCAACAAAGGTTCATCTAGTCAAGGCTATGGTTTTTCCAGTGGTCATGTATGGATGTGAGAGTTGAACTGTGAAGAAGGCTGAGTGCTGAAGAATTGATGCTTTTGAACTGTGGTGTTGGAGAAGACTCTTGAGAGTCCCTTGGACTGCAAGAAGGTCCAAGCAGTCCATTCTGAATGAGATCAGCCCTGGGATTTCTTTGGAAGGACTGATGCTAAAGCTGAAACTCCAGTACTTTGGCCACCTCATGCGAAGTGTTGACTCATTGGAAAAACTCTGATGCTGGGAAGGATTGGGGGCCAGAGGAGACGGGGATGACAGAGGATGAGATGGCTAGGTGGCATCACTGACTCGATGGACATGAGTCTGAGTGAACTCTGGGAGTTGGTGATGGACAGGGAGGCCTGGCGTGCTGTGATTCATGGGGTCGCAAAGAGTCAGACACTACTGAGCCACTGATCTGATCTGATCTGATCTGTGGTCCTATTGTTATTAGATTGACTAGTTTTCTGTGAGTATGGGTTCAGTGTGTTTGTCCTCTGATGCCCTCTTGCAACACCTACCGTCTTACTTGGGTTTCTCTTACCTTGGGCGTGGGAAATCCTTCAAGGCTGCTACAGCAAAGCACAGCCATTACCTCCTTACGAGGAGTATCTCCTCACCGCCGCCCTTCCTGACCTTCAATGTGGGATAGCTCCTCTAGACCCTCCTGCACCCTGTGTCCGAGGTCAGGGGCGGAGGCCAGGAGGAGATACCCCACGCCCCAAGCCCGAGGCCATGGGCTGTGGCCGGGAGCACCAACCCCAAGTCCAAGGAGCCGTGGCTGCACGGGTGCAGGAGAAAATGACTATATCTTCCCATTATTTATGAAGGAATGGTCCTTTGAGCGTTTCTAACAGGATTCCACCCCATCACTCCCAATTGCAATGCCATTGCTCAGTTGTCCATGAAATTAGCTTTATTAATAATTCTCCTCACTCACTTTGTATTTTTCTCTGTTTGGTCTTTGGCTCAAATGCTCTTTTGATATGCCCAAAGCTATTCCTCCAGACCCAGATGGAGCTTGGACATTTTTCTAGACTTTGTTGATTCTTCTCATTTCCACAGCTGCGGATGCAGAGGCACAAGCATTAAGCACATGAGACTGATTTGATTGCATGTGTACCATGTATGTGAATGACTGCAGAGAGTTAGGTGAGCCATTATTTATTGTTGTTCAGGAGCTCAGTCATGTCTGACTCTTTGCAATCCCATGGACTGCAACAAGACAGGCTTCCCTGTCCTTCACTATCTCCCAAAGCTTGCTTTATCTCATGTCCACTGAGTCGGTGATGCCATCCAGCCATCTCATCCTCTGTCATCCCCTTCTACCTTCAATCTTTCCCAGTATCAGGGACTTCTCCAGTGAGTCGGCTTTTAGCATCAGGTGGCCAAAGTATTGGAACTTCAGCCTCAGAATCAGTCCTTCCAATGAATATTCAGGATTGATTTCCTTTAGAATTGGCTGGTTTGATCTCTTTGTAGTCCAACAGACTCTCAAGTCTTCTCCACCACCACAGTTCAAAAGCATCAATTCTTCTTAAATAAAACAATAAAAATTATTTATTTAAGTTTGTACTATTTGAAAAAAGGTAAACTTTTGTCTGAGGAGTTGGAATTAGTTTGATATGAATCCCATAGTCTTAGGGGCTGTAGGGGGCCGACCTCAGAGGGGCATCCAATATGCTTTTATAGGTCAACACAAGAGTTAGCAGAGGTAACAAAGGAGCTTCCTCATCAAGACTGCCTAATCAAATTGATTCTTCCCAAATAAAGACTTTTCCACAGCAGGGGGTAAATCATATCTCAGGTGTCCTTTTCCCCTCCAGAATAAATATATGAGTTGCATATATTTGTGCATTTTAGGTGATGTGTACAATGCAGACAGACATTTACAAACCACTGCCCTTTGCAGAGATGGACACGTGTCTATCCCTATAAGGAGGGAGTGATTGTATGTGTATGAGCCTCAAAATTTTAGAAACCATAGACAAAGAAAGTTCTCTATTTTTCAAATTACTTCCAGTTTCAGTTTAATAGCAGGTGAAGCAGTTTAGTCTGCTTGGGACTGAGAAAATAGAAACTCATTTGTGGCAGTTAGTAAATGACTCTGGTGATCAACAGATGGTTGTAAAGCTACCTTTCCCCTCAGGTAACCATCCAAATATGGAAATGTGTTCCAACTATGAGCACCATGTTTAAAAGAGAAACTCAAGTGTGATTCAAGGCTCATATAAATCAATCACTATTAAAGCCTTTTGTAATACAGCTCTCTTTTCCTCAGCTCTTCATGTCAAATACCAATGAGTATGTCATATATTATTATTACCTAGAAACTTCAAAGAATGAAGGTACCAACAGCCATTTAGATAGGCACCAGGACAGAAATGAGACTAAAGTGAATGAAAACACACCTGACCAAATGGCAGTTGTGTCTTTTCAGGCATCCTTAACCATGCCTTATAAAGTAAAAAATAAACAAACAAACAAACAAAAACTGGGAAAAAAAAAACTATCAACTCAGTTAAATAATAAATGCACTCATAGCTGAGGAAGAAGTAAAGGGGATCAAGTGAGGAGGGAGGTGTGAAGAAATGGAACACTTTCCATGCTTAGAATGGTACTCTTGGGGATCAATAATTTAGGGGGAAAAAAACAGAAGGGAGTTATAGATACAGACACTGGCAAAACTGACTTAATCCCAAACTAGAGACACCAAAGAAAGAGTGGGAAATTTTCTCACATGGAAGGAATTCATGTAAAGTTTAATTGAGACCTAGAAAATGGGCCTCGAATAGGAATGATTCCCTGATAATGCCAGAAATGACACAAAATGTGTTAAAATAATTTATTGGGTCCAGTTGTACTTGATCAAATGATTAACGGTATTCCATCTGCTTTCTAAATATCCCCACCTTCCACTAATTCCTCTGAAATTTTGCCATTTCAGTCAAGCTGAAATTTATTAGCACCCACTTACTGTGATTTACATTCCGAATGATTTGCACGCCTCTTTCTGGGGCTATTTGCATGCCTTTATTAGGAATGCAGTTTATTTGGGGGCACATTTGATTTATAAGCATTTGGCAAGTCTGCCCTTCCATTCTTTCTTCTTTTTGATTTATGCAAGGGCAGAGTTATGTTCCTGGGGCTCATTCATTCCCTAGAAAATTGATTTTTTTAACTGAAATCTTCCATTTGGTAAAAAAAAAAAAAAAAAAAAAATGCAACAAATTAGACTCACTCTATTTTTCTTGGCTACAACAAAAATCACTAGTTAGAATCAGGACTTCTCTTTGGTAACATTTCAAACTACATGAAGTTTATATACAGTGGCTGTGGGCTCAACATTCTATGCCTATGATTTCCTATTTTATACATCAAAATATATACATATCACTTTAAGTAAATATTCCCATATTTGGATCCTCCCCCCCTCCCCATTTTTTTCTCTCTCCTCCTCTTCAACCTTTAGAGGACTGTAGCTCACTGCCTGCCCTTAAATGTCAAAAAGAAAATGATCGAATAAAATTATACCACCAAAGTGAGAATGATACCTGCCTCCATGAGGCACTGGGATTTGAAATGGAATGGTTAGAGAAACAATGCCTCAATTATAACTTCATAATTTATAATGAGCCATTCATATGCATTATGTAATTTTATCCTTGAAACATTTTTCAAGATAATTATTATACATGTTTCAGTTTTACATATGGAAAATATGAGTCTGGATAAAAGAAGTAATTTAGGACTTCTCTGTGGATAGTGGATGTCCCAAGCCTGGTCATCTATCACTGAATTCCCTAGATTCTCACTTGAGCACTGGATCCTTAGTGACTACTAAGAGGCAGCACACTAATAGTGGAGTTTTGTTTCTGGAGCAGACTCTGAGATGCATTTTCTCCTGGGTCAGGCAGCTTTCTTACATCTTTCAAATCTAATTACCTGGGTGGATTCCTCTTCTGTGTAAAAGTAAGTGAGGAAGAGAAAAAAAAAATTGTTTCAAAAGGGTTGAATGCAACTGCAGGGGAGTCTAATTTAGGATGTGATCTCACGAGGCCTCATGCCCACACCAAAAAGTCCACAGCAGGTCATTCTTGTCAGGTTCTCCAGCCAGCTCATTTCCATTTTTAGTCTACAGCTGCTCAGTGACCTTGTCTTGTGGCACAGCCGGACAATTTTACCAGAGAAACAGAAGCCATAATAGCCTAATTATACAATTACACATTCACTTAACCTCTAGAGAGCTTAAGATATTTCTGAGTACCAAAAAAGTGGTTGGCTGAAACTCACTTTGAAAGATTGTCTCAGAAATAAAGAACTTTGTTCATATGTGGAACATAAAATTATAAGCAGAGTTGTGTTAATAGACATAGTGAGAAAAATAAAATTACTGAAGATATTGAAAATTCACAGTAATATAGCCAGATTTAGAAATTTATAATCCAGTCTTCAATATTTAGCAGTGTAGGACTGTTTATAATAGAACTGTGTCCAAACATTTTCTTATTTGAGCAAGTCATCGTAAGGACTGTCATCTATTCTCTATGCTTTATTTTTGCTCTTGTTTAATATCAAGAATAAGAAAGGCTATTAAAGAGTGGTGGCTCCTGGGGGAAAAAAAAATAAAAAGAGGAAGAGAAATCATATTCTATAAAGCACTTCCTTCCTGATTTCATCTATCTTAAAATTAATGAATTCATGATTAGTTGCCAAATTTTCTTTCTTGTTAGTATTGGCATGTGCTTATATTCAAAGCTGAATGTGGACACTTTTTCTGTAAAGAGTCAGATAGTAAATATAGTAGGTTTTGCAAACGATGTATTCTGTCTTAGTTCTTAACTTGTTTCTGCAGTTGTGACACAAAATTAGCCTTGGAAAATAGGTAAATGTATGGACATGGTTGTGTTCCAATAAATTTTTTTTTACCAAAAAAAAAAAAAAATTCAACAGCCTGTTTGTGATCCATGGATCATATTTTGCCATCTCCTGTTCTATAGAGTCACAGGATATCCGAAGGTATGCTAATGTATGTTAGAGGAAGGTAGGCCATTGTTTCTTTTCCATTATGTCCATTTTCAAAGTTTTTATAATTAAAGTTACTGAGTTTAACAAGTTTAGTATTTTTCACAGTAAATCTGAATTTTAGTATAAAAAGCCCTCATTATTGTAATGTAAAACTAAGAAACACATAATTTTACTGAGCAAATCACAAATATCCTTGACAACTTCAAGGAAAAACCCATTATTTTTTGCATTGTGTCATTTTACTTGATAAAAATTTAGGCACTGTAATGCATTTCTGATATTGCTAT
Organism: Bubalus bubalis; assembly: GCF_019923935.1. Lineage (NCBI taxonomy): Eukaryota > Metazoa > Chordata > Mammalia > Artiodactyla > Bovidae > Bubalus > Bubalus bubalis. The sequence goes on from NC_059178.1 coordinate 45,889,472, forward strand.
GAACAAACACAAATCTCTGCCTTTGCAAAATTCTCTTTCTTGTTGTACCCTGAATTCACAAGGCTTTTTGTTCATGCTTTTGCTTCTACCTTTTGGTAATCCTCCTCACCTAGAATGTACCTTTCTCTTTCTGCTAGATCTATTTTAATACTTCAGGGCTAATCTATGTCCCATATTTCCCCTAAAGCACAGTTAGCTACCTAAACTGACCATTTCATTTTTATCTTCCCTATACTATCTTAAAATCTAGCTCAAGCCCCTTGTTCGCATGGTCTCAAGGTGCACACCAGTGTCTTCATATGTTTTCGTAAGTAGTTTTTTATACGGAGAGAAAGCATTCTCATTTTAACTCATCTATTTCCCTGGAAAAGGTGAATTCTGTAAAGTAGTTCTGCACCTATTATATTTCATGTAACAGCATCTGTGAGATGACTGGACAGAATATAAGACTAAATTTTGAGCTCAAGACACTGGTGATTATTGCTAGAGTGTTGTTTGCAACTTTTTTCCATTAGTTGACTCACATGGAGGTCAAACTATAATTTCCATCTTGTTGTACAAAGTCCTAATCATTTCAGCTAATTTACCCTATTTTGGGAAATGAGCTTGGATATATATAATTAGCACTGACATCATCTCTACCTTACAATTTCAGAAATAAAAGCTAAGAAAGTTTAGAAAACAAACCCAAATGGCATAGGTGTCACTTTTATTGTAGCCTACCTACTATGCCATATGGTCATTCAAGTGTTGCTTCTGGTGGACACGTTACCACTTTGAGGAAAAATGTGATCCTTACTATCAGAATTAAATGATAAGGATAAAATTTCCTCCCAGAAATAAACTGACACAGGAAAAAACAAACATACAGAAATGCCAAAACACTCTCACTGTAATGAGTGTAACCAAAACAGGTGCTTCCTCATGGGCACTTTGCAAAATACACAGCCTACTTGAAAATGTTCATTACATTCCCTTAATGTCTCTACCCTCATTCCTTGATAATTAAGGAATCAAATGCATGGTGATGATAACAGGGCCCCATGCCTCAAGTGACCATCCCCCATATGCTCCTCATTCCTCACCTGAAGCTATCATCTTCCTTTTAGGCCATTGCCTGAGACAGCTGGAATGCTGAATGAAATCTCATAAATATGAGGTTTCAAAATGCAGCCAAACGGTTGCAAAAACTGTAATGGGCTGGGGGGTGTCTAACTCCTGGGGTTTTGGCTTCTTTTACTTTTGTGGAGATGTCTTTTCAGGTTTGGTGCTTCTATCACATCTTCAAAAGTTTACAAACTAGTTTCCCTTTTGAGCATTAGAAAAAAAATTCAGATTTTCTCATATTTACATCTCTTTTTATTTAAGTTCAGTTGCTCAGTCATGTCCGACTCTTTGAGACCCCATGGACTGCAGCACACCAGGCCTCCCTGTCCATCATCAACTCCCGGAGTTTACTCAAACACATGCCCATTGAGTCCGTGATGCCATCCAACCATCTCATCCTTTGTGGTCCCCTTCTTCTCCCACCTTTAACCTTTCGCAGCATCAGGGTCTTTTCAAATGATTCAGCTCTTTGCATCAGGTTGTCAAAGTACTGGAGTTTCAGCTTCAGCATCAGTCCTTCCAATGAACCTGGGACTGATATCCTTTAGGATTGACTGGGTGGATCTCCTTGCCATCCAAGGGACTCTCAAGAGTCTTCTCCAACACCACAATTTTTCAGTCCTCAGTTTTCCTTATAGTCCAACTCTCACATCCATATGTGACCACTGGAAATACCATAGCCTTGACTAAACAGACCTTTGTTGGCAAAGTGTTGTCTTTGCTTTTTAATATGCTGCCTAGGTTGGCCATAGCTTTTCTTCCAAGGAGCAAGTGTCTTTTAATTTGATGACTACAGTCACTATCTGCAGTGATTCTGGAGCCCCAAAAAAGAAAGTTTGTTACTGGTTTTCACTGTTTCCTCATCTATTTGCAAAGAAGTGATGGGACCAGATGCCATAATCTTTGTTTTCTGAATTTTGAACTTTAAGCCACCTTTTTCACTCTCGTCTTTCATGTTCATCAAGAGGCTTTTTAGTTCTTCTTCACTTTCTGCCATAAGGGTGGTGTCAGCTGCATATATGAGGTTATTGATTTCTCCCAGCAATCTTGGTTCCAGCTTGTGCTTCATACAGCCCAGTGTTTCTCATGATGTATTCTGCATATAAGTTAAATAAGCAGGGTGACAATATACAGCCTTGGTGTACTCCTTTTCTTATCAATGTCCAACTCTAACTTGCTTCCTGACCTGCAAACAAATTTCTCAAGAGGCAGGTCAGGTGGTCTGGTATTCCTATCTCTTGAAGAATTTTCCACAGTTTGTTGTGATCCATATAGTCAAAGCCTTTGGCATAGTCGATAAAGCAGAAATAGATATTTTTTCTAGAACTCTCTTGCTGTTTCGATGATCCAGCAGATGTTGGCAATTTGATCTCTGGTTCCTCTTCCTTTTTTAAATCCAGCTTGAACATCTGGTAGTTCATGGTTCATGTATTGTTGAAGCCTGGCTTGGAAAATTTTGAGCATTAATATATTATCATGTGAGATGATCACAACTGTGCGGTAGTCTGAGCATTCTTTTGGCACTGCCTTTCCAAGGGATTGGACTTTAAGCCTGATAATAAAGGATGCCTTGGGTCTCTTATCCATTTTATCTTTTTTGATATACATATATCTATATGTATACATTATATATATGTATATATATAATGATCATTTTATATGGCTAATAACTAAGATCAAGTGGACAAATGATAAAACCTCACAAATATTTGCTGTTAAAAATGGGGGAGGGAAGGAATTTGGGGTATATTTTTAAGTCTGGTAGCATGTCTGGAGGTATGGTAGAGGACAGTTGGAGAATGTTCAGAGGGGAATCCTGACATAAAATATAAAAGAAAAAGAAGAATGACATATATAAAGAAATCACTGTGGCAAGAGAAAGGCAAACTATTAGAAGCCATAAAACAGTAGGAAAAAGGCATCCTTAACTGAGCAGACAGTGACTATAGTTATACATCCCTAACAAACAAGCTATACAGACTTGAGTATGTATCTTAAACTGTTCTGTAGTTTGTTATCTTTATCTGTCACGTAAGACTAGCCATAATAACCCATGTGTGAGAAATAGAGACTGTTGGTGCCACACACCACTGGTTATTTCTTAAGAGTCCTACCACACATCTTCCTTCATAAGATCTCAAACCTTAATTAAGTATTGGGTGACCATGGAGTCCCTGGCACTTTCTACTCTTCTAGGATGATAGCTATCTTAAGCAATCTTGATCATTTGTTCTGATTGCCCACTCTGAGTTCATTCAAGGGTATACAACACAGCCAAACCTGGCCAATGATATTGGAAGAAACATCCACTGGGAAATTTCTGGAAAAGCCTTCTGCCCAAGGTAATGCAGTTGTAGGGGACTGAGCCAATATTCAAGCCCAGGAAATTTGACTTGGTCTTTTACACAGTGAATAGCAGGCACCAAGAGGTTATTTTCATCAAGGCTATATAGTGCCACCCTGTTTACTTAACTTATATGCAGAATACATCATGTGAAATGCCAGTCTGGATGAAGCACAAGCTGGAATCAAAATTGCCAGGAGAAATATCAATAACCTCAGATATGCAGATGGTACCACCCTTAAGGCAGAAAGCAAAGAAGAACTAAAGAGCCTCTTGATGAAAATGAAAGAGGAGAGTGAAAAAGCTGGCTTAAAACTCAACATTCAAAAAATGAAGATCTTGGCATCCAGTCCCATCACTTCATAGCAAATAGATGGGGAAATAATAGAAACAGTGAGACTTTATTTTTATTTATTTATTTTTTTTGAGCTCCAAAATCACTAAAGACAGTGATTGTAGTCATGAAATTAATAGACACTTGCTCCTTGGAAGAAAAGTTATGAACAACCTAGATAGCATATTAAAAAGCAGAGGCCTTGCTTTGCCAACAAAGATCCATCTAGTCAAAGCTATGGTTTTTCCAGTAGTCATGGATCAATATGAGTTGGACTATAAAGAAAGCTGAACACCGAAGAATTGATGCTTTTGAATTGTCATGTTGGAGAAGACTCTTGAGAGTCCCTTGGACTGCATGGAGATCAAACCAATCAATCCTAAAGGAAATCATCCCTGAATATTCATTGGAAGGACTGATGTTGAAGCTGAAACACCAATACTTTAACCACCTGATACAAATAACTGACTCATTTGAAAAGACCCTGATTCTGGGAAAGATTGAAGGCAGGAGGAGAAGGGGACGACAGAGGATGAGATGGTTGGATGGTATCACCGAACTGGTATCTCCAGGAATTGGTGATGGACAGGGAAGCTTGATGTGTTGCAGTCCATGGGATCACAAAGAGTCGGACATGACTGAGTGGCTGAACTGAACTAAACTGAACTGAAGAGGTTATTTCTATCTGACTGTACAAAAAGCATTCTCAAATTGTAAGAAAAAATATGTTGGAAAGTTCATTAAATGCAGATTCCAAAGCTCTATTTTTATTTTATTATTAAACATTCTGGTTATTTTGTGATGCAGGTGACCTTGAATTCACACCATGAGATGCACTCCTTTGGAGGATTCACTAATTCTTGCACTGTGAAAGGAGTTGAGGGATGTGCAGCTCATTAACCTTGATGTATACAGTTGTTTATTCAGTCTGCGGAATTGTACTGTTTATCTTAAGTCCCATGGAGGTAAGTGTATGGTTTTTAAATGGTCTGTTTGGTTAATAATGTGAGATTTCTTTCCCTTGTTTAGATAGTATATGTACCAGCTACTTATTATGTATATTGGAATGTGCTTAATGTAGCTACTAGAGTAGTCATTAAGAATGCTAAATTCATTGTCTTTTTCTTCTAGAACAGTGTTGCCCAGTAGAATTTCGTGAAACATTAGAAATATTCTATGTCTGCCAATGCAGGAGACATAGGAGACTTAAGTTCTACCACTTTGTTGAGAAGATCCCCGAGTAGGAAATGACAACCTACTTGGATATTTTTGGCTTGGACAATCCCGTGGACAGAGGAGCCTCATCTATAGTCCATGGGGTCACAAAGAGTGACTGAGTGACTGAGCACTCATGCACGGAAATGCTCTATATCCATGGTGCCCAATACTAGAAGTTAGCCACATGTGGCTTCTGTGCACAGAAACTGTGCTTGCTTCAACTGAGGAATTAAATTTACAAAATGTATTTAATTATTATTTATTTATATTTAAATATCCATTGCAGTTAATGGCTATAATATGCAGCTTTAGAATAAGGTGTATATATGTACAGGCAGGTTTTTTAGAAACATGGAAAATTATTTTATCTTGCTGACAACTCTAGTTTGTAGAATGATCTGTGCCATGAATCTCACTTCTCTTGAGAATCTCACACACGATTCTAAGCTATTATCTTTGTCAAGGTTAGGGAATTGTCTGCACAGTCTTGCCATTCCCAGGCTGCCCCATCTCTAGGAAGCAATGTAACTTCAAAGTCAGACACATTCATGGAAGTCAGCCTCATGGAGTCCTGACAAACAATATCCTGATATCCTGATGAGCCAGCAGAATGCTCCCAAGACAGGACTTACCCTTACAGAGAGATAGACTCATACTCATTCATTATTCTGAAAGATTAGGTACCAAATACCTCATTAGAGAAAGCACAAGCTGAAAAACGTAACAGCTGGAGAAAAGGGAAAAAGAGCAATTTGTAGATGAGAATGTGGGGAGGGTAGGAACTAATTGGTTCTGCTCTGAATGGGTCTGTCTTTCTTTCCCAATCATCCAGGGCTGCATTTTACTAAGAACTGGTGCCCATGAGTTTCCAGATTCCTGCTGCAGTAGCCAGGTAGTACTCACCATTAGACTCCTAATGGAATTAGTAGGAATGACAGACTGCTCAATAAATCACATGCTGGTGTCTTCCATTTGAATGAAAATTGACAGGCACAAGTGATTGATTAACATTGACAAAGCCATATGGGTTCCAATCATATTCCTTTTGTTCATGCTATCAAACAATTCAAATTGTATCCTTCTTCAATTTCCACATTAAGATTCTTGTTATACTTTTTTTTTTTTCCCCTCCATAAGAGCTTGGGGCAGCGGGGGTAGTTTTACAGAAAAGGACAAAACTTTGATACTTAAGTCCAATTGGCTGTGTGATCTTGGGAAATTAGTTAACTTTTAAGTCTCTGTTTCATCTATAAAATAGCATCTTCCTTATAGGTGTAACATTCAACAGTGTCTGGCTTTAAAGAATGAAGTCATCACCATTAATGCAGTTTCTACAAACCCTCCAAGCATTTCCAGTCTCATACACTTACAATCCTATTAGGACTCTCTCTTATTTGTTAATGCAAGGTGGCCTATTGATTCAAATTTAGTTATGGCTCAGCTAGACTGTAAGCTCTCCAAAGGCAGGTACAAGTTATAACTGTGGGAGACCCTCTCAGTATTGTGTGCAACAGAACACAGCCCACTCTTTGTCTCTGTCAGCAGAGATATTTTTCTTTTCACTTCATTCACAGCTGTTGGGGGAAAGTGTGAAGGGTGCTGGGACTATTAAGGGAATCGGCTCCTTGAAAGAGCTTGTCAAAATTCAGATAATCATCAGAGTCAAAGTTTGAGGTGGGATGCTGGGCTTTAAAAAAAAGGGAGATTGTGTTCAATACTGGGACTGGGGAGAAAAGCCATAATCATTAGGATCTCTCTCCTTGGGCTGCTGCTGCTACTAATGCTGCTAAGTCGCTTCAGTCGTGTCCGACTCTGTGCGACCCGAGACAGCAGCCCATCAGGCTCCGCCATCCCTGGGATACTCCAGGCAAGAACACTAGAGTGTGTTGCCATTTCCTTCTCCAATGCATGCAAGTGAAAAGTGAAAGTGAAGTCGCTCAGTCGTGTCTGACTCTTAGCGACCCCATGGACTGCAGCCTACCAGACTCCTCCGCCCATGAGATTTTCTAGGCACAAGTACTGGAGTGGGGTGCCATCGCCTTCTCTGCTCTCCTTGGGCAGGAGAACACTATTCCTGGGCTCTGGGAGAAAATATTATCTACTCACAGTAGAGGAAAGTCCTAAGAGGAGCAATCCTGTGCACTTAAGTAAAAAATTTAATCTCAGTGTACAATTGTTATTATAACATAGCACTAGAAAACCTGACAAAATAGCTGCTTAGAATTCCAAGGTAAAAGAAATCCAATTTTAGGGAAATGAACCAATAGGGAGTGTATGGGCTGAGGACAAGGAAGGTCAGGTGGATTCATGGTCAATGTTAGTTTTAGGTACTTTGAGAAGAAAAAAAATATTGGTGGGGGTTGGTATCCATGCTTGGTTGGAGCTTAAGTCCTAGGTCTAGGTGAATAACTTTAGCTTACGCTTCTCTTGATTATGAAAGGTTGTCACTATGAGCTGTGAACAACTCTGGGATTCTTGGCCTCCCAGGAAGGGGAATTCAATCTGGGGCCAATGTTGAGGCTTGATCACTCAGAGCTTTTGTGTAATAAAGTTTTATTAAAGTACAAAAAAGATAGAGAAAGCTTCTGACACAGACATCAGAAGGGGACAGAAAGAATCTCCCCATGCTAGTTTTTAGCTTGAAGTTATATATCTATGTATCTATATATATATATATCTATTAGCAAGCTGCTAATTAGAGAAAGGAAATGTCTCAAAACTCAAGAGAGTGGCACTAGGCTCCTAACCCACCACATGCATTTTGAGATAGCATTGGCCAATGTGAGTCATCCCATAAAACAATTGTCATGAATCTTGAAGAAAGGCAGGTTTCCAAGCAAATACATAGTTTCATTAACATAGCTTAAGATGTCCTTTTCATTATAGGGGACTGGAATGCAAAAGTAGGAAGTCAAGAAACACCTGGAGTAACAGGCAATTTTGGCCTTGGAATACAGAATGAAGCAGGGCAAAGACTAATAGAGTTTTGCCAAGAAAATGCACTAGTCATAACAAACACCCTCTTCCAACAACACAAGAGAAGACTTTTTACATGGACATAACCAGATGATCAACACCGAAATCAGATTGATTATATTCTTTGCAGTCAAAGATGGAGAAGCTCTGTATAGTCAGCAAAAACAAGACCAGGAGCTGACTGTGGCTCAGACCATGAACTCCTTATTGCCAAATTCAGACTTAAGTTGAAGAAAGTAGGGAAAACCACTAGACCATTCAGGTATGCCCTAAATCAAATCCCTTATGATTATACAGTGGAAGTGAGAAATAGATTTAAGGGCCTACATCTGATAGATAGAGTGCCTGATGAACTATGGAATGAGGTCCGTGACATTGTACAGGACACAGGGATCAAGACCACACCCATTGAAAAGAAATGCAAAAAAGCAAAATGGCTGTCTGGGGAGGCCATACAAATAGCTGTGAAAAGAAGAGAAGAGAAAAGCAAAGGAGAAAAGGAAAGATATAAACATCTGAATGCAGAGTTCCAAACAATAGCAAGAAGAGATAAGAAAGCCTTTCTCAGTGATCAGTGCAAAGAAATAGAGGAAAACAACAGAATGGGAAAGACTAGGGATCTCTTCAAGAAAATCAGAGGTACCAAGGGAATATTTCATGCAAAGATGGGTTCGATAAAGGACAGAAATGGTATGGACCTAACAGAAGCAGAAGATATTAATAAGAAATGGCAAGAATACACAGAAGAACTGTACAAAAAAGATCTTCATGACCCAGATAATCACGATGGTGTGATCACTCACCTAGAGGCAGACATCCTGGAATGTGAAGTCAAGTGGGCCTTAGAAAGCATCACTATGAACAAAGCTAGTGGAAGTGATGGAATTCCAGTTGAGCTCTTTCAAATCCTGAAAGATGATGCTGTGAAAGTGCTACACTCAATATGCCAACAAATTTGTGAAACTCAGCAGTGGCCACAGGACTGGAAAAGGTCAGTTTTCATTCCAATCCCAAAGAAAGGCAATGCCAAAGAATGCTCAAGCTACCGCACAATTGCACTTATCTCACACACTAGTAAAGTAATGCTCAAAATTCTCCAAGCCAGGCTTCAGCAATATGTGAACTGTGAACTTCCAGATGTTCAATCTGGTGTTAGGAAAGTCAGAGGAACCAGAGATCAAATTGCCAACATCTGCTGGATCATGGAAAAAGCAAGAGAGTTCCAGAAAAACATCTATTTCTGCTTTATTGACTATGCCAAAGCCTTTGACTGTGTGGATCACAATAAACTGTGGAAAGTTCTGAAAGAGATGGGAATACCAGACCACCTGATCTGCCTCTTGAGAAACCTGTATGCAGGTCAGGAAGCAACAGTTAGAACTGGACATGGAACAACAGACTGGTTCCAAATAGGAAAAGGAGTACATCAAGGCTGTGTGCTGACACCCTGTTTATTTAACTTATATGCAGAGTACATCATGAGAAATGCTGGGCTGGAAGAAGCACAAGCTGGAATCAAGATTGCCAGGAGAAGTATCAATAATCTCAGATATGTAGATGACACCACCCTTATGGCAGAAAGTGAAGAGGAAGCATCAAAAGCCTCTTGATGAAAGTGAAAGTGGAGAATGAAAAAGTTGGCTTAAAGCTCAAAATTCAGGAAATGAAGATCATGGCATCCGGTCCCACCATTTCATGGGAAATAGATGGGGAAACAGTGTCAGACTTTATTTTTTGGGGCTCCAAAATCACTACAGATGGTGACTGCAGCCATGAAATTAAAAGGCGCTTATTCCTTGGAAGGAAAGTTATGACCAACGTAGATAGCATATTCAAAAGCAGAGACATTACTTTGGCAATAAAGGTTCGTCTAGTCAAGGCTATGGTTTTTCCTGTGGTCATGTATGGATGTGAGAGTTGGACTGTGAAGAAGGCTGAGCGAGTGCCGGAGAATTGATGCTTTTGAACTGTGGTGTTGGAGAAGACTCTTGAGAGTCCCTTGGACTGCAAGGAGATCCAACCAGTCCATTCTGAAGGAGATCAGCCCTGGGATTTCTTTGGAAGCAATGATGCTAAAGCTGAAACTCCAGTACTTTGGCCACCTCATGGGAAGAGTTGACTCATTGGAAAAGACTCTGATGCTGGGAGGGATTGGGGGCAAGAGGAGAAGGGGACGACAGATGAGATGGCTGAATGGCATCACTGACTCGATGGACGTGAGTCTCAGTGAACTCCAGGGGTTGGTGATGGACAGGGAGGCCTGGCGTGCTGCAATTCATGGGGTTGCAAAGAGTCAGACACGACTGAGTGACTGATCTGATCTGATCTGTTCTGAAGAGATCATTTCCATGAGTAAAACACACGGGTTTGCTGAGCCATTATCCTTTCTCACTCTTAGGCAGAACTGACTTGAAGAAAGAAAGAGTCTAAGATAAATACAGAGTTCATTAACATAGCTTAAGAAAAGCATTGCCATAAGAAAAACACATTGGTTAGCTCAAAGTTTGAGAAAAGTTGAGGTCAGGTGGAACCAGGTATCATCATGACAACACAAAGTTTTAAAAGAAACCTCCTTAAAAAATGTCTGATACTTGTAATTTGTTTCCTCCTGCCGCTTAAAAGAGAGAGAGAAAAATCTGACACTTGCAGCCTATTTCCTCCACTTGCGGACCCCTTACCTTCCTACCTGTTACTCTCTTGGTTGGAAGGTAGGGAAAGCAATGCACAGATCTAACACCAGATTAATGCCCGGCCTGCTTACGACTACCTAACTCAGGATCTGGTGCAGGAGAGCACCTAATGGTGGAAAATGTCCCTAAGAATCTCAGCTGTGAGTTGCTGGGTAAAACAGATTCAAAGGAAACTCTGTAAAGTGCATGCTATCCTCAAGGAATGAATAAGGGTTTCCTGGGTATCTACCTCCTGTCCTTTAGCTGACCTTTACCTTTATAAAGGTTAGCTCGTGTGTAGCTGGCTGTCCACATAAGAGAGACTGAACAATGTCCAACTGGCGGGATCATGTAGCATGGCTGCTAAAACTATAATTGTGGGGATAAAGTAGTAACTCAGGACCAGGAGACCATCCACTCATAGAATGCTAGTGAAGCTGATAGATGTCACTGCTATCCAAAATTTGTCTGATTTCCAATATACCCTGGAAACCCCTGAGAATGAGTCCCAGAGTTTCAATCTGACCTCCCTCCTACCTCCAAACAACCTGGTCTATGTTTTTGAACATCTTTCTTATCTAAATCCTCACTCTGTGATGTGCTTTCATTCTTATTTCCCTTTCTGCTCTTCCATTTCCCTCTAAGACTACAGGACTTTGAAAAGAAGCTTGCCTGTTCTTAACTCCCATTCCTAAGTGCTAAAATTTGCTGAATCTTCTAATTATGATATTGTCAGGAATTATCAGAGTGTTAGGTAGTTAGAATAGGGAAAAGGAGTCCAAAATGGCAGTGGCTAAAAGACAAGGAAGAGAAAAGCTCAGGAAAATAGAACAGAAGAAGGTCAAAGGAAGGCCTAAGGACCGGAGTGAGGACTTCAGATAGAACAGCACTCCTAACTAAGCCCAATTTGCATAGGACAGGCCCGGGGGGAAGAAAAAAAACACATAAAAAGAGGAGCCAAAGGGTTCTCTCTCTCTCTCCCTCAAGCGCTGGGGCGTTCTTCTCTTCGTGTCTTTGGATCGACGTGCCCTCACACTTCGAAGATGGATTTTCCTGCTATTTTCTAAATAAAATAGAGCTGTAACACTGATTTGTCTAAGAGCTGTAACATGGCCCATTCGAGACCTGAGAGCTATAACACGGTCTGTCTAAGACCCGAGAGCTGTGACACACTGAGGGGGCTTTAATGTCTGTCACTCCAAATCTTTGTTGTGACGAGGCAAAGAACTGAGGAGCATACATTCGCCTGACAAGACTATGCAGCAGTAACTTACTTTTCCACTCACCACACACACACACACACACAGATCCATTTTCCCTGAAAAGGAGTTGAACTTCATTTGTTTGTTCCCATTGAACTTCATTGTCCATCTCTGACATTGCATTTTGGACAAAAATTTGCATGTTTTGAAGTGGTTAGGAACACAGAATCTGGCATCAGAAAACCCTCGTGCAGAAATAGGACTCCATTAGGTATGAGTTGGGGCTAAAATTTAGCAAATTACTGACCTATTTAAGCATTTGATTCTTCCAATCTACATTGAAGAAAATGATGGTAACATATATCATTGTGAGGTTTAACATTCCCTAGACCTTTCCCATGGAAAAGAAATGCAAAAAAGCAAAATGGCTATCTGGGGAGGCCTTGCAGATAGCTGTGAAAAGAAGAGAAGCAAAAAGCAAAGGAGAAAAGGAAAGATATAAACATTTGAATACAGAGTTCCAAAGAATAACAAGGAGAGATAATAAAGCCTTCCTCAGTGTTCAATGCAAAGAAATAGAGGAAAACAACAGAATGGGAAAGACTAGAGATCTCTTCAAGAAAATTAGAGATACCAAGGGAACATTTCATGCAAAGATGGGCTCAATAAAGGACACAAAAGGTATGGACCTAACAGAAGCAGAAGTTATTAAGAAGGGGTGGCAAGAATACACAGAACTGTACAAAAAAGATCTTCACGACCAAGATAATTACAACAGTGTGATCACTGACCTAGAGGCAGACATCCTGGAATGTGAAGTCAAGAGGGCCTTAGAAAGCATCACTAAGAACAAAGCTAGTGGAGGTGATGGAATTCCAGTTGAGCTATTTCAAATCAGAAAGATGATGCTGTGAAAGTGCTACACTCAATATGCCAGCAAATTTGGGAAACTCAGCAGTGGCCACAGGACTGGAAAAGGTCAGTTTTCATTCCAATCCCAAAGAAAGGCAATAGCAAAGAATGGTCAAACTACCACTCAATTACACTCATCGCACACGCTAGTAAAGTAATGCTCAAAATTCTCCAAGCCAGGCTTCAGCAATATGTGAAACATGAACTTCCAGATGTTCAAGCTGGTGTTAGAAAAGGCAGAGGAACCAGAGATCAAATTGCCAACATCTGCTGGATCATGGAAAAAGCAAGAGAGTTCCAGAAAAACATCTATTTCTGCTTTATTGACTATGCCAAAGCCTTTGACTGTGTGGATCCCAACAAATTGTGGAAAACTCTGAAAGAGATGGGAATACCAGACCACCTTACCTGTCTCTTGAGAAACCTCTATGAAGATCAGGAAGCAACATTTAGAACTGGACATGGAACAACAGACTGGTTCCAAATAGGAAAAGGAGTACGTCAAGTCTGTGTATTGTCACCCTGCTTATTTAACTTATATGCAGAGTACATCATGAGAAATGTTGGGCTGGAAGAAGCACAAGCTGGAATGAAGACTGCCAGGAGAAATATCAATAACCTCAGATATGCAGATGACACCACCCTTATGGTAGAAAGTGAAGAGGAACTCAAAAGCCTCTTGATGAAAATGAAAGTGGAGAGTGAAATAGTTGGCTTAAAGCTCAACATTCAGAAAATGAAGATCATGGCATCTGGTCCCATCACTTCATGGGAAATAGATGGGGAAACAGTGTCAGACTTTATTTTTTGGGGCTGCAAAATCACTGCAGATGGTGATTGCCACCATGAAATTAAAAAACGCTTACTCCTTGAAAGGAAAATTATGACCAACCTAGATAGCATATTGAAAAGCAGAGACATTCCTTTGGCAACAAAGGTCGATCCAGTCAAGGCTATGATTTTTCCATTGGTCATGTATGGATGTCAGAGTTGGAATGTGAAGAAAGTTGAGCGCTGAAGAATTGATGCTTTTGAACTGTGGTGTTGGAGAAGACTCTTGAGAGTCCCTTGGACTCCAAGGAGATCCAACCAGTCCATTCTAAAGGAGATCACTCCTGGGTGTTCATTTGAAGGATTGATGTTAAAGCTGAAACTCCAAAACTTTGGCCACCTCATGCGAAGAGTTGACTCATTGGGAAAGACTCTGATGCTGGGAGTGATTGGGGGCAGGTGGAGAAGGGGACGACAGAGGTTGAGATGGCTGGATGGCATCACAGACTCGATGGACATGGGTTTGTGTGAACTCCAGGAGTTGGTGATGGACAGGGAAGCCTGGTGTGCTGCATTTCATAGGATCACAAAGAGTCGGACACGACTGAGTGACTGAACTGAACTGAATTGAACTATGTCAATGTTGCCTCTGTTATTACTTAGTACTTTTAGCAATATTATGATATGTTTTCTATTATTTCCACTTTCTTATGTCAGATAGGACCACTGGACCAAACTTTTTATCATTGTTTGTTAATTTACCAAATTGTTTCACCTCTATAAAACCAAGGTCTTTCATCTAAGGATGCATTCTTATTTGTCTTAAAAGAGTGCCACTGGCATAAAACAAAACTCATAGATGAGCACATTTATATATTTAAAACTGTTATGTATGACTTTCCTTATAACTCTTCAACACTACACACCAGATCCTGTAAAGGACATTTCACTTAGCTTTATACAATCACTATTCCTTGATCCAAAGTAAACAACAAAAAAAATAATAAACAACAAGAAGCCCAAAACTCACTTTTATTTTTCTCAGTGATTTTCCGGCTAATGATAACTATCTAGCTAAATTATACTTACCATTTAGGGTAATCAGTATATCAGTAACATATTTCATAAACATTTTCTTGATATTGATTCTTTAATTCACTGATGGGGTAGGGGTCAGAATTTATGACTACTTTGCATATCAGGAAAGGGAAGCAAGTTAATACATGATTTTCCTAGAATGACAACATGATGGAAAGTTGGATCTTAAACCAAACTTGTTACCCACCAGTCACCAGATTCCCAAGAGCTTGTGTATTATAGACTTATTATAGTCTATAATGTGTAACCCACCGCTCTGAGTAGAAGGGTAGAAAAAATACTCACTCAAAAGTAAGCAAGAAACCAAAGTGGTTTAGATGATAACACTGTGGGTTTTAGTGAAAATGATGCAACTCAATAAAATAGTGCTTTGCTACTTACTTTGCTTTTCAAGCACCAAACTCAAGCCAGACTGCTACGTATTCTTCCAGCTGAATTCCCTCTATCCTGCCTTTCTCCTGCCTCATAAACTCAGCCAGACTAATTTCCTCAAGATTTCCTTCAAAGCCCTGAGGAGTCTTCCTTGTTATTTTTCATCTTAACACTCATAGTGGTTGGCTAGAAAATGGCTGGGCAACGTTTCTTTTCACTTCCATTTCTGAGCAGGCTATGAGGCTTCCATATGGGACATTTTCTTTCTTTCCCTGACTTTCTGCATTTTCTTTCCTGTTTGTATTGTCACACAAGCTCATTCCTCATTTACTGGGTTAACCCTCCCTGTCCCATCCTTGTTAAAGTCTTCTCTCCTTACTCCATCTCTGAGTTCCTAGAACCTTTAACATCTGACCTCAAGGCTGACTTCTTATTCTTCAAAGGTTGGGGTTATTCTCCTATCTCTTGTACTGTAGTTGTGCTTGTTTTAACCGATTGAATCTGAGAAGTATCTTAGAGCAGAGATTCTGTTGGGCAAATCCTTTGTTCCTACAGCCCAATAACACCAGCTAAGAGGGACTTTAAAAATCATTTGAGTAGTCTACCCATATCTTAAAACTGTAGTCTTTTAGTTCAAACATA
Organism: Bubalus bubalis; assembly: GCF_019923935.1. NCBI lineage: Eukaryota > Metazoa > Chordata > Mammalia > Artiodactyla > Bovidae > Bubalus > Bubalus bubalis. The sequence goes on from NC_059178.1 coordinate 45,905,117, forward strand.
GAAGCCTGCAGTTAGAACACACCAGATGTGGGTAAACTGCCCATACTAAGCTATTCTGTTCATCTTGTTTCCCTATTTATCTAGACAATCCCCAAAACTCTGAGGCACATATTTTGAAAACTCTGAGAAGAATCAGGGTACCCAAAGACACAGAGTTGCTATCTTACACAGGGTTGACATGTCATCAAACCCAGAATGTGTACTAGTTAAAGTGAACGTGTGGATTGATTATCAGTTGTCATGTAGCAATTACTTAAGCTTCACTTCAAGGACCACAAAACTAGGGGGAACCACAATTTATATCAGAAGAAAACATATACTGCAATACTTAAAAAAACTCAGTGATACATATCTATGTCTGATAAGATTTTGAGAGGCTTGGAATATGAGACTGTTCATGTGTATTGCCCAAAAGCTCCTGGGGAAGTCAAGAACTTCCATGAACCAAGAGCATCTCAGAGTCTTCTTTGCTTACTGCTTTGATTCTGAATATTTTCTATTTAACATGACTCTTCCAAAAAGCTGGTTAACCAAAGAGAATAAGCAATGACCTTGAAAGTGAAATTCAGATTTTTCAGGGGTCAAGAGCCCTCTACTTGTCCTCTATTCTCAACCAACTAGAACTGCAGTGGGGATATTCTTCCTCCTCTTTGCAATGGCTCTGAAGGAACTAAAGATATATAGTCCCATTTGTTCATTATGATTAACTCAATTCTTAAATAAACTGAGTAATTTGCAACAGAATTGTTAGCATTACAAAGAGTAATTAGTAGTTTGTTTTTTTTTTTTTTTTCCTTTGCGCACTTATTTATTTAACTACAGGCTCCTTATATTCATAAAGTTTGCCCTGTTTATGTACCTCCTTTGCAACTTGTAAGCTTGATGGTTAAGAGGCTTGAATTGTGGTTCCTGGGTAGCTGTTGATTTTCCTTCTGTGTGAGGTAGTAATTGATACTTGAAATTTAGAAACCTCTCAATTATTATCCTGAAACCAAATGTCAGGTGGATGTAGAACTCAGGACATTCTATTTTGAAGGTGACAGTCCTCCACACTGTAAACTATAATCTGGATTTCTCTAGTATCTATTTTGCAGCCTACCATCTCTTTTTTCTGACTTGCAAAGGAAAAATGTCAATATAATATATATGAGTCAATATGCCTTCAGAACAAATGTGTATCTGTTGCAAGATGATCCGTATCCATGGAGTACAATACTAACGTAGGCAATCCACAAAACTGACCACTCTAATGCAGAATGAAACTTTGCTTTGGGATGCAATATGTATATTTTAATAATATTTTCTCTAATATTTCCTGGCATATTTTCCCTTGTATTGATCTAGTTCTGTGACCTTTAGTTTTTCCTTTATGTAAACACATCACTTAATAATCCTATTTAGTGACTCAATTTCACTGAAAAACTATAGATACACATAATCTGTCTCTTTGAGGATATGCACCAACAACCACCAATTGTCTTTCAATTGACAAAAAAGAAAAAAAAAAAATCGGGTTTTACTTACAAGTTAAGTTTAATCTAATCATTATATAATTACATGTTTTTTTTTTTTTTGTTTTTTTTTTTTTGTTTTTTTTTTTTTTTTATGGTTAACATGGAATAAAAGCAATGGACTAGTCTAAATTTTACAGTGATACAGATGAGTGAGAGACTTTGCCAGGATAAAGTCTTCCTTTATTTGAAACAAAGAGTAAGAGGGTATTAGGCTATCCAACAAACCATCCATCCCTGACATTTTGTGAGTTCCTGATCAGTCAAGCGTTTATCCTTTGATACAGGTTTCCACAGATGTGAGCACTCTCAGCCAATCATGGTTTAGCATAACTTCATTTCTCAAGGTCCACTGACTCAGGACATGTTGCTTGCATTGCCATTTGTTCCTCCTTTGCTTCCCTATGCCTACTATTCATACTCTCATCTTCCATTTCACTTTATTGTATGTGAATTCTAGACCTTCCAATCTTGCTAGGTTGTCCAATTGTCCCTTTGTCTTAACTTACTGTTGACCTACATATGTGGATATCCCTGGCCTGGGGAATTGAGCTGTCTATTTACCTGAATCCTTAGAGGCTCCTATATACCTGAGAATTCCATTGAACTTTATTACATGAAACACAAGATTGAGAATTACCTTTAAATATTTGTGTATTAAAAATAATCAAAATGATTAACTGCTTATCTAAGCCAGGCAATTTAAAATGAGCATTTTGCTTTCATTTCAGAAATCCAGTCTTATTTTTTTTTTTTTATATTGGTAAGGCACTCACTACTTTTTTTTTTTTTAATGTTACAACTACATTGCTTCACTGCAGTGCATTTCAAAGTTTTTAAATGTTAAATCTTTCTATGAGTGACTTACAATTCCATCTCATTTACTCGGGCTGAAGTTAAAGAAAAGAAACACGAAGTATACATTAAAAAAATGTGTTAAAATTATAATAGCAGAATAGCAAGAGGCATGACCACCCATATAATGAGACTTCATCTTGCTGAAAGCGTGGTTCAACACATGTGTCAGTGTCAACCCAAGGCTGAGATCTAATTAGGGTACATTCAGCCAGTCTGATTATGTGTTTCTTTTTTGGTGACAAATTCATTCATTTTACAACAACATTTCTGTGAACATCCAACAATTTGTTTCTAAGCCTGAAGTTGATTTTTTAAATATATAATTCTATGGGGTGGTGAATAAGAGAGTTCTTCAGTAAATAAACATTAACACACACTCTGCTTATCTGACCCTTTAGGTGAAATTGCCAAGTGTGTTCAGTGAATCAACAAATTCAATCAATTAATAATTTTGGATGCTAATTTGGCTGTTTGGTTTGCTTTGGAAATGAACAGAGATCATTCTGTCGTTTTTGAGATTGCATTCAAGTACTGCATTTCAGACTGTTTTGTTGACCATGATGGCTACTCCATTTCTTCGAAGGGATTCCTGCCCAGAGTAGTAGATATAATGGTCATCTGAGTTAAATTCACCCATTCCAGTCCATTTTAGGTCACTGATCCCTAGAATGTCGGCGTTCACTCTTGCCATCTCCTGTTTGACCACTTCCAATTTGCTTTGATTCATGGACCTAACATTCCAGGTTCCTATGCAATATTGCTTGGAGAAGGCAATGGCACCACTCCAGCACTCTTGCCTGGAAACTCCCATGGACGGAGGAGCCTGGTAGGCTGCAGTCCATGGGGTCGCTAAGAGTTGGACACGACTGAGCGACTTCACTTTCACTTTTCACTTTCATGCATTGGAGAAGGAAATGGCAACCCACTCCAGTGTTCTTGCCTGAGAATCCCAGGGACGGCAGAGCCTGGTGGGCTGCTGTCTATGGGGTCGCACAGAGTCAGATACGACTGAAGCGACTTAGCAGCAGCAACAGCATGCAATATTGCTCTTTACAGCATCGGACCTTGCTTCTATCACCAGTCACATCCACAACTGGTATTGTTTTTGCTTTGGCTCCGTCTCTTCATTCTTTCTGGAGGTATTTCTCCACTGATCTCCAGTAGCATATTGGGCACCTACCGACCTGGGGAGCTCCTCCTTCAGTATCCTATCATTTTGCCTTTTCATACTGTTCATGGGGTTCTCAAGGCAAGAATACTGAAATGGTTTGCCATTCCCTTCTCCAGTGGGCCACATTCTGTCAGACCTCTCCACCACGACCCTCCCGTCTTGGGTGGCCCCAAGGGCATGGCTTAGTTTCATTGAGTTAGACAAGGCTATGGTCCGTGTGATCAGATTGACTAATTTTCTGTGATTATGATTTCAGTGTGTCTGCCCTCTGATGCCCTCTAGCAACACCTACCATCTTACTTGGGTTTCTCTTACCTTGGGTGTGGGGTATCTCTTCACAGCTGCTCCAGCAAAGCGCAGCCACTGCTCCTTACCTTGGATGAGGGGTATCTTCTCACCTCCGCCCCTCCTGACCTTGAACATGGAGTAGCTCCTCTTGGCCCTCCTGCGCCCGTGCAGCCACCACTCCTTGCATCATAAAATGATCTTGAATTTTTTAGAGAAAAGGCTAAGAAAGATAATATGGAAAGAGGAGGGAGTTTCTAATGATAAGACAGAGCAATTATATTTCATAAATAAAAATGCATCCTATGATTTAATTTGAAGTTAGTTGCATTGTGACACAAACTATTCCTCCTCTCTCCCTCCTTCACCATCTTTCAAATACAGGTTCAGAAAGAACTATAGTGCTGGCATATTCTAACTTAATAATGATCTTATTATACTTTAGGAAGAGAGTAACTGATACAGAGCAGTATCCTGAAAGTATGGTTTTTAAAATGCACTACAATCTTAGGACAGGTTTTGATTGACCATAGGGTATGTGGACCTAAGCATCCCATAAACTCACTTAGAAGTTCCCCAAAACCTGAGATAAGTAACTGATGATCACCACTGTTCAGATAAGACTAATGAGGCATAGAGTTTAAGTTACTAGACACAGACTACATAGGGGCAGAGACAGAATTCAAACTCAGACTTTCATGCATGAATGTTAAGATCTGTAATACTGACTCATTTTCCAGTTGTATTTTCTGAAGAATAATTCAAAAGCCTGAAGTACTATGGTCAATAGTTGAGAGACACATAATTATGAAGCTATCAGGAGGTTAGTTCAACTGGGAGACAATTTTAAGGTCACTAAATTCTCCTCTGGCTCCAAGGTTCTGCCTCTGTTGTCCTGTTATTTTGTGCAGTGGACACTGAATGGGGTGGGGTCTGTGTCTCCCTAATGGAAGTGTGTAAATTACACGCTCATAAAGGGAGCTCGGTGGGAAGCCAGGGGTTCCTGTGTTCCAGGCTCAGTTCTATCTACTCAGAGTCTGGTTTTCCTCATATATTAAATGATGTGTTTGTATTAATGATTTCAGGGTTAGCAAACCAAAATGCCATGCTTCTTTCTCATAAGCCATCAGTTATTCCACATTGTGTCTTGGTCTGTGCCATCATAAATCTCTCTTGACTCTTAAAAGAATGTCCCAGAATGGGGTCCTTTATTTCTATGAGTAAACTTCCATACTATTTTCTATGTGGGGTAAGTATGGTTTTGTTCTATATTGAGGTGGAGATTCCTCAGTATACACAAAATACTGGTTCTAAACAGTTTCTAAACTCCTTTTTGGAGTGAAAAAAACTTTTTTCTGTATGTGTATGTGTGTATCACATACAATATTTAACATAACTTCAGGAAAATTGCTTTCTAAATAACCTTAAAGTGAAACATTTGTGAACATGCACACAAACAAAATTTTTTAAAATATTTTGTTTACAAAGTAAACTCATGTAAATGAATGTATTATTTATACATATATATTTTTGTTTTGTTTTGTTTCTGAAGCCAAATATGTATTTTCTGTGATTTTTATACTGTTTCTTATATTTGAAAAAAATACTGATGTATTTATTTGGCTGTGTCTTCATTGTGGCATGCAGGGTCTTTCGATGTGGCACACAAAAATCTTGCTGAGGCATCTTTAGATGTGACACACAAAAATCTTGGCTGAGGCACATGGGATCTAGTTCCCTGGCCAGGGATCAAACCCAGGTCACCTGCAGTGAAAGAGCAGCATCCTAGTCATTGGACATATACATATCGTTATCCAGGATTGAGGGCTTCTTTCTCTGTGTAATATTTATATTTATACAGCCTTGATATTGAGACTTAACCATCGGAGTAAGATTTGTCACTGAGGACACTAGGCAGAAGAAACTTTACTATTATAAAGGATCCTAATAAATTGCCAATTATAAGAAGTGAATTCACAGTCTCTTGGTTTATAAAATTAAGGTTTCCTAAAGGAAACAGAACAGTCAATAAAACTAGGTGTTTGTAAAATTCAGTGTGGGGGATATCTAAATTTGGATATTTTCCCAACAGATATTTTTCTTTCTTAGCAAAGACATGGCTTTATACTATAATCTGAAATTAAGTTTACCTTTTGCTAACATCTCTAACCTCTTTAATTGGATTTGTATTATTCTCTTGTCATTATTAGCACTTGTAACACCTTCCAATTTAGTATTGCTTCCTGTTTTCATTAGTGTGTTGTTCACTCCCACTTCCAGACCATTAATAAAGTTATTGAACAAAACCAGCTTTCCCAGCTGCTGGTGCCCTCCCCCCAGTGCCTCCCTCAAGCTGCACACATCCCCATTCATCATTCCTCTCAGTTTACTGAGGTCAGAACAGGCAATGTAACCACATACTTTTTAAAATCTATTTTTATTGTATTCCACAATTGTATTTTCACTGCGTGTTGGACTTGGTATGTATATACATATGTATTTTTTTTCCAGCTCTTTATGAATCATAAAATCAAACCTAGTGGAACCCAGGAGAAGTTCAGGAAAAGAAACCTATCTGCTTAAGAGGTATTGGTATAATGGGTCTTTTTTGCAATGGTTGGGGAAATCTGAAACCAACAAGACTGATGTAGTTTGCATCTCAGACACAGTAGATAATCTGTAGGGCTGCAACAATCACTTCTGATTCCTATAGGCTGGAAAATGCATCAGTGGATAGACAGACATGTTTATTATTCCCAATAAATGCTCTGGGTCTGACGATTTTTCTTAGTTTAATGTATGAATTTCATTTCATAACAGCAATAAGACACTCCAGGCTGTGCATTTGTTAGGGATTATTGCACTTCTTGGGTGGTTTAAGTCATTCTGCCTTTAGTCTTATGCCATATAACATGACCCAAGGCACCTTATAAATAGCAGAGCAATGCACTGCCTGTCATGTGTTATAGCTTGAATAGCCTTGTAAAGGGACATGGATTATGAAGGTATGATAATAACTGTAAAACAGGAGTGGTAATTTAAGTGCCTGTGTTGGATTATCTGTATGATTAGTTTTTTTTTTTTTTTTTTTTTTTTTTGGTTTGGTCTTTTGTGTTTAATTCTACTTAGAATTCTCATTTACTGAAATCACTGCTCAACAATACAGTGTGCTTATGGGGTTGAAGGTAATACAAGATCTAATTTAATATTTAAACCTTCTCATTGTTTTATTTATCCATTTATTTATGCCAGAGGTTAGGCTGGAATTAGCAGACATACAAGACAGACTCATGGCAGAGATTATACGTTATCTCTCCTATCACCATACATTATAGCAAATACTCTTAGGGCTGAATTCTTAAACTTCATGGAAAAGTAATGCCACAAAAGAACATCTTAATATTTCAGTGAAAGTGATAGTAGCTCAGTCATGTCCAATTCTTTGCCACCCCATGGACTGTATGTAGCCTGCCAGGCTCCTCTGTTGATAGCATTCTCCAGGCAAGAAAGCAGGAGTGGATTGCCATTCCCTTCTCCAGGGGATAGTCCCAACTCATGGATGAACTGGGGCCCCCTGAATTGCAGGCAGATTCATTACCATCTGAGCCAACAGGGAAGCCCATAATATTTCAGTACCACAACTGAAAGAGCAAATGAGCATTACTTGTGTTTCAAAGCTAAAGTTATATATATATATGATATATAACATTAGACCCAATGGGGGTTTGGCATCTGCAAACCAGCATGTGAGTATTTTTTGTAGTTTTTGTTGTTGTTGTATCCATATGTTTGACATAACAGAATTGAAATATATCGTTTGTTTTCAGTTTTTGTTATAAAGGAAATCCTGTGAAAATGTTTGCTGATAAGAGGCTGACAAGGGTTAATGAGGGTAAATGAGGTTAATCAGTATGTGGCATCAGATCCCTGAGTTTCTGGCTCCATCCCCCTCAGCTGACTTGGATGTCACACTGACTGCTGTTTAGCTACGTTTTCTTCATCACTCAGATGGAAAAGCTATGAAGTTGGTGTGTACTTGGAAGGAGAACTTAGATGTATTTAGATGTATATTTATGATGCATTCTATATATATCTATCTACCTATTTATCTAACTATGATAAGTGAAGGATTATGGAAGATAACCCACTACCACACACCCAAATAACCACTCACCCTCATGACACAAAACTGTCATTCCATGTCAGGACAGATATTCATTTTCAAATCTTTTCCTCATCTTTCATGATACACTATGATTATGGCATAGACTTTGTGAATAACAGCATTGGGAGAAATCCTAAGAGCTTTCCAAAGCAAACTTTCATTCATGTAAGAATTCTAACTACCACATGCTGGATGGATTTTCATTCTCTCCTATACTGGATAGCTGTGGTTAGAATTTTCTTCTTATACAAAAATATACCTCTCTCTAATCTCTCTACATTGGACAAAGCCTGGCCTTTCATACCAAGATGAAAAAATGCTGTTCAGCTTCTGATTCTAAATTCCTATAAAGACTAAACCATCAATATTTCACTTTTCTTTCATTACTTTTAATCCAGACAGGAGGTTCTGTAAGGCACATTGCTAATTGTAGCATGTATGCTTAATGATGAAATTCTCTAGCAGCTGCAAAATGTTCTGCAAAGCATTTTATAGATTAAAGTTTTTCATGTTTCATTCAGTGAAAAGAGAAGAAAGACTGATAACATTGACAATAGCTTCCATTTAAATTCATGTAATAGATCTAATATGGCACTTTGTAGCATTTTGCAGAGCTGTTCTTTTTATTTTATCAGGATAGGAGTAGTTACTTTTTAACAAAAGAATAGGACTGAAAGAGTATCTTAAAAAAATAAAAAGAGCAAGTATCTTGGTATTAATTTTTATAACATTTCACCCTTATATAAAGACTATCATGCATATTATTAGCTCAAAATCCTTATTTTTTTAAAGAAAATTGTTTCTAGAAATTGCAAGCCTGCTGAGGGCTAAAGCTAGGCCTAACCATGTATATTAGCAACTGCTATATGTCTGCCAACAAAACTGATATATTCCATCAACACCAGATAAAATTAATTTTTGATTAAAAGTAAATGAGTCCTGAATATTCATTGGAAGGACCTATGCTGAAGCTGAAGCTCTGATACTTTGGCCACCTGATGCGAAGAAGTGACTCATTGGAAAAGACCCTGATGCTGGGAAAGATTGAAGGCAGGAGGAGAAGGCGACTTCAGAGGATGAGATGGTTGGATGGCATCACTGATTCAATGGACATGAGTTTGAACAAGCTCCAGGAGTTGGTGATGGACAGGGAAGCCTGGCATGCTGCAGTCCATGGGGTCACAAAGAGTCAGACACGACTGAGAGACTGATCTGAACTGAATAAACTTTTTCTATAGTATCCTTAATACACAGCTTAAATGCAATTTCCACTCTACCTCCTGGTCACTCTGCATTCACATCAAAGATTTATCATCTTATTATGGTGGTGGTGGTGGTTTAGTTGCTAAGTTGTGTCCAACTCTTGTAACCCTCCAGGCTCCTCTTTCCATGGGATTTTCCAAGTAAGAATACTGCCATGGATTACTATTTCCTTTTCCAGGGAATCTTCCTGACCCAGGGATCAAACTCATGTCTGTTGCACTATAGGTGGAGTCTTTACCGCTAAGCCACCAGGGAAGCCCCATCAACTTATTATAGCCCAGAGTCACTTATTTTTCCCCTTTATTTTTGTGTTTCATAATAGCTGATAGTCAGGCATTCATCACCAATTATTCACATGTTGCAATGTGCAACTAATTACATTGTCATATTGAAGTATGTTTTATATGATTATTTAATGTTGTATTTGTTTGACTTCTTTGACAAACTGGAACCCTAAGCCACCAATAGTAAAATTGTTCTTACAGGTCCTGACAGGTGTTGCTTTTCCTCAGCCCCTTGCATTGGGCCAGTTAAGTGGCAAAAAAACAGAAACTACATTTGCACACAAACTACATTTGCACTTACACCGTATACTTAGGTGGCTCCTCTAATAATTCCCAGCATCCAAGCCATCTGACCTGAAAGTTCAGGGAGCAAATTTAGAAGCACTGTAACTCACACACAGCATCTTGTGTGCTTAGAACTGTGTGTCAATGAAGTGAGGTGGAATGTCTTGCATCAGTAAAGTCTCCTTTCAGAAACTGCACAATGACAGCCAAAATCGATCCATATATATATATATATATATATAAAGGCCTGAAGAAGAACAGATGTGTTAGAAGTGTGAAATGGATTAACATCAAAGCCCCCTGGGAAAAATCCGAAACATGAAATGCAAGCTCCTGAGTGACAAGAGCTATTCAGAGCATTCAAAGCCAGGCAGTGCGTTTCAGGCTGCATCTCTCCCTGAGCTGAGAGGCTTGTGTGGCAAGTAGAGGTGAGAGAGAGGAACCCTCTCTGAACTTTGAGGAAATGTAGCCTCCGTGTATGCTGATGTGCAGGAGATGGGAAAGGCAAGGCATAATTTTTTTTTTCTTCTTAAACAATTTAAAGACAGAGTCTGTTTTGTATATATTCAGACAAAGAAGCCACTGGTGTTTTTGATATGAAGGGTAAGGAGAAGAACCCCTTGTAAAAATTTTTACTTATTCATTACAATGACTCACATATTCCTCTGGTCTTTACAGGATGAGAATAGTGAATCTCAGTGTAGTTCTATCATGACATCACAGAATTTGGATCTGGTTATCCATCTATATGATTTAACAGTATAACCCAGAGACTAGAAACTACATTATCTTTCTCAACAGTTTCACCAAATTCTTTTTTGAATAGCAATATTGTTGTAATAAGTTTGTTTTAAAAGCATGAATCTGGTCAGTGTACAAAATTGACAGGTAAAATCATTGAAAAGGCATAGATGCAGAAACTTCAAGCATAGTCAGAGTCTTAAAAAAAAAAGCATAAGAGATGACCTTGCAATTAAGTAGGATTCTAGTTAAAGGAGGGCTTCCCAGGTGGCTCAGTGGTGAAGAATCTGCCTGCCAGTGCAGAAGGCCCAGGTTCAATTCCTGGGTCAAGGAGATCCCCTGGAGAAGGGCATGGCAACCCACTCCAGTATTCTTCCTCAAAAATCCCATGGACAGAGGAGCTTGATGGGCTGTAGTTCATAGGGTCACAAAAAGTCAGACATGACTGAAGCAACTTAGCACACACACACCAGTTCAAGGTTGTTGCACCCCTTCCTGAACCACCACTTTACTTTTGACTGTGTTCTAAGTAGTAGCTCAAAATCTTTCTCGATGTATGTGCAAAGTAATTAGCCCTTTAATTCTTCTTTTCAAAACTTCTTTTCAAACAGATATAAACAAAACAGTCCCCTGGTATTTGATCCTGTTGCCAATACAGGGGAATATTCAAAGTTTTGACAAGTCTTCCTCTCTGAAGATGAGTTTGATCTTTGAGAGACGTCAAAGCTGGAATCACTCCTGTTGTATGAGATGATTCTGCATTTTCCACAACTGAGGTAATTTGTCTCTCTGAATGTGGAAAGATAGTTATCTACTTTGAACTAAGAATCACAGGCATTCCAACTCCTCTCCTACCAGATCCCACATCCAATATGAGAAGAAATAAAAAGCTCTGGCCAATATTTTATGCACAATTCATAATATTATATAATGAATTGAGTCAACAAATACTTATTAGGAGTCTGAAATGTTAGGAAATGTTGTAAAACAAGAGAGAACAAAAAATATAATCATGACTAATGAAGCTCAAGCCATAAATTATACAGATCAATCACAGTGCATTAATCATACCCTGTTTTGTTGGCTACTTTTTTCTTTTGCATATGATGTATCTCTCATCAGGTTTTAATTGTATCGAGGTAAATTTGATGTGATGGTTAACAGTCAGCTTGCCGAGTCAAGTACATATGGGTTCAAATTTTAGTTTTTCCATGTAACAGTTTAGGTTGCAGTGTGCTACAGTCCATGGGGTAGCAAAGAGTCAGACATGACTGAGCGGCTGAACTGAACTGAACAGCTTAGGCAATCTTTAACACTGCTTCCCATCACTCTATTGCTAATGTCTCCAATTTTCAACCTTCTTTATTGTAAAATGTGAAGAAAAAAATTGCTTTATTGATATTATGCAGTGAGGTAACAGACATGAAGAACTTAGCACAGTGCTTGGCATAGACAAAAATAGCAGTATTGCTGGAGGTACACCTAGAACTCTTCACTCCACTCAATCCACCAGAAGGACTTGCACAGTGTGTACAATGGGGTTGGTATCGAATGCTAGTGCATTGATGGATTTGATGTATCTGCAACTGACTTTCGAATGTATTATTAAACGAAGGAAAGAAAAACCTATCTGACAACTTACAAAATATATAAAGATGGCCCTACTACTGGTTGTCAAGAGATGCAAATTTAAATGCATGGCGAGGTCCAGAGGCCTATTTCCATTCCTCTGCATTTGTTTTCTGGAAGTCTAATAATTTCATGTTCTTTCAAGGTAAACATTTGCAACCCACTTTTTAAAATACAGACAGCATTGAAAGCAACAACTTATTAATTCATTAACTTTTTCTATAATTTAGTTTATTCAATATTCAATTTTTTTAAAAAGTCACTCATGGAATCCCTTGGATACAAAACTATTTTATTTTTCTTTGCAAACAGAGTATATTGAAGAATACACAGTAGGCACTCATATTATTTACTTGAATGGATAAATCTAGGTATAGATAAGAAAGCCCTCTTTTAAACACACTAGTGTGTACGTTTCAGGTTTGTATCGATGGTAGGTGATTGGTGGGTAAGGGACTATTGAGTTATCAATGGTGTCAGAATTCAAGTGAATGAAGCAGAGAACATTGAAAAAGATTTTTCCTACATCATTTTTTGCCTAGACCTCTCCCTGGTGTTATGACATCAAGCAGCCATATGGGCAGACTGTGACTAGGGTTTGTCACGACCTACAGAGAAAAATCATACTCTTTATTTATGTTGGAGATGGGGAAGAATTCCTCTCCTGGGCCAGAATGGTTCTTTTCCACTAGACGGATTATTGTGCCCTAGAGAAACTTCCTGGGATGCTTCAATTGCACATTTCCTCTAGGGAAAAAAGGAAAAATGTAAGAAAACAATAGAGGTGAGTTATTAGTTAAGTATAAATATCTTATGGTAAAATTTCAAGCTGTAGAGAATATTTGATCTTAAAATTATTTACATCAAACATTTTGAAGGACAAGAAAAAGCAATCGAAAAAGTCGTGTGTGTGTGTGTGTGTGTGTGAGAGAGAGAGAAGATTACATTCAAAACATTTCCTCTTTCACTAGACTTCGATGTCTGCTTGAGGCTATTGTATGGTGTTTACCTAGTATCTTCTGAATTGTTCATGAGTTTTCCACCCACTTGTTCTTTATGAGGGAAGTTAACTTTTGCAGAAACAAAAGCTTGGATTACAGATGTATGCTCTGCTGAGCATGGCAGGGGGTAGGCTGGGTAGTGAGGTGAAATGTCTTTCCCTCTAAAGAAGGAAAGAAGAATGTTGAGACAAGGAAGAAGGACACAGTGAGAAGCCCTAAGCATTTAAACCACTGTACTTTCTTATGTTACAGTGTTAACATAGCTGGATTTAGTATTGACATTTGAATATATCAAATCAGAAAAAAAAAATAAAACTATCAATATTCTTTCTATCAAAATTTTAGTCTTTAATTGGTGAAAGCAAGGACCAAAGAGAAGAAGAAGCAGTACCGGATATTCATTGGTGACCTGGGCCAAAAAGACGACTAGGAACATTTGCCAGAATAGAAGTACAGAAAAAGAAAGGTGTCAACAAGCCAATAAAAGGAAACTCAAGCAACTAGGCCTCAACATCAGACAGGTATAAGGCAATAAATGAGAAAATATTCCAGCATGTATATGGAGGAAATAATTTGGAAGTTTGGTGAGTGGTGTCACCTAGACATATAAACAGATGTATAATCAGGACTGGGCTTCCCAGGTGATAAATCCTAGAGACAAAAAATCTGCCTGCCAATGCAACAGACATAAGAGACACAGGTTCAATCCACTGGAGGAGGGCATGGCAACTGACTCCAGTGTTCTTGCCTGGAGAATCCCCATGGACAGAGGAGCCTGGGAGGCTACAGTCTATAGGGTCTCAAAGACTCAGACATGACTGAAGTGACTTAGCACAGCACAGCACATAATCAGAATCAGAGAGGTTCACTAGTGGAAAGAGAATCTAGAATACAGCCATGCACCCAATCCTTTGGAAAATGTTGATGCCAACTAAGACACGGAGTTCAATGTGTGGTCCAAACTCTGAGTATCAAGAAAGGAACACTCTGAGTTATTAAGGTTGAACACACAATGCGAGTTGTTATGAGGCAAAAGAAAAGGAACCAAGGACTGAAACTGGTGCAGAAAGAACTAGCAGCAGACTAATTCAATAAGAAGTGACTAGGCTGTGGATCCACCGATTTCATATTTTCCTATGGACCAACATGTCTCACTTTTTCCAATGGATTCAGCCTATAAATAGGGATTTGAGGTTTTCTGTGTAGATTTCCATGTGAGTCATGAAAGCTCTTATGTCAAAAAGAGATGTCTCAAAACATTCCAAGAAAACAGGCTTTATTATGAAGCCATCAAACAGGCTGTATGTTCACAAAGTAATTGACAAGATGTTCATGCATGAAAGCCATGACTTTTTCCTTCAGAATGTTATCCTATACATAAAATATATATGAATAATAAAAAACTGTAGATATCAATTTTATTAAAAAAAAAAATATATATATATATACACACACACACACACACAATAATGGGCTTCCCAGGTGGTGCTAGTGGTAAAGAACATGCCTGTCAATGCAGGAGACACAAGAGATGTGGGTTTGATCCCTGGGTTGGGAAGATCTCCTGGAAGAGAGCAAGAAGAATCCCATGGATTTGACTGAAGTGACTTAGCATGCATGCATATTTCCATCAACTTATCAATAAACCCACAAAAAACTGTGTGTCCATGAGAGGAGTGTGTGGACAAAAATAAAAGGGATGTTGTTAAAAGATGTGACTCTAAATGTGCAACTGACAATTTTCAAGTGCCCAAGACATAAGACTACACTGTTTCAAGAACAATAGTGAACAATGTTGATTTTATTCTCTTCTGTTTTCTTTTCTCTAAAAAGCAGGGAAGCTTATAAAACTATTTAGAAAGTTTTCTAGACAACATGATTACATATACGAGCTTCAATAATATAAAAAAGCCACTTGGAAACAACAGGTCATTTGCAAGAGATTCTGGATATATGGGAGGCAAATAGAGCTCTAGAAGTAAATAGCACAATGAATGAAAAATCAAGTCAGCATTGTTAGGAAAACACAGAAGTGGCATCCCTTAGCAAGATTCCTCAACTGGCCTTTCTGAACTAAGAATGAATACTAAAACAGAGTCTGACAATTCCTGATCCTGCTGTCTTCCTTCAGATTCCAGCTGAGTGATTGAAAGGCTAGAAGTCTCCTACTTTGTAGAGGCTGCTGCTCAAGAGAGATTCACTTAAGTCTTGGATATTGGAAGTTTCATCTGCTTATTTGATGATTGGAATTTTCTGCCCGTTATTGATCTCTGCCACTCTTACAATAAAGTAGACCATATTTTTTACCCATTAAAAAGCACTTTATATACTGTCCAAAATCCGTCATGAACTTTGCAGCATTTCCTCAGCTGTTCAGTTCAGTCACTCAGTCGTGTCTGACTGTTTGTGACCCCATAAACTGCAGCACACTAGGCCTCCCTGTCCATCACTAATTCCTGGAACCTAACTCATGTCCATTGAGTCAGTGATGCCATCCAACCAGCTGTAGCACTGCCTAGGGAGGGATCACGTAGCAAGGTACTTTCTGTTCATCTGCCTTAATAGAAATTTGCCATTGATTATATTCTTCCCACTCCTACTTTCAGATAGTTACCCTTTCTCCATTACTTTGAAAAATGGGACATACTTACAGGGTAATTTTCTTTAATACCTTTGTATCTATCAAATAGGTGTGTTCTATGGTCTTTGATATTAATATTTGTTAGAGTACACATATTTACCTGTTTGAGGAAACATACTAGGAAAACTGTAAAATTTCATAAAGGAATCTCAGTAATGATATCCTAAAATTGTCAAGGCATTTAAAAACATACCTGTATCTAAAGTATAGGAATAAAAGATGATCCAGGTTTTCAACATCAATGAATTACCGGATGTTTTTCTATGTACTTATGTACATTATCTCATTTAACACTTATGGGCACAGGATTTTGCTATTTACAATTGAAGGAGCTGCATTGCACTGATGTTATAATTAAATAATTCAAAAGACCAGTTTAAGATGCCAATTCCTGGGTGTTTAAAGCCTACATAGTATTTTCAATTATATTAACATTAATGTTTATAATCATGGAATATATATTTGTTTGGAAATATATAGTAATAATGACTACAACAATAGCACAAAATCCAAACAGCTAAAAATTATCAATATTTAACGTCATGCTGCTGTTGCTGCTGCTAAGTCGCTTCAGTCGTGTCCGACTCTTTGCGACCCCGCAGACGGCAGTCCACCAGGCTTCCCGTCCCTGGGATTCTCCAGGCAAGAACACTGGACTGGGTTGCCAGTTCCTTCTCCAATGCATGAAAGTGAAGAGTGAAAGTGAAGTCGCTCAGTCGTGTCTGACTCTTCGCAACCCCATGGACTGCAGCCTACCAGGCTCCTCCGTCCATGGGATTTTCCAGGCAAGAGTACTGGAGTGGGGTACCATTGCCTTCTCTTAACGTGTCATAGGGCCTTTCAAAAAATGATATTGTTTCATCATCAAAACAACTCTGATAAGATGTCTTATTCTTCTGTTTTAAAGAAAAAAAAAAAAAGAAGAAGAAGAAACAAGGAGAAAACAAGTAATTTGCTCAAGTTTGGGCAAATTCTAGTGATGGGTAGGTATTTAACCCCATGTCTGATTCCAAAGTTCATGGTCATAACAGCTGTGCCAGGTGCTTAACTATGGTAAGTGTTTCCACATTCATTATTTTATTTGCACCTATAAAACTTTATGAGAGGGGTAGAGCCAGCATCCGCTCACTTTCCAGGCAGTGAAATGGAAGGTCTGACTTACAGGGAGCTGATAAGTAGCAGAGCAATGTCTCAGGCTCAGAACTTCTGATTCTAGCACACATACCTGCTGCAAGAAGTCACATGACACTTGAGTAATACAGAGAACACGGCATGTGCTCTCTGTGAAAGAAGACTGATTTCCATGTTCTGTTCCACAACTTGCATACTTGAGGCATACTGGGCATCATAAAAAGAAGGATATAGCAATGGTGAAGTTGTCTTTTCATCTTTCTGAAACTGATTTCTCAGCCAGTCAAATTAGCCTAAAAAAAGGTGCCTCACAAATGTGCTGCTAAGAGCAAAAGAGCTAAGGTGTGTGAATATCCACCTCCAACCTGAGTTTCACAAAATTTGAGGGCTTGATACTATTTACAATAAACAAAATACAGTTTTTGTCCTCAAGCAACTTGTAATGTGGCTGTGGGGTTAAGAGTATCTCTTATGCAGTAATAGAAAATAAAATGAAAAGTGAATGATATATATATACGCAGATGTTCAGCAAAAATGAATTATAAATGAGGGATGGCATCAACAGGCTGAATTAGGAAGAGATACTGAACTGATTCTTCAGGGTTCAACTCATCAGTAGCCAACCGAGATTCCAGGTGAAGTGAATTGTTTCACTCTCTGTGTTCCCTGTGGTTTTCATAATTAGTTACCTTGGAAAAAGCTCTCTAGACCACATCCCTCTATGGCTCTTCCAAAGTATTTTAGATGTAGACAGAATGGCTGGTATCTTCAGACTTTGTGCCTTAAATTTTTGAGATCATTTTTCAGACCTATGCTAATCCACTGTAAAAATTTACAGACTTCTGGAAAGAGAAATACTACAAATTCTCACCTAGCACTAACATCTTTGCATGTATAAAATTCTCATTTTGTTATTCTGTTATGAGTGTACTGAAAGCCAAAGAGCAAGGGATGTAAATATTTAAAAGAAACAATGAGGAGGTCCAGCAGAGGGAGATAACCCTGGCTGGTAGTTCTAGTAAAGTATTTCTGACAGCTGGAGGGTATCTACAGGAAAGGGAACTTAAAAGTCTGTTGGTGGCAATGCAACATCTAATTTCCCAGCTTATTATTTTAGTCCCATCAACTAGTCCCAGAAGATGTAGTATTTGCTCAGGAAACACCTAGAATATGAGGGATAGGAAACAACAGATGCAATCCTCATGACCCCAATGAAATCCTTGGTCATTTATCAATGTAATTTTCAAGTAATGACCATTTATACAGTCCTTATTTGACTTGACCTAGATAAGAACAAAGTACATATGGATGAGATTGCTAACATATTAAAACAAAGAGCTTAGTTTCTCCTAAGGGGTCACGACCATAGAAGATGTTGGTACCTTCGCAAAGAGTTGGACATGACTGAGTGACTGACCTGAACTGAACTGAAGGCTTCTGTCACCTCAGCACTTCATGACTTCCAAGTAAGCTGACCAGATGTGAACTAAAGGCACCAGCAACTATTTGATTCAGAGCTTTCTCTTCCTTGCAAGTGCCCACTCAGTCCTGTGAACAAGATATATGTGAGTTAATGCTTCTTGTGTGACATCCTTAAGAAAGGGCTGATGGGAATATGTGAATAAATACTCTGGTTATCACCTTGAATGGAATACCTCTGATAGACTCTCTTTAAATTGACTCCCAGTATTTCCAGGCTGATGGCGAGCCAGCTAAAGTAATAACATGCTTTTTTAAAAAAATTGTTTTAATTGAAAAAGTGTTGATTTACAATATTATGTTAATTTCTGCTGTACAGAAAAGTTATTCAGTTATTCATTATATGTGTGTGTATATATATATATATGTATATGTGTGAGTGTGTGTGTGTGTACATATATATATAATCAATATCCTGAGATAAACCTTATAGTCTTTTCCATTATGGTTTATCTCAGGATATTGAATATAGCTCCATGTACTATACAATGGGACCTTGTTGTTCACCCATTCTATATGTAATAATTTGCATATGCTATTCCAAGTCCATCCCTCAAATATGCTTAATACTTCATCACATACTGGTTTCTTCTCCATTCCTGCCTTACTTCTTCATTTGCTTAAAAGAGTTCCCTGGGATCACCTCTCAAGCAAGCCATTTGCACTGGAATCCTCATGTCAGAAAAGAATCCTACCCTTTATAGAATTTCACATGACATAGGTGAAATGTGCATCACTGGACCCTCTTCAAGTCCTGTCAGTTATATTGCAAAACGTAATAACATGCGTTCATAATAGTTCACAGTTTAAAAATTTTAAAGCCACTTTAAATAACACTTCAATTTTATCCAAAGAAGCTTAGTAAAGAGCCCATTAATAGTAATGCTTTGCTCTTGTGCATAATTTTTCACTTTTTAAAGCACTTTCCCATATTTAATCATATTTGATCCTCATGACAACCCTGTACAAAATGTAGGGCAAATGTTAGCTTGAGGGACAATGTAGAGTGGTGGTGGAAAGAGTTCTCTGAACTGAGAGTCTAGAGACCTGATTCTGTCAGTAATTAGCAGCCCATCCACAATCAAGGCCTTAACCCTCTCTGGGCCTTGGTGTCCTCATCATGGCACAGGTCTGGTCTGTGGGATTTCTAAGATCACTGAAACTATTACCATTCTACAAGAATAAGAATACAGAGATGGAGTGTAGGATATGTGAGTGCAGGATAGCTTCCAGTAGGGGCAGACAGCAGTTAGCAGCAGCAGAAATAGGCCTAAAGATGATATCTAATAACTCTAGAGAAAGGACACATTAAGTAGCAAATGATATGGAGTATTGGTGAAAAGCCTTTCATATCATTTGTTGAGAGTGCATTGTCATAAATCTTAAAAAAAAAAAAAAAAAATCTAGCAACTATGTTTTATTCCTAACGTAGAGATTGCTGTTGCTGTTGCTGTTAAGTAGCTTCAGTCATGTCCGACTCTGTGTAACCCCATAGACAGATGCCCACCAGGCTTCCCCGTCCCTGGGATTCTCCAGGCAAGAACACTGGAGTGGGTTGCCATTTCCTTCTCCAATGCATGAAAGTGAAAAGTGAAAGTGAAGTCGCTCAGTCGTGTCTGACTCTTAGCGACCCCATGGACTGCAGCCCACCAGGCTCCTCCATCATGGGATTTTCCAGGCAAGAGAACTGGGGTGGGTTGCCATTGTAGGAACCCTAGATTCCAAGTGTTCATGTCACTTGTCCTAGGTCACAAGCTCTCAATGGAGTTCCTGATATATAAACCCCATTTTTATGATTCTAAAGTGTCCTCTTCTGTTAAACAAGTATTTTGGTTCTGTTTTACCTAGCACATCTCTTAGAGCATGAAGAACATTATGACAAATTATGAGATTGATATGTATGATTTCAAAGTAATTCCGTCTCTGATTCTATTTCCTCATCTATAAAATGGACATAATTATTCCCTTAGGGTGTCTGAGAGGAGTAAAAGTGATGAAGAATTCAGTATTCAGATTATGATTTTTGCTGATTAGATGTTATTCTTCTTCCCAACTCCCTATAAGTTTTTCCACCAAACGAGCAAACCCAGCTTTCTACAAAAGGCCACACTGGCGGCTTCATACAGCTGGAATTTGCCTCTCTCTTGTGTTTATACATGGGTAAGGTTGGGAGGTGGAGTGCCACATGGAAACTTGAATATCTTGTGACTTATCTTTTCTTGTTCTATCCCTGTCCTGATTCCAGCCTATTAGATGTGTGAAATTAACTAGTTTGCATTGCCTACTCTTCTCAACCTTTTTATCCATAAGCTTGACTGTGTCCACACACATGCCTATGTATATAGGAAGTGGGCATGAAAGAGCTGATCTCACTCCTCAGAATTTTCAGATCCTGCTAGTGCTGCTGCTGCTGCTAGGTCGCTGCAGTCGTGTCCGACTCTGTGCGAACGCGTAGACGGCAGCCCACCAGGCTGCCCCGTCCCTGGGATTCTCCAGGCAAGAACACTGGAGTGGCTTGCCTGCTAGTGAGTGATTCCTAATTAGTAGACTATGACTGTACCATAAGGCTCGGAAGACATGTTGCATATACTAGGGAAATTACATAATAATTATATTTTAGCTTAAATAATATCAGAAAAAGTTTAATTAAGACTTTTAATTAATAGTTGAAAGATTAATCAATCAATAATTATAGCAATGGTTATAGGGTATAATTGAGCTTAATTGGAGGGGACTGATTAATGATTAAAATAAACCTTTCAGATTCCTTGTCTTGAAAATATTAAAAAATGATGGATTTTGGCTCATAGAACTAAAAAGAAATGCCAGGATTGTAGATTATGAGTCCTTGGTAACTAGGCCATGAAAAGGAAAACACATGATTGAAATAAAAGAAATTATTCTATTGTTCAGCCTTTACATCATTATACTGATAATTTGGGCAAGTTTGAGATTAATAGAGGAAAATATGCATCTGAGGAAGTCTATAGGAAAAGGAGGGAAAAAAGAAATGGCTTGAGACAGATTTCTTTGGAAGCTAATTTCTCAAGGGTGCTGTTTCCATCTCTAAGGATAAAATGGTTGTATGAATTCAAATGACATTCTTATCAGAGCATCATAGGAATAGATTCATAAGAGATCAGACATCTCAAGGAGACAGTCCCTGTTTATAGGATGGCAAAGACTTCTCTCACTTCTATCTGATCTGTTCTAATCAAATCCAAATAGCGAATGGGACCAATATCAATTCTACCTGAAGATAGTTCAATTCTCTTTGGAGAACAGGTAGGTATCCATTTCAGGGTCATCTAACTGATGAGGATGAATCCCTCAATGCATAGCCCAGATGAAGATATTCAAGCTCAGGTCGGCATGAATGGTCGTTGTTCAGAGTAGATGCATCACATTATTGACTTGCACACCTTTCCCAGGAAACAGGCCAAATATAGTCTCAACACCTCAATACAAACAAGATGAATCATATAGGAAGACAACCTCACAGACTATTATTGAAAGTCTTTCAGTCCATCAGAAAATTGATTTTTTTTTTTTTTTTTTAACAAATGGAGGCTTGGCTACTTCCACATTTGCCAGTGACTTATACCCATTTCCTCTTACTCCCTCTTCAACTTACATGTGTCTTCTCAACCTAAATGCAACTTCAGTCGTGGCAAGGGTTCTGCATGTGAAAAATATTTAACTAAGAAGCTCATGAACTTAATCAATAAAAATGCTTATATTTATTATTCACTGTATCTGTCCAAGCATATACTGCTCACTTCAGGAGACACAAGAAAAGTTTGTATACCCCTGCCTTTAACTTCCATAAAGTTAATATACACTATTGACTGAGAGTGCAATGTAGTGATAAAGCGATGGAATTAAAGTCTAGAACTAATTCACTTATATTTTTTGTTTGATTTCTGGTAAGTTACCTACTTTGACCACCTAATGCAAAGAACTGACTTATTGGAAAAGACCCTGATACTTGGGAAACATTGAAGGCAGGAGAAGAAGGGGACGACGGAAGATGAGATGGTTGGATGGCATCACCAACTTGATGGACATAAGTTT
Organism: Bubalus bubalis; assembly: GCF_019923935.1. NCBI lineage: Eukaryota > Metazoa > Chordata > Mammalia > Artiodactyla > Bovidae > Bubalus > Bubalus bubalis. Next base: position 45,927,635 of record NC_059178.1, read on the forward strand.
GAGCAAGCTCCTGGAGTTGGTGACGGATAGGGAAGCCTGGCATGCTATAGTCCTCGGGGCCACAAAGAGTCGGACACAACTGAGTGACTAAATTCAACTGAACTGAAGTTACCTAAACCATCTTTTCTTCAGTTACTGTATCTCTTAAAAAAGCTTATTCTGATTTTTCCAGAGCTTGTCATCTCATGGCAAATTTGACACTAATTATTTGGAGCTAATTTAGGCTTCACAAATTAAGAGCACTGATCCTCATGAGTCTGCCCTCAATTCAGACGCTGATTACAAATTCTGGAATTCTTAGGCCACCCAAATTCTGATCAACTGGCTACAAATTTGGCAGTTCCCACCTCCACCTTGGGTTTGATAACTCAATAGTACAATTCATAGAACTCAGAAAAATGCTACTACTTATGATAACAATTTTATTATAAAGGATAAAATAAGAACAAGCCAAAAGAAGACACCCATACAATGAGATCAAGGTTGGACTTGAATATGGAGCTTTCATGTCCTCTTGCCAAAGAGTCAGGGCACATCTCTCTCCTGACATATCTATGTGCTCACAAATCAGGAAGCCCACCTAAGTTTTAGCATCCAGAATCTTTATTGATATTGCCTTACATAGGCATGATTGATTTAATAATTGGCCATGTGACTGAACTCAGATTTCAACTATATTTCCCTCTTTAGCAGTTGAAAATTTGGGTTGATGTCACATGGATTAAAGCCCCAACACTCTAATAACATGGCTGGTTTTTCCAGCATGATCAATCACCATCCTGAAACTTTGTAGGAGTCCATCATGGGTTACCTTTTGAACATAAACTCCGGTGTGGCCCCAGGGTCACACTATGAATAGCAAAGACCCAACTCTCTTGATAGCTGTTAGAGTCAAAAAAAGGGCTGTAGAAATAATTCAGATGTAAATTTTAGCATGAGCAAAGTGCAAGGTATGGAAGAACAGGGCATGTTCTGTGAACAGTGGATGGAGTGTCAATGTCAGCATGTGAGATACTTAGGATAAAAGACTAAGAACACCCAACATATTGAGAAATGCACAGCAGGATTGAGTAGGGGGAGGAGGCTGCTGATTACATCCTTGTTTTAGAAATGCAGTACTACCCTTACTCTGGTTGATTGTTTGCACAGGAGAAATCACATTTAGAGAGTCTAAGAAGCATTTTGCTTCTCTGGTAGCTCAGTTGGTAAAGAATCGACCTGCAATGCAAGAGACCACAATTCCTGGGTTGGGAAGATCCACTGGGAAAGGGGGTAGGCTGTGCTTCTCTGTTGGCTCAGATAGTAAAGACTCCTCCTATAATTCAGGAGACCTTGGTTTGATCCCTGGGTTGGGAAGATCTCCTGGAAAGGGAACAGCTACCCACTCCAGTATTCTGGCTTGGAGAATTCTATTGACAGTGGAGCCTAGCAGGCTACAGTCCACTGGGTCGCAGAGTTGGGCATGACTGAACAACTTTAATTTCACTTTCACAAGAAGCATTTCAGGGAGTTACTGGTAACCAAAGAAGCTTATCGAGTGATTTCTATGTGACATGATATTATTGTTGCTATTGTTCGGTCACTAAGATGTGTCTGACTCTTCATGACCCCATGAACTGCAGCATGCCAGGCCTCCCTGTCCCTCACCATCTCCCAGAGTTTGCCCAGATTCATATCCATTGAATCAGTGATGCCATCCTACTACATGATCCTTTGATGCCCTGTTCTCCTCCTGCCTTCAATCTTTCCCAGCATCAGGGTCTTTTCCAGTGAGTCAGCTGTTAGCATCAGTGGCCAAATTATTGGAGCTTCAGCTTCAGAATCAATCCTTCTAATGACTATTCAGGGTTGATTTCCCTTAGGATTGACTGATTTGATCTCCTTGCTCTCCAAGAGACTCTCAAGTCTTCTCCAGCACCACAATTCAAAAGCATCAGTTCTTCAAAGTTCAGCCCTCTTTATGGTCCAACTCTCACACCCATACTTGACTACTGGAAAGATAATAGCTTTGACTATACAGATCTTTGTCAACAAAGTGATGTCTTTGCATTTTAATACACTGTCTAGGTTTGTCATAGCCTTCCTTCCAAGAAGCAAGTGTCTTCTAATTTCATGGCTTCAGTCATCATCCACAGTGATTTTGGAGCCTAAGAAAATAACATGTGTCACTACTTCCCCTCTTTCCCCTTCTTAAAGCCTAAAAAATGCATTAATATATCACCAAAACAATATTATAAAGTAAATATTCTTGTTATCTGTGTTTCATAGACAAGGAAGATGGGAACCCAGGGACTTAAATGAATTGAGAAAAGTGGTACCAGGCCATTTGACTCCAGATTTATGTTTCTTAATCACCACAAGTTGACTAAAATCCAAACAAACAAAATACAGAGAAAGGAGAGATCTGTGCTTGACTGAGAATAGTTTCAAAGTTATGATCCTCTGTTTTTTGAGATTGAGTGAATGGTGATGCCAAAGGGAAAGGAATAGAAGGGAAGATAAAGGGTATGGATTTAACTTCTGCATTTTTAATTTCTGTAGAATGCGTATAGACATGTATGGGTCATTAACTTTCAATGAAAGTTGAAACCATGGAAATTCATGAAGGAAGAAGAAAGAAAATGAAGTCACTCAGTCGTGTCTGACTCTTTGAGACTGCATGGACCTCATTAGCCCACCAGGCTTCTCCATCCATGGAATTTTCTAGGCAGTAGTACTGGAATGGGTTGCCTTTTCCTTCTCCAGGGGATCTTCCCAACCTAGGGATCGAACCCAGGTCTCTCACACTGTAGGGAGACGTTTTACTGTCTGAGCCATGAATTTCCCAAGAATAAGAATGTGTCCCAAAAGAAGGAGAGGCAAAGTACATGAAAAGTTTTACATCATGGAGAATGTGCAGAGCCAATAATTTGTACATCCCCTATGATTATGAGTGCAATTCCTTTCCCACCGAGGTTGTACTGGTTACATTGATTGACATCTGCTCTCACTGCATTGCAGAGTTTTGACAACTACTTCTTACAAAGTTCACCACACAAATGAGACTAAAAGTCCATGGCCAAAGTCCTAGGACTGTTGGGAGACATTTAATTACCTTAAAAATCACTATAACCTGGGGAGGATAATGATTAATGGGGTAATCAGATGGAAGGTGTGGAATTTTAAATAGTAGACTGTGTCACTTAGAGTGGTTTGTTACTCCATTGGAGATGATAAAGCCCGAGTACATAAATGATGACTGAAGCATTCATAAATCAATAATTGGTAAAATGTACTCATGTATAGCTAAGTAGATTCTGTCTGGTAGGTTGAATAAACTGATTACAGTATACTGCAGGATTCAGAGGAATTATGGACAAGGTTTTATTCACCAAAGAAAGTTAATGCCAAGTATTGCTTTATAAAAGCATTTTTCCTGGCAAGAAAAGAAGGAAAGAGGAGTACTTGGAAGGTGGGTCTAAAGTAGCAGATTGACCAGGAAGAGGGCTATGATTTTGGAAACCTTGAGACAGAGGATACTATGGGAATTGTGAGTGCAATAAGGGGATTTTAGATTATACTTCCCGGTACCTTCCCTACCTGGTGGCCTTTATGGTACCTTGGATAAAATTTGGGGACATTATTGGCATGTTGGCAAGTGTCACAATAGAGGTGTTGTATAGGGCCAGACAGGTAGGCTCTGGCAGTTCAAGGGAAGAGTAAAGGTATAATGTCACTGCTTTTAATCTTCTGGAGTGTGTAAAGACCATTTCTGTGTGTGTGCTCAGTCACTTCAATCATGTCCGACCCTGTGCAACCCCATGGGCCATAGCCCAGCAGGCTCCCCTGTCCATGGGATTTTCCCAGCAAGAATACTGGAGTGGGTTGCCATACTCTTCTCCAGGGGATCTTCTCAAACCAGGGTTTGGACCCATGTCTCCTTTGTCTCCTGTATCTCAGGCAGATTCTTTACCACTGAGCCTCAAGGACGCCCTGAAGACCATTTCTCGACTATGTTAAAATCACCTTTGAAAAAAGAAGTAATCATGTGTCACATTTCCTGATTTCTTCTTTCATTGTTGATATTTATATCCTATATGAGGTCTCCCCAACTAATTACACCATTGAAATGTCTTGTGTACTGAATCCTTGTAATTGCCATGATCTTCATCACAGGGTCCTTGAATGTTTATGTGTGAAGGGCTCTTAGAGATCATACAAATAAATACCATCTCCAAGTTGCAAAAGCTACAGAAAAGACATGAAAAATATTTCTCCAACTTCTTTTGTTAACCTGAAGATCCAGCTCTGTAATTAACATAGACAATCAGAAGAACGACATGGCATGACCTGGGCAGGGAACATGGGTGGTGCGAGATGGTTAGGCAGGAGTACATGGAATGTGGGAGGACATATGCTGTAGCAAGCAGAGTATGAAAGGATTGCAAACATGCTAAGGAATTGGGTCTAGAAGGTTCTGGAGAGCATGCACAGCTACTAATTGGATAAAACTTGGTCAGATACAAATTTTAGGAAGATGATTCTGAAGATACTGGGAAAGATGAGGTCAGAGGGTCCAATTATGAAGATAATTAAATATTCTTGGTGAGTAAAATTAAGTTCTGAACTAAGAAAATACACCATGTTTTTCACTATCAACTGCCTTAGATTACCTCTACTGTAAATATATTTTGTTTCTTGAGTTAAATTTTAAATTCATTCAGGACAAGGGCATGGTCTTCAGCTTAGCCCAGAATTTAGCATAGGCTGGAAGTTAGCAGAAAATCATTCAATGTGCTTTGAATGAAATTAATGAAATGTGTGAGCACATGCTAGTTTTGTGGTAGTCATATGATAAACAGTATTCAAATCTTTTCTAACATACATGCATACTCCAATATAAGCTAAATTCAAAATATTATATAAGCCATTTAACTTGGGAGATCTTCAAATTCTTAAATTATAAAATATGAGAACTGTATTTGATATACTCTAAACTCCTTTCCAACTTTAGTATTCTATCATTTTGGTTTTCACAAAGTTAAGCATGTAGTTATATTTACTCTCTCTATATGCCTGCTTAAACACTTCACACTGGTTTACCACTGTGATACTATCAACCATGGCTTCTGCCCCCTTGACAATTTTATAATTTTGATAAAGGAGATTCATGTTGTTCAGGTGCCCTAACATTCAAAGTGATTCATATTTTCTAGATATTTCACTGTACTGGAGAGTCCTAACTGACCTCCTCATATTCTAAAAAAATGCATCTGCACAAAGAACATATTTTTTCATCTTTCAATTGCTTACAACTTGAGAAGAAAATAATATAATTACCATTTAATTTTTGTAGTCTTTTAAATTTTTCTTTCAATATATATTTGAGTCCTTCAGACAATCTGCAATGAGGGAAAAGTGAGTTACAACAAAGTGTCTGTTTCTATGCATGATTTGTAGATTTTGTAATTACTGTCATTTGTCAGAATCAACATGTTTCTTCCTGCACACTAGAGTTGAAAAACAGCAAATAAAAGGGAGACTTCAAAGGGAAGGGAGGAATATTTTTTTGTTACTGTGAATAGGCAAGATTAAAATGCTTCACACAGCTTCTGCTGTTCATACTTCCTTCTTGTTATGCACTCATAGAGAAAGAGTGGATCAATCTAGACATACCCCCTTTTTTTTTCTGACATGTTTGCTTTCCTGATTGAAAGTTGCTCAGATTGGAGACCAATAGAACTGGGGTTTCCTTATTAGTGGGAGGCTGCCCATTTCTATTAAGAATTGATAAACAGATAACCACTTTTGATAGTCACATATCCTAGGACAATTCCTTGTGTTGATAGAATACTCCTGATTTTGATTCCTTTTCAATTACTTTCTTTCTTTTTTTTGAACATTTAAAAAATTATCAGTGGGAAATCAAATGTTATGCAATGTGATTGGTATGTGTTTATACATGATAGACACCGAAAAAGAAAAATCATAGTTGCAATTGGTTCTTTATAACAGATGAGATTCTGCTATTGTAGAAGAGGCTGGAAAATGAATGGTAACCTGACTGATACATCTCAGGGACAATATATACTGGGGATGGAAGACATCAAGGAGGACAGGATTGAGCAAGTCACTTTCATTCTCTCAGCCTTTATTTTTCATAAATGAAGAAATTTGGGAAAGATTCTTTCTAGCTATAAAATGTAAATATATATATATGTTTAATGACTATAGTAAGCAGAAAAAAAATGATGTCCATATTCTAACCCCCTGGAACCTATTATTATTATCAGATTACATGACAATGGGGACTACACTTGCATAGATTTATGTTTGCTAACAGCTGACCTTGAGATGGTGAGGTTTTCCTGGATTATCAGAGTAGACGCAATGTAACACCAACGGTCCTTACAAGTGGAAGAAGAATGCAAGAGAGAGCCAGAGGGATGGCAGCTTGAGAAGCACCTGACTTATGAAGAGAGAAAAACACAAGCCAAGGGATGTGAGCAGCCTCTAGAAGCTGGAAAAATGTAAGAAAACGTTCTTCTCTAGAGCCTCCAGAAAGGAACATAGCCCTGCTGACACTGATTCTAGGCCAACGAGACCCATTTCAGACTTCTGACCTCCAAAAATCTAAGATATTAAAATCATGCTGTTTTTAAGCCACTAATTTGATGGTAATTTGTTACAGCTTCACCAAGAAATGTTAAAGAATCTATCATTTCAGATGTGTTGAAGCAAGTTATTTCAAAAACTAAATGAAGGAATTTGAAGTGATTAATAACAATTTTACTTACAAGAATATGCTTTATCACAAACATGAGTAGATGATCATTTAATTATATAACTAAAGATCATTGTATTTGAAATTGTATTTTTATTCAACAACATACCAATTAACAATTCTTTAAAATGCCATTACTGTAATAGTGGGGAAAAATAGGCATAAAAATCATTTCCTACAGTCATGTGGTTCATTTCTAAAGAAGATATAATTAATTCATTTGCAGGTAAGTTCAGTTCAGTTCAGTTCAGTTCAGTTGCTCAGTCGAGTCCGACTCTTTGTGACCCCATGAATTGCAGCACGCCAGGCCTCCCTGTCCATTACCAACTCCCAGAGTTCACTCAAATTCACGTCCATCGAATCGGTGATGCCATCCAGCCATCTCATCCTCTGTCATCCCCTTTTCCTCCTGCCCTCAATCCCTCACAGCATCAGAGTCTTTTCCAATGAGTCAACTCTTCACATGAGGTGGCCAAAGTACTGGAGTTTCAGCTTCCGCATCACTGCTTCCAAAGAACACCCAGGACTGATCTCCTTTAGAAAGGACTGGCTGGATCTCCTTGCAGTCCAAGGGACTCTCAAGAGTCTTCTCCAACACCACAGTTCAAAAGCATCAATTTTTGGGTGCTCAGCTTTCTTCACAGTCTAACTTTCACATCCATACATGACCACTGGAAAAACTGTAGCCTTGACTAGATGGACCTTTGTTGGCAAAGTAATGTCTCTGCTTTTGAATATGCTATCTAGGTTGGTCATAACTTTCCTTCCAAGAAGTAAGCGTCTTTTAATTTCATGGCTGCAATCACCATCTGCAGTGATTTTGGAGCCCAGAAAAATAAAGTCTGATACTGTTTCCACTGTTTCCCCATCTATTTGCCATGAAGTTAGCTATCTTTAAAATATATATATATATAGAGAGAGAGAGTTAATCTTCAAACTTTATAAGGTCATGCATCAACCAAAGAATGACACAAATTAACTTTTAAGATCCTAAATAAATAAGTCAATCTTTTTTCCCATGGTTATAATATTTGAGATATAGTTACTATGAATGAAGTCAAATTCAGTTCCCCTCACCAAGCCATATCCACTTTTCTGACAGAGCTTTACAAAATCAATTGTTTATGAGCTTGCTTTCATCCTAATATTGAGATAAACATCTACAGTATCAGCTGGATCTACTGAATGAAATAAAAACTGTCAAGAAGATTGAGCAGGCGGAGACAGCAGTCTTGAGAATTTCCAAGGAGCTCCCAAAGGAATCTCCAAATTTGACCCACATACCAGATTCATGAAGCCAGGAGTAAAGGAATTCCTGTCCATTTCATGCTGCTTACAGATCTGGCACAGGAGTATGGTCCAAACCTGAAATCAGAATCAGAATCTTACACACCAGCCCTCAGATTTTACTTGCATATCCTCATAAGCCTTAATATGAGGACAAAATTGACTCAACTCACAGAAATGTTGTTGCTAATATCAATTGAACTAAGTTATAAAAGCAAGTTTTTTTTTTTTCATTTATAATGGAATCAAAATGAATAAAACACTTAGAATAAGTTTTAACCAAAGACGTTAAGCTTATATATTGAAAACTATAAAAACATCATTGAAGGAAATTAAACCATAAACAAATGAGAAAACACACTGTGTTTATTAATTGGAGGACTTGATAATGTTAAGATGACAATTCTGTCCAAAATTATCTACAAACTTAAAGCAATCTCTATCAAACTTCTAACAGCCTTTTTTGTTGTTGTTGTTGTTAGGTTAAAAAAAGAAATCAATCCTGAAATTCATATGCAATCTCAAGGGATTCTAAATAACCAAAACAATCTTGAAAAAGTAGAAAAGTTGAAGACATTTTACTACCTGAATGTGAAAGTTCCTGCTAAGCTATAGTAATCTGAACAATGTGGTACTGGCATCAGGACAGACATAGATACTAGTGGAATAGACTAAAGGGCCCAGAAAGAAAATCAGACATATGGTCAGCTGATTTCTAGTGAGGGTGCTAAAACCTTTCAATGGGGAAAGGACTGTATTTTCAATTTATGGTACTGGACTAACTGGATGTTCAAATAAGCAAAAGAATGAAATTGGACCATCATCTAACAGCATATAAAACATTTGCTCAGTCGTGTCCAACTCTTTTTTTTTTAATTTTATTTTATTTTTAAACTTTACATAATTGTATTAGTTTTGCCAAATATCAAAATGAATCTGACACAGGTATACATGTGTTCCCCATCCTGAACCCTCCTCCCTCCTCCCTACCCATACCCTCCCTCTGGGTCGTCCCAGTGCACCAGCATCCAGTATCGTGCATCAAACCTGGACTGGCAACTCATTTCATACATGATATTTTACATGTTTCAGTGCCATTCTCCCAAATCTTCCCACCCTCTCCCTCTCCCACAGAGTCCATAAGACTGTTCTATACATCAGTGTCTCTTTTGCTGTCTCGTACACAGGGTTATTGTTACCATCTTTCTAAATTCCATATATATGCGTTAGTATACTGTATTGGCGTTTCTCTTTCTGGCTTACTTCACTCTGTATAATAGGCTCCAGTTTCATCCACCTCATTAGAACTGATTCAAATGTATTCTTTTTAATGGCTGAGTAATACTCCATTGTGTATATGTACCATAGCTGTCTTATCCATTCATCTGCTGATGGACATCTAGGTTGCTTCCATGTCCTGGCTATTATAAACAGTGCTGCGATGAACATTGGGGTACACGTGTCCCTTTTCCTTCTGGTTTCCTCAGTGTGTATGCCCAGCAGTGGGATTGCTGGGTCATAAGGCGGTTCTATTTCCAGTTTTTTAAGGAATCTCCACACTCTTCTCCATAGTGGCTCTACTAGTTTGCATTCCCACCAACAGTGTAAGAGGGTTCCCTTTTCTCCACACCCTCTCCAGCATTTATTACTTGTAGACTTTTGGATCGCAGCCATTCTGACTGGTGTGAAATGGTACCTCATAGTGGTTTTGATTTGCATTTCTCTGATAATGAGTGATGTTGAGCATCTTTTCATGTGCTTGTGAGCCATCTGTATGTCTTCTTTGGAGAAATGTCTATTTAGTTCTTTGGCCCATTTTTTGATTGGGTCATTTATTTTTCTGGAGTTGAGCTGTAGGAGTTGCTTGTATATTCTCGAGATTAGTTGTTTGTCAGTTGCTTCATTTGCTATTATCTTCTCCCATTCTGAAAGCTGTCTTTTCACCTTGCTAATAGTTTCCTTTGATGTATCCAACTCTTTGCAACCCCGTGGACTATACAGTTCATGGAATTCTCCAGGCCAGAATACTGGCTGCTGCTGCTGTTAAGTCGCTTCAGTAGTGTCCGACTCTGTGCAACCCCATAGACGGCAGCCCATCAGGCTCCCCTGTCCCTGGGATTCTCCAGGCAAGAACACTGGAGTGGGTTGCCATTTCCTTCTCCAACGCATGAAAGTGAAAAGTGAAAGTGAAGTCGCTCAGTCGTGTCCGACTCTTAGCAACCCCACCGACGGCAGCCCACTGGGCTCCTCCGTCCATGGGATTTTCCAGGCAAGAGTACTGGAGTGGGGTGCCATTGCCTCCTCCAAGTGGGTAGCATTTCCCTTTTCCAGCGGATCTTCTGGACTCAGAAATCGAACCAGGGTCTCCAGTATTGCAGGTAGATTCTTTACCAACTAAGGTATCAGGGAATCCCTTAGAAAAATAGCTCAAAATGCCTCAAAGACCTAAATGTAAGACCTAAACTGGAAAACTCTTAGAAGAAAACAGGGGAACCCATGCATAACATTGGGTTTGGCAATGATTTCTTGAATAGGATATCAAAGTTACAGACAACAAAGGGGGAAACAGATCACTTGATATCAATAAAATGAATACTTTTGTTCATCAAAGGATATTATCAAGTGAAAACATAATCTACTGAATGGAATACAATATTTGCAAGTCATATGTATGATAAAGAATTAATCTCCAAATACACAAAGATAGGAGACATATAAGTGATTATGGCTGTACAACACTGAATGTACTTAATGCCACTGAAATATACACTTAAAAATTGTTAAAATGATGAATTTTATGTTATGTACATTTTGCCACAATAAAAATGCAAAATAAAACCCAGCTTGAAACCTTCAAATAATAACAATAATAACAGAATTAGCTAAAGTTTACATTTCATTTAATTTATTCCTTTCATATTCTGAGTGCTTTACCTGTATTCATTATTTTTGTCTTTACAATATTAGTATGTGGAAATTTTATTATTATTATATCTATTTAAAAAATGTTGAAACAGTGGTTTAATAACTTGCCTAAGGTCATATATGGAGAAGAAAATGGCAACCCACTCCAGTACTCTTGCCTGGAAAATCCTATGGACAGAGGAGCTTCTTAGGCTCCCATCCACAGGGTCACAAAGAGTTGGACACGACTGACCGACTTTACTTTCACTTTAAGGTCATATAAATGTGCGTGTGGGCAAGGAGACTCAGATTTGAATCTACAACATCTGGCTCCAGATACATATTCTTATGTCACCACTTGAATCATCCTGATGCTTCCCAAATTATTTTTTAATTCTAAAATAAATCAAATAACAGTTTCATGATTTATTCTGAATACAATATTTTCAGAATCAATAGGTATTTAGCTATATTTAGTGGAAACATTCTAGAGTTTGGATTTCAAAGTAGAAGAAACTGACTACGAAAGCTGGCCATGGATCTCCAGCACTAGCTTTGTCCTTGCTGTCAGCCAAGGTCTTTGTTGGGGTCAGTAAAATGCACCATGTGAGACCAATGCCTGGAGACATTTCCCTTTCGCCTGCCCTCCACTCTTCCAGTCTTGGAGGCCTGATCTGTATCCCTAGGCCCTTCCAGACCTGTCTTATACAAGGGATGTCTCTATGGACTTTTTGAATGAATCAGAGCCCAAATATGTAAGTCTTTATAACTAGTCCAATCAGAACTTCTGGAAAAATGGTTTCTGAAGCCAGCTGTTGACTAGACTCTATATTCTCTAAAAAGATAAGCAGATCTTGGCAAAGTAACTTTCCTCCTGGGGCAGTCATCTTGTAGTAAGATGTCATCTTGTAGTAAGAAATTTAACTTCTGCAGAAATCAAATTTTCAAATCCCCAAACCCTGGATTCATGATCCTGCATACAACTTCTTGGGGGAGGGGTGAACTTTCTTGAGAACAGACACATGCCATATCCTCTTACAGATGGCTCCTACATCCTGTGTAATTTGATATTTCTCTCTGCTCTGCAGTTAGGTGGCTCAGATTCTTAATTAAAAGATTCATTTCGATGGCAGCTTTTATAAAGCAAATATCTGCTCATGAAGGAAGAGGAGAGAGAACAGAAGGAGGAGGGAACATGGTCTGCTTTCCACAAGATACTGAAACGTTACACTAATCTTTTTCACACCTTGTGGAGTTTCAATTTTCCCTTTAAAATGTGGATTAAACAAAGTTGCCAAAAAACATATGCTTTCATGTCAAACATTTCACTTATTTGGGAGGCTGAAAGCAGCTTGAAAGTATTCACTGTCTCTGCCTGAGGAAATGGAGCTGTGTGGTTTTGGCTTTTAGAGGTAATCTTCTGGAAGCTGAGGTGTGGACCCTGCAGGTGTGGCATGGGGTGGGCTGTTGGTGGGCTGCAAGGACATCTCGGGTGGTTGCTTCTAGAGGATAGAAGAATCAGGTCCAGTTCCAACTTGGATGCTGGCCCATACCTCTTTGGGCTCTAATCTTAAATTTCACAACTAATCACAGTTGGGATGAGTCAGTACTTGATAGAGGAGACATCAAGACAAATCCATCTGCTGTAGGCAAACTGCTAAGGCAGTGGGCAGCTTTCTGTTGCTTGACTGCAGGCCTGACCTTCAGTCTACCTTCTAAGCAAGAACTAAATCATGCAGTTTCATGGAAGTGGACTTGTAAATGTGGCACTTAGGAAATGGAAGGGCAGACAGTTGTGGTTCTTGACATGGTTGTTTCAGAAATTTAACTCTTATGGGCTGTACTAACTGGCCAGTAACTCTAAGGGTGACTGTCAAACAACTTAGGTTTGAGGAAGTAATGTTGCAGTTTAACAAAAGATAGAAGAAATAATGGTTTAGACCCATATTGCAGAGACCTAAGGCAGTAGTTCTCAAACTGATCGCTTTGAGACTTTAAGATATTAATTTAATCTCTCTGAACCTCAGTTGCCTCATTTGTCAAATAATATGCCTACCCTAAGTTTTGACCAGGGAAGTTCTGATGGTAAAATAAAATGTGTATGATTGTATGATTCTAATCTGACAGATTACATGTTGTTTCTCTTAGTTCTTTGATTAGGCTAACAAGAATGATAGTGATAGCAGGTATTTATAGGAAACTGTGTATTTCCTAAGCTATGAACTAGAGTTTTCAGATAAATCATGTCACATAGTCTTCTTTTACCCAGTCTGTGAATTAGGTAATACTGTTTCTATTTTACAGATGAATAAATCAAGAATCTCTGAGATTTCAACTAATTTGCTCCAGGTTATTCCACAATACTTGGTTAAAAAAAAAGATGAAGATGAAAAGGAAAAATACCAACAGTTGCTGATTGAGTTCCAAGCTAATGCTTTTTTCTATATTGTTCTCTGTCGTGAATAGCAAGGTAATGTTTCACTCAGTCCTTACTGCCTCACTTTGTTTATCACAATACATTTGCAAGTTATTTGAATATAATGATTTCTTCTCTTAAGTATTTGAATTTCTTTTCCTGGTCTCCCCTAATGCCAAAATGTCTTTAATGAATTCATGAACCAAAAGTACAATTGTTAAATGATTTGCAACTCAAGAAACACTGAGTTAGCTTCTCCATTTTTCTATATAACACTACTTATCTTGTAAATGATATTAATTAGTTAATCCACTCATTTTAGGAACAATTGGAGACAAAATGTGGAGTTAGCTTCTCTAACGCTGAGTTGTAGTTCCTACACTTGCAAGCCATGTTCAACTCAACTGTTTTGTGACTCAGGATCCTCATCTGTAAGTTGAAAAAATAGAAGACCTAGTGCTTTTGTGATTGTTAAGTGACTAGAACAGTTTCTGGTATAGAGTTAGTGCTGTAGAAGCATCAGCTATTCCTCTGATACATCTATGATTTGAGATCTGCCTTTGCAGTGTGATTATGATGGGTGTATCCCCCGTCCAGATTTCATTCTTCACAGCTACTATTACCCATATTAAGCTTTTTTTTTTTTTTTGCTAAGTCACTCCTGTCGTGTCCGACTCTGTGCAACCTCACAGACGGCAGCCCACGAGGCTCCCCTGTCCCTGGGACTCTCCAGGCAAGAACACTGGAGTGGGTTGCCATTTCCTTCTCCAATACATGAAAGTGAAAAGTTAAAGTGAAGTCGCTCAGTCGTGTCTGACTCCTAGGGACCCCATGGCCTGCAGCCCACCAGGCCCCTCCATCCATGGGATTTTCCAGGCAAGAGTGCTGGAGTGGGTTGCCATTGCCTTCTCCCACATTAAGCTACTAGGGGACTAATTTATTTTGTGGTTATATCATTAGAGCTTTATTCTCTCTCTCCTTTTTTTTGGAACATTTTTAAATCTTCCAAGGTCCTAAAGGGGAAATGGATAGGGAGCTGAGTTACATGTGACCTTTCTAATAACTTTTGTTCAGAAAAAGATGTATTAGGAAGAGTAAGTGGATGGGAATTGGGATAGAGTTGAGGACAAGGGAAAGAGGGTAGGGTCAGAAAGAAGTACACTGTGTATGGTGGGATTCCACCAAAACACACCCTGTTTTATACAGAAATGTGTCTCTGATTAATGTTGGGGAAGAGCCAGTTTCATGGTGATTCAATGTGTCATCATTTCCATATGGAAGGCACAGATGTCTATCTTTCTGGCCTTGTCCTTTTCCCTGAGTTCCAGGTTCTGACATCCAACCTCCTCCTGGAAGCCTGTCATGGCACATCAAAACCCTTAAGTTCAAAATGAACTGATGACTTCTATCCTCAAACTGGCTCCTATTTCTGTGTTCCTCTCTACTTCTATTCATTGTAACACAAACCAGTCTCTCAGTCCCTTTGGTCTGATAAAATTTTATTGTGATAGACTTTTGGCATTTTATCCTCTTATCTTCATTTCATTGATTCAGACAGTCATGCTATCTCATTTGAACTGCTGTAAGAGATTGCAGGTTCTTCTTTTCTTTTGTAGAGCCCATATCTACTTTAGAGAGTAATCAGAATGGAGGCCAGGCTTTGAATATTCCCTTAGACCAAGCAATCTTAGTCATGTAACCTAAATCTAAAACTGACATGATTTCCCCAAAATGTTGACTCTGACCTTAAACAAACGTTCAGTTCTCTTCCTGTCTGCATAACCTTATAGCTTCCTGACCAATAAGCTACTAAATAAGCTTATACAGTGAAAATAAATATAAGTTTCTTGTAGCCATTCATAGTAAAAAAAAAGAATGTACACCCTCCTTCATGCTTTATAAAGTGAGCTGTAACTGCTGAAAGCTGAGCTTATAACTACTTTCAGTTTGAAGTCTCCCTGTTTGTGAACTGTTTGTATCTCACTCAATAAAATATTCATAACCATTAAAGCTCTCTGAATTTTCTTTTGATACTACCTTCATCTGCACTGACATTAAAAGTTTTTCTTAATATGAATATAATTATATCACTGCTCTGTTTCCATACTGTACAATTTTAAGGTTAAAATGACATGACATTGACCATAAAACTTCCCGAGGCCTATTCCCTGCCTCTCTGTCTCCCAGTCTAATACATGAACGAGATTCACTTCCAAATTCTCAAGTGAAAAGTGAAAGTGAAAGTCGTTAAATTGTGTCTGACTCTTTGCAACCCCATGGACTATACAGTCCATGGAATTCTCCAGGCCAGAATCCAAATTCTCAAGCCACTCATCTTAATCTTTGGACCTTTGCACATGATGAGCACATGCTGAAGAATGCTTAACCTCCAGTCTTTGCTTCTAGTAATTACTTGGCTCAGGATGTATCATTTCTACTTAAATATCCTTTCCACAATCTCACCAAAGTCTAGGCCTCTGATTCACATTTCTGCTTGACCCCTTTCTGACTGGACCAAAAACTTCTCGATGGGCTGTCATTTTTGCTTAGTATCCTACACACCTGACACAGTGGTTTAAAACAAATTTTGGTTAATCAATGAAGGAGTGTCATATGCAAGTAAATTGCCTTTGGTTACATTATTGGCTGGAGAGATACTTTGGGCAAAAGTATCCAATGCTTCTTTATCAGGAAAGTTTAAAACAGGTAAGGATATATATGTGCTGTGTATGCTCAGGTGCTCAGTTGTATCTGACTCTCTGTGGCCCCATGCACTATAGCTCGCCAGGCTCCACTGTCCATAGAATTTCCCAGGCAAAATACTGAAGTGGGTTGCCATTTCCTACTCCAGGGGATCTTCCTGACCCAGAGATTGAATCCCAGTTTCCTGCATTTCTGCATTGGTAGGTAATTTTTTTTACCACCATGCCACCTGGGAAGCCCCAAGAATATATCCTGAGAGGTAAATAGACAAGTATTGTATATACCAAATATAATATAACATGTAAAGGGCAGCCTACAGATAACCGTATGTCATGGAATCAATCAGTAGGACACTGGAGTAGGATTCATGAAGGAGACTCAAGAGTCTGTTTTGTATTCTAAATGACATATGTGACACACTCTGCATTATAACCTTCACTTTAAAAGAGAGTTGGGTTTAGGGTGGTTGACATTCCATAGTCTTTCTATCTTTACAGTTCTAGTTGGCAAAAATTATGTAATCTTATCATGATTTGAGTTTCACCTTGATTTACTATATCTCTATAACTTGAGTCTTCAAGTTTACAACATATCTTAAAATACAATTTCAAGACATGCTGTGATGCTAGAGAACATAGCCTTTGGGGATTAAAATATAAGTCAATTCATTGAGCATTTATTGGGTACTTAGTAGAACCATCATAGTGTTTTAGGCATAGTGAACATTGCAAAAAATAGGATGAAACTCAAGTTCTAAATAAATGTAAGTTCTAAGGAAGTAAAAACTAGAAACAAGGAAGAGGAGAGGAGATTTCTAGGCTTTGACCTTGCTCAGTGGCTACAGTAATAGCCTGAAATGTAAGACATCAGGGTTATTGAAGAGGGCTGGATAGCAAAATCATGAATTTAATTGCACCTTCAAATCTTTCAAGAGTGATGACAAGGGACAATGGAATGCAATCAGGCACAAAGGTAAAAATTGACAGTATCAGGTATGTGTTGGGAACTGGAAGGCAAAAGGGAGATAGGATTTAGATTATGGTGTGGAGTTAGGCTTTACCAGAGAACTGCTTCCTACAGGGACACCAGGCTGGATAAAGGGTCTAGACTTGCAGGCAGCTGGGAACTGATCAGAGGCAGCAAACAACACGACAGAGACACTCCTGAGTCTGAATGGAGCTGCACATGGCAACCAGAGTTCTGCCTTGAGAGAAACAGATATAAGGAAGGGACTCTTCAGGGTGGTGCCCACAACATTGTGTTGGTTAATTCAGAATAGTAACCTCCTTCCTTGGAAATCACAAATCTATAAAAAGCACTCAGCTAAATCATGAACTGGCCTTGCATCTTTGATCATGTTTGGTATTTCATCTCTCATTAACTCCCTCATTGCCTTGGGTCCATGTTTATATATAAATAAATAAGAGTTCCACCTCTCCGTCCAGGGGTCTGTTTGTTCTGGAGCCAATGCCCTTTAAAATGTAAACCTTAGCACCTTACCCTCTTCTATACATGACTGGTTTCTATTCCCAAACTAAAGACAGTCTTTTTCTTCTTGCATCATTCTGGTAGCTACCTCATTGAGGACACACTTTTCACTCAGTGAGAAATACCTCCTTACAGGCAAGGAACTATATCAGGTCAGTACAGTTCAGTCCCTTAATCGTGTCTGACTCTTTGCAGCCCCATGAATCACAGCATGCCAGGCCTCCCTGTCCACCACCAAATTCTGGAGTTCACTCAAACTCATGTCCATCGAGACGGTGATGCCATCCAGCCATCTCATCCTCTGTCGTCCCCTTCTCCTCCTGCCCCCAATCCCTCCCAGCATCAGAGTGTTTTCCAATGAGTCAACTCTTTGCATAAGGTGGCCAAAGTACTGGAGTTTCAGCTTCCACATCACTCCTTCCAAAGAACACCCAGGACTGATCTCGTTTAGTATGGACTGGTTGGATCTCCTTGCAGTCCAAGGGACTCTCAAGAGTCTTCTCCAACACCACAGTTCAAAAGCATCAATACTTCGGCGCTCAGCTTTCTTCACAGTTCAACTCTCACATCCATACATGACCATTGGAAAAACCATAGCCTTGACTAGACTGACCTTTGTTGGCAAAGTAATGTCTCTGCTTTTGAATATGCTATCTAGGTTGGCTGGTTGGAGAAGGAAATGGCAACCCACTCCAGTGTTCTTGCCTGGAGAATCCCATGGACGGAGAAGTCTGGTGGGCTGCAGTCCATGGGGTCACACAGAGTCGGACACGACTGAAGTGACTTAGCAGCAGCAGCAGCAGGTTGGCAGGTGCAAACATTTCACTCCTTTGCTGTCCAAATATCTGGGTTCTGGGTGAAAAACTCAAAGCAAACATAGCACTCATCTTATCTGTATATGGTTATAATGATTTACTCACCCAGCAACATTTAGATTTATCTAAATTCGATTCTTTTAAACTTGCTTGTCTGTCATCTCTGTTAGAAAACATGAAGCTTTTCTTACTTGTTGATGAAGGAGCTGAGACTCAGTTTGCAGCCTGTTTATTCTCCTTCTGTCTCTGTCCCTGCCAGCTCCATAAACACCCCTGCCCACTCTGACACCCTCACGGATGTTCTCTCAGCTGATGGAGAGCTCAGAGAGAAGGATAAGCAGCCTCAGCTTCAGAGTAATGAGCTGTTTGACTGGGACATGATGTTGGTTTAACAGCAGTTTTCCTTAAATGCAGAAGTTTATTCTTAGCTCTTTCTTTTGGCTTCTGCAACATGTTAACAGCTTGTGCATTTTGTAATGCCTTTTTTTCATTACCATGGTAACCATTAAAACTTAAGGTGTAAGTGACTAGATATTTGGCCAAGCTATTGGTTGCTAACATGCTGGAAAGCAGTGCAAATAAAACCGCATCTTGCTGGCTGCTTTTTACAGTAGGCCTCTCCTTAATTAACCTGGCATGTGAGATTCCATAGCAAAATGACAACTATTAAGATAATAAAATATTAGGAGATAATTTATTCACTTCAGAGATAGTTGACAGTAGCATATGTTTATACAGTTAATTCCTTAGTTGATTTTAAGATATATGATTATGTTGACCACATGCTGATTTACAAGCAATTGTTAAGGAGTAAACCTTTAGTTACTAAGTCATAGATCAGAGTCAAGAGTTTGATTTCAGAGCCAAATTAAGTTGGTAGGTACATATTTTATGATGATCTCACTACATTTTTGTTTCTGTTTCAAACATTCCAGTGATCTGCTCTATCAAAAATGGTGTGGTAATAATGAACTATTATCAAACTTATTTCAACTCGCCAATGCTAAGCTAATCCAGCCATGTATGTCAAGCAAAAAAAAAAAAAAAAAAGAAAAAAAAAGACAAGTTAACAAATCCAACAAAACAGCAAAAAAATGGCTAAATTTAATATATATAATTTATATCTACATATAATTTACTACTTAAAACAATTTTTTTAATTTTGTTTACATTTTCCTGTTCTACAAGTCTTCATTCCATGCAGCTCTATGCTAGGCACTGTAAGAGGTTCTAAGAGTATGAGGCAAAGTTCCTATTTTCAGTGACTCTGGCAATCTGTTGGGGAATAAGACTTACATGAAGAAAACAAATATAAAACAACAACAACAACAACAACAAAATAAATGTGTTACATGTTAAAATAGATACCCTGAGAAATAGGCTCTGTGATTCAATACAGAAAGTAGAAGAATAATCATGAGCTTGATAGTCAGAAAAAAATTTATATAAAAGGCAAAATCTGCTCTTTATATTCCAGATCAGGTGAGATTTGGCTAACCAGACGATAGAACTAGGAAGATGGCATTTCTGCAGAAGCATTTATCATTACAGTGAAATCAAAATGTTGCTTGATAGTACAGGGTGGTGTAAATGCTGGATGAACTAATGGTTCATCCTCAGTTTGAGATAACATTTTAGTTAAGATATTGGCATTCTGTAGAAAATATGAAAATATTTCTTCATAACTCAAATGAAGATGACAGCCTTTTCCTGTCTAATATGATGACAAATTCATGCTGAACACATAACAAAGTTTGTTGCACACTTATCTTAAGGCTGTGATATATTTCATGCAGAAGAAGACATGTATTTAAGAAACCAACTGGATGAAGCTTGCAGGCATCTTGACAGTACCACCCAAATCAGAGAAGTATGTTTCTTAATAGAGATTTTTAGGTATCATGTTTCCTCTTATTATCATCCAACTCAGCAACAAGGATTAAAATGTGGATTGTGATCTAAGCTGAAATAAGAGAAATAAACACCTAACATCCACCTATTTAATGAAAATACATCTTAAGGAAGTCTATCTTCAGTACTGCCTTTTACAAAGGTAGCCTCTAACATTGCCTCCTTCCAATCTCATTTACTGGCAGATGCTTATTTAATCAAGAATCTCATTCATTATAGGCACCTAAAGAGAGAGCATTGTGTAAGAATCTGTCTTAATGTTAAAACTGGGAGGATTGCCCTGGACTTTATTACCTCTACTAAAAGTAGGATAGATTTTAGCATTTTGTTTGTCGATCCCAAGATTCTCTAACTAGAGTACTTCCTGCCTTTCTAGTTGTTCACAGCATAAGAGCCTTAATGAATCACCTCCTTCCCAAATTGATTTGTTGTTGTTTAGTTGCTAAGTTGTGTCTGACTCTTTTGCAACCCCATGGACTGACTGTAGCCTACCAGGCTCTTCTGTCCATGGGGTTTCCCAGCTCAGAATACTGGAGTGTGCTGCCATTCCTCCTCCAAGGGATCTTCTGGACCCTTGTCTCCTACATTGCAGGCAGATTTTTTTTCTGCTGAGCCACAAGGAAAGACCTCCAATTGGTAGTTATCCATTAAATAATAATAAGAGCTTGAGGAAATGGAAAACTTCACTGCCTGATTAAATGAGCAGGAAAAATATTGTCACTTTTCCATTTCATTCATATGAATTAAGTAATTGACCCCAAACAGACAATAATCTATTTTACTGTTGGGAACAAACAGAACAAGTCATTATGTACACAGGCATGCACATAGATACACTCACTCTCCCACCTCTCCTTTCTGGGTCTCTGTACCATGAGATTCTATCTTAAGTTTAACATTTCTCTTTTACACATTTGCATTTATTTATGTGAAAATGCTACTATCATTGTAACTAGAAAACAATGCCATCAGTCACTGGAACCTCAGTGTGAGTAAGAATATTATCATTCAAAAGAAGCAGTTTTGTTGAGTGAAAATGCACAAAGATCTTGGGGGAACTTTGGAATCTACAGAAACATAAGTACTCGAAAGTGAGGAAAGACCCTGGTGGTGAGTTAAAGGCAGTGTGTAATCTATTTAGGAGTCTGGAGAACTATATTCTCATCCTGGTTTTAAATGACAGAGCCAATTTAGGCACACTAGCTAATTTTGTTGAGTCTCACTTTTTTTTAACTGCCACACAAACGACTGAACAAGATGACCTCCAATTTCCATTCTAAAATTTTATTTATATAGTTATAATTTCATATTTGCCAAGGATCCATTCTTCCCTAGTGGACAACTGCTAACAGATCTAACAGAATAGATTAATGACTGCTGCTGCTGCTGCTAAGTCACTTCAGTCGTGTCCGACTCTGTGTGACCCCATAGATGGCAGCCCACCAGGCTCCCCTGTCCCTGGGATTCTCCAGGCAACAACACTGGAGTGGGTTGCCATTTCCTTCTCCAATGCATGAAAGTGAAAAGTGAAAGTGAAGTTGCTCAGTCGTGTCCGACCCTCAGCGACCCCATGGACTGCAGCCTTCTAGGCTCCTCCATCCCTGGGATTTTCCAGGCAAGAGTACTGGAGTGGGGTGCCATTGCCTTCTCTGAGATTAATGACTAGTCCCATCTAATAATTTTTAAAAAATCCTTATCGAGTAAGCCAAATTAAGTCCTACAGTATTAATACCGATCTTTCCCATTTTCACTACAGCCCTCTTTTAGACAGAATTCTAAGATGATCCCTGAATTCCCACTCACTGCTATATACATTTTGTATAACAACTCCTACTTGAGGGAGGGAAGAACCTGGGAATAGGACAAAATAGCTCTCTGCTGGCCAATTACAGAGGGAGAAGGAATCTAAGTGATTACTCCTACTGGTATGAAAGAAAGATAACATCCGTGTTGTGAATTGCCTGTGGAGGCCACATAGCAAGGAACCATGGGTTACCTCTAGGAGCTGAGCAGAATCTCCAGTCAACTGATGGCTAGCAAGAAAACAGATTATACCCAATCATACCAGTGCAAAGGAAATGAATTTTATAATATCCAATAAATTTAGAAGAGGACCACAGGCCTCAGGTAAGAACCATAGTGCCAACTGACACCATAATTTCTGGCTGGTAAGACCCTGAGCAGAGGATCTAGCAAGGCTGTATTAAGACTTGTGACCCACAGAAACCGTGAACTAATGTGTTTTTTCAGCTGCTAAATGTGTAGTGATTGGTTATATAGTAATATAAATCTCATACGGAACCCTTTGACTACCACTTTATTTCTGAAGATTGAGTTCACATAAACAAATGTGAACATGTGATGAGAGAAGATGTTGGAAAAATAATACCAGTACACTCGACAGAGTTGAGACAAAAGGAATTTATGGGCAAAACAGACAACGTGAAACCGGGTTGCCTTTGGTCTGGTATAACCTCATCTCAGACACGGGCATTCAGATCAGTACTCACTTCCATATTCATCTAGTTTTTTATATGCCCACGCTTGTGCTTGGTATGAGTACATGCTGTATGTTTGTATTTGTTTAGTAATGAATCACATCAGATATTTTAGGACTAGTTGTTAAATCTCTTATAATGGATATAACTGTGCAAGTCCGCCATTGGGGAAATTTTCTCCTGACCTCAGCTGGTGATCAGCTTATGCCCTGAAGCATAAGAATTGATAGGCCCTATAATTTTATCCAAGCTAATGTAACAGCAGCTGCTGTCCTTGGTGCTTGCTCTCTGATTAAATTCCCAAATTAGGGATTGCCTTTTGTAACCCAAATTCTGTCATGCTGGTAAAATCTGACAATAACTGCCCTTATTTTTGCCTCTCCCATCATGGAGTGTGTCTTCAATAACACATGGACCATCTCAGACCATCACATATTCCTCTGGCACTTTATTAGAATTTGGAATTTTGTAATCCTACTGAAAATGAGATTGCATGCTTTCTAATGTAAGAAAGGAGAGAGAGCCCAATTCAGCTCTAAAACTGCAATTGTTTGCCTACCTCCAGGGACACATCTCACAGATTGCCATGAAAATAAATTGGAAAGTTTACAATTCCAAATCATTGCCTACCATGTATTACTACACAGACAAAAACAAACACTACCACCACCATCATCACCATCAAAAATATACAAAAACATACCCAAGAACTTTCATCCCTTCATGAGGGGAAATGTATTACAATTAGATTAGACTATAACCATTCAGAAAGTGTGTTTGTTTTCTTCTGCTTTAAAAATGATTTATTATTTATTAGTATTTTTTTTCAAGACTATCTTCTTCATTCCTTCAGGAAAGAAGCAGTTTGGGTCTCTGTGTCATTACCAAAGCAGAGCAAAAGCCTTCAACTGCGGACTGCTGCAATTTCCACCATAAGAGTCAACCTAGCAATTAGAACCGTTTGTTACAGTGACAGCAAAGAGAACCATTTTCAAGCAACAAGGCAGAAGAGTAGGAGCTGGAGGAAGCGAGAGCATGCTCATTCGAAGGGGACTAACGCCACACAGCAGCTAATCCTGGAATAGCAGGCAGTTTAGGGAACTGAGGCTACAAGGGCTGCAGTATTCACATAAATTCATGAACTCTGGTGACAAGTCTGATTCTCTGAGAATGAAATTGGCTCAGAAATGTTGACGTTTGAGGAAAGACAAAGGATTTTTATTTAGACCACTTTCTAAATTATTTTAATATTAAAAATGAAAATAAAAAGATGAACATTTCCATTGTTCATTCTGGATTAGAGGTAGTATTTCAGGTTCAGAAAATATCTCACAATAGAAACTTTGCCAACAAAGCCATATTTATTTTACAACAAAGATTTGAGATATAACTTCAACATCTTAAATCTAGTGTCACTTACTTAATCATTTCCACTGATTTTCATATATTTTAACTAAGTTAAAGTTTCATCAATAGCTTGAAAGAAAATGCTGTGTTTGATATTTTTTTCCCTCCCTTTATTTTTCTCCTTGTTTTTCCTTTTCTTTTTTAAAAAATAGTCTCCTTACCTTTGGATTTGGTTCTCTATTCCAGCAATGGCAAACTGTATAGCTCTGGAATCTGTCAGTTTCTCTTAGATGTTTATTTCTCCCTGTCTCTAATAAAGCAAGATACAACTTGCTCATCTCAAAAAAATCATCTGAGTATTAATGAAATAATATATGTGTTTGACTTTTCTCAGAACCAGGTACTCTTCCCTTTTTTGTTCAAGAGCTATTATTATATAGGGATTCAAGAAATAGCCAACTACAGACCATTCTTAGACATTGAATAGGTATCTTGCTAGATATTTTGGTGGCAGATATTTGAATATATCAACTTTTCTATCCTGCAATGAAAAGAGCCAGGTTATACACACATCCCTACGAATTCTCCTTTCTGAGAGGAGGTGGTTTGCCAGGGATATTTCACTTACTGTGTGCCTTTCAAGAATGCAGGTATTGTTAATGCAGGGGAAAAAAAAAATAGTGGTTTTCCTCTCTGCTTTGTTTTAGGAAGGATGAGACTTAGTTGTTTTTTTGTTTGTTTGTTTGATTGTTTTTTTCATTTTATTTGTTTTGCAATAGTGCAACTACTGCTTTGGCACCGAAGCAGCTTCTACCAGAGTCAGAGGTGAGGTTACGCTTGGCTGAAGAAATCTAAGATCAATTTGTTGTCTCATACTTCAACATTAAATGCAGCTTGAAATATAATTGTTAGTCTGTGCACTCTCTGCTTTAAAGGAAGTGTTCCAGCACCTTGGAACAGAGAGTGTGGTTATCGGTGATCAACCAAGACGTGTACGCTAAACCAAGGCTAACCAGAATTTTCAGGCTGAGAGAGAGGGAGAAAAAGAGAGTGAGCAAGGTGCAGGAAAGAAAACAGATGAGAAGGAAAAAGCATAAAAGGCAGAGCTTGTAGTAGTCAAAGCATTGTCTGCCTTGAAAGTTCTCAGTCAAATTTGGAAATCTGCAAATAAATTTGCAAAGAAAATGTATTATTCAAAATTTGTCTTCATTATTTCCTTACATAAAAACCTCTTCTTGTAAAACTTCACAAATTCTACTATGGAGAAAAGATGTCATTGGGATAAGTGAATTGCAATTTCCCCTTTTGAGGATAATTGCGTGTAAAAAGAGAGCTTGCTGGGAAAACTGTGTGCTAGAAGGTAGAGAGGGTCAGGTGATTCCTAACTAGGATTTTTGAGATGCCTTGGGAACTAAGCTCAGCAAGGCTTGTTGTTCTGGCCTTGTATTCAATTGGACAAAAGAGTAAAAGGAATAATCACCAAATCCCAGTTTTGAGGCTCCACAATTTGAGATGCTATTGAGTCAGGAAGTTGTGATCCTGATTACAGATCACAGATCAAATGCGTCCTAAAGTGTCCTCTCCATCATGTTAGGTAGAGTGACAAGGAAAACACGTGTGTCATGCCTGACCAGGAGAGTAAGACACAGTGCCTTGAGCTTACTTACTAATAAGAAGTGTTTCCCTCCCTGAAAGTCAGCATATGATCCTAGAAAGGGAAGGGTTTTATTATCAGACAGGTGAGGGTGTATGTCTCCACCTGATCATTTACTACTTGTATAATTTTAGGCAGTTTACTCAAAATCAAGGACCCTTGGTTTTCTGATTAGTACAGGAACATGATCATATTTACATGGAAGGCTTTGGGAAAACTCAAATAAAGTGATGACCATAAGAGTTGCCCATTTATGTGTCCTTGCTTGTGCCAAACTCAGCAAAAGTTTATATATCTCTTAGTATTTAATCTTTAAACTCTTGAATAATAAGCATTATTTTCAAGTTGAGGGTGAAGAACCTCAAAGATTCAATATAGTTCTCAAGGCTACAACTATTAAGTAAAAGAAATGCATTCAAAGTCAAGTCTGTTTGAAGCAAAACCCTCCAAAGCTTTAGTTCTCCTCTAGAGTCAATGAAATCTCAGTCTCTGTGTGCCATCCACTTTTCTGCTTCAATATATCTTTGATGACACCCTGCTCTGAATGAGTACTATGCCAGTCCTTGGGTCATAGCAGAACACGGGGCCCATGAAGTAGGGCAGGAGAGACTGCTCAACTAAGTGCCAATACCCGTTCTGTGTCTTGTGTTCTGTAATAACACTGACATCCTTTTCTTGAATTGGAATCCATTAAAACATTTGAAGTTGACTCTCAGTCAACTCTCAGTCCCTGAAGATTTCTCTTTTCCTAACTAAATACCTACAATTCCCTCAAGCATTTATCTGAGGATTTGCTTCTAGAATTCTCAAAATCCCAGCTATTCTTTAACTATGACTTTCCTCTAATCACAATAAATAAAACTGTTATAATAGTAATAAGAGAGAGCAAGAGTATAATGCAGTCTCTTGGGAGAATTTTTAATCAATTCTGTTTTGATAAAAGCTGTTTTAGGTTTATTTTACTCTACAATATTTTTCTTTAAAATTCATCCAGCAAGGATCTAGAATTCCAGACACTTTTCTAGTCAAATTTTCTTTGCCATCTCTAAGTAGAATATAGTGTGATAACCAGGGTTGTGGCATGTTAACCAAACTTTCCAAGGAACTCATGATAGATTACGCTCTCCCACTAACCAGGTCAAGCCATATAAACCATGGGTATTGATCTTTACCCTGACAACCAAAAGAAGAACAATATTGGTCCTGGGCTTCAGCTCTCACTTTGCCAGTGTCTAACTATACACCTTTATTGAATACATTGTAATACAGAGCCCAAAGAGGTTGAGGATTTTTCCAAGGTCACTGATTTTATGGAGGAGAATTGGAATTACTACTCATGCTTCCTGCCCTCCAGTTTAGTGTCATTACTTCTGGGATCCTCATCAGACCATTTCTACAAGTGAAATTCAACAATGAGAGTCTCTCTTTCCAACTATGCAGGCTGCCCACCGCTTAGTGCAATCACCATCTCATCCCTGCAGCCATCTCCTCCCACAATGACACATGCATACATGCATGCACACACAGGCACACACATACACACACAGATACATTCTTGCACTCACAAGTACCTACACTCATGTACACTCATACACATGCATGGAAACACACATCTCACCCAAGTATACACTCAGTCATGCACATTTACACACATTCATAAGCAGATAGCGGAGAAGGCAATGGCTACCCACTCCAGTACTCTTGCCTGGAAAATCCCAGGGACGGGGAAGCCTCGTAGGCTGCCGTCTATGGGGTCTCCAAGAGTGGGACACGATTGAGCGACTTCATTTTCACTTTTCACTTTCATGCATTGGAGAAGGAAATGGCAACCCACTCCAGTGTTCTTGCCTGGAGAATCCCAGGGACGGGGGAGCGTGGTGGGCTGCCATCTATGGGGTCACACAGAGTTGGACACGACTGAAGTGACTTAGCAGCAGCAGCAGCAGCAGCAGCATAAGCAGATAGAAACACACTGATATACACATAGTATAGGCACTGATAGGCATAGTAAACACACTGATAGGCACACATAGTTCCTATTGGTCAGCATAGAACAAATTTATCCATTCTTTGACCCAAAAAATTCATATTCATGTAAAAAAAGATGATTCTAGGGTCCCTCTTCTTTGACCATTGTCTGGGATGAACCACAATCCTCTCTGTATTACTCAGGTCAGTTCAAAATCTCTCCCGTTTTATGCACTTTTGTACATCCCTTTTTCTGTTGCACTGTGTAGATTGTAACTGCCTTCTGGAAAGAACCATATTTTTCTTTGTTTTGTTTCCCTGTAACCTACCAGAAAGCTTGTCATAATAAGTGTTTCCTGAACAGAAGTAAACTGCTGATACAGTAGTTACAAGCAGGAGAAAAAGAGGTATCCTAGGGGAGGAAACAATACATAATACTTTTCTGCTCAAGCATTTTCCCCTCACCTTGCATTGATTCCTGCTAGAATCATTCCTGCTAGAAATTTATGCTAGAATTACGATGATTCATTCCTTCGCTTACACAATGTTTCAACCTACTGTGTGATAGACAATGTGCTAAGTGCATCAAAGTTAACAAATCTGGGTGTCAAACACTCTGTCTTCAAAAAAGTTATCATCCAGGTTTGAAACCATTCGCTCATGTTTGAGGGGCTCTGAGGAGCTCCAGTTCTTCAGCACAGAAAAAATTCAGCAACAGGCTAGATAAGCAGTGATTTATTATAATAGGATACCTGTGAGGCTTAAAGGTGGGCAGGCAAGTGGGCATTGTGCTCTCCTGAGTACTCAGTGGGTTATATTTTCATAATCAAAGGCAAACAGCAGAGAGGGAAATGATCACCTTCTTCTCCATTCTTTGAGTCTTCCATCATTAATTCCTCCTACATGTTAGGCAAGGTAGTTTTGACTCTATATGTCTCATCAGGGACTGTCATGGCACTATTAAAAAATTATTTCAGGTCTCAGGGTAATGAGAGTCATTCACTTTGAAATGTCACCTTTCTGTAAACTACTGCTTTTTGTGTGGGCAGAGAACATGTTCTAGGGGTCATTAGCTTGTTGACATCACTAGGCAGGATGCAGGCCTTATTTCTTTATTTTTTTAAATATTGTTTTATTGTCTTGTTGCATGGCTAATGCTTGCATTGCATGCTTTTTTGGTTAGGCAAGTTTTGTTGTTTAGCAAGCCTATTTAGCTTTGATGTTAAGCAACTTGAGTCAAACAAGCCCTCATTGTTTTAAAATTTTCCCATTGCTTTCTTGAGTGATCATTAGCTTACTGTGGTCTCCCAAAGTCCTCTAAAGTAATCTCTATATAATTCCCTAGTGATAATTTTGAACTGATTACCCTATTCTATCCCTATCAGGTTGAGTTGGGGATGGGGTTGGGGTGGGGGGCAGAAGACTACAAAATCCACGGGCACTGCCATAACAGGAGTACTAAGAAAAGTTAAAAGAATGCTTTGGAAGTTTAGAAAAAATGAAAGAGGAATCTGAGAAAGCCTGCGGTCTCTTTTCCTGGTACTTGTTTGCTCCCACCCATGTTATCTATTGTTTGTATTTTGTTTTGTTTTTTTAATTAATTTATTTATTTTAATTGGAGGATAATTACTTTATAGTACTGTGGTGGTTTTTGCCATACATCAACATGAATCATCTTGGTATCTGGTTTTAATTGGGTTTTATAAGATAGACATCTTCTTAAATCCCAAGCCATAGAGAACCCTTCACTTACATGAGATTAAGTTTATCTCTTCATTAGCTCTGAATTCTACTATAGGTAATCCCATTTCAATCCTGGGACAGTTTTACATTGTGGTTTACAGATTAGGTTCAAGTAAATTCACACACTGGCTCTCTTGTGAAATCCAAGAAAAACAAAGGAAAAGGAGCGACCGAAATGCCAGAAATACTGGAAAACCCAAGTATCTCAACTACTTTTTTTAGTTTTAGATGGATTTCAGATTGAAAGCCTGGGACAAAGAGAGGAGAATGCAGTGAAGAAATAAAAATAATGTTTTTGACAGAAAGGGATAGAAAAGATGAATTGAGCTAACTACTAGAGAAAACAAGAACAAGGAAAAGCTTTAGAGAATTCTCCTATCACTTCCCCTCTTGTCCTCAGTGCCTGCAGGGGCACTGGGGGCTGAGTCTGTTTTGTTTTGTATCACAAGGTGGGTACTTTTTCTCCCATCTGCTTTCTCTCTGCAGGACTCTCTACCTCCTTAAAGACAAGAATGATTGCAATTTAGACAAAGAAAAACCAGTTTATATGTGTGTTAGACCCATGGGAAAGACGTTCATTTCCTCTTCAAGTTCTTTCACTATATCTTATCCTTTTATATAGACTTAGGCCTACCTCTATTGCCTGATCTATTTTACCATGACCATGGACAGAAACTTATTATTCAAGTTCAGGAAAAGATGCCCACACAAGAAATAAAAGAGAGGGAGCACAGCTTTCTAATAACACTATAAAAGGAAATGCCTCACAGCAAACTTGCCAGGGAGCAGGACTAGGTAAAAAGGAAAAGGCAGAACTCAAGAGGGACAGACCATTATGACGGTATTTATTGTGGAGGATTCACAGGTGATCAAGAACTACCAAGGTGGGAGATCAATTTTCTCTGTACCTCAAAGTCAACTCCCCTTTCCTCCACCAAACTCTTCTTGCAATATCCCTAGGTCTGGTCACATTTTTCAGTGATCAGAATTCTTTCTTCAGAGATACTCATGATTCTGAATTCAGAGTGGTGACTCTTTATATATATATATATATATATATATATATATACATTATTATGATTCTTTATTCTGTCCTTGGTACCTATGCTTATGTGCATACACACATACACCGTGCCTTGTAGACTGCCAATATAAAATTAATAATATATATATATAAAATAAATAATAATAATAATAATACATATTGATTGTTTTGGGTCTTCAAAGCATTTTCATGAAAAACATGGTCATGAAAACCTCACAAAAATCCAACAACCTGGGCATTGTTAATGCTGTTACTGTTTCACAGATTAGGAAACAATGGAAGACTGATAGTTAATCAATACTAACATACCAGCTAGCAAGTGAAAGAGCTTGAATTCAGTCATAATGGCATATTTAATGGCATATTTCATTTAGCATACTTTATTTGTTCCAACACATCAGTTTGCCTTTGCTATCATTATATTATCTGGTTTCCAAGGCCTAAGCTCAAATCTTTTTTTTCTCCAGGATGTCCTTTCCAAATACATGATTTCCAAATACACAATAACACAATTATCATCTCTGAAGCTTGTTATTATTATACACTTTGATGGAGTTTTACACTATATAGCTTGGTGATGTATAAGCACAAATGTTTTAAAATCTTACCTAAAATGCTTATTGAGTTTTGCCATGTGCAAGGTATACACAGTAAAACTATTAACTATTTTGTAGTTAACTCAAATAAATATTGTATCTCATTAATTATATGATAAACTTTGTAAAGTATAACCATCCTTTATATTTTCCCTTTGTTCCCATAGTGTCTACCACATCCTCTTCCCTGTAGAGTCTGGACACATATTATGTGTGCCATTAAATCCAACTCCACGATTCATAGCAAGTAAAATACAAATTCTTAGCTTTATTAGCCTTCTAATGTTATTTTCATGAATTCTGAATGGCCATTTCAGCATGGTCTTACATCTAAGTTGCTTAGAATATACCAAACCTTTCTGACTCCAAGGATTTGGCAGATCTCATTTGTGCCAGCCTTTAGGGTCAGCTGAGAAAGCCTGTTTTGACAAATCATTTTTAGTTTGAGTTTTATTTTCAGCTGTTAGTATTTCATGTTGAGCCAAAATATGAGCAATATCCCACCAGCCATATTGTATTACATTATGAAGTTGAGAATTACATTAACAAGATAATCTAATAGCTTTTTCTGAGATACAAAAAATGTTCACTATCGTTTAGGAGATATTTTCAAGAAGAAAATGGAATCCCTTTGGTCAGCAATAGATATGGAAAAAAGAGTTCCACCCAAGTTAGACTTCGAGCTTCTCTTTCTGTGACAGATGTCATCCTCCCAGCCATTCTGCCAGTCCTCCAGCAGTATGTGCTATAATCTAGGAGACTTGATTTTTAGTCATCACCCTGGTACATCTCTGCAGCATGAAAATAAAATTGCTAATCGCAGGTAAGTATAAAACCTCCCTTGAAGAGCTTACCTTTGACATCAGATGAAAGTTCAAAATTTTTGTACTTAATAAGTGAAAGTGAAAGTGAAGGTCACTCAGTTGTGTCTGACTCTTTGTGACCCCATGGATTATACAGTCCATGGAATTCTCCAGGCCAGAATACTGGAGTGGGTAGCCTTTCTCTTCTCCAGGGGATCTTTTCAACCCAGGGATCAAACCCAAGTCTCCTGCATTGGACGTGGATTCTTTACCACCTGAGCCACAAGGGAAGCCCAAGAATACTGAAGTGGGTATCCTATCCCTTATCCAGTGGATCTTCCCAACCCAGGTATTGAACAGGGGTCTTCTGTGCAGAAGGCAGATTCTTCACCAACTGAGCTAAGTACTTAATAAAAATGGGCCAAATTTAGGAAAGTTTCTCTCTCTTGGTGTGAGGAGTTGTAGACACTAAGTTATCTCCAACTTTATAAAAGGAAAAAAAAAAATTGCTATCCCTTAATCAACCTACACTAGTATTTCTAAAGTCCTAAAAACATCTGGGTAATCTAGAAAATCAAGATTCAGCTTCAAACTCTCTCCCCCAGAACCTTACTCAAGTCAACAAAGAGATGGGTGCTGAATCTGAACCTCAACATCTATCATGTGATGGAACTATGTCAAAGGAAGATAGCAGGGCAGACACAAGAGCCACGCAAGAGTCATTCCTGCATGAATGGGCTTTAGTACTGAAAAGCAGGGGGTTGAGGCTGATGGTCGGGGGAGACAAAGGAGACATGAGTCTGCTCATTGGATAATTCCTCTCCCTCATATACTCTTCCACTTTTTCCATGTCTCTGTTGATTAATAACATCTGAAACTTAGTGAAGGACAAGCTAAGAAAGCCCAGAACTGCCCTAATAGGAGATATTTTCAGCTCTGTATTCCAATAGGAACAGAGGCAACTTATACAAATTTAAAAGCAGTAGAAATATTTTCAAACTTGATCATTCACAGTAATGCATTCCGGAGCCAGCTAGAACTCTGCATTCCCCTCACACAGATTAGGAAAAAGACTTTTATTTTTGACATAAGTTCAGAAAATAAGCATATTACAGAACAGTTAAAGGGCTGGGAATAACAATTATGTTAGGAAAGAAGAGATACTTATAAATAGCAACTGCTTTGTTCTAAAAAAAAATCAATTGAAAACTGGGATGATAAAAGAATAGACTCATGACAAAGGCAGTGGCTGACTTGAGAGAAGAACTAATGTAAGCACATAATCACAGTGCAGATTCTGAAAAGGCACACTGAGCAGTCAAAATCAGAATTGAAATAACAGAAAACCAAGTAAAGTATGTGGAGCACAAGTTTAAAGGCACATGTATCACAGAATAAATGAACATAAAGGTCAAAGAAAGGAAGAAAGGCGGGAGGGAGACAGAAAGAAAAAAACAAAGAAATCAAAAAAGAAAGGAAGATGGAAAGGAAGAAGGGGAAAAAAAAGAGAAAGGAAGGAAGAAGGAAGAAATGTGAGATGTCACTGGAGAGCATCCCATGAAAAGTCCATCCTTGTGGACTTATAAAAAAAAGTCCATCCCTGTGGACTTATAAAGAGGACAAGACAAAAGAAACCAAAAAAAAAGCAAATACTGTAGGAGAACTAATACATTTAACTTGACAGAAGACTTGCTCCTGAAAATGGGAAGTCTTCAACATATGAAAGGTAAAATGAAGTCACATCGAAGCATATACTAGTAAAATAATGGAATATAAAGAATAAAGACACAATTCTAATATATCTTCACAAAACAGAATATCATGCACTGTGCTTAATCACTTCAGTCATGTTGGACTCGTTGTAATCCCATGGACTGCAGCCTGCCCGACTCCTCTGTCCATGGGGATTCTCTAGGCAAAAATATGGAAGGGGATTCCTCCTCCAGGGAATTTTCCCAACCCAGGGATCAAATGCAGCTGCCACGAATTACAGGAGGATTCTTTACCATCTGAGCCACCAGGGAAGCCCACAAAATATCATGCATGCAGAATTATAGGAAAATTTGTGATAAGTTTATCTTGCATTTTGTCAATGAAGACATTAAAAATGGAATCACCTTGAAAACATAATACAAATTCTAATAATAAGAATTATTAGTTTACTTGTCCAGACATATTTAAATTCACAGATTATAAAACTGGTTATTAAGGATTATATTTTTTCTTAATTTTTGATCATAAAACAATTTGTGTTCAAACCCTTAGCATGGACCCTTGATATCAATTTCTTAATCATTACCAGAGTCATTTAACTTACTAGGTTAAACCATTAGGGGTTGCAAAGTTTCAGCTTGTTTTTGAGTTATAGAAGTCAAAACCAATTTCCTGTTCAGTCTGAAAGTCATACCTAGCCCAGTATTTCCCATATAAATTTATGAGTTATAGCTTTCTTTTGAATACGTGCTACAATCAATAGAAATTATATATATACACACATACAGAGCTACAAGTTTTCATTTTAATAATATTAGTACAAATTAAAAATCCTAAAGATTTTATATGTATGTTGACACCATGTATTGTCAACAATGTAACTACATGGCCTAAGCTTGCAAAATACATTTTCAAATGGTTTGTTTACAATGCAATGCACACCTGCCATCATAAGATAGTACCCTCAAGAAAAATGAAGAAATTTCAGTTAAACTCTTTGACATCGATTCTCCTGGGTGAGTTTTTTGAGCCTCCAAAACCAGCACTGAAGTGCTAATGTGTCTGCAACAGAATTATTTGTTTCTTGTAAGGGAGATGCTGAAAGGATTTGGTATATCAACTCTCTCTGTGCTGAGACTAGATTAAGATTTCTCTTTTGTATTATGAGCAACCAAATTCCAACTGAAGAAAGAGTTAATCTCAGATTTTCTATCTAGCTAAGAAGATGTGATCCACATGTGATGACCAAAAGACTACTTCAGTTGTTAAAGAACTTGAGAAAAGTGACACTCATGTACAGTTTTATTTTTAAATATATATACACTTCCTAAGCAAACTTATTAGAGGGCATATACTTATTTTATAAACTCAGAATACAAATACTATATTTTTGAAATATACTTCATGTAAGAATAAAATATTTTATAATAAAATTAATCAAAAATAGAAGCTCCAACTTGGGTGGAAAAACTGTTAACTTATTAATAAAGGCTAATTTGATAAAGAAATTACAACCGAGCTTAACTAATTTCAATATTTCCTAATTTTTTGAGTCTGTGTTGATTACCAACCTCTCTATGAGTGGGTCTCCTCAGCTATAACATTGCATAATTCCTGAACCTGTCCATTTGGTTTGTCGTGAAGATGATGCACATTCACACATGTGAAGTACTGACAACAGGATCAGGTCACAGTGAGCCATTAATAAAAAGTCACTTTGATTATTGTTACCACTGAACATACTGGGAACTCATCAGGTGGCATTTCATTCTCCAAGATTATAATTTAAGAAATATTGACTTGACAGTGGGATTTGATGTAATTTTCATTTAAAATATTTATTCTGACCTATATTTTGGCTTATTTCTTTCTGAAATGACTACATATTACTTAGACAATTTTAACTATGGCTAATTAAAATAAATGACCATAACTATGAAATTTATTTTTTTTCCTTTATTTTTTTCTAATTTGCAAAAACTTTATTTGTTAATATAAATTTATTTATTTTAATTGGAGGCTAATTATTTTACAATATTGTATTGGTTTTGCCATACATTGACATGAATCTGCCACAGGTGTACATGTGTTCCCCATCCTGAACCCCCCTCCCACCTCCCTCCCCATACCAACCCTCTGGGTCATCCCAGTGCACCAGCCCTGAGCACCCTGTATCATGCATCGAACCTGGACTGGCAATTCATTTCACATATGATAATATACATGTTTCAATACTGTTCTCCCAAATCATCCCACCATCACCCTTTCCTCCAGAGTCCAAAGGACTGTTCAATACATCTGTGTCTCTTTTGCTATCTCACATACAGGGTTATCATTACCATCTTTCTAAATTCCATATATATGTGTTAGTATACTGTATTGGTGTTTTCCTTTCTGGATTACTGCATTCTGTATAATAGGCTCCAGTTTCATCCACCTCATTAGAACTGATTCAAATGTATTCTTTTTAATGGCTGAGTAATACTCAATTGTGTATATGTACCACAGCTGTCTTATCCATTCATCTGCTGATGGACATCTAGGTTGCTTCCATGTCCTGGCTATTATAAACAGTGCTGTGATGAACACTGGGGTAACATGTGTCTCTTTCAATTCTAGTTTCCTTGGTGTGTACGCCCAGCAGTGGGATTGCTGGGTCATAAGGCAGTTCTATTTCCAGTTTTTTAAGGAATCTCCACACTCTTCTCCATAGTGGCTGTACTAGTTTGCATTCCCACCAACAGTGTAAGAGGGTTCCCTTTTCTCCACACCCTCTCCAGCATTTATTGCTTGTAGACTTTTGGATTGCAGCCATTCTGACTGGCGTGAAATGGTACCACATTGTGATTTTGGTTTGCATTTCTCTGATAATGAGTGATGTTGAGCATCTTTCATGTGTTTGTTAGCCATCTGTATGTCTTCTTTGGGGAAATGTCTATTTAGTTCTTTGGCTCATTTTTTGATTGGGTCGTTTATTTTTCTGGAATTGAGCTGCACGAATTGCTTGTATATTTTTGAGATTAATTCTTTGTCAGTTGCTTCATTTGCTATTATCTTCTCCCATTCTGAAGGCTGTCTTTTCACCTTGCTAGGAGTTTCCTTTGTTGTGCAGAAGATTTTAATTTTAATTAGATCTCATTTGTTTATTTTTGCTTTTATTTCCAATATTCTGGGAGGTGGGTCATAGAGGATCCTGCTAAGATTTATGTCGGAGAATGTTTTGCCTATGTTCTCCTCTAGGAGTTTTATAGTTTCTGGTCTTACGTTTAGATTTTTTTTTTTTTAACCTCTCTTCTTTTTTTATTTTATTTTATTTTTTAACTTTACAATATTGTATTGGTTTTGCCATATATCAACATGAGTACGCCACAGGTATATATGTGTTCCCCATCCTGAACCCTCCTCCCTCCTCCTTCCCCATACCATCCCTCTGGGTCGTCCCAGTGCACCAGCCCCAAGCATCCAGTATCGTGCATCGAACCTGGACTGGCGACTCATTTCATATATGATATTATACATGTTTCAATGCCACTCTCCCAAATCATCTCACCCTCTCCCTCTCCCACAGAGTTCAAAAGACTGTTCTATACATCAGTGTCTCTTTTGCTGTCTAGTATACAGGGTTATTGTTACCATCTTTCTAAATTCCATATATATGCGTTAGTATACGGTATTGGTGTTTTTCTTTCTGGCTTACTTTACTGTGTATAATAGGCTCCAGTTTCATCCACCTCATTAGAAGTGAAATGTGTTCTTTTTAATGGCTGAGTAATACGCCATTGTGTATATGTACCACAGCTTTCTTATCCATTCATCTGCTGATGGACATCTAGGTTGCTTCCATGTCCTGGCTATTATAAACAGTGCTGCAATGAATATTGGGGTACCTGTGTCTCTTTCAATTCTGGTTTCCTCAGTGTGTATGCCCAGCAGTGGGATTGCTGGGTCATAAGGCAGTATCACTCATTATCAGAGAAATGCAAATCAAAACCACTATGAGGTATCATTTCACGCCAGTCAGAATGGCTGTGATACAAAAGTCTACAAACAATAAATGCTGGAGAAGGTGTGGAGAAAAGGGAACCCTCTTAAACTGTTGGTGGGAATGCAAACTAGTACAGCCACTATGAAGAACAGTGTGGAGATTCCTTTAAAAATGTTTAGATCTTTAATCCGTTTTGAGTTTATTTTTGTGTATGGTGTTAGAAAGTGTCTTAGTTTCATTCTTTTACAAGTGGTTGACCAGTTTTACCAGCACCACTTGTTAAAGAGATTGTCTTTTCTCCATTGTATATTCTTGCCTCCTTTGTCAAAGATAAGGTGTCCATAGGTGTGTGGATTTATCTCTGGCCTTTCTATTTTGCTCCATTGATATATATTTTTGTCTTTGTGCCAGTACCATACTGTCTTGATGAATGTGGCTTTGTAGAAGAGCCTGAAGTCAGGCAGGTTGATTCCTCTAGCTCCATTTTTCTTTCTCAAGATTGCTTTGGCTATTTGAGGTTTTTGGTATTTCCATACAAATTGTGAAATTATTTGTTCTAGCTCTATGAAAAATACCGTTGGTAGCTTGATAGGGATTACATTGAATCTATAGATTGCTTTGGGTAGTATACTCATTTTCACTGTATTGATTGTTCCAATCCATGAACACGGTATGTTTCTCCATCTATTAGTGTCCTCTTTGATTTCTTTCATCAGTGTTTTATAGTTTTCTATATATAGGTCTTTTGTTTCTTTAGGTAGATATATTCCTAAGTATTTTATACTTTTCATTGCAAGGGTGAAAGGAATTGTTTCATTAATTTCTCTTTCTATTTTCTCA
The DNA here is from genome assembly GCF_019923935.1 of Bubalus bubalis. Classification (NCBI taxonomy): domain Eukaryota; kingdom Metazoa; phylum Chordata; class Mammalia; order Artiodactyla; family Bovidae; genus Bubalus; species Bubalus bubalis. The sequence goes on from NC_059178.1 coordinate 45,966,114, forward strand.
TTATTAGTGTATAGGAATGCAAGGGATTTCTGTGTGTTGATTTTATATCCTGCAACTTTACTATATTCATTGATTAGCTCTAGTAATTTTCTGGTGGAGTCTTTAGGGTTTTCCTGTAGAAAATCATGTTATCTGCAAACAGTGAGAGTTTTACTTCTTCTTTTCCAATTTGGATTCCTTTTATTTCTTTTTCTGCTCTGATTGCTGTGGCCAAAACTTCCAAAACTATGTTGAATACTAGTGATGAGAGTGGGCACCCTTGTCTTGTTTCTTACTTTAGGGGAATTGCTTTCAATTTTTCACCATTGAAGATAATGTTTGCTGTGGATTTGTCATAGATAGTTTTTATTATGTTAAGGTACGTCCCTTCTATTCCTGACTTCTGGAGGGTTTTTATCATAAATGGATCTTGAATTTTGTCAAAGGCTTTCTCTGCATCTATTGAGATAATCATATGGCTTTTATTTTTCAATTTATTAATGTGGTGTATTACATTGATTGATTTGCGGATATTGAAGAATCCTTGCATCCCTGGAATAAAGCCCACTTAGTCATGATGTATGATCTTTTTAATGTGCTGTTGGACTCTGATTGCTAGAATTTTGTTAAGGATTTTTGCATCTATTTTCATCGGTGATATTTGCCTGTAGTTTTCTTTTTTGTGGCATCTTTGTCAGGTTTTGGTATTAGGGTAATGGTGGCCTCATAGAATGAATTTGGAAGTTTACCTTCCTCTGTAATTTTCTGGAAGAGTTTGAGCAGGATAGGTGTTAGCTCCTCTCTAAATTTTTGGTAGAATTCAGCTGTGAAACCATCTGGACCTGGGCTTTTGTTTGCTGGAAGATTTCTGATTAGAGTTTCAATTTCCATGCTTGTGAAGGGTCTGTTAAGATTTTCCATTTCTTCCTGTTTCAGTTTTGGAAAGTTATACTATTCTAAGAGTTTGTCCATTTCTTCCAAGTTGTCCATTATATTGGCATATAATTGCTGATAGTAGTCTCTTATGATCCTTTATATTTCTGTGTTGTCTGTTGTGATCTCTCCATTTTCATTTCTAATTTTATTGATTTGATTTTTCTCCCTTTGTTTCTTGATGAATCTGGCTAATGGTTTGTCAATTTTATTTATCCTTTCAAAGAACCAGCTTTTGGCTTTGTTGATTTTTGCTATGGTCTGTTTTGTTTCTTTTGCATTTATCTCTGCCCTAATTTTTAAGATTTCTTTCCTTCTCCTAACCCTGGGGTTCTTCATTTCTTATTTTTCTAGTTGCTTTAGGCATAGAGTTAGGTTGTTTATTTGACTTTTTTCTTGAGGTATGCCTGTATTGCTATGAACCTTCCCCTTAGCACTGCTTTTACAGTGTCCCACGGGTTTTGGGTTGTTGTGTTTTCATTTTCATTCATTTCTATGCAAATTTTGATTTCTTTTTTGATTTCTTCTGTAATTTGTTGGTTATTCAGCAGCGTGTTGTTCAGCCTCCATATGTTGGAATTTTTAATAGTTTGTCTCCTGTAATTGAGATCTAATCTTACTGCATTGTGGTCAGAAAAGATGCTTGGAATAATTTCTTTTTTTTTTTTTTTTTAATTTACCAAGGCTAGATTTATGGCCCAGGATGTGATCTATCCTGGAGAAGATTCTGTGTGCACTTGAGAGAAAGGTGAAATTCATTGTTTTGAGGTGAAATGTCCTATAGATATCAAATAGGTCTAAGTGGTCTATTGTATTATTTAAAGTTTGTGTTTCCTTGTTAATTTTCTGTTTTGTTGATCTACCTATAGGTGTGAGTGAGGTATTAAAGTCTCCCACTATTATTGTGTTATTGTTAATTTCCCCTTTCATACTTGTTAGCATTTGTCTTACATATTGAGGTGCTCCTATGTTGGGTGCATATATATTTATAATTGTTATATCTTCTTCTTGGATTGATCCGTTGATCATTATGTAGTGCCCTTCTTTGTCTCTTTTCACTGCCTTTTTTTAAAGTCTATTTTATCTTATATGAGTATTACTACCCCTGCTTTCTTTTGGTCTCTATTTGCTTGGAATATCTTTTTCCAGCACTTAACTTTCAGTTCGTATGTGTCCCTTGTTTCGATGTGGGTTTCTTGTATTTTTAAAATTAATTCAAATTTGTCACAATTAAGTTTGTAATAGAACTGTAAACCTCTTCCTAGTAATTTTGTGTAGTAAGACTGAACAAATGTCCTGAGTTCCAGATTACTGCATACCAAGAAACTAGAGAAAAACCTTCTTCCCATCAAAAGCCATATTATATAAAATAAAATGTAATTAATAAACTATGCAGATGTCCATAGATAATGTTTCCTTTTTTTATTTTTAAATTTAAATTTATTTATTTTAATTGGAGGCTAATCACTTTACAATATTGTATTGGTTCTCCCACACATCAACATGAATTTGCCATGGGTGTATACGTGTTCCCCATCCTGAACCCTCCTCCCATGTCCCTCCCCGTATCATCCCTCTGGGTCATCCCAGTGCACCAGCCCCAAGGATCCTGTATCAAACTGGGACTGGCGATTCATTTCTTATATGATATTATATATGTTTCAATGCCATTCCCCCAAATCATCCCATGCTCTCCCTCTCCCACAGAGTTCAAAAAACTGTTCTATACATCTGTGTTTCTTTTGCTGTCTTGCATACAGGGTTATCGTTACCATCTTTCTAAATTCCATATATATGCATTAGTATACAGTATTAGTGTTTTTCTTTCTGGCTTACTTCACTCTCTATAATAGGCTCCAGTTTCATCCACCTCATTAGAACTGATTCAAATGTATTCTTTTTAAGAGCTGAGTAATACTCCATTGTGTATATGTACCATAGCTTTCTTATCCATTCATCTGCTGATGGACATCTAGGTTGCTTCCATGTCCTGGCTATTATAAACAGTGCTGCGATGAACATTGTGGGTACACGTGTCTCTTTCAATTCTGGTTTCCTCAGTGTGTATGCCCAGCAGTGGGATTGCTGGGTCATATGGCCGGTCTATTTCCAGTTTTTTAAGGAATCTCCATAGATAAAATGTAGATTCTATATTTTGTTACTTGCCCACTACTCTTTTATGATAATCTAATGGTAATGAAGTGGCTGTTCTTGGTATCTCATGAACCTAAGGAGATAGCATATCTCCAGAGGGCAGTAGTGCTACTTATCACAAAACACAGGGCACACTTTGCTGCTGCCTTTTTGGTATTCACTCAGGTGGGCATTAATGTAATAGATGGAACAGGGCACATGTAAACTCAAAACAGAAAGTACATCTAGTGTTTGAAGGCATGCATTAAGTAAATATCAAAATTAGTTGAAGTACTTCAGTATTCACATAAACAGGGTGAAAGCTGGGGGTAATATTCAAAGTCAGTCTTGACAAAACTTTTTTAAATTTAACAGAGGTGCCAAAATTTGAAGGTCACATGTTAGTACACCTCCTAGTATGTGAGTAGAAGGCCAATCCCCAAGTGAACCTGAGTATTATATGACAAACGTCCTAACTATAATAGATCAAAATTCCCTTAAAGCATTTGTTTCTCTGTTCTCTACAGAAGAAGTCATCGATAAGAAGTAGCTTTCCTTTATGGTGATGACAATGATTGTGGGAGTGTTAAAAGATAAGATGCCACTGTGCCTTTCTCACACTGTGGTCCTTGCTAGTGAGAAATACATAGCAATGAGTGGAAAAGAGATGGGAATGACCTTGGAGAAGACCTACAAGTAACCTTAAAGATCTGTAAAGCAGTATTTTTATAAATTCAGTGGGTAGAATAATAATGCTGTATTTCCAAACACACTTAGAAGTCAAAATGAATAGATTGAAAGGCAGAAATTCTCCCCCCAGCTGTGCAGGGATCATCAGACCGTTATTTGAGATGCTTATCCTCTGCAAAATGGTTTGTGTTGAAATTATTTTTTTAAGGGCATCATTTCTTTTAGAAAAAAACTTCGTTACTAATTTGCCATTTGAATATCCCATAAGATATTGAAAGGCATTAGTGAATATAGAGTGAGTATTTTGATTTAAAAAACATGTGCATCTCCCGTTGTTCAATAATAATAGGGATGAATAAAATCTACTTTAGGTTTTCAAATGTAATTTATGGTGATAAGACTTTTAGACAGGGGATGGATGAGCTGATGGATGATATACATATAGTTGAAACTCAGGTAATGGTTGTGACATGTTTTGCATTAGGTTATGACAATCTGAAAACAATCAGAGTATTAAAAAAATAAAACTGCTGTGAAGAGAGTGAATTAATAAACTCTGTTTAAACAAGCACCTGAATTCCTATATTGTACATCTTCAGTTCTGATTCGGGAGGTTCCTTGCCAGACAAAACATGATCAGTCAAATCTTCAGTCTGGAAGGGGTGGCTTTTGGAAAATTTTAGGATTTGACATTGAATATCCCATATATTATCTCTATAAAGAGCAAAGATGACCAAAAAAAAAAAAAAAAAAAGAAAAGAAGATGAAAAAGGCAAAGGATTTAACTACTGGTTTATCCACTGATGTATTTCTACTATTCCTCCAACTGAAACAATATTTCAGCACAGTTCTTCAGTGATATACTGTTCTAATACCCTTACTTTATTTCTCTTAGATTTTCTTTACCAAAGATGAAAGTCGTTCAGTCATGTCCGACTCCTTGAAACCCCATGGACTATACAGTTCATGAAATTCTCTTGGCCAGAATACTGGAGTGGGTAGCCTTTCCCTTCTCCAGGGGATCTTCCCAACCCAGGGATCGAACCCAGCTCTCCTGCATAGCAAGCAGATTCTTTACCACCTGAGCCACAGGGGAAGCCCAAGAATACTGGAGTGGATGTCCTATCCCTTCTCCAGCAGATCTTCCCGACCCAGGAATTGAACCAGGGTCTCCTGCATTGCAGGCAGATTCTTTACCAAAACCATCATTAATTGTTACATACGATAATGCATATTTTTTTGTCTACTTCCCCTACACATCTGTGGGAAATAATTGTGATGGCTGTCCCACCCCTCTCACCTTGGTAAGAAGACATAGACTAACCCCAAGAAAGACTGTATAACTCCTTGCACAGAGCAAATATAGACAGGTCATGAATAGTACCTAGGGAGCTCAGAACATGGTATGGTGTTTCCATCATCATATGTTAGGGAAAAGGATCTTATCACCATCTAAGAAGTCCTGCTTCCTGGAATGAGGCCAAAGTGAGAAGAAACTGACCCAGCTATGTGTTGTTCTAGATAGCAATGAGGCATCCCATGTCTCAGTGTTCAAAAGATGTATTTACCTAAGATATGGGCTTCCCCTCTGGCTCAGGTGGTAAAGGATTCATCAGCAATGCAGGAGACCTGGGTTTGATCCCTGGGTTGGGAAGATCCCCTGGAAAAGGGAAAGGCTACCCACTCCAGTATTCTGACCTGGAGAATTCCATGGACTGTATAGCCCAGGTGGTTGCAAAGAGTCGAACATGTCTGAGTGACTTTCATTTTCACCTAAGATACATTGCTGGCTGTGTTTATTGCAGATGACTCTATTTGGTGGAGAATACATAGGAGCTGAAATGGATAATTCAGTCAGAGGAAGAATGCCTGAGGAGGCTTAGCTGGTAAATATCCCCGGTTTCCAGGTAGAGTTCAGGATCTGGCTTTGACAAGGTTTAGAACAAGGAATTAGTGAAATGTAAAAATGGGAATCCTTGGGGGATGTTGAGTGCTGCACATTGGAAAAGCAGTGTGTAGATAAACATACATCAAAGAGAAACTTACATTTACTAAAACTCTTCTCTGTGTTTTCATATGAGAATATAGGGGTCTATTGTATCACTGAACTCCCTCCTGTCTTTATGAAGTCTGGAGTCTAGGTAGCAACTTTGTCTCTAGTATGGGAAGAATTGTCCCACACCATGATTTTCCAAGTTCTAAACAACATTCTCTTCTCACATGAACATTGTTAGAGCTGCCTAAGAAAATTCTCCATAGAGCTTTACAGTCCTCCAACAATGCTGGAATCACTGGCTCAGAATTGGGCATAGTCATTGACCTTCCCCTGCAAATAGCATCTTTGGATTGTAGATAGGAAAGATTGTTCATTAATGTTCTTTGCTGTAGTCACCTTGACCATGGGTCTTTAGTAAAGGATAATGTTTTGGAAAAGTTAGATATCAAAATATTCTTTTCCATGAAACAACCACCACTATATGCTGTGTTTAGTCGCTCAGTCATGTCTGACTCTTTGTGATCTCATGGAGCCCACCAGGCTCCTCTGTCCATGGGATTCTCTAGGCAAGAATACTGCATCGGGTAGCCATGCCCTCCTCCTGGGGATCTTCCCAACCCAGGGATCAAATCCAGGTATCTCACATTGCAAGCAGATTCTTTACCATGTGAGCCACCAGGGAAGTCCTTACAAATGTTCATCAGTAATGAGTTGGATAGGAGTTCAACATCATGATTGATATAGTAAATTCACTAGGTTGGTCATGAAATCTCATCTCCTTTCTACACAGTTTCAGTGGAAACATGAGTTCTGAGTTCCAAACATATGAATTCAAAGGAGTCTTGCAGAATTATCTGTGTTTATGTCAGTGTTACTTTGAAAAGTTTCTGGTTTTTATTAGGCTTAATACGATAGTCTTCACAATACTTCACTAAACAACTAAAGCAAACAAACAAGCGAAAACTCTTCTATATCACTCTTATTTTTCCAAGGACCTCCACAAGATCTGTTAGTCCACTAGAAAAAAAAGAAAAAAAAGTTCAAGGACACATGCTGTCAACCACTATCATTTCCACAGACTTGTACCTTAGAGACAGCTAAAGCCGTCTCGCATTTCTCACTAAACTCATGAGACTAAAAAGTAAAGGCAAAGCAAAACATCAAGCCTGAGGTCTTTTATTCAACCCTATGACCTATGATAACATAAAGAAATTTATTTCCTGTTCAGTGAGATCTCATTTCCTAAAAGATAAGCTTCCTCTATATTGAAATGTCCTCTATGCCCCCAGGGTAAAGGAACCCCAAACTTGAGAGTGTTATTGCTGTCTTTCCTTAGTGTATGCTCTTCAGAAAGTCTCTTAACATTTCTACGCCTGCATTTGCCCTTCTGCAAATTAATCTTGTAATACCCATTTCAAAAGAGTGATAGGGAGCTTTTGACATGTGTAGCAAGGACTTTGAGATCCTCAGATGAAAGAAGTCTCGGATGTACAAAAGCATTATCCTTGTTGGATGTGCATTTCCTGCTATGGTCTAACTGAGGGGAGGGATCAGGGAAGATTAATTGTGCATATGATCTGTCTAATCGGTTAAGGAGAGCACAGAATGCTCATGACCTTCAAGAACACCAAATAAAATGCCAAGGCAATTTCCTGAGTTTAGTTCATTGTTTCATCAGAGGTTGAGCTAGGAGAGAAATGAAAGTGCTTGGGCTTTGAGACAATACATCTGAGGAGTATAAATGCAGAAATGAATTCATATAATGTGCGTGAATACAGTGAGCAAAAAATGTTGGGCCTTAAAACAAAGATTTTTAAATTCCATTTTTTTCTCCTTATATTACTGTGCTTTATGATCTAAAGAAATGTAATAGTTCTGACTTTACTGCACAAAAAAATGGGTTAAGGAGAGAAACCACATTCCTTAATCTCCTCAATCCCTTGTATGTCTCAGTTATACATAAGATTGATAATAGGTGCTCAGTTTCTCTAGTCTATTGAGAGGGAAGTATTACCCAAATAGAAAGAACGTCCCTTAGAGAGAAAGTCGTGACTATTGTTAGAAAGGTCGATAAAGTTAGAAATTGCTAATCACAAAGGCTCTGAATTGCATTTTGAGTCCTGCCCTTCAGCTTTACAAGTCCTTTTTAAGTCCATCAACCAGTCCTAAGGTAGGGAGTCCTATACTTTCTTTGGCTTGGTGAATATTGCAAATGCAATTGCTTTCCTCTATTATCTAATATAACCTCATTATTCTTTTAACTTTTTTTTCCTTTCAAAGAATTTTTAAAGGTCTTATTTATTTATTTATTTTTAAATTTTCAATTAATCATGGATTCACAGGAAGTTGCAAAGATATAGCATTATGGAGCACTTCCCTGTACCCTTCACCCAGCTTCCCCAGTGGGTACATCTTACATGACTGCAATATAATACCAGAACCAAGAATTATATTGGCACTATGAGTGTCTAGAGTTCTATTCCAACTTACCCCATGGTTGTTTAAACACCACTATAGTTAGGATACATTAATAGAACTATCCTGTCACCACAAATCCCTGATACTCTTTTTACCTTGCAACTTACACGTAAACCTTATCCTTTAACTTCATGTTAGGTTAAAATTATACCATTTCCATGTCATATATTCTACATGACATATAAAATTGTACATACAGCTTTAGAGTTACAAAATGCTTTTACATTTTGTATATAATATTTCCAAGATGTGGAAAAGCAAAATGCCTTAGTTCCCAGATAAGTTTTGAGCAATTACAAAACTACTAAGATACAGAAGCTGAACTTAAAACCTCATGCTGTTTCTTAATTATGGGGTTAACAATGCAATAGAATTTTCTAGAAAAATGGATATCAAATAGAGACAATCACCTAGGGCTTTTTAGTCCCCAAAATTGTTCTTGTGTAATGGAGTTAGGGACTGCCACTGTTCCTGAAATTAAGGGAAGCCAAGAGCAAATCCTTCTCCTTCCCCTAAATTGCCAGATTTATTGAGACCTAGACATGTGGGGCAGATCTAATAAGATAATGACAATAGAAGCATATTCATAAACTTTCACCTATAAATAAAAATGTGATCATTATCATAATTATGATATTAACTAGATTATAAAATTGATATAACCATGCTATTGACTCTATAGAAATGTTGTGAAGATTAACACAGATAAGACACATCAAATTCTCATCACACTCCCTGACGCATTATAAACTCAGAATACATGTTCTATCCAGCAGCATCACCAGCTTCATCATTCTTTTCCTTAGGATTTCTAAAATTTTTAGTGTAAGGACATAGATATTAAACATTTTTTAAGTCTTATTCTAGATCAGAGGTGCTCATTTAGAAATAAGAGAAATAGTGATGCCATATTATTGAGCAAGCCCAGAAATGCAGGAAACCAGGACTCTGGAGAACAAAAACTTTAACACTGAGACTGAGGTAATAAGGCACAGAAAGTCCACAGGATATTACTTGATCTGATTTATGGATTAATTACAGCTTGCCCCAACTAAAAAATACCCTCATTGAGTGTTACTGTACTTATTTGCATAAAGTCACAATGATGGTTTTAGGGAAGAGGAATTTCAACTGTGCTTTCATCAGATTGGACATTTTGATAGTGCTCATCTAGCTCCATCTCTGTCTAGGAGACTTCTAGTACAGCTGTCTACTATGGCATCTCCCTCACTACTCATATACACCAGGAGAAGAGTGGAGAGGAGATTGCCGCTCCTCCAGGGTGGCCAATGGCTAGGCACTGCAGTGGTTTTCTTCTCAGTTTGAGCTGATTATTACTGTTATGGCAGCCTTCCAGTCAGAAAACGTCTCTATGCTATGCCTGCCTGCAGTCCCACTGTTAATGTTTTATTTATCTGTGTTAAGTGTTTCCCTCTCCCCACTGTCTTCATTAGAATGCAAATTATGCTGAAACAAATATTACATTAAATAAGTGTGAATACATTTATCAGATCAATTTTCTTTTATAAGAGAAAACAGGCAAAAAAGAGTGTTTAGTGCCTAGGATAGGAGAAAGACATTGAATTGGGGTCAAGGGCTTAAAAGAAGGTTTACTGAGACTTGATGCCAGAGTAAAGGTGATTTTAAAAGGTTGGCATTGTCAGCTTAAGCCATTGTGTCTTCTACTTTGATTTTGTTTTTTATACCTTTGGGCTCCATGGTCTTATTTCATTCCTTAATGTTACAGATGCATTTCAGAGTCCAGTGAATAAATGTCACACTCTTTGCTTTCTGGTTATGGAACTGACTCGAGTGCCCTCTGAAGATACAACAATCAGTTAGGTCCCAGCATTTATAGGAATGAACTATGTATTAATGAATATTAAATAATAAGATAAATCGTCAAGTACTAACTTGTTTTGATTCATGAAAGCTATAATGTTTTATATATACATGTTTATATGTTTATATTGAATCAGAATGCATAAGAATGCTTGCAATTTATCTTGATTCCCAATATTTATTAATGTATAATACTAATAAATTTTAGTGCATACACTTGTACATTTTTAATATATATATGTTCTGAAGGTGAGTAAAATGAGTAAATATTAGAAATAAAAAGAGCAAAATGATAAAAGCAACTTCTACACACTAGCTAAAGTTTGCATTCTGAATATAACAACCTTGCTGTGTCAAAGTAGTTTTTAAACTCTCTTACCTTTTCATTCCCATATTGTTTTTCTGTTGAAGTCATGGAAATGACCATTTTTCCAACAGAGTGGCAGAGACAGAGGGGTTAACTAATCCAGACTTTGACATTTTAGAAGCAGCTCTCAAGGCAAATCATGCGGCGATCATAGACCTGGGTGTCCAACTTCTGCATTTTGTCTACCCTCTCTTATTCTTCCAATGGTCCTCCTACTAGACTCAAGTCTTACAAAGAGTCTGAAGAAGTTATTGCCACTGTGGGACAGACAAAAGAGAGAAGGAACAAGGATATCTATGCTTTATTCATGGACAAAGAAATGAGAGGATACTGGGTAGAGTTTTATCCCAACTGGGTTGTGAGTTTGTGTTTGGAGAAGTAGGTGTCTCTGAAACAGGAAAGGAAGTGACTGGCTCAGGGCCAGAGATGCTACATTGAGGCACCAATGTGACACAAATGATGTTATCCACTCCACATTGTAAACAGAATTTGGCAAAGTCAGTTCCTATGGCTAAACTTACTGTACATCTGTACATTAAAAAAAAAAAAACAGATTAATTTTAAAATGCAGGTTTAGACCTCACTTCTAGAAATTAGCTATATTTGTTACCTTGGGTGAAGTCCAGAATACTGCATTCTGCTAATTGTTATGTAGTGATCCACCAGAGGCTCTGAGGTGAGACTTTCATCTGTTCACCTACGTATTTCTAGTCAATGGTAGAGAAGCCAACACACATTGGTGCTGAATAAACTATGTGTTGAAAGACTACTAATGGATAACTTTTTGATTGTCCATTATGAGTCAGGTTCTTCACAAAGACCTTTTATACACATGATATCATTTCATCCTCCCAGCACTAATGTCATCTGTTAGAGATGAAAAAACACTTTTAAAGAGGGTAAATAATTGAGTAAATACATGAGCTGAGGTACATTAATTCTCAGATCTGCTTTTAAATTTGTTAGGGAAGTGGACAGATGGATGAAAGGATGTCAGAGTTGAAATAAAAATGAGAATTATAAAATAAATAGTAAGAGGATTAAACTACTTGGGATCAAATTTGAAAATTGCATATGTGTATGGAACATATTTATTACAGCTATATTTATGATTCAACATTATATTGAGAGTTTGTGCTATATATAGGGCTTCCCTGATAGCTCAGTTGGTAAAGAATCCACTTGCAATGCAGGAGACTCCAGTTAAATTCCTGGGTTGGGAAGATCCACTGTAGAAGGGATAGGTTACCCACTCCAGTATTCTTGGGCTTTCCTTGTGACTCAGCTGGTAAAGAATCCATGTCCAATGTAGAAGACCTGGGTGTGATCCCTGGGTTGGGGAGATCCCCTGGAGAAAGGAAAAGCTACCCACTCCAGTATTCTGGCCTGGAGAATTCCATGGACTGTATAGTCCACGGAGTCACAAAGAGTCAGACATGACTGGCATATCATACTCAAATATATCAACACATACTGACTCACTAAACAGCTCAGCATTCATTATGTATCTACCTTGGGCCAAGCTTCTACTAGATGGGGAACATAGAGAAGTTCACATCCAAACATTGTGCCTACCCTCAAGTTAGCAACAATAATAATAACAGACACAACAACATCAATAATAACATACTCATATCATTCTAGATTCCAAAACACTTTCACATAACTTGCCACTTTTGATACTCATGGCAGCTAAATAGAGAGCAAGTTATCATCCCTGTTTTACACATTTTCTAAATAGTTTTAGCATTCTATGTTGATCAAGAGGGAAAAATGAAAGAAAATGTAAACCACATTTAACTGATTCATTGATCTGTCTAAACTAATCCCCTAAACTCCTTTTTCTAGTTTTGCTTTGAATGATTAATTGATATTGAATTCTTTACCTCTAAAATAAGAAATTATTCTGTAAGACTGATGGAGGATGACAAGGCTTTGATGGATATCTAAGATGCCCAAACCATGCACACATATGTAAATTTTAGCTCTGATCTCTTTGTATAGGAGGGACTTCCCTGGTGACTCAGACGGTAAAGCATCTGCCTACAATGTGGAAGACCTAGATTCGATCCCTGGGTTGGGAAGATTCCCTGGAGAAGGAAATGGCAACCCACTCCAGTACTCTTGCCTGGAAAATCCCATGAACTGAGGATCCTGGTAGGCTACAGTTCATGGGGTAGCAAAGAGTTGGACTGAGTGACTTCAGTTTCACTTTCACTTTCTTTGTATAGGAAGAAACATAATTTGAGAAGAGGCATATTTTTTGCAAACAAATGTATGATCCCCTCTGCTAATGTATTTTTAAAAGTCAAGTGTTATTTTTGTTTTTATAGATATTGGCTACATACCTATGCAGACATAATGTATTATGTATATGTGTTATGTATATATACAATGTATATATATATATATGTGTGTGTGTGTGTGTTATGTATATATACAATCTTAAAATGCACAGAGGAGTGTATAGCTTTCATACAACTCTCATAGAGCTACCTTCTTATTGGTTAGCAGATTGGAATTCCCTAGAAGATGATAAAAGCGTTGCTGTATAGTTATTCTCAGTACGAACATATGACTTGGCATTGTTTAGAGTGACCTTGTGTTAGCTCTTAACTAGCTTTTTCTGGCCAGCTTGCCAGCCATTCTAGATTTCACTATAGTCATAAGGGTCTAATTCTTCCTTAATGATAACCTTCTCTCATTCCTGGCAAGTTAATGACCTCACCTCAGGATTCAGCTTCACATCTTGCCTGAAACACAAGCTCCCTTTAGGTTAAACGATTAATCAGAAGCCAGTGGCTAATAATAGACTGTCCATCCCACTGCCGTTTTAGTGCCTGGCAATTAGAACAGGTTGATAAGTGTTATTATTGGGTCATAGACTTGGAATCATTCTCAAATTCATTTACCACCTTCCATCCTCCAAGTATGGCTTCAGATAAGCCTCCCCTATAGCTCACCATTTATTCACAGTTGATTTTTAAATGTTTGTGTCCTAGCTAGTCATCCTTGCTTTCTTTTTGCCACAAACAAAAGGAGAAGGAAGAAAAAAGGTTATAGAAGTATGAATAGTAGTGATACCTAGGTGTTTCCTTTCTTCTTTCAGGGCATTGTAATGACAAAAGGGCACCTATAGGTCTTGACTGCAGAAGGTTTATGGGTAAATACTGAGTTATGAATTTTGAGAGCTACAAGTGGAATATTACCAAATATCTTCCCCTCAACTTATACATGAGCAAAGAAAAGCAAAAAGATAGCCAGTCTCACAGACAATGAATTTTAACCTATAATTCTGAAGTTTCACAGGAAAGAATCTACAAGTAAGAATAAATATGTACTAAAAAGTTAAAGCTTCTTGATTTTCAACAAAAACAGAAGCGGGCAACAACATATGTTGAGACAATATTTTATTATAAGGGTAATAATATTAGAATAGACTTAGCTTGAGTTGATGCTAACTTTTCTAATTTCTCATAACCTCCCTAGACATAATAATAGACAATGAATCAGTCACACATATATAATAAAATGTTACTCTTTCATTGTTTATGGCTATTAATGTAGGTGTATTGCATCCTTATATTGTGGTAGTAGAAGTTTGGTGGTGGGCAATTCCTTCTGTTCTCTTTAGTATAAAGGCGGAAAGACAACAAGGAAGTGTTAACAGGTCATGATTATAAATAAAAAATAGTTTCTAGCTCAAAATATTCATATTCTTTCTCAAAGATTTCCACTGAGGTCAGAGTAAATTGTCCCAAGACAGAAATTCTTAGATTCATTAAACATATGTAAACATCTGCTCTTATGTGACAATAAAGATTTCTAATCTTTGTCTCAGCAAAGGTCAGAGTTAACTCCCATAACACTCTTTATCTTTGGGAGGTAGAATGTGCCACTAATCCCACCCGATCTCAATTCTATAATGGAATGAAATTAACAATATAATAAATGAAACACCTCAGAGCCCTTCTTTAACTCTAAAGTATTACAGTGTTTCTAATTAAGAATATTTTTCATTATGAGTTAAAGTATCTCCTCAAAATTAATATTTTGAAGTCCTAATCTGCAGTACTTCATAGTATTACCTTATTTGGAACAGGGTTTTTACACCTGTTTACACTTGATTTTTTACGGAGAAAATCAAGTTACAATGAGGTTATTATGGTGGGTCTGAACCCAGTATGATTGGTGTTGTCCTTATGAAAAGGAGGAATGTAGGTACAGGGACATACACAGTGGGAAAACCTTGTGAAGAGACATAGAGAGAAGAGGTCTACATATAAACCAAGTAGAAAGACCTGGAAACACAGCCTTTCCTCACAGCCCTCAGACAGAACTAGCCTTACTGGTGTCTTGATTTTGGAGTTCTAGGGAGACAATATATATATATATATATATATATATATATATTTTTTTTTTTTTTTTTAAGCCATTCAGTCTGTGGTGCTTTGCTAGGGCAGAACTAGCAAGCTAATACAATATGCCTGTCAGTTTTGAAAAACGTCCCAGACTGAATAAATATCAGTGTCAATCCAAACCCAGTAATATTTTCCCTTTTTCATTTTCAGTAATGTCACTAGGTCTTACATCTGTCTAATAGGAATATGGAGTGAAAAGTTCTAAATGACTTTTTCATGCATCTAGTTATATGTCCCACATTATCCATCCCAGAACTGTGATTAGATATAAAACCATAGATCCATGTTTCTTTTTTTTTAATTTTATTTTATTTTTAAACTGTACATAATTGTATTAGTTTTGCAAATATCAAAATGAATCCGCCACAGGTATACATGTGTTCCCCATCCTGAACCCTCCTCCCTCCTCCCTCCCCATTCCATCCCTCTGGGTCGTCCCAGTGCACCAGCCCCAAGCATCCAGTATCGTGCATCGAACCTGGACTGGCAACTCGTTTCATACATGATATTTTACAAGTTTCAATGCCATTCTCCCAAATCTTCCCACCCCCTCCCTCTCTCACAGAGTCCATAAGACTGTTCTATACATGTTTCTTTTCATATGGCAAAGGCAAAGTACCACTCACTCTTTTATTCCACACACACTTAGAAGCATCCCCAAGAAAGGAATAAAAAGAGTCCACAAAAAGCGGTTAGAATGCACATTATGCCTTGAATAGTGGAAGTAACAGGAACATAGACAATCTTTTCTTTAGTAGGACTGTCTGATTCTTCTCTGTGTATATCATATGAAACTTTAAAATGTTACTATGGTGTTGTTATTTAAAATATTTTCATCTAAAATTATATTGAATCCTTATAAACCATCATTCACAGAGTAGGAGATAACAGTTATCATTGTTCTAGCCTTATCTCAGAAAGTGTTGCTTGTTAAGCACAAAACCAAACTTTTAAACTAAATCCAAGTAATAGTCTTCTGTAAAAAAAAAAAAAAAAAAGAAGATTGAACTCAGGCATACCAGTAATATCATGAGTGTGTGAGTTTGAGTGTACTCTAAGAAGAGGGTAGTGTTCAAGGGATTTCTGAAGAGAATAAAAGAATGAGATTAGGGGATGGGAAGAAGCCCTGTAGAGGTAAAACCATGTCCTTAGCATCTGATAGCTCTAGAGTTTAAATTTTGACCATGTGGAATATATCCTGAGTGAAGGAGGGGTGCTGAGCTCTTATAGCCCAGCACTGGCCAGAATTACCCTTAACGGTCATGCAATAAAGGAACTTTCTGTTTGTATGCAAAGTGGCTTTTTCACAATGAGGCATCCTTGTAAATTCCCTCACAGGTGGGGGCCATTAGAAACTGAACTGGGGTGGAAGTGAGGAGAAGCAAGAGACTCCCAGCAATGGAACAACAACAACAAAAAAAGTGATTTGAGGGGATCTGGGTGTAATGACAGCTATAGTGACTACACTGTCCTGACCACTACAGTGGGTTATATTTTTGTGATTATCTATTTCCTGTTGAGATAAATAGTGACTATTAGGGGCCCATGCGGGCTTCCCAGGTAGCACTACTGGTAAAAACTCTCCTGTCAATGCAGGATGTGTAAGAGATGTCGATTTGATCCCTGGGTGGGGAAGATCCCCTGGAGGAGGCTGTGGCAAAGGACTCCATTATTCTTGTGGGGAGAATCCCATGGACAGAGAAGCCTGGAGGGCTACAGTCCATGGAGTCTCAAAGTATGTTGGACATGACTGAAGTGACTTAGCATGCACGCATGCACAGGGACCCATACATGTCGGTCTTTGAGACTTCTGTTCAGAAATTCAATAGGCAATGGATTCCTACTTGTTTCACCTAACAATTCTTTTCATTTTGGGGTTGTTTTTCATTTTGTTTTCATTAATTGTCATGCTTGAGAGTGAGCGTTAGTCTCTCAGTCATGTCTGACTCTGTGACTCCATGGACTGTAGCCCACCAGGGTCCTCTGTCCATGGGATTTCTTATGCAATAATACTGGAGTGGGCAGTCATTCCTTCCTCCAGGGAATCTTCCTGACCTGGGGATAGAACCCATGTCTCCACTATTGGATGCAGATTCATTACCATATCTGAGCCACCAGGATATATTTGCTGTTTTAAAGACAATTATCAAACAAAATTATTGTGTATTTACAACTCTGATTAAGAAATAGACCATTGTCAGTAGCTTAGGCACTGCATTTTTCTCTGCTCCATCTCAGAGAACCTGTTACCTGACTTTCTTGCTCATTAGTCTAGCATTTTCTTTAGTGCTTTCATTTTTGTTTGTAGTCTAAAGTGATACATTGTTTCATTTGACTTTTCCCCCCTTTTTTAATGATTTCACTTTGCCTAGTTAAGATGGTATCAGTCAGAGAATTTTAACCATCAGTCAGAGAATAGTAATCACTTTAAGGTTAATATTTTCCTCTTGGTAATTGGTGAGGATTCAGTCAATTCAGTTCAGTTCAGTCGTTCAGTTGTGTCTGACTCTTTGCAACCCCATGAATCACAGCACACCAGGCCTCCCTGTCCATCACCAACTCCCGGAGTTCACTCAAACTCACGTCCATCGAGTCATTGATGCCATCCAGCCATCTCATCCTCTGTTGTCCCCTTCTCCTCCTGCCCCCAATCCCTCCCAGCATCAGTGTCTTTTCCAATGAGTCAACTCTTTGCATGAATTGGCCAAAGTATTGGACTTTCAGCTTTAGCATCATTCCTTCCAAAGAAATCCCAGGGCTGATTTCCTCCAGGATGGAATGGAATGGTTGGATCTCCTTGCAGTCCAAGGGACTCTCAAGAGACTTCTACAACACCACAGTTCAAAAACATCAATACTTCTGTGCTCAGCTTTCTTCACAGTCCAACTCTCACATCCATGCATGACCACTGGAAAAACCATACCCTTGACTAGATGGACCTTTGTTAGCAAAGGAATGTCTCTGCTTTTCAATATGCTATCTAGGTTGGTCATAACTTTTCTTCCAAGGAGTAAGCGTTTTTTAATATCATGGCTGCAGTCACCATCTGCAGTGATTTTGGAGCCCAGAAAAATAGTCTGACACTGTTTCCACTGTTTCCCCATCTATTTCCCACGAAGTTATGGGACCAGATGCCATGATCTTCGTTTTCTGAATGTTGAGCTTTAAGCCAACTTTCTCACTCTCCACTTTCACTTTCATCAAGTGGCTTTTTAGTTCCTCTTCACTTTCTGCCATAAGGGTGGTGTCATCTGCATATCTGAGGTCATTGATGTTTCTCCCGGCAATCTTGATTCCAGCTTGTCCTTCTTCCAGCCCAGCGTTTCTCATGATGTACTCTGCATGTAAGTTAAATAAGCAGGGTGACAATATACAGCCTTGACGTACTCCTTTTCCTATTTGGAGCCAGTCTGTTGTTCCATGTCCAGTTCTAATTGTTGTTTCCTGACCCGCATATAGGTTTCTCAAGAGGAAGGTCAGGTGGTCTGGTATTCCCATCTCTTTCAGAATTTTCCACAGTTTATTGTGATCCACACAGTCAAAGGCTTTGGCATAGTCAATAAAGCAGAAATAGATGTTTTTCTGGACCTCTCTTGCTTTTTCCATGATCCAGCGGATGTTGGCAATTTGATCCCTGGTTCCTCTGCCTTTTCTAAAACCAGCTTGAACATCAGGAAGTTCATGGTTCACATAGTGCTGAAGCCTGGCTTGGAGAATTTTGAGCATTACTTTACTAGCATGTGTGATGCATGCAATTGTGTGGTAGTTTGAGCATTCTTTGGCATTGCCTTTCTTTCGGATTGGAATGAAAACCGACCTTTTTCAGTCCTGTGGCCACTGCTGAGTTTTCCAAATTTGCGGGCATATTGAGTGCAGCACTTTCACGGCATCATCTTTCAGGATCTGAAATAGCTCAACTGGAATTCCATCACCTCCGCTAGCTTTGTTCGTAGTGATGCTTAATTATAAGTAATTTGTGGGGGGCTACTTGGAAACTATGTAAATATCATGTATCTCATCCATATAGTAGGGGTGTATGTCCCATCACTTTTTTTGGCCTCAACTTTAAAAAAATTTTTTATTGAGGTATAATTGACATTCAACAACCTCTTTCTTAATTTATCATTTTTAATTATACACTATGTATTCTCCCAATACTTGCTTCTTTGTCGAGCATTATATTTTGTAGATCCATTTGTGTTGACAGCTGCCAATCTATTTGATTCTATGGTTGATGTGTATTTGGGTTATTTCTGCCTTTTGCCATTACTAAAAGTATCCCTGTTCTGAATATCCTTGTGCCCTTCTTTTGGAACACCTGTGCAAAATATTGTCTAGGAAATGTGTAGACATCCATGATGGTTTCATCAATTCACATGGCTGCAAATACGTTACACAGCCAGACTTAGTTCTATCAGCCATTCTGTTGGATTTAAGTCTACATTTTCCTGATAATAATTAGGTGGAGCATATATTTTTATGTTCATTGGCCCTTTAGATTTCCACTTCCTTGCAAGGCCTGTTCCAGAATTGTTGACAATTTCTGTTAGGTTTTTTTCTAGGAGTTTTTCATATATTTACACATGGTCAGTTTTATATGCTGCAAAGATATTCTCCCAGTTGTAAACTTGTTTGTTTAACCTCTTTATGGCATATTTTTTGTTGTTGTTACTTTAAATTGAAAGTTCTTTTTTAGTAATGTAACTGGCTTTATCTTTTCTTCAACGATTCCTTTTTGGGTAATTCTAGAAAACCATTTTTTTTCCCCTGAGCTCATAAAAGTAGTCTGTATATCATTTTTAAAGGATATTATGGTGTTGTTTTTCACATTTGAATCTTCAGTTGACCTATAAATACTTTTTAAAATGATTCCTTATTTCTTCAAATAGTTTAAGAAAAACTGATGGTTTGCAAACTTAAACTATATAATATACCAAGATCTCAATTACAGTAAATCTCACAAAATGGAGCTGTATTTAAAATACTATATCCTTTCAAAACAGATACCTCTGTTATCTCTACTGCAATCCAGTTTCCCTATTTACCCTAAAATAACAGAAAATGCCAATATTTGCCTTACTTTGTATATCTAGTAAGTTAGGCAGTTAGTTAATTATACTCTCCTCTCTATCCAAAGAGCACTTATGGAGACTTTTCTTTAGTTGCATTTTAACCAAAAGAGCAAGTTGAGGTTCCTGTAAGGTGAAGGAGACTTAGAAGTGAGGAAAGTTATTAAGGGAAATGCATAATCTAATATATTTTCATAGAAATGAATGACTTTCAGAAACCATTTTGACTTTTCTTTTATAAACATGCACACACACACACACACACACACACAATCAAAACACAGGATAGTTCATTTTATGTTTTATAAGTTTCCAAAAGTCCAATGAATATGGGTAAAGTAATGAGAAGGAACATCTTCCCTCTATTCTAAACTTCTTTAACAATTGGTATCATACGCATTGACAGACTGCACTACTGTTTACTTTTTAGGAAATGGGAAGAATTGCTATAATAAGTAGTTTCTACGTGATATTAGTGGATCCAAAACTATTAATCAGTAACATAAATGAGAAGTAAAATCACTGAATTCAATTTTAGAGACTTGAAAGAAAGTGTTTGCTCAGTCATGTCTGACTCTTTGTGATCCTATGGACTATGTAAGCCACCAGGCTCCTCTGGCCATGGGATTTTCCAGGCAACAATACTGGAGTGGGTTGTCATTTAAACAGTGACAAATTTTTGTCCCTCAAAAACATTAAATGGATAATAATTACTGCATTAAATAAGTGAGTTGAAGCTAACGCTCCATTCTTTGGCCATGTAATGTGAAGAGTCAACTCATTGGAAAAGACCCTGATGTTGGGAAAGATTGAAGGCAAAGGGAGAAGAGGACAGCAGGGGATGAAATGGTTAGATAGCATCACTGACTCAATGAACATGAATTTGAGCAAACTCTGGGAGATGGTGGAGGACAGGGAAAGCTGGCATCCTACAGTTCATGGTGTTGCAAAGAGTCAGACACGATTTGGTCACTAAACAACAACAAATGAATGAGTGAAATAATGGATACTAAAGACCTATATAAAAGTGGGTCAACCATTTAATGAACTAAAAATAGGTGTACAAGAAAGATGGTTTACCTGCTACATATGTTACTACTACTACTAAATATTCAAATGATAGAACTTTCCTTTTCAAAGCTCTTGTTATGGCATTTTTATCAGTACAGGCTTCATTTTTTAAAGTAATTTATAGTGAGCATGGGTATTTTGAAATAGAAATTTTATTTGATCCTAGAGATGAGAAATAAGATATTTCATAGAAAGATGGAAAAGAGAACATCTTAACCCAGTGTCACTTTGTTTCTTTTTGTTTCTTTAGATCCCAGAGTATTGAAATGCTTATCATTATTATTATTTCTTGTTTCATCTACTGTATGCTTATCAAAGTAAGTTTTTCTGTCACAGCTGGAACAATCAAGATTTCTTTTGTTGTTTATAATAAATAAATACTCAATTGTGAGAATGTCCTCAGGGAAAGTTCATTAAAAAAGAAATGAAAATGCTGAGAAATAAATGGTTATTGTGATTGCACTTGTTTTGATATAATATGCAAAAATGTAATTTGGTTCTGTAATGTCTGGAATGCAAAGAAAAAATTTAAGATGGAGAAATGGAAAAGATGTTGCATTTATTATGTTATTTCAATTATCATTTGTTTCTGAGGGTAGGAGAGTTTAGATTCAAACAGTATTTTAGAATAAAATGTGAATGTAGATAACAGAAAAAATGGGCAAAATACACAAATGGTAATATTAAGTGATAAATAGATAAAATGTGGTATATCTCTAACATTTCTTGACAGATGCTATTTTAGATTTAATGCCTAGATGCTTGAATTTTTTCTTTGTTTTGTTTAAAGACTCTACCTGGCAGCCTTATTCTGCAGTTTCTCAGATTATTTTGCCTTATCCTTGCTTTGGCTCAATGACAGGTAACAATTAACCAGTCATGGAACATTGTAATAGAGATACGAATGGCTTGAAGTAAGTGCCTGATATCAGAAAACAATTTTCTAGGTAAAACAATCCCTTTCAGGGATTCAGGATAAGGGAATGAAAATTAACTTTGTTCTTCTTCAGATTTAATGCTCCTTACTTGTCCTCATTCCTCAAGTTATTATTTTTTTATGTATCCAATGAGGATTTGCATGGTAGTTTTATTTTTCTCAAATTGTTAGGGAATATAGAATTAAACAAAACAATTAAGACAAATAGATGGTGTGGGGCAACATGATAGAGAGTAGAGGAAGAGGAAAGAGAAGGTAGAGGGAAGGCATGGTGGATTATTGCATTCAGAGGCAATAGAGGCCACTAAAGGACAAGTAGGCTAGATGAGGAATTGGCATTAAATCACTTATTGTTATTCTTGTCCTAAGCTAAGTTTCCTTCGCTATTGGCATTTAACTTTCTTCAGTTCAGTTCAGTTCAGTCGCTCAGTCATCTCCGACTCTATGTTACCCAATGAAGTGCAGCACTCCAGGGCTCCCTGTCCATCACCAACTCCCAGAGTTTGCCCAAACTCGTGTCCATCAAGTTGGTGATGCCATCCAGCAATCTCATCCTCTGTCATCCCCTTCTCGTCCTGATCCCAATCCCTCCCAGCATCAGAGGTTTTTCCAATGAGTCAACTCTTTGCATGAGGTGGCCAAAGTATTGTAGTTTCAGCCTCAGCATCAGTCCTTCCAATGAACACCAGGACTGATCTCCTTTAGGATGAACTGGTTGGATCTCCTTGCAGTCCAAGGGACTCTCAAGAGCCTTCTCCAACAACACAAACATCAAAACATGCTTTTGAACAAAAGCATCAATTCTTCGGCACTCAGCTTTCTTCACAGTCAAACTTTCACATCCATACATGAGCACTGGAAAAACCATAGCCTTAACTAAACGACCTTTGTTGGCAAAGTAATGTCTCTGCTTTTGAATATGCTATCTAGGTTGGTCATAACTTTCCTTCCAAGGAGTAAGTGTCTTTTAATTTCATGGTTGCAATCACCATCCGCAGTGATTTTGGACTCCCTCCCCAAAATAAAGTCTGACACTTTTTCCACTGTTTCTCCATCTATTTCCCATGAAGTGCTGGGACCAGATGCCATGATCTTCATTTTCTGAATGTTGAGCTTTAAGCCAACTTTTTCATTCTCCTCTTTGACTTTCATCAAGAAGCTTTTTAGTTCCTCTTCATGTTCTGCCATAAGGGTGGTGTCATCTGCATATCTGAGATTATTGATATTTCTCCCAGCAACCTTGATCCCAGCTTTTGCTTCTTCCAGCCCAGCATTTCTCATGATGTACTCTGCATGTAAGTTAAATGAGCAGGGTGACAGGACACAGCCCTGATGTACTCCTTTTCCTATTTGGAACCAGTCTGTTGTTCCATGTCCGGTTCTAACTGTTGTTTCCTGACCTGCATATAGGTTTCTCAAGAGGAAGGTCAGGTGGTCTGGTATTCCCATTTCTTTTAGAATTTTCCACAGTTTATTGTGATCCACACAGTCAAAGGCTTTGGCATAGTCAATAAAGCAGAAATAGATGCTTTTCTGGAACTCTGCTTGCTTTTATGATGATCCAGCAGATGTTGGCAATTTGATCTTTGGTTCCTCTGCCTTTTATAAAACCAGCTTGAACATCAGGAAGTTCACGGTTCTCATATTGCTGAAGCCTGGCTTGGAGAATTTTGAGCATTACTTTACTAGCGTGTGAGGTGGGTGCAATTGTGCTGTAGTTTGACCATTCTTTGGTATTGCCTTTCTTTGGGATTGGAATGAAAACTGATCTTTCCCAGTCCTGTGGCCACTGCTGAGTTTTCCAAATTAGCTGACATACTGAGTGCAGCACTTTCAGAGCATCATCCTTCAGGATTTGAAATAGCTCAACTGGAATTCCATAACCTCCACTAGCTTTGTTCATAGCGATGCTTTCTAAGGCCCACTTGACTTCATATTGCAGGATATCTGGCTCTAGGTGAGTGATTACACCATCATGATTTTATGAGTCATGAAGCTCTTTTTTCATACAGTTCTTCTGTGTATTCTTGCCACCTCTTCTTAATGTCTTCTGCCTGTGTTAGGTCCCTACAATTTCTGTCCTTTTTTTAGCCCATATTTGCATGAAATGTTCCCTAGGTATCTCTAATTTTCTTGAAGAGGTCTCTAGTCTTTCCCATTCTGTTGTTTTCCTATATTTCTTTGCATTGATTGCTGAGGAATGCTTTCTTATCTCTCTTTGCTATTCTTTGGAACACTGCATTCAGATGCTTATATCTTTCCTTTTCTCCTTAGCTTTTCACTTCTCTTCTTTTCACAGTTATTTGTAAGGCCTCCTCAAACAGCCATTTTGCTTTTTTGCATTTCTTTCCCATGGGGATGGTATTGATCCCTGTCTCCTGTACTATGTTACCAACCTCTGTTCATAGTTCATCAGGCACTCTGTCTATCAGATTTAGTCCCTTAAATCTATTTCTCACTTCCATATATAACCATAAGGGATTTGATTTATGTCATACCTGAAGGAAAGTTATGTCCAACCTAGATAGCATATTCAAAAGCAGAGACATTACTTTGCCAACAAAGGTCCATCTAGTCAAGGCTATGGTTTTTCCAGTAGTCATGTATGGATGTGAGACTTGGACTGTGAAGAAGGCTGAGCACCGAAGAATTGATACTTTTGAACTGTGGTGTTGGAGAAGACTCTTGAGTGTCCCTTAGACTGCGAGGAGTTCCAACCAGTCCATTCTAAAATGGATCAGTCCTGGGTGTTCTTTGGAAGGAATGATGCTAAAGTTGAAACTCCAATACTCTGGCCACCTCATGTGAAGAGTTTACTCATTGGAAAAGACTGATGCTGGGAGGGAATGGGGGCAGGAGGAGAAGGAGATGACGGAGGATGAAATGTCTGGATGGCATCACCAACTCGATGGACATGAGTTTGAGTGAACTCCGGGAGGTGTGATGGACAGGGCGGCCTGGCGTGCTGTGATTCATGGGATCGCAAAGAGTCAGACATGACTGAGCAACTGAACTGAACTGAACTGAATATATATAATATAATATAATATAATATAACATAATATATATTATATGTATATAATACACATTGTTCTGGAAAGTGAAAGTTGTTCCGTTGTGTCCAATTCTTTGTGACCCCATGGACTATACAGTCCATGGAATTCTCCAGGCCAGAATACTGGAGTGGGTAGCTGTCCCATTCTCTGGGGGATCTTCCCAACCCAGGAAGTGAACCCAGGTCTCCCACATTGCAGATGGATTCTTTACCCGCTCAGCCACAAGGGACACTCCAGAATATGGGAATGGTAACCTATCCCTTCTCCAGGGGATCTTCCTGACCCAGGAACTGAGCCAGGGTCTCCTGTATTGCAGGCAGATTCTTCACCAACTGAGTTTTCAGGGAAGCCCATTCTGGAAATATTACAGGCAAAAAAAAGAAGAAAAAAAAAAGTTAGGATAAGTTTAGGAACTGATTTGAACCTTCCAAAGGAAGGATATGAGTAGAACACTCATATGTCATAGAAGAGAAATGTACTGGAAAATTGTCAGCATGAAATTTGAAAATTTTTGATGGAGATCAACTGCAAATATTAAGCAATGGATGGATGTCTTTGTGTGTAACATAATCTCAGTGAAAATAAAAATGCATGATAAAATCAGGTATATCATTGATGCTCAATAAATGAATAATCAAATCAAATGAGTCAATGAATGAATGAAAAGCAAGTAAATGAAAATAGTGCTTTAAAGGAAAATTAGCTTGGTGACAGTATGGGAGTACAGAAATGGCCTAGAGTAAAGGAAAAGGCCATTTCAGGAACAAATGAAAGTATGGTGATAGGGGAAAAAGTAGAAGAAGCTGAAAAGGAATAGAGGACAAATGATATTCTCCATGGAATGGTATTGATAAAAATAAACTCATTAGTTGCTCAGTCATTTCCGATTCTTTGTGACCCCATGGACTGTAGTCTTCCAGATTCTCTTGTCCATGGGATTCTCCAGGCAAGAATACTGGAGTGAGTTGCCATTTCCTTCTCAGGGGATTTTCCTGACCCAGGGATCAAACCCAGCTCTCAAGCACTGCAGGCAGATTCTTTACCACCTGAGCCACTAGGGGAACCCTAATGTAATACTTGACTATTTTGGAGAAAGAACTGATTTAAAGGAATTGTAAGTTTGGTACCGGAGACTACATTTTCTGACAGTAAAAATGTGTAGGTCATAGTTCAACACAACACTGGACCTTTGTACAAACTCTAACATGGAATATCATCCTAAGCACAAATATAGAGGTGGATAGAGACCATGCAAATAGGTGATATCTTATTGAAAAGAAAATAGAGAAAATGGAATTGAGACATAGGAATATACTTACATCTCATTAAACATACACTGATATGATCTAATCTAAAATGTGGAAACCCTCTGTTGATTGAACAAAATGAGCTGGCATGGATTTGTTTTTCCTGTGTTTGAGCGTTGAGGTGTCTGAAAATGAAGCAATTTTAAAATTGATACTGATCATTAATAGACGATTCTACTATTTGCATTTAAATATATTCAGGGTAGCTAAGTTGGTTACTAATTTTACCTTGAAGAGAGACTCCTGATAGCACTGTAAATATTCCCTTTGGGATTCCTTGTTGAAGTTTAACTGTTTTCATTTAGCCGTCTGTATTCCATGTTCTTGGTATGATTTCTTCTCACATTTCTAAAGCAAATGAATCAACTGCATTTTTGTAAACAAACAACTAGGAGAAGTTTATTTTATTTTATTTTTTGAAAAAAAAATTTTAAATAGTCCAAATAATGAGAGTTATTTTCCTTTGATTTTTGAATCATTTCCTATACAAAATTCTTCAAACTTAAATCTACAGTGCAAACCTGTATTGGTAGTCAAATTAACTATTTAGATTTATAAACTAAAGGAAATTATGACAGTATCTTTTTATAATCTCAGGTAGTGAATTGGTGGCAATAGGATAGGGTGTAGGATAAAATTCTAAGAGCTTAACATTATTTTAAAAATTAGAAATACAAAAGAAAACAAAACAAGGAAGAGGTAATATTTAAAGCCGAGTAATCATAAAATTTAAGGATTAACAATAATATTGGCAAATATTTTAGAAGCCTCAGTTTCTGTACTAATTCTTCTTCCAAAGCTTATCTTCCTCATATGTTACTACTGAATAAAATGGTTTAGGTGGTACTCCACTTTTGCCATTAATCAAGCATGCCAATTAAACAGAACCATGTATTATTAGGAGAGCTACATAGAAAAAAAAAAAAAGCCTGGAGGTTTAGGCTTGTTTGTTTCCTTTTTTTTTTTTTTCCCATGTCAAATTTAGCTGTCTGGACTAAATATATTTAAGTTGGGGCTTATTATTATAGGTCAGAAAGTCACCATGAACTAATTATTTTCAGTTCATTTACGTGATTAATGTTGAAAACTTGGAAAGTTTTGCATGCCTTGAGTTGGCTCCAATTAATCAATGTGAAAAAAAATTCAAGGTGCCCCCAGTCCTAGTGAAAGCAGTGAAGTGCTACTGGATTCCAACTAATTTATTAGTTATTCTGGTTGGAATAAGCACACTGACAATGTAGACTCCTCTCATCCCTTCTCACCTGACTCACAACAGAATGCTGAGGTGCTTCAAATGTGAATAATAGGTATTTTTAGTTGATTTTTCTCAGATGTGTAACCCAGGCTTTACAATAAGCAGAATTGATAAAATGTCTCCAGAGCCAGGAAGACAGATTTTTCAACCACAGGATCCAAAGACATTGACTTCATTACTGTTACTGAAGTCTGGCTTGGGCCAAGACTTTAGTAAGGTCAGGATCCTTACTTTCTGACAGCTGTTTGGTGGTTTATTTAAGACTTCCATGGGCAGTCTCAGCACAGTTCCTTCTGGACAAGTGTCAGAAGCTCCTCCAAATCTCTGTCATCCTTTGCCTTAATTGGCTCCATTAACAGGTGTTCTTAGGCCAAAAAATGAGAATTCCACTGATTCGTCACTTCCTGAGACCTAATGTCAAAGAGAGCATTTGGACCACACTGGGTGTGAAGCAGAAGCTTGGAAATAGGAAAAGATCTCACAGTCCATTTGGCTTTAGTTGGTAAACTGTAGTAACAGGACAGATTGATTTGAATTTGAACACTAATCTTGATCCTTGTGCCAGTGTAAGTTGAGATCTCAGCTCTTATAACTTCCTTGTGCTCTATCAGGAATGATACATTCATGTTATTACTACCTCTAATTTTTTATGCTCACATTATATCAAAGAATTTACTTTGCTTTTTGTAGGGGCGGCGGCCGGGAGGAGAAACCCCACGCCCGAGGCCAGGGGTGGTGGCCAGGAGGACCAAGCCCACGTCCAAGGAGCCTTGGCTGCGCCGGCACAGAAGGGCCTAGAGGAGCTATCCCACATTGAAGGTCAGGAAGGGCGGCGGTGAGGAGATACCCCTTGTCCAAGGTAAGGAGCAATGGCTGTGCTTTGCTGGAGCAGCCCTGAAGAGATATCCCACGTCCAAGGTAAGAGAAACCCAAGTAAGATGGTAGGTGTTGCAAGAGGGCATCAGAGGGCAGACACACTGAAACCATACTCACAGAAAACTAGTCAATCTAATCACACTAGGACCACAGCCTTGTCTAACTCAATGAAACTAAGCCATGCCCGTGAGGCAACCCAAGATGGGCAGGTCATGGTGGAGAGATCTGACAGAATGTGGTCCACTGGAGAAGGGAATGGCAAACTACTTCAGTATTCTTGCCTTGAGAACCCCATGAACAGTATGAAAAGGCAAATGATAGGATACTAAAAGAGAAACTCCCCAGGTCACTAGGTGCCCAATATGCTGCTGGAGATCAGTGGAGAAATAATTCCAGAAAGGGATTGAAGGGATGGAGCCAAAGCAAAAAGAATACCCAGCTATGGATGTGACTTGTGATAGAAACAAGGTCCGATGCTGTAAAGAGCAATATTGCATAGGAACCTGGAATATCAGGTCCATGAATCAAGGCAAATTGGAAGTGGCCAAACAAGAGATGGCAAGATTGAATGTCAACATTCTAGGAATCAGTGAACTGAAATGGACTGGAATGGGTGAATTTAATTCAGATGACCATTATATCTACTACTGCGGGCAGGAAAATGGAGTGGCCATAATGGTCAACAAAAGAGTCTGAAATGCAGTACTTGGATACAATCTCAAAAACGAAAGAATGATCTCTGTTTGTTTCCAAGGCAAACCATTCAATATCACAGTAATCCAAGTCTATGTCCCAACCAGTAACGCTGAAGAAGCTGAAGGTGAATGGTTCAATGAAGACCTACAAGACCTTTTAGAACTAACACCCAAAAGGATGTCCTTTTCATTATAGGGGACTGGAATGGAAAAAGTAGGAAGTCAAGAAACACCTGGAGTAACAGGCAAATTTGGCCTTGGAATACATAAGGAAGCAGGGCAAAGACTAATAGAGTTTTGCCAAGAAAATGCACTGGTCATAACAAACACCCTCTTCCAACAACACAAGAGAAGACTCTATACATGGACATCACCAGATGGTCAACACTGAAATCAGATTGATTATATGCTTTGCAGCCAAAGATGGAGAAGCCCTATACAGTCAGCAAAAACAAGACCAGGAGCTGACTGTGGCTCAGACCATGAACTCCTTATTGCCAAATTCAGACTTAAATTGAAGAAAGTAGGGAAAACCACTAGACCATTCAGGTATGACCTAAATCAAATCCCTTATGATTATACAGTGGAAGTGGGAAATAGATTTAAGGGCCTAGATCTGATAGAGTGCCTGATGAACTATGGACTGAGGTTCGTGACATTGTACAGGAGACAGGGATCAAGACCATCCCCATGGAAAAGAAATGCAAAAAAGCAAAATGGCTGTCTGGGGAGACCTTACAAATAGCTGTGAAAAGAAGAGAAGTGAAAAGCAAAGGAGAAAAGGAAAGATATAAACATCTGAATGCAGAGTTCCAAAGAATAGCCAGAAGAGATAAAAAAGCCTTCTTGAGTGATCAATGAAAAGAAATAGAGGAAAACAACAGAATGGGAAAGACTAGAGATCTCTTCAAGAAAATCAGAGATACCATAGGAACATTTCTTGCAAAGATGGGCTCGATAAAGGACAGAAATGGTATGGACCTAACAGAAGCAGAAGATATTAAGAAGAGATGGTAAGAATAACAGAAGAACTGTACAAAAAAGAGCTTCATGACCCAGATAATCACGATGGTGTGATCACTGACCTAGAGCCAGACATCCTGGAATGTGAAGTCAAGTGGGCCTTAGAAAGCATCACTATGAACAAAGCCAGTGGAGGTGATGGAATTCCAGCTGAGCTATTCCAAATCCTGAAAGATGATGCTGTGAAAGTGCTGCACTCAATATGCCAGCAAATTTGGAAAACTCAGCAGTGGCCACAGGACTGGAAAAGGTCAGTTTTCATTCCAATCCCAAAGAAAGGCAATGCCAAAGAATGCTCAAACTACCACACAATTGCACTCATCTCACAGGCTAGTAAAGTAATGCTCAAAATTCTCCAAGCCAGGCTTCAGCAATACATGAACCGTGAACTTCCTGATGTTCAAGCTGGTTTTAGAAAAGGCAGAGGCATTAGAGATCAAATTGCCAACATCCACTGGACCATGGAAAAAGCAAGAGAGTTCCAGAAAAGCATCTATTTCTGCTTTATTGACTATGCCAAAGCCTTTGACTGTGTGGATCACAATAAACTGTGGAAAATTCTGAAAGAGATGGGAATACCAGACCACCTGATCTGCCTCTTGAGAAATTTGTATACAGGTCAGGAAGAAACAGTTAGAACCGGACATGGAACAACAGACTGGTTCCTAATAGGAAAAGGAGTTCGTCAAGGCTGTATATCGTCACCCTGTTTATTTAACTTCTATGCCGAGTGCATCATGAGAAACACTGGACTGGAAGAAACACAAGCTGGAATCAAGATTGCCAGGAGAAATATCAATAACCTCAGATATGCAGATGACACCACCCTTATGGCAGAAAGTGAAGAGGAACTCAAAAGCCTCTTGATGAGAGTGAAAGTGGAGAATGAAAAAGTTCGCTTAAAGCTCAACATTCAGAAAACGAATATCATGGCATCTGGTCCCATAACTTCGTGGGAAATAGATGGGGAAACAGTGGAAACAGTGTCAGACTTTATTTTTCTGGACTCCAAAATCACTGCAGATGGTAACTGCAGCTGTGAAATTAAAAGACACTTACTCCTTGGAAGGAAAGTTATGACCAACCTAGATAGCATATTCAAAAGCAGAGACATTACTTTGCCAACAAAAGTTTGTCTAGTCAAGGCTATGGTTTTTCCTGTGGTCATGTATGGATGTGAGAGTTGGACTGTGAAGAAGGCTGAGTGCTGACGAATTGATGCTTTTGAACTTTGGTGTTGGAGAAGACTCTTGAGAGTCCCTTGGACTGCAAGGGAATCCAACCAGTCCATTCTGAAGGAGATATGCCCTGGGATTTCTTTGGAAAGAATGATGCTAAAGCTGAAACTCCAGTACTTTGGCTACCTCATGCGAAGAGTTGACTCATTGGAAAAGACTCTGATGCTGAGAGGGATTGGGGGCAAGAGGAGAAGGGGACGACAGAGGATGAGATGGCTGGATGGCATCACTGACTCGATGGACGTGAGTCTGAGTAAACTCTGGGAGTTGGTTATGGACAGGGATGCCTGGCGTGCTGTGATTCATGGGGTCGCAAAGAGTCGGACACGACTGAGCGACTGATCTGATCTGATCCTTACTCCATTTTAAAGTTGAATAAAACCAAAGGCCCGGGAAATGATAAGGTTTGCCAAAAATTTTACAGACTCAGAAAGTTGACTAGTGGTTGCCTGGGTCTAGAGGAGGGGTGATAATTACCTGTAAATGGAAATAAGGAATCATGGGGGAGTGATGAAAATATTCTAAAAGTGATTTATGGTGATGCCATTTGTATATGTATTAAAAGGT
The DNA here is from genome assembly GCF_019923935.1 of Bubalus bubalis. NCBI lineage: Eukaryota > Metazoa > Chordata > Mammalia > Artiodactyla > Bovidae > Bubalus > Bubalus bubalis. The sequence continues at coordinate 45,998,047 of NC_059178.1, forward strand.
TTTGGATTGTACCCTGGAATGGAGTAATTGTATGATTTAAAAAATATACCTCTGATAAAGATATTTAAGAAGGAAAATCATACCAAAAGTCACATCACTGTATTCTACCCTTGGTACTTGCACACTTACTGCAATGCAACAAGGTCTGGGAAAACAATGAAGAACTTTGGGCAATTTATGTACATTTTCTGGGTTGTAGTTTCTTCAACTATAAGTGAGGTCACTAAACTTGTCATGTGTCTCAAAGATCTTGAATTAATTCTAAGAGTATCTAATTCTAGCTGAGTAAGCTGTCCATGAATTGGCATGCAATAGTATACTATAAGTCAAAAATTGCATATCAAAAATGATGATTCTGGAAAAGGAAAGGCATGAAAGAGCTTATTATCACTTGATAGAGGGGCTATGGGAATTTAATTTCTTCCCTTATTATCTTTTTATTTTTAAAACATTCTAAAATAAATGTGTTTCAAAAAGGAAGTGACTTTTATTCAAAGAAAAACAGCTCAGTGAGAACATTTTATGAAGACAATTTCCTACAGAAAATAAAATGGAAAATGCTGGTGTGCTGAAGGCAGAATTGAGACAATGCTGTAGTTCTTGCTTCAAGTTAAAAATAACAGATCTACAAATTTATGCAACTATTTAACTTTATGTAGCATCAAATCTGAGCTTTGTTTGGTTACTTGGTTTTCTTGGTAATTTCATTGGTGAGTTGTAATTTATGAACACCCAGAGTGTGTCCCTAGGATACAGATAGAGTTCTAGAGTTTCTACAAAGCACACTGATCTGCAGTGACACAGCAACATGAGTAACAGGGCCATTATAACAACAGAATGAAAGACAAAATTATTTTTAAATCCAATCTAAGTTATCAACATTTTCTTTAAGAGAAGTCAATATGAAATTGAATAAAGGCATAGAGGGAATATAAAAAGGGTACAGTATTTTCTCAAGAAAAATGATATTTATTTCCAATAGCATGTATTTTCTATATCACTTTCAAATGAGAGTTAATTTAGAAAATTCAATTTGTATATTATGTATCCATTTCAAAATATGCCCATTGCCTAAGATGAGGCACATTCACATTCTGCATACTTGTGAAATGCTGTTGTTTTGATAAGAGTAGGTATGCAGGAAAAAGAACTTCTTACAGCAGGGAAGGAAGAAAAACTGAGCTTCAGTGGAGGCAGTGAGAATATAACAAATAAATCTATGTGATGCCAAATATTTGGAACAAAAATTAGCATCTTGGACACAGATGTATTTGTACTACACCTCTGAAATTTTGGCCATATGAACATAAATATCAGGATAGTGGACACTATTCACATATAATTCAGATTTTAGCTTAAATATTCTTTTGAGAACTGCTCTCTGACTTGGTATGCAACCAGATTGCAATTCATGTCTAAATATTTCTCTATGTGATATATGAAAAGTACCCATATTGTAAATGCAGTTACACATAGCTTAATTGTCACTTCTGCCATTTTGGTTAACTATAGGAGTTATTCATGCAATCATTAAGTCTAAAAATACTCCATGGTGGTTTTGTCCAATCTCCCACCAAAATAAAGGCTCTCAGTCCTAGATATGGATATTTAGATCCTCTTTACATACCTTCATGGAAGATGAACTCAACTCTGAGGAGGTTAGGCCCATTTTTAGCATTTTTTATGTTTTAGAAAATTGTTCCTATGTTCAAACCTGAAATATATTTTGTTAACAAGATAAGGTGTTATTATCAACAGCTAAGGATGAACAGAATTTTATTAACTTTTCTTTTTCCAAATTGGCATATCCTTTTATATTGGAATAGTTACTATTTCCCATGCTATATGTTTCTAGAATAATCTACCTTTTCTCATATACTATTTTTTTTTAATCATAGAATCCTTATGAAAGCAGTGCTTTGTGAAGGTGTGCTTGTGAGAGGGGAAGGGTAGAGGGAAAAGGCAGACTCTTACATGTCTTTAAGTGGATACTAAGAGAAGCATTATTTGTATAATGGAAATTTAATCTTATTTATATTGTATTACATTACTTGTATACTCAATTCTCTTCATGGGTCACAGTCTTGTCGTGGCAAATGGGCTTGCATAACTCAATGAAGCTATGAGCGATACCATACAAGGCCACAGAAGTTGAATCATAGTGAAGAGTTCTAACAAAATGGGGTCCACTAGAGGAGGAAATGGTAGCCACTCCAGTATTCTTGCATATAGAACCCCAAAGATAGTATGAAAAGGCAAAAAGATATAACACCATAACATGAGCCCCCATCAGAACTTGTCAAATATGCTACCAGGGAAGAATGGATATCAGTTACTAGTAATTCCAGTAAGAATGAAGCAACTGGGCCAATGCAGGAATGACACTCAACTGTGGATGTGTCTGGTGGTGAAAGTAAAAACTGATGCTATAATATGAAGAAAGGTATTGCATAAGAACATGGAATGTTAGGTCCATGAATCAAGGTAAATTGAATATGGTCGCACAGGATATGGCAAGAGTGAACATCAACATTTTAGGCATCAGTGAACTAAAATGGACGAGAATGGGAAAATTTAATTCAGATGATCATTATATCTATTACTATGGACAAGAATCCTTTAGAAGAAATGGAGTAGTTCTCATGTAGTTCTCATAGTCAACAAATAAGTCCAAAATGCAGTACTTGGATGCAATCTCAAAAATAACAGTATGATCTCAGTTCATTTCCAAGGCAAACCATTCAATATCATAGTAATCCAAGTCTAAACCCAGCCACTAATACAGAAGTTGAAGTTGACTAATTCTATGAAGACCTACAACACTTTCTGTAACTTACATCCAAAAAAAGATCTTTTTCGTCTTAGGGGATTGGAATGCAAAAATTCGAAGTCAAGAGATAGTTCTAATGAGGTGGATGAAAATGGAGCCTATTATACAGAGTGAAGTAAGCCAGAAAGAGAAACATCAATACAGTATACTAACGCATATATATGGAATTTAGAAAGATGATAATGATAACCCTGTATGTGAGACAGCAAAAGAGACAGAGATGTATAGAACAGTCTTTTGGACTCTGTGGGAGAAAGCAAGGGTGGGATGATTTGAGAGAATAGCATTGAAACATGTATATTATCATTTGTGGAACAGATCACCAATCCAGGTTTGATGCATGAGACAGGGTGCTCAGGTGCACTGGGATGACCCAGAGGGATGGGATGTGGAGGGAGGTGGGAGGGGGGTTCAGGATGGGGGACACATGTACACCCATGGCTGGTTCATGCCAATGTATGGCAAAACCACTACAATATTGTAAAGTAGTTAGCCTCCAATTGAAATTAATAAATTAAAAAAAAAAAGATATCCAGAATGATAGGCAAGTTATTTTTGGAGTACAAAATGAAGCAGGACAAAGGCTAACACAGTTTTGTCAAGAGAACATTCTGGTCATAGCAAACACCCTTTTCCAATAACACAAAAGACTGCTCTACACATGGACATCAACAGATAGTCAATACTGAAATCAGATTAATATGTTCTTTGCAGCTGAGGAAACACTCTATACTGTCATTGAAAACAAGACTACAGACCTGACCTGACTATGGCTCAGATTATGAACTCCTAATTGCAAAATTCAGGTTTAAATTGAAGAAAGTAGGGAAAACCACCAGACCATTCAGGTATGCATGTTAGTTGCTCAGTCATGTCTGACTCTTGAGAACCAGTGGGCTGTAGCCTACAGGCACCTCTGTCCATTGGAGTGGATAGCCATTCCCTTCTCCAGGGGATCGTCCCAATACAGGTATCAAACCAGGGTATCCTGCATTGCAGGTGAATTTTTAACCATCTGAGCCACTAAGAAAAGCCCTTGTGAGTATACAGTGGAGGTAACAAACAAATTAAAGGGATTAGATATGGTAGACAGAGTGCTTGAAGGACTATGGATGGAAGTTTGTAATATTGTACAAGAGGCAGTGACCCAAACCATCCCAAAGAGAAAGAAATGCAAGAAGGCAAAGTGATTGTCTAAGGAGACTTTTTAAATAGCTGGGGAAAGATGAGATGCAAAAGACAAGTGAGAAAAGGAAAGATATACACAACTGAGTGCAGATTTCTGAAAAATAACAAGGAGAGATATGACCGTGTTCCTAAATGGACAGTGTAAATAAATAGAGGAAAATAATAGCATGGGAATGACTAGAGACCTCTTCAAGAGAATGGATATGTCAAGGGAATATTTCATATAAGGATGGGCACAATAAAGGACAAAAACTGTAAGGATCTAACACAAGCAGAAGAGATTAAGAAGAAATGATAAGAATACACAGACAAACTATTCAGAAAGGTCTTAATGACCCAGATAACCACAATGGTGTGGTCACTCACATAGAGCCAGACTTCCTGGACTGTGAAGTTAAATGGGCTTAGGAAGCATTGCTACAAACAAACCTAGTGGAGGTGATGGAATTCCACCTGAGCTATTCCAAATCTGAAAAGATGATGCTGTTAAAGTGCAGCATTCAAAATGTCAGCAAATTTGGAAAACTCAGAAGTGGCCCCAGGACTGAAAAGGTCAATTTTCATTCCAATCCCAAAGATACGGAGAAGGCAATGGCATCCAACTCCAGTACTCTTGCCTGGAAAATCCCATGGGCAGAGGAGCCTGGTGGGCTGCAGTCCATGGGGTCTCTAAGAGTCAGACACGACTGAGCAACTTCACTTTCAATTTTCACTTTCATGCATTGGAGAAGGAAATGGCGACCCACTCCAGTGTTCTTGCCTGGAGAATCCCAGGGACGGGGAAGCCTGGTGGGCTGCCGTCTATGGGGTCGCACGGAGTCGGACGCGACTGAAGTGACGGGCAATGCCAAATAATGTTCCTACTACCATACACTTGCATTCATTGCACACACTAGCAAGCTTACGCTCAAAATGCTTCAAGCTAGGCTTCAGCTGTATATGAACCGAAAACTTCCAGATATATAAGCTGGATTTTGAAAGAGGCAGAGGAACCAGAGACCAAACTGGCAACATTCATTGGATCATGGGAAAAAACAAGGGAGTTCCAGAAAATACCTGCTTCATTGACTACTAAAGCCTTTGACTGCTTGGATCACAACAAACTGTGGAAAATTCATAGAGATAAGAATAGCAGACCACCTTTCCTATCTCCTGAGAAACCTGTGTGCTGGTCAAGAAGCAAGTCAAATTATAACTGGTCAAGTAATAATTGGACAATGAACAATGGACTGGTTCAAAATTGAGAAAGGAGTAAGACAAGGATGTATATTGTCATCTTGCTTATTTAACTTCTATTCAGAGTTGCTGCTGCTGCTGCTAAGTCGCTTCAGTCATGTCCGACTCTGTGCGACCCCATAGACGGCAGCCCATCAGGCTCCACCGTCCCTGGGATTCTCCAGGCAAGAACACTGGAGTGGGTTACCATTTCCTTCCCCAATGCATGAAAGTGAAAAGTCAAAGTGAAGTCACTCAGTCATGTCCGACTCTTCGCGACCCCATGGACTGCAGCCTACCAGGCTCCTCCATCCATGGGATTTTCCAGGCAAGAGTACTGGAGTGGGGTGCCGTTGCCTTCTCCGTCTATGCAGAGTACATCATTCAAAATGCCAGGCTAGATGACTCTCAAGTTGGAATCAAGATTTCCAGGAGAAATATCAACAACCTCAAATATTCAGATGATATCTAATGGGAGAAAGTGAAGAGGAACTAGTGTCTCTTGATGAGGGTGAATGTGGGGAGTGAAAATGCTGGCTTGAAACTCAATATTCAAAAATTTAAGACCATGGTATCCACCACTTCGTGGCAAATAGATTGGCGGGGGGTGGGGCAAGTAGAAGCAGTGAAAGATTTTATTTTCTTTCTCCAAAATCACTGTGGACAGTGTAGTCAAAGCCATGATATTAAAAACTACTTGGAAGAAAAGCTATTACAAAAGTATACAACATAATTAAAGTAAAAAAAAATAATAATAAAAAGAAAAAAAATAAAAAGCACAAACATCACTCTGCTGACAAAGGTTTATAGAGTCAAAACTATGGTTTTCCTGGTACTCACGTATGGATATGACAGCTGGACCATAAAGAAGGCTGAATGTCAATGAATTGATGCTTTCAAATTGTAGTGTTAGAGAAGACTCTTGCGAGTCCCTTGGTTTGCAAAGAGATCAAGCCAGTTAATCCAAACCAGTTAATCCTGAATATTCATTGAAAGGACTGATGCTGAAGCTCCAATATTTTGGCTTCCTGAGGCAGACTCCACTCTTTGGAAAAGATCCTTATGTTGAGAAAGACTGAAAGCAAAAGGAAAAGGGGGTGGCAGAGGATGAGATGTTTTGATAGCATCATGGACTCAATGGGCATGAACTGAGCAAACTGCAAGAGATAGTTCAGGACAGTGGAGCCTGGCATGCTACAGATCCTAGGATCACAAATAGTCAGACATGACTTAGTGACTGAACAACAATGACAACAAATATACCCAAGCTTTTGTTCAGTCAGTAATGAGTTGCTTATAAGAACCTCTACACAAGTCCACATGTATGCTATTAATATTTTGATAGACACAGCATAAGGCAACTGAGGATTCAAGAGTACCAGGAACATACTTGGGTTTATAGTAAGAACTTTACCCATATTACTTGTTTATATCATGTCATGAAGCATTATGTTTACATTTAGATGACATATGTAATAATAGGAAGCAGAAAATGTCTTATTGAAATGAGATGATGGGGCTGAGGGGAGACAGTGATCTGGGACTTGAAGAAAAATGAAACACACACAGAAGGTGAAGGCATGTGGACATGGTTACAACACACAAACAGCACTGTGTATGCGAAGTCATAGATGTAGGAAACTTTATAGGAGCAGGTATAAGGTGATTTTAGAGCAAAGATAGTATTGAGAGATATATTTGGGAATGAAGTTAGAATGGTATGCTGAAACTAGACCGTGGTGGTGATGGTGCAGAGCAGAGTGGGTCATTAATGCCAGTCATAATAATCTGACCTTGTTTTGTGGATGTTTAATGTCATTGAATGCTTTTGATCAGAGGTATGATATGATCACAGTCAAATTCAAATAATTTTCCTCTAATACCCTTGAGATACATGGTCCCTTTAGGGCACTGATGCTTGGAAGTTCTCAGGGCTCACCCTGAAGTCCTTCTCAGTCCTCCTTTGTTTTCTTTATTGCTAAGCAGTCTCACCCAGTTTTAGGTTTTTCTCACCAGACACCTGGTAGTGATGTTTCTCACAGTTTTATGTTTTCTAAACTCCAGATCTATTTGACCACTCTCTAATCAGAATCCACTCTAGCTTTCAAGCTAATCTAAAATGAATAAGTCCAAATAAATTTATACATACATATATAAAATTTGGCTCTTTTCCAGATAGGCTCATTTTCTTCTGTCCATCATCTACCCATCATCTCTGTCAACCCAAATTTATAATCCAGAAACCAACAGTATTTCTAGATACCTCCCCCCTCACCAGTAATATATAATTCATCACCAAGTCAGTTTCTGGATATAGTTGTCTTAGTAATCCCCACTTTTTCTGTCACTGTGACCTACAAAATCTTCTTCCGCTAGGCTTTGGATGGCTTCTAACCTTGTGCTCTCAGAATTTCATTGCTCTCCATGCAGCCTCAAATTCTCAGTGCTACAGAAAACAGAGAAAGAGATTACAATCAATGGAAGTAATTTATAGAAATGAGGGATCAAAAGATCCCTTATTTGTTTTAAAAAACAATGGATTTTTTTCAATCTGAATATCTAATTGAGTAATCAGAATGTGTATGGCCTGATGATTCAGCTACTGAGGCAGGAGCTGTGCAATGTCAATATTTTTCAAGCAGGATTCTAATTCATCTTTTAGAGGAATAATAGATTATGGAGATGTAATTTTTCTTCTTTCTTTTCTGCTGTGTCAAAAGCCATTTAGTATATTGTGGGAAAGTTTCTTAAAAATCTCACTAGCCGTGATTAATACCTTTAAATCTGATTTTATCAGTAGACATGTCTTCAAATAGCATGGCAAAAGAGTATGCTAAGTCTCTCCCATTGAAAATATTGTCTGTAGTTCCCAAAACTACATCTGCCACAAGCTTATCCTTAAGTTGATCAAGTGACCTAATTTTACTTTCTAATAGGATGAAAGTTTTATGATCAATCAGTGAGTAGGTGTTTGCCCAACCCTATGGAATTGGCTTTTCTCTCTCTTATACTACAACAGTATAAGTCCACTCATAATTAATTGGAATTTCACAATGAAATTAAAATTTAAAGAGGTTCAAAACATCTTATACTGTCACTCTATAAAGGTATGTTATTCAATATTTTTCCGTGAATGTAAATAAAATGAATTCATGATTATCTGTGTTCAGAATGGGAAAATTAGTTAACATTTGAAGGAAACTTCCACATCTTATATGATATAACCTGGTTTATTGTCAAACTAAATGTCTATCTTGTTGAAATGAGCTCTCTGAATAGGTATCTCAGGAGCCCTTTGAATTGCCGAAACAGAATCTCATAAACATTCATTAATATAATACTTTGGGAAATATTTTCCCTTTTCCAAAACATTATAATTTCTGAAAAAAAACATTTTCCCATATCATAAAGATAAATCCAAATACTGTAAGCAATTAAAAAGAGAAGAAAAACAAAGGTTTTTAAATGTTATCTCTGTATAACAACTGGTGGAGAAGGGGTGGAGGAACTCTGAGGGATTTGCAGCATTTTTAGTTTCTTCAGGACCAAGCTGAGCAAGTCAGCAATTGTTTTCCCCTTTAATATTTGCATTCTTCCTTCACTTTTCTGATCAGGACTAAATCCAGGTCTGTCCATTCTTATACATTAGACATGTTGATTTAAGACTTGAGCCACATCTGTAAAGAGAGAGACTGCTCATGCTTTGTAACTGTTTAAAGCTTTAAAAATAATTGTAGAGTTTCTTCAGAAAAAGATGCATTTGACAATGGCAAATAGAAGGTTGGTCTATTCGTGGTGTAACACTGGCCTTTTATAAATCTTCCAAGTATGTACAAAATTCTGAGACAGACTGAGTACGGTTCTAAAGTCTGGTTTAGTGCTTCTGAGATTGGGTTCACATAATGGGAGATAACCACAAAACAGAATTTTATGAGATTAAGAGACTTGCTACAGAGCAGATGTGTTATAAAGAATGACAGAACCTGTTGTTGGGGTAGAACCTGTTGTTCTTAAACACAGTCCATAAGGCTTCCTACTATTTATTGTAAACGGGCATGGCTCATTCAGCGATAGTAATTAACATCACTGTGTGACATTATTCTAAATGCAGGAGATATGACACTGAACAAAGCTCATAAAACCCCTATCCTCCTGACAGTTTCATTCTGAAGAAGGGAGACACATAAGCAAAATAGGTAGTGTCAGTTCTGTAATGTAAGTACATAGAAGTAGTATAAGTCGTATGTCCTATGGAGAAAAATCTAATTAATTGGAAAAGGGGATTGAGAGTTTGGGGCAGCAAAATTTTAAATAGAATATTCATAGCAGGCCTCAGAGAAAACATGACATTTAAATAAAGACTTCTAGGAAAGGACGGAATAAGCCTGGGAATAACTGAGAAATAGAATCCAGGCAAAGGGGGAAGCAAATGCAGAAGTTCTCAGACAGTAATGTACCTGATAAATAATAGGAAGACGAAGTAGCCCCATGTAGTTGGGGGATCTAGTCAGAGAGGTAAGTGGAAGAATATTCTCATAGAACCTTTTAACAAGACACTAGTTTTGCTCAGAAAGAAGGGAAAAGCATTAGGAGTACTTTGGACAGAAAATGACATCGTCTGACTTGGTTTTAAGGTGATGGCTTTACACTCCATATATTTTTGAAAATAGATCCAAGAGGGGAAAAGAGAAAAATGGGACAACACATTTGTGAATAATCACAAGAAATTGGTTTGATAAGCTTGACAGGGTTTGGAATAGAAATGGCAAGGAGAAATTACACTCTGGATACATTTTTTTAAACTGTCATAATTTGTTGAATAATTAGTGGTGGGGTATGAGGGGTGGGTTTGATCCCTGGGTTGGGAAGATCTCCTGGAGAAGGAAACGGCAACCTTTTCCAGGACCTTGCCTGGAGAATCCCATGGACAGAGGAGCCTGGTGGCTTACAGTCCATGGGGTCGCAAAATAATTGGATATGATCTAGCAACTGAACAAAAATAACATGAAATAAAGAAAGGAGAAAGAATGTCTTTAAGGTTTTTGAATGAGTACCTAGAAGGATGAAGTTGCTATAATTGAGATGGAGAGACTGTAGTAAGATATATTTAGGATAGCAGAACAGAGGTCCGGCTTTCTATATGTTAAACCTGAAATACCTGTTAAATAGAGATATGATGTGAATTTGGATATACATGTTTGGAGTTCACAAAGGAGATACTAGTTTGAATGATGTCCCCATGAAATTCATATTCTTATTGAAATCTCAGAATAGGACTTTATTTAGAAATATTTATTGCAAATGTAATTAATTAAAATAAAATGAGATTACACTAGACTAGGGTGGATTCTTCATCAATATAACTGTGTTCTTATTAAGAGGAAAAGACATAGACATGCAAGGAAGCATGTTACAATGAGGAGGGGAGATTGAGTGAAGCATCCATAAGGCACAATAACACCCCAGTTTTCCAACAATACCAGAATTGAAGAGAAGAACATGGAAGAGAGTCTCCCCTAGAGCCTTCAGATAGAATATGGCCTTGACAACACCATGGTTTCAAATTTCAGCTACCAGAACTGTGAGAGAGATATTTCAGTTGGTTTCAAGTTACCCAGTTTATGGTACTTTGTTACAGCAGCTCTGGAAACTAATAAATAAGCCATCAGCATACAGCAGTTATTTAAGTCAAAAGACTACATTAAAATCTCTAAGATAATAAGAATAGTTATAAAAAAGATGAAATAAAATGTCTGAAATTTGGGTTATAGTACATTTCAAGGTCAGGGTGATGAGAAGAAACCAGAAAAAGAGACTAAGAGGTAGCCAGTGAATTAGGAGAAGAACAAGGAGATTGTGGGATCTTGGAACCCAAATGAAGGAAGCATATCAAGAAGAAAGTTATTTATTACATAATGCAAATAAGTAAAGTAAGATCAACGTTGAGAATTGGCCATTGGTGTTATTGATGTAGCAATCACTGGTAACACTGACATTGAATTAAGTTATCAAATTAAAAGATGTCTTGACAACTTTTTTTTAAATATCCAAAGATAATTATTTACACAATCTAATATAATTTTAGGGAGCTAGCTCACAAAAGATGATAAGATGAGAAAAGCAGGATATAGTGATATTTTCAAGATGAAGATTTAATTCTGGTAAAAATGAAGACTCCATAACTGACTATTATTATCACAATAAGAAGTAAAATTGAGAAATCACACTGCAAATCTTCCACCATTGCATGTGCTTGTATTTTAGAAGACATTGGTATGTATTTTGGCTGTTCCATTTCTTCTTTGTGTTATTAAATAGAGGAGAAAAAAAAATGTAAAAAATGAGACAAGACAAAGAAAGCCACAAATACAAAAGAAGGCAAGAAAGTGAGATTCATATGGGACCATCCTGTTTGTTGTCCCCAGGTGAGAACAGTTGATGACAGAATGCAGAACACCAGAAGAAGTCTTTGTCAACAGCGTTGATGTTCCCACTGTATTTCTTTGCTTTGAAACCAATTTGCAATTCTCCTGACATCAGTTTTCAATTTATTACCCCAGGTGGGTCGGTCTCTGAGGAAGGCCAGCCTATATATGCAGCAGCTGAAATAACTCGTTGGGGCTAATGAGACTGAGAATGTCATGGGCTGGTTAATATTCATTTATTTGAAGGGAGCATCTCTGTTTAACCTGAGGGCTATATTTCATTAGATTTATGCACTGTAATGCAATACCTGAAACTGAATGAAACTGGTGTTGTTTTCTTAAATACCAGCAGTTTTCATTTATGCTAGAGATGAAAATCTGCCCATCTTTGGCATGTATAAAACCTGCTCTCTCTCAGCTACTAAATTTTTTCTTATTGTGGTCATTGTGTCCTAATGTTGAACATAAGTAATTTTCTTGGATATTAGACATTTTTTTCCTCCACAACAGGTAATGTAACTTCTTTGTCAAAAGTCTTAGGCAGTTGTAACAACTAAAGTAACGATTGCAGCAGGGCCAGGAGATATATATTCCTGTCCGTGGAATGCAGGGTAATGGAGGCAATTCAATGTCTAGGCATGAACGATTAGATTCCCAGAGGATGAAACACATGTAAAGGTAAAGGTAAATGACAAATGATGTCCATATGATTTTGTTAGACAAAGAGATATTGAATATCATTGTAAGCAAGAAGAGTCCAGAATGGTACATGTCAAAATTGGACTGCATTAGAATCAAGTGAGGATCCTATTAAAACATACTCACGTCTAAAGCCCCCAATCCTACAGGCCTGCTGAATTAGAATATATGACATGAGATTGTAGGTATCTGTATAGAAAGTAGAGACAAGAAGAGCCTGCAGTGAACAGGTAGCAGTGAACCCAGTTTGACATAAACTCTAGTAAAATTATGCATTGTATTTAATGTCATATTATTATGCCTTTTTTCCCATCTTTCCTGTTGAAATTTGGAAAGATTATAGAGACTTTCATGTGAATCCTGTTACTTTTTAAGGTATAGAAAAACACCAAGGAGAGGAGTTAAAGAATGGTTCAAAAAACACTCATTCCAGAAGGTACTGCATGCATGCACATACATAAAGATTTCATTACAAAATATACATATGAAGCACTGAACACACACACATAAAAGATACTTTTATGACTTAAATTACACATTAATTCATTTCAGACTATGTGAAATACTACAATAAAAAAAATCACTTTGTCAATTCTCTTTTTTTAAAATTAGTGTTCCTATATATATATATATAGATAGATAGATAGATAGATATTTTTGCCCTTGGAATCATTTTTTTCTTGTACATCCTCAATACAGTTTGGAAAATACTGCCTTTTGTGGACTTTTTGGTCTATTAATTTAAGTTTTACTTTTGATTCATGAGTTTGCATGTAATATATTTTATTTTAATGAATCCTTTTCTTTGTTAGTTTTTTTTTTTTAACTGCAATTATCCAGTTGAATACACAAAACCAGGAGCCTCAAACTTAAATGCACAGAGTTCAAGAAAGTAATAAAATGTGTGAGCTGAATTGGCTGCAGGTCAATTGGTAAAGGTGGTGTCTGTGGGCAACGAGAATTTATGATTTGTTAAAAAGGATCTTGCTCTCCAGTCTTTGCCCAACAACACAAATATACTTGCTGTCTTTCGTATCTATATGTTTGTATGTCCATCATCTATCTATTTGTCTACTGTCTATTTATTTTGAGAGAAAGAGATTTTGCTGAAACATTTCAGGCTTTTGTCTTAATTTTCAAATTCTATTCTAAATCAATCTTGTCATTAAGGATAAGCATTCCAATATTTTTCATAGCATTCAATTACCTGTTCATTAGTGTTTTATTCAAGTGGCTCCTGATACCTAGATGTCATAGCACAAGGCGATAATAGACACTTGATAGGAAGTGATAAAGTACATATATGCTGGGTTTAATGGGTGGGAGAGGGGGGAATAGTACAGGAAATAAAAGGAAGTAGCTGAAACAAGCCTTCAGACATGGTGTAAATTCTTCAGTCTCTAGGAGCTAATGAGTCACAGAAATAATTAGGAGAAGACAAGAAGCTATCTTATGTGCAACGGGGCATTGCCAGCCCTTTCTTGCCCAGTGAAATTAAGAGAAGTCAATCTACCTATATTCATTTTATTTTTGAAAATTTTTGTATTTTCTTTTGAAAATATAACACTTCATGTTGATGTATGGCAAAACCAATACAATACTGTAAAGTAATTAGCCTCCAATTTTGATATTTGGCAAAACTAATACAGTTATGTAAAGTTTAAAAATAAAATAAAATTAAAAAAAAAAATAAAAGAAAATATAACACTACATGAGCAGGTACTTCTTGTTTTTGCTCCCTTTGGTTGCACTGTAAGGTATGTGGGATCTTAGTTCCCCAACCAGGGATCAAATCTGCACGGCCTGCAGTGAAAGCACTGGAAGGGCAGAGTCTCTGTCGCTGGGTCACAGGGAAGTCCCCTGAACATGTGCCTTTGGGAGATAAGCAGGACCATTGAGAAAGAACTTTGCCTCAGAAAAATGTGGCCATTCTGGTGTTTCCATTCTTGGGCCTCTAGCTGTGGGAGCTCAGAAGACAAAGTTTAAACATTTTAGCCTAAACTGCTTTCTCCAATGGGTAACACAGTGTACTGAAAGTGAAAGTAAAAGTCTCTCAGTCATGTCCAACTCTTTGTGACTCCATGGACTGTAGCCTGCCAAGCTCCTCTGTCCATGGAATTCTCCAGGCAAAAATACTGGAGTGGGTAGACATTCCCTTCTTCAGGGTATCTTCCCAACCCAGGGATCGAACTCAGGTGTCCCACATTACAGGTGAATTCTTTACCAGCTGAGCCATCAGAGAAGCCCAGTATACTGAAAGGAAGCACTTAACTTAAAAATAGTAACAAGAGTGGCTATTCTTAGGTTTTATTGACTTAAAATACTTTCCCTTCTCTGTCCCATTTTGTCAAAGCACTTATAAATTTTTAAAACATTTTTAGAGTAATTTTAGGCTCATTGCAAAAGAGAATGGTATAAAAATGTCTCATATACTCACTGCCCCAAGAAAAGTAGTCTATCCTATTAATATTCCCTATCATGGAATGAATGAATGAATGAATGGATAAATCACAAGCTAGAATCAAGATTTCCAGGAGAAAAATAAACAACTTCATATATGCAGATGACATAATTCTAAGGGCAAAAAGTGGAGAGGAACTAAAAAGTCTCTTGATGAAGGTGAAGGAGGAGAGTATAAAAGCTGGCTTAAAACTCAAAATTCAAAAAACTAATGTCATGACATCTGGTCCTATTACTTAATGGAAAATAGAAGGGGAAAAAGTGGAAAGAGTGACAGGCTTTATTTTCCTGGGCCACAAAATCACTGCAGATGGTGACTGCAGCCATGAAATTAAAAGACACTTACTCCTTGGAAGGAAACCTATGACAAACCTAGACAGCATATTAAAAAGCAGAGGCAAGCATATATGTAACAAAGCATTCTGAATTGTACACCCAAGTGCAAATAATTCCAACCTATTATCATCCATTTATGTTGTGATTTTAAATTTTTCTATAAATTCTTAGATTTTAAAATACTGTTGGTTGAGTTCTAACCATGTCTAAGGCACTTTGCATGCATTTACTTTTTTTTTTTTTTTTTACTTTACAATATTGTATTGGTTTTGCCATTCATCAACATGAATCCGCCACTGGTGTACACATGCTCCCAATCCTGAACCCCCCTCCCAAAAGTAATAATTTCCCAATTTATGACTTATTCCAATGTCTCTGGATGATGATTACAATGACAACAACAATGATCTCTCAAAGAGATCAAACCAATCAATCCTAAAGAAAATCAATCTTGAATATTCATGGGAAGGACTTCCCTGGTCGTCCAAAGGTTAAAAATCTGCTTGCCAGTGCAGGAAATACTGGTTCAATCCCTGGTCTAAGAAGATTCTTCATGCCATGGGGCAACAAATCCCATGCATCACTACTACTGATGTCTACATACTCTAGAGCCATACACCCCAACTACTGGAGCCTAAGGGTCATAGAGCCTGTACACTGAAGCAAGAGAAACCACCACAACAAGAAGCCTGTGTACCACTACTATAGAGTAGCCCCTGCTCACCCTGCGCAGCAAGAAAGATGCAGCACAGTCAAAAATAAATAAATAAACAAAAAATTAAAAAGAAAAGACACAGAGGAACGTTAATTGTGTATTATTAAATGAAAGAAGCCAATCTGAAAAAAAAAAAAATAGAAAAACTACATAGTAAAAGTTTACAGCTACCACATATGACATTCTTGGTAAAAGTAAAACTATGGAGATAGTAACAAGATCAGTGGTTATCAGAGGCTGAGGTAGAATAAGGGTAAATATATGGAGTACAGAGGATTTTCAGGGCAATGAAGATATTTTGCATGGTGCTATAGTGATAGATACATTCCACTGTGTGTGTGGGCATGCTCAGTCACTTCAGTCATTTACAGCTCTTTGAGACCCTATAGAATGTAGCCCACCAAGCTCTTCTGTCATGGGATTCTCCAGGTGAGAATACTGGAGTGGGTTGCCATTCCTTTCTGAAGGGTAGCTTCCCACACCAGTGATCGAACCCAGGTCTCCTGCATTGCAGGTGGATTCTTTACCACTTAGCCATTTTGGAAGCCCCATATGGCATTGTACTTTTATCTAAACTAACAGAATATAAGAACTTTGGGTGATTATGATATTCAATATAAGATTACCATTTGTTAGCATGTACCATTCTGATTTGTTGTTGTTCAGTCGCTAAGTCATGTCTGACTCTTTGCAACTCCATGGACTGCAGCATGACAGGCTTCCCTGTCCTTCACTATGTCCCAGAGTTTTCTCAAGCTTGTGTCCACTGAGTCAGTGATGTCATCCAATCATCTCATCCTTGTCTGCCCCTTCTCCTCCTGCCCTCAATCTTTCCAAGCATCAGGATGTTTTCCAATGATTCAGCTCTTCCCATCAGATGGCCAAAAGAATGGAGTTTCAGCTTCAGCATCAGTCCTTCCCATGAATATTCAAGATTGATTTTCTTTAGGATTGATTGGTTTGATCTCTTTGCAATCAAAAGGACTCTCAAGGGTGTTCTCCAACATCATAGTTTGAAAGCACCAATAATTTGGTGTTCAGCCTTCTTTATGGTTCAACTCTCATATCTGTACACAACTACTGGAAAAACCATAGCTTTGATTATACAGATTTTTGTCATCAAAGTGATGCCTCTGCTTTTTTTTTTTAAAGGTAAACTAGAATTTAATAAACATGTTCTATCACATTCTTATCACAGACACCATGGAGTGAATTATCTAAGATGATTTCCTTAAATCCTCAAGGAAGAATATAGCTAAATGGATTGTTGTTTGTTTGTTTGTTTGTTTTTTGTCATAGATAAGATCTTCTCTGTGTTTTATACAATTTTTACCCCCTTTTTAAATCCAATCATTTACTCATTTAGGAATAAAGACATGAAGAAAGCAATAATAAAAATAAAGACCAAGAATGTGAGTTCCAGATCAGCCTTTTAACTTAAATATTGCAATCATCAAAGGCATCATCATTGTTGTTGTCATTGTAATCATCATCCAGAGACATTGGAATAAGTCATAATTTGGGAAATTATTACTGTGGGTTTATAATAAGTTTTGAAGTTGAGTAATGTCAGTCTTTCAAATTTGTTCCTCTCTTTCAGCTATTATGGGTCTTCTGTTTCTCCATTTAAACTTTAGAAAGTTTGTCAATATTGACAAAATAGTTTGCTGGGTTTTGATTGATATTGCATTGAATCTATAGATCAATTTGGAAGGAGCTGACATCTGACAATAGTGAGTCTTCTTATTCATACACACAGAATATACCTTCACTTTAATTATGTGATTTTGTCCTTCAAAGTTTGGTAACTTTCTTTATATTGTTGTTGTTGTTGTTTAGTCACTTAGTCATGCCCAACTCTTTTGCTTCCCCAAGAACTATAGGTCACCAGGCTCTTCTATCCACGGAATTTCCCAGGCAATAATATTGGAATGGGTTGCCATTTCCTTCTCCAGGGAATCTTCCCAACCCATGGACTGAACCTGCATCTCCTGCTTTGGCAGACTATTCCTTACCACAGAGCCACCTGGAAAGACCTTTCTTTATATAGTTCTTAACATAGTTATACCTAGGCATTTCATTTGGGCAGCTGTCAATATAAATGATATATATTTTAAATATATATATTTTAAATAAATTAAAATAAATTAAATATATATATATATTTTTTAATTTCAAATTCCATTTGTTCACTGTTGGTATATAAGAAAGTGACTAATTTTTATACTTTAACCTTGTATCCTGAAACCTTGCTATTACTTGCTTATTATTTCTCAGAGACTTTTGTTGTTGTTGTTTATGAATATGTCATTGATAAACAAGAAGAGTTCTATTTCTCCCATCTTGTTATGTAAAATCTGTAGTTCCTTTTATTGTCTTACTGCATTAGCTAGATCTTCCAGTAGGATGTAAAAATGAGCTTTGAAAAGAGAAATGTTCTATAGTCCAAAGATTAAATCTGAGTCTTTTAGTGAGTCTATGCCTCAGAACTGTGCACTTGACAAATGTTTCTCAATTTTTCTCTCCCTTAATATAGGACAGGATAGCCAGAGTGGGCTGGATTTGTGTTTTCCTTCTTCTATAGGGAAGTTTAGAAGGGCCAGTAGTTGAGGATTTTCTTTTCCCAGGTGGAGCTGAGAAGTGATACTAGAACTAACTGGTGTTGGTTACTTTCCTCCCTTCAGGTTTCAGTTAGACTCAGAAAATAATCCAGAAGGTTATACTCTGGCTAACTAGTTTCTCCTAAGGGACAGTCTTTTCAAGAACAAAATGTTCTGATATGTTTCAAAATGATTAATTTTCTCCTCTTCCCTGATGAAAGGCTAAGTAGACATTTTTTTTCCCCCTGATGTTTACTTTGGGGACCAAGTTTAGTTCCTGGAGGTGAATCTTACAGTACTGTAGCAGACCTCTATAATTGGTTCTCTCTAAGTATTTTAACTCTCAGATTGTCTACACTGAGTCTCCTGCAGTTTTTCAATCTGAGGTCAAGTTTTCCTACCTGACAGTGGTTTCTGTGGTGGATGGTAATTGTAATTCTGTGTATTCATCTGTATATCTCTCCAGTCTTGGAGGCAATAGCTTGCCCTGTGTCCTCTCTTCTCTTATGATCCAAGGAGAGTTGTTGAGTTTTCCATCTGTTCAGTTTTTTACTTGTTTTTAGGACAAAGGGTTGACTTCCAATCTCCTTACATGTTGAACTAGAAACCCAAGTCCATTCATTTTTTTTTTTTTTCTTTTTTCATTAGACACACCTGATAATAGACCCTTTGCAACATGACAGCCTTTCCTTGATGGGGAGAAGAATCTTGAAGTATATGAAGAGGCATTTCAAATATAAAATAATAAAGGTTGTGAAGAGGTGAGCAAAGTGCCTTGTAGAAGAGTGCTCATGTGTGCCCAGTCATGTCTGACTCTTTACAATCCTGTGTACTGTAGACCACCAGGTTTCTCTATCTGTGGATCTTCGCAGACAAGGATACTGAAATGGGTTGCCATTTCCTACTCCAGAGGATCTTCTCAATCCAAAGATTAAACCCACATCTCTTCCATTTCCTGCATTGACAGTCAGATTTGTTATCACTGCACCACCTAGGAAGCTCTGTAGAAAAGATACAGAGCTCTAATTAAATATATAGCATCCTGTGTATTCTGCAATGGGATAATGGTATACAAATAAACATGATGAACCTGTTTTGGTAATGTCTGATATTGTTTAAATGAAAGGACATAATGTTTCCTCAGTCTCATATTAACTATACATCCCAAAGTTCTCTCTTTTCTTCTTGGTTTCCTTTTTTCTAGGGAGTTCTGAAAGCCATAGTATCTGTCATCAAGTTTATATTAATACTTGACAACTAAAACATGAGATACAATCCTAGAAAGGGATATATTTTGATGAGTATAAAGGAAGCTACTCTGATTATTATAAATTATTTAGTCTTCTGCTGTAATAAAAGCTGTCACTTGGAGATATCTATATAAATGTCCAAGAAATGAGAAGTGAAATTACCCAATTCCTCCTCTACACAACAATATGCCTTCAAAATTCTTGTGTGTGTGTGTGTGTGTGTGTGTGTGTGTGTATTAGTTGCTTAGTCGTGTCCAACTCTCTGCAACACCATGGAGTATAGCCTGCCAGCTTCCTCTGTCCATGGGGATTATCCAGGTAAGAATACTGGAGTGGGTTGCCATTTCCTTCTCCACAGAATTCTTATACCAGTGTGTTAGTCCATTTGGGCTTCCATAACACATTTTCATATATCAGATGGCTTAAAAAAAAAAAAAAAAAAGAATTTTATTTCTCACAAGTCTGGAGGTGAAAAATCTAAATCCGGGTGCCATGATGGCTGAATTTCATGAAGAACGCTTTTTGGGGTTGAAGATGTCTGAGTTCTTCTTCTATCCTCACTTATCAGAGAAAGTGTGAGCTAGTTCTTAATTTTCTGATTATAAAGGCACTAATACCACTCTCAAGGGCTCCATCCTCATGATCTGATTACCTCACAAAAGTCCATTTTCTGGATAACATTACATAAGGGGTTAGGGCTTCGGCATATGCATTTTGATGGAACATGGACATGCAATGGAAACAGTGACAGATTTTATTTTCTTGGGCTCCTAAATCACTGCAGATGGTGACTGCAGCCATGAAATTAAAAGACACTTGCTCCTTGGAAGAAACGTTATGACAAACCTAGAAAATGCATTAAAAAGCAGAGACATTACTTTGCC
This sequence comes from Bubalus bubalis, assembly GCF_019923935.1. NCBI lineage: Eukaryota > Metazoa > Chordata > Mammalia > Artiodactyla > Bovidae > Bubalus > Bubalus bubalis. The sequence goes on from NC_059178.1 coordinate 46,018,649, forward strand.
AACAAAGGTCCGTCTAGTCAAAGCTACAGTTTTTCCAGTAGTCATGTATGGATGTGAAATTTGGACCATAAAGAAAGCTGTGCACTGACGAATTGACGCTTTTGAACTGTGATGTTGGAGAAGACTCTTGAGAGTCCCTTGGACTGCAAGGAGATCAAATCAGCCAATCCTCAAGGAAATCAGTCCAGAATATTCATTGGAAGGACTGATGCTGAAGCTGAAGATCCAATACTTTGGACACGTGATGGGAAGAACTGACTTATTGGAAAAAACCTTGCTGCTGTGAAGGATTGAAGGAGGAGAAGGGGAAGACAGGATGAGATGGTTAGATGACATCATCGACCTGATGGACATGAGTTTGAACAAGCTCCAGGAGTTGGTCATGAATTTGGAAGCCTGGCGTGCTGCAGTCCATTGGGTTGCAAAGAGTCAGACATGACTGAGTGACTGAACTGAACTGAACTGGATGTGTGATTCATATCACTCAAGTATTCTAGGAAAAAAACTATGTGAATTGGACAATCATGCTTACACTGAGAAAGTAGTAGTTTTTATTTGGGGGTCTTTAGCAGGTCCTTTCAACATTTTATAGTTTATTAAATATTTTTGCTTTTTTGTTTGTTTCTAGCACAGTAGGCTCTGGACATTCCCATTAGTAATGCCCTGGAAGCATGGAGTACCACAGATAATAAAAGTGAGAACATCTACTTTTAGGACTGATACCATTTATCACTATATTACAACTGAAAGTGTAGATCATTTTGTGAGTTAACATGACTTTTTATTATTATGTAAATATTTGATAGTCAAATTTTGTCTCTGAAAATAGAGATTTAACACATCAAAAAGTAGGCTGGAGTGATAACTTAAATAACACAGAAATGGTTGGGCTTTGTGAGTTAGAAATAAGTATACATTATAACTCCTTTTAAGTCCATTTATGGTATAATATGTAAGGAAGATCTGTAAACATTTTGTTCAATAACAGTATGATTTACACTTTACTTTTTTCTTTCTCTCTTTTCCTTTCACTAGTAAGCATTTTGAAAAGGAAACAATGGAAAAGGAAAAGATAAAACAAATTCCAGCTCCATCAATTTTCTCATTGTGTGTCTCATTAACTAAGACCAATGTCAGTACCTTTGTCATTTTTGTAGTATTGACTTTAAGATATTTTCCGTTTGTGAAAATAAATGACTACTTCCATTTCTTTGTTCCTTCTGAATAACAGAATCCTATGGACTCAAGTGCAGTAATAGCCTGATAATATTTAAGATGTTTCTTAATGTTTCCCATAATAATGTTAGAAGTTGCAGTATCAGTGTTAAATAAACTTGCAATCTGTCAATTTTACATTTTAAATTTTGTCTTATGGTTTTAGTTACATACCTGTTCAAAATTACTATATCTTCATGGGGAATCATTACTTTTAACTTTAGATAATGAACTTTATCATTCCTCCTTCTACTTTTGACTTAACTAATATCATATAGATAACCAGATCTTTTTGGTTAGGACTATACCCAGTGCTAAAGAAAATCAAAGGAGAAAAGGAAAGATATAAGCATCTGAATGCAGAGTTCCAAAGAATAGCAAGAAGCGATAAGAAAGCCTTCTTGAGTGATCAATGAAAAGAAATAGAGGAAAACAACAGAATGGGAAAGACTAGAGATCTCTTCAAGAAAATTAGAGATAACCAAGGGAACATTTCATGCAAAGATGGGCTCGATAAAGGACAGAAATGCTATGGACCTAACAGAAGCAGAAGATATTAAGAAGAGGTGGCAAGAATACACAGAAGAACTGTACAAAAAAGATCTTCATGACCCAGATAATCACGATAGTGTAATCACTGACCTAGAGCCAGACATCCTGGAATGTGAAGTCAAGTGGGCCTTAGAAAGCATCACTACGAA